>NC_090923.1:524135701-524760701 GCF_040938575.1 Ambystoma mexicanum
AGCATCGTGTAAAGGCTCCCAATTACCAAATTGGAGACGAAGTCTGCTTAGCATCAAAACATGTGCCCATAAAAGGAACCCGGACCTTTCGCCCACGATACCTAGGTCCTTTTACCACCAAATCTGTAATAAATCCAGTAGCTGTTAAATTAGCCTTACCATCCAACATGCAAATTCATCCTGTGTTCCACGTATCTCTTCTGAAACCTGTCCAACCTGGAACTCGTGTTACAGCACCACCAAAACCAGTATTGATCAATAAAGAACCAGAATTTGAAATTAAAGACATCTTGGACTCAAAGTACATCAGATCTAAACTATACTATCTAGTAGATTGGAAAGGGTATGGCCCG
This sequence comes from Ambystoma mexicanum, assembly GCF_040938575.1. Classification (NCBI taxonomy): domain Eukaryota; kingdom Metazoa; phylum Chordata; class Amphibia; order Caudata; family Ambystomatidae; genus Ambystoma; species Ambystoma mexicanum. The sequence goes on from NC_090923.1 coordinate 524,136,055, forward strand.
CAGGGCAGAATATGGGAACCTTGTGAGTATGTCCATGCACCACGCTTGGTAAGACGGTTCCATCGAAAACATCCAACCAAACCAGGGCCGGGCAGAAGAACTACAATGGGAGGGGCCTTGGGGGAGTGGGAGGGGTGGGGGGAATGCCGTCATGATCCCTGCCCCCCACCCTCATAGGCAAGGCACTGGAGCCAGGCCACGATTCTCCATTATGGCCCTAAAGGTCTTACCATCTCAAAGACTCCCCTGGAGTCAGTCCTGGCGCTCATACACAATGTGAGGGTGACATGGAACCTGGACTTGGTAATGAACTTTTATGCAACATGGAGGCGCCCGCATAGCTCAGTTCTAAGAACCGTGTTATGCAGTCTAGTGTTTTGGGTGTGGTCAGGCCTGGGGATACCTGGGGCTATCTAAGCCACGCCCGGACAGAGGAACACGCTTCGCGTTACTCTGCGATTAGCAGCGTGACGCTCACCGTGCTCAGCTCCGTCTCCCGAGTTCCTCGCCTGTTTTCCTGGAGCTGCGTACCTGAAAGAACAAGAACATCTTTAGCACAACACTTACCTGGGAGTAACATCCTGTTCGCAATCCATCTTCCACCCGGTCCAGTGAACACAGCATCTCGGCGCCACCTCCTGGACTCGAACAGGGCCTGCACCAGTGAAGCAAACTAGATTGCGATGTGCCCACACCAAAAACGCACCCCTGCACCGAGAAGCAAGACGGAGAGCGCATCATTCAAAAGAGCAAGTTGAGGAAAAGGCTGAAGGGGAAGGTTTGGTCCTCAAAGGAGGTGGGAGCCAAAACAACAAGAAACAGTAAGGTTAAATCTAATATTCCTGTATTGCAAGCCCAATCCTCGGCCAAATTCCAAGGGAGGGGTTCGAGAGCGCGAGTTGTCCAACCAGGGCTGAGTGGCGTCCCCCATAGATATCAGGTGAGCGTTACACAGAATTAGTGTGAACAAAAGAAAGCCAGACTGTTTACTTTGTTTTATCAGCCAGCATCAGTCATCAATACAAGCAAAGCCTGCTGTGTGCATTCCTGTGTACAATACGTGTCACACTGACATGAACGCTCCATGCACTGTGAAAGAGTGCCTTTGAATATTAACCCTGCACAAGCGATTAGCTCTAGGTTGCTGTTCCTGGCCATCTCTCAACCTGCCAGCACCCGCTGCGACCATGTGTGCAGCTGACACACAACGGCATCCGAGAGCCATCACAAGGCAGCCAGCCTGCCTGGATAAAGTGTACCAGCGACAGGCTAGTGCTCTTGCAGTTTAATGTGAAGAAAGTGCACTGGAATGCATACACAGCAGAAGACATGAGCAATGTGTTCGGTGAAGGTAATGTAATGGGTTGCAGCAATCAGAATCAAAATGGAGACGATTGGTTGAGAACGGTTATGACCCGGAAATATCGTGGTGGGTGGGGGCAGCAATCTGACAGTTTGCCTAGGGTGGCAAAATTCCTTGCACCGGCCTGGTTTATGATCGATAAAGTAATGGTAGAACCATTTTTCCTTTTTTATTAAATGTTTCTATAAGGTTATGTTTTTCAATCACAAATATGTGCACCTCTGGACAAGACCTGAGAAAAAATGCAGACTGGGCTCAAATTCCAGCTTCACCACTTGCGTGATCCCCGACAATTTATTTAATCTCATGGTGGCTAACCTGTGAAAAATGTAAGCCCTTAATTATCTATTATTTCCAAATTGTAAGGTCCTAAAAGCGATGTAGTTCCTTCCCAAGATAAACACTTCAAAACGTCCTCACAGTTTATCTGGCTATCATGTTGTTTCATTAATAAAAATGGTCTGCTGGGTGTTCGGTTGCAACACTGAACGAATACATTTATAAGGCACACCAAAACACCTCAATACTACCTTAAGACCAGCCATACCGTAGAAACAATTGCCCATCATCAGTCTACGAAGAAACCAGTTTTGAAGTACTTAAAATGTTTACCAAGATTTCCCATGGGGCTTAACAAACTCAATACAATAAGTGCATTTATAGTGGCATTTACAAGTTTTCCTTGAGGCCCGAAGGCAGCCATCACAAACTATTCTAGGCTGACCCGAAATTTGATTTCTGTATCAAGGTCCAACCACCAAAAGGTAAGGGAAGGATAGCTGCAAGAAAGCACTTTTCATGCTACTGTAAAAGGTACAAAGGGCAACAAAAGCGTGATGCAACAAAGCCATTTAAACCTGGATCAAGAGCATCGACTCCAAGTAACCATAGGCCAATGGGGACGACTGCTCAAACGGATGGTTGCTGTGATGGGGGCCCGGTTGTCACAGGTGAACAGGTACATTTTGGTGTCTTAGTGGGCCCAGCGAGGCGTCTGTTCCAGTATCCTGTCAGGCCTTAAGGTTTTAGATACGCAAGAGGAGCTGGACCTCAGACTTCCAATGATGGACACACCTCTGCTTTGGCACAGACAAACAGAATAGATGATAACAATGCAGCAAACGGGAGTAACAGCCTTGGTGACCCAACCAGGGTCTGAAGACAGTGAAGGAGGACAAAGGATTTCAGTGCCAGCAAGGCATTTTCTAACCAGGGGACAGCAGCAGAGTCTCAATTAGGTTGCAAGGCAAGCTGAATAACACTGGAGGCTGCACAATGTCCAGTCACACACAGATCCTCCTGAATCTGCATGGTGCATACCAGCTACAGGCCTACGGGCATCCACAAGCTTGCTCCTGGAAGACCTCCAAAGAGGTGCAGGACAGATGTCCCCCCCTGTTCAATGAAGGGAAACATCTTGGAAGGAATGCTTCTAGCCAAAAGAAAACAGAGCTTCACCTTATGGAAGTTAATCAATGGTTGTAGCAGTTTCCATCATCCTTTGTGGTTTGGATTCTAGGTTCAAGTTGTAAAACAATTCAAGAGGCTCCAGATTCCCTCCAGATATAAGCAAACCTGAGTAGGTGGGGTACCCCAGTCCACCTACGAGAAGACCAGCACCATTCAAACAGAGTGGCTGTCCAATACTGGATAGCCAGTTCAGATGCACATGTGACAAATGTTCAGATCGGTATTGGTAAGTCTGCAATCCCTCGTCTAGTCCAAACCAGTTCCAAACACTCCTCTCGACAGGACAGAGCCTGCAGGAGTGCAAGAGCATATATTGTAATTTACAGCTTTTAATGTGAGTAAGACAGCCAATGAAGCCAGCAAGCCATTGAGACGGGACTTACACATATATGTATCATATTGGACAATAAAAGGTTACCATGCAGTAAAATCATGGTTAAAGTCCACAGGGTTGCACCTATAAATGAAAACGAATCAGGTACCACTGCCACCAGCCTGTCTTAGTTACAGAGCTTGGTCTTAAGGCAAAACAAAAAAGGGGGGATGGGGGATCCCCCGGTACTATAATTAAGAGAGGTAGTAGTGCTAGACAAAAAAAAAAATCAAATGCAACGCACTATGGACCAACCAGTGCCCCCATTAGCGAGTGAGGTTGAAAAAGACCTCACTCCAAAGAAAACTTATAAGACCACCAAAATCAGTCAACAAGCATGCTTAGTGTACCATTAAAAGGGATGGGCAAGCTTTAAAAAACAAAAATATTTCCTTACGCAGACGTTAAAGAGTTTACTGTATGGTTCAAAGATCACCATAGAAACAGTTCAAAAGTCAATGAAAGCAATCTAGCACGTAGGATAGTAGGCTTGGTGATAGGTGTTCAGGTTCCCAATAACTATGAAGTACATTTAGGGTCCAGCAGACCTGCAATATGGCTTAGAGGCATTCGGGGGATCATGAAAGTAAAAAGGCATGTTTAGGGTAGCTTTGGTGAACTGGAAAGGACAAAGACAATGAATGGAAACTGCTCTTTTTGTTATGACTGATATAAAGTATGTCGAACTGGGATGAACCCGACACCAAGGAGTTAACCCACTCGTCTGACAGGCAATGGGTTGATGTTTGCGTGTTCTAAGATGTATGTAGACAACATTGAGACACCAGCCATGAGAGTGCGAGACTGGATTGCACACAAACATATCTTATTGTTCAGCAGATTAACAATGCCGCCATGTCTTCCAGTGGTGTGTCCAGACTCTTGACTGGGGTGGCACAAGTTGGGCACAGACTTATGCAGAGGTGGCATGACGTGCGAACAGACAAATACACACACACACCATAGTTTAGGATAATGGGGTGGACAAATGAGATTCCAGAGGTACCACATGCCACCCAAGGTCACCCCTATGTGTCTTGCTACCCTAAAATCATTAGAGGTGCCTGGAATATTCTCCTGTTAAGATTGGCTGAATATAAGGTGGCGCTGAGGAAAAGGAAGAGCACAGTATTCCTTTGCACAGTGTCCTGCTTCATAAAGTGGTTTACCTCCATTTCTAGTATTGGTCTTTCTTTGGAGAAAGTTCATCCAGAAACCCTCCTGTGATAAATAGGTATTGAGAGAACCACGTCAGACATCTGGTGCCAGCGCTCAGATACCCCAACCTTTAAGAACAAAATGTTTTACACAATGCCAATTTCCCCCGACTCAAGTGACCCCAGTTCTTCAAAAATTAAAAGGTAACCTTGACTTTGACTTAACTTGAACACCTATTTAATAACGGAAGTGCTGCATGGGAGGCAGGGAGAGATTCAGGTCCTTTGAAGGGCAGGCCCACCCTTCAGTGTACAGGGAATGCGTGGTTTAAGGCTTATGCTTGGTGACTTCAGAAATCGGTTTGTTAGGAATACACACAATAAGGAAAGATGAACTCAAAAAAAGATGCATTCAAGAAAAGGGTCCAAAATACCGTTAAGAAAGGGCATGGCAAGATGACGGCCGGTCGTCCATTGATGAGAGCCTGAGAATATGGTGCTTAATCTTATTGAATCGTTCTTTACAAATTTGGGGGGCACAGTACAGTGGAAAGATATGGATGCACCACACCAAAGGATTCAATCTACTTAGCAATTCCTCTAGCCCCATCCCCACCCAAGTTTCCAAAAAAGAAAATAACAGCATCTCTGGCTGCACTGTAGAAAGGCTTCCAGTTGTCAGGCACAATTTAAAATCAAATCTTGGGATCTGAGGGAGGCAGTGCAAGGCAATTTCAAATAGGTTGAATAGACCACACCTCTCGACCATACATATGGCAGAGGACAAAAAAGGTTCTGCTTTGGTGGACAGATCTAACGAAGTGGAGCCAATAACCAGTAAAGACAAAGAAGGAGATGAAGGCGGAAGAAGAAAGCTTCACTATTGCGAGGAACGTTTCAGTAATCTTTAAAAAAATGACATGGAACAAAAACAAAGGGCATCCAACAATACTGAAAAAGGCGCAATTAAGTAAGGGGAAAGTCATACATCAGGCCGATCAGCTGATGGACGGAGGATGAATAGAAGAAGTGTGCTCACTTTTGTTATCAATAATGAACTCCAGAAAAAGATAAGTGGGAATCAATACATTTTAACCAATAGAAACAATCCTAAATACTGTTAGAGAGGAATGGAGAGTCAGTGAAGAAATCATAACTTATTTTACGCAAGCATTTTCACATCAAATGCAGGCCTTATTGGCTAGGTAAACGTCAAAGGTTGACCAATGCATGAGTGAACAAATCTTTTGAAGCAAAATATTTTTGAAGGAAAAACCCATTTGACAGCAGAAGATCCATTTAGCAAGGCATAAAATAAGCAGTGTTGCATAGCAATTTAAGAAATTCGGTAGGTTTGCTAATTAAATTGACACTTGTGCACGACAGCTATTTAAATTACTTTTTTCCAAAGAAAGTACTCCGTCCTCGGGGCCCCCCCATCTGTTCACTTGAAGTTCAAATATGGTAATGGGAGACAGGGAAGCAGTAATCATCTCTATATAAAAATTGCCAATGTCCTGAGTGCGAGTGCTAGGCAAAAAGTTGGTACATAATGACATGCATTACTTACCGTAATAGCATTTCTGATGATTGCATCTGCTTAGATTCACATGCTGTGCACATAGTCTGACATTTAGTGGTAATCGCAGAGTATTGCATCTTGTCTTTCGAAGAGCGGAAGGGCACTTCGACATGGGCGCTCCTGTAACACTATCCCCAAAGTGACGTGTAGTGTACCCAAAATCCCTCACTCGTCGAGGTCATTCCGATTGTATTTTTTCTGCCATGAGGGAGCCTTATGACTATCATGAGTACGGAGAGAGAGAAGAAGTAGTAAGATGTCTACGTTTCTTCCATCCTAGCGGGGAGGAAGGATGGGCACATGTGAATCTAAGCAGATAGAATCATCAGAAATGCTATTACGGTAAGTAATGCAGGTCTTCTGATGCTTGTGAATCTGCTTAGAATCACATGCTGTGCATAGACTAGCGAGTAGTACCCAGAGTTGGTAGTGGGATGTGAGAAGGAACAGTAGTGAAAAGATGTCTTAGTACTGCTTGTCCTACCTGAGAATCAGACCTAGAGTGTCTAGGCAATGGTGTTTTGTAAAAGGTGTGTACAGAACTCCAGGTTGCCGCCTTGCAAATGGATTTAAGGGGAACATTTGCAATGAAAGCTATGGAAACCCCAGTGCCCCGAGTAGAGTGTGCTTCAAGCTTGAAGGGCAGATCTCTCTTAGCAAGAGTGTAGCGGAGGGTGATGCAATTGGCAATCCCCCTTGAGATGGCTGATTTAGAGACAGGGTCCCCTTCTCTACCAGCCGCCACTGAAACGAAAAACTGGTTCGTTTTCCTTAGTGGTTTAGTTCATTCCAGATAGTACATGACTGCTCTGCGCACATCAAGTGTGTGTAGGCTTCTTTCTGCCACGTTAGTGGGATTCTGGAAGAATGTGGGTAGTTCTATTGATTGGTTCACATGGAACTTTGAGATTAATGTGGGCGCAAACCGTGGATGAGTGCGCAGAACCACCTTTTCTCTGAACTGTTACCAAAGGGTAGCTCGCCAACTCTCCTTTTTGAAGTGACTGCCACTAGGAAATTGGTCTTGTGAGTGCTTTGAGGCTAGCCTTATGCATAGTTTGAAAGGGAGATCCCATAACTCTAGTTAATACCACATTTAGGTACCATCCGGGAGCCGGGTTTGAAATAGGGGGATGAATTCTTTTAACCCCTTCCATGAAAGCTTTAATTACTGGGATCTTCCACCACGACACCTTCCGTTGGGACGTGGTATAGAATGAAAGGCCAGCTAAGTGGACCTTCAGGGAACTAAAAACCAGACCAGAGCCTAGTAGGCGAGTCAGCTATAGTACAATAGGAGTAGGAGAGCAGTCTATGGGATTGATGCTCTTGGAATTGCATCAGACGACAAAGCGTTTCCATTTATTGGAGTTGCAATGTCTGGTGTTAGGCTTTCTTGCTTCTCCAAGTATGTCCATGCATCTCTGAGGAAGTTGGAGGTGCCTGAACTCTAGGACCTCAGGAGCCAGGCCGCTAAGTTGAGAGTTTGCAGTCATGGATGAAGTGTTTCCCCCTTGTCCTGTGATAGCATGTCGTATGGGCAAGGTAGTTTCATCAGAGCGGAGATTGACATCTCCATCAGATGACAGAACTAGGGTTGGCGGCCTCACTTCGGGCCCACCAATATCAGGGTGACTGGTCCCTGGTTCATCTTGTGGAGTAGGGGAGTCGGGGGACAGGGAGCATAAACAAATTTCCCTGACCATGTTATCCAGAGACCGTTCCCCTTGGATCGGTTCAGAGGGTACCTGGAGGTGTAATCTGGGCACTGCGAGTTCTCCAGAGTTGCGAACATGTCGATCTCTGAGAAGCCCCATTCCGTGAAACCATTGGAGACAATGTTTTAGTGTAGTCGCCATTCGTACTCTGTGGGTAGCGGGAAGTCTCTACTGAGCATGTCCTCCAGAAGTTTGAGTTCCTCTGGAACATTTTGAGACAGGAGGAAAATCTTGTGTCTGAGAGCCCACTTCCATATGTTCTGGGACAGTTTGGATAACCCTGGAGAGCGCAAGCCACCTTGCTTGTTCAGGTAATACATGGCCGTGGCACTGTCCATAAGGACTAGTACAGTCTTCCCCTGAAACAGTCTGAAAGGCCTTCAGGGCTTTGAACACTGCTAACAGCTCCAATAGGTTTATGTGGTTGGATGCTACTGCTGGGGACCAAACTATGGGCGCCATCTGCTGAAGGAGGGGAGCGCCCCCCCTCCCTGACCCAGTGAGATGCGTCCATAGTGAGAGTAGCTTCTACTGCAGGGGTGGTTAATGTCTTTCCCTTCAAGAGGTTCTCCCTTGACTACCACTGCAGAGCGAAAACGAGGGCTGCCGACAACCACTAGATCGTCCCATTGTCCGCTGGCCTGACACCATTGGCTGTTGAGCCACTCTTGCATTAGGAGCATGCGCAACGTACACGTGGGACTAAATAAATGCAGGAGGCCATCATTCCTAACAGACGCATGACTCTGCATACCATCGACTGGCTACATATTTGAGGGATCTAAAGCAGTACGTTTTGAACCTTCTAGTTGGAGCGGAAGAATAGGCCGTCTCCTGCCCGAATCAGGGCCCCCAGAAATATTTTTACTTGGCTGGGGTCTCGGCTGGATTTTCTTCTCGTTTATGGAGAATCCCAGACTGAAGAGCAGAACTATCGTCTTTTCTGGGTGTTTGAGAGCCATGTTCCGTATGAATCCCCTGTTATGAGCCAGTCATTGAGGTAAGGATCAACTGGGATGATTGCCTGAGCAGGTGAGCTGCCGCTACTACCAGCACCTTTGTAAATACCCTTGGGGCTGAGGCAATGCTGAAGGGAAGGATTTTAAAGTGATAGTGTTTGCTCTCTATCATGAACTTTATGTATTTTCTGTGCACTGGCAACATTGAAATATGCAAGCATTGCATGTTTCATGTCAATGTTGCCATGCAGTCCCCCTGTATCAGTAGAGGGATTACCTCTTGCAACGATATAATTCAAAACTTTTGTGGTTTCACAAATTTGTCCACTGGGCGCAAGTCTAGCAGAGGGAGCATGGTGAGATCATTTTTGGGTACAAGGAAGTACACTGAAAAAAACCCTTGTTTACCTGTACAACGACTTCAATTGCACCCTTTTCCTGCAGGATCTTGACCTCTTGCAGTAGGATCTTCAGATGTTCCGATGACAAACGGTGGTCGGTATCGAGGTGGTCGGCTGAACTCGACACCGTAACCATGGGTGACGGTCTTGAGCACCCACTGGTCTGTGGTAATTCCCTCCTATGCGTGGAAGAATGATATTATCCATCCCCCAACCGGGGAGGCATGGGAGGGGACCCGGATCTGCAAGTCATTTCAGACTGGAGGCCGGGGAGCCTCCAGGGGTGGTGCTTCTACCCCTTCCCTTGCCACAGCGCTGTCTTCTAGGCTGATACAGGTTAGAGGCAGCTGACCCCTCTCCTGAGGACCATGTTTTAGCTGTTCCGTACTGGTTGTGTGGGGAATGTGGGAAAGATTGTCTGTGAAAGGAGCAGCGAGAACTGCCACCTTGCTGCTGAAAAGCCCTTTGAGTTATCCGGTTCAAGGATTCTCATGTTCTTTCTTCGCAGTCTCTGGTGCCTCATCTACAGTTTACCAAACAGGTTGAATTCCTCCACAGGTTTGTTGATGAGGAACACCTGAGTCTCTGGTTTGAACCCCACATTTTTCAACGATGCATGCCTCTTCAAAACCTTGGGCCAGAGTTCTCCCTTCTGTCTCTGCAGCATCTAGGGTGTTCTTGAGAATATTAGGATTCACCTGCCTCCCTACTGCCACAACCACCAGCAGGCGTGACCGTGTTGGTTCAGGGACCTCTTTTGCAGGCCTTCCTGAAGCAGATTCCTCTGAACGTCACTGTAGCTGGCCAACAACACAGTAATGTTGGCAATTCTGGTGGAATAGGATGCCACCATAGTGACACGCTTCCCCAGGGCATACAACTTCTTGCAGTCCTTGTCCGGTGGTGCCTCACCCGTGGACAAGGGTACCCCTTCTCTTCCTAGTTGTAGTCACCACTAGGGAATCTCGAGTGGCATGTCCCCGAATGCACAGAGTGTCTGTAGGTGAGGGGCATAAAAGCTTCGACCCGTGGGTTCACAGCCCTTGTTTGAGATGGTGTCAGCAAAAAAGGGGCAATATGCCGTTTAATGGAGTTCCATACAGGTATAGCCTGGCTTGGAGGCGGTTTCTCCTTCAGAACATCACAAAGTCAGTGTCTTGCACTGCTTCTTGAATAGCAATTTTAAAATGTTCTGCAGCCTTCTTGAGAATGGCATTAAATGCCATCTGGTCATCTATGGGAGATGCTTGCCTAATGGGAAGAGATGCGGGAGGATCCATGCATAATTTGTCTGGATAAGGGGGTCTTAGTTGGTGACAGCCATAGTGGATTATCCACTGGCTGTTCACCCCTCAAATCTGGGGCCTGGTCAATAGGGTCCTCAAAGGGATCATCTTTCTGTAAATAAGGGTTCTGAGGAATCTCTTCTGGTTCCGTCAGGTGAAGCATCTCCACATGAACATGGCAGGAGGTCCTCGGAAATGTAGGCACAGTAGGGTATACGTCTTCCTCACTCTGCCTTTTAGGCGTGGTAAACCTCTGAGAAGTCCACACATTTTGAAAGTGACATACACTCCTCAAATCCATCTCTGGTCCAGAAGGATGAGCCAGAGGGGTGTGGAGGGGGGGGGGGGGGTTGGCTCCTCTTGGCGATCTGAGTGTTTAGACTGTCGAGATTTATCAGAGAGGGTCTCAGCACCAAGAGCTGGGGACCTTCAGAACAGTCTTCCTGCCTCTCTCGGCGTGTGGACGTGTCTTTCGACCTGTCCTTGGGCCTATTAGCCGCCGAAACGATCTTTGTGAGGCTCTCGCGGATGTTCGGCGTGTCTGGGAGGGGTTTCGGCTGTTCTAGCGGCTTCACCGTATCTGTCGACGTTGCCGGAACTTTCTGTGTCAGCGCACTCTTAAGAGGCGTCTTAATGGACTTATGAATTTTGGTGCCAACGCCCTTGTCAGTGGAAAGGCCGGACGCATGCAACTTACGCGGTTGCGGGGAGGGCTGCCAACCCTGTGTATCGGCGGGTTCCATCGAAGAAATCAGTATACCCGTTGGCGTCTTTCCAGAACCTCCATAAAAAACACAAACATACTCCAAAGTACCAAAAATAAAGCCCTTTGGGCAGTCTCGGGCATTAAGCAATCAGACCACATCTCTCATGTGAGGCGCGAGGCCCAATGGCTGCCTAACAAAGCCTGTATCGAATTTAAAGTCCTATCACACACCAATGCATTCACAACACTGCATGACCTACCTCAGCCAGTGCATCCAGAAAAGCTCAAAACCTCGATACCTACGCTCCTCCACCACCTCATCGCTTGCCACCCCTAGATTTGCCAGAAAAAGAGTAGGTGAAGCAAGCTTCACCGTTAAAGCTCCCATCCTCTGGAATGCCCTTTCACCATGTATCCAAGACTAGCCTGCTTACCAAATCTTCTGCAAAAGCTGAAAACGCTACTATTTAACAAATATGCCTCAAAGCTTTGCTACCTTCTAATGACTGCATGATCTGTACCTAGTTCTCGTTTTACCATCAGGACTGTATCCCTGTACTGTAATTCATATTTAGCGCTGCTATACCTCCGTGTCTGGGCGCTATAAACAAATACAATAAAAATAAACTGAAGGCTATTTACTGCAGAAGTGTTTTTAAAATGATGCATCACGTTAAACTGTGGTTACCGCCACCCTTGCTTTCTACTCCAAACTACTCCCATTTATTAATCCAAAAACCATAATACACGAGATTAAGGCCAACAACACCCTAAAGGCAGATATTAGTCCAGTCCGGTTTATCCCAGGCAAGATTAAAAAAAAAAAAAAAAAAGATCCACTACTTTGTTCATTTTTTTCTACTCACCAAGATACTACTGCCCTCAGGGGCTCAGTAAAATCTTGAGCTTCCCAGTGGATACTCTCCCAGCTAGCCTGTTGAAATCTTTCCTGCAATCACCTCACCTCACATCGCATTGATTAGGAGGCATTTCTTTTTAACAGTCCCTTAGCTCATGTTACAATCCCTATAGAATGGAAAGATGCACTACCAACACCTATAAAATGCGAAATATGGATTGCTTGGATTCAAATTATTTTAATTATCATTCTAGAGCCAATCTTCCTTACATATTCAAGTTACTGAAGTCAGAAGGACCCACCCAACTACTTTCCTCTGGGGAGGACAATCAATAACTTTGCGTAGTTGAGATTGAAGAGTGGCAGGCATGACTGCTACCTTGGATGAATTTAGAGTGATGAAAGATAGAGGGGAGCTTGGTGTCTTTGTGCCGATTAATATTTCTGCCTTTCACACCGCGAGCCATCCAATTCCGATTTCTAGATTGAAATAACAGGGGTGGGGGGTTGAGGTGTAGCTTTTATCTCGATTGATTCTTTCCTAAGCAATTGTTTACATTGGTTCGGTCACCTACTTTTTCGTTGAACCACTATTGTGTGGCTTGCACCATTTCCCAGGGACAGCATTGTCCCCACTGCCTTTTAATATACATTTTCAAATATTAGCAGTTCTCAACATCCCTTTCTTCCACATATTTTTTTCAAAATAACGCCATAAATCACACAGTTCTGAAATTTCAGCTGGTGCTGATGAAGCCAAACTAAGTGAAACGTTTACAGAATGTCGCTCTGCCCCCAAAAAAATGATAGGAGCAAAGCACTTGAAATTAATCCTACATAAAATGGAAAACCACACAGTTGGTTTTTCAGCACCTTTGGGTCCTCATCAGTGTAACCTTGCCTCATTTTCTAGCTCCACCACAGGCCTCAAAATGTGTACTTGTCCTTGCCCATTGGCAAGTTATGGCAAGTAACAAATGCTGTGCTTTGTGTATGTGGACAATTGTGAGGGCAAGTGACCTTTTTATGCATGGAATGTGAAATTGTTACCCCTGCTTCTGTGAGGAACCTGGGGACTAAAGTCGATCACGATCTTTCATTATAATCTCATCAAATCAGGTGGACAAGGTTGGCTTTTATCACCTACAATCTTTTTTTTAAAGTTCTTCCCATATTTACAATCTTTCAGGATTCAGGCAGTGAAAGCACTAATCTCTCCTCGATTATGCATATGCTATATACTTGGCCCTTCCTCCATTTCTCCTAAAATACTTTAAAATGCAGCAGACGGATAATCAAAGGAAGGAGCACATTTCTCTACTTATTAGGTCCTTACACTGGCTGTCAGTGGAGAAGTACATCCACTTCTAAGCACTGTGCAAAACGCACAATGTTTATTTTTTTTGTCGCCCCCTTATTGTTTAATATCTCACCTCACTAGATTTCACTTTAACAGATCTTGAAGATCAGCCGTTCATGATTTGATGACAATCACTCTTTAATTTATTTTAGCAGCGCACCAAGCCCTCTGGCCTCTTAGCGCTGGTTACATGGGTAGGTATAATCCAGGTAGGATTACATGATTGAAGTTAAGTGAACCTAGTTTTTAGGTTTTTCCTGAAAAGTTGGTAAGACATCTCAGAACGCAGGTGAAGAGGTAGATTGTTCCAGAGGTTGGCCACGACAGTAGGAAAGCTTGAGCCACCGGCTAATTTCTGTCTAAATCGGATGGTAAATAGTCGCTGGCTGTTGGAAGATCCGAGTGGTGTGGCTGGTGAGTAGTTGATCCTCTGGATGAGGTAACTGGGGACTTTTTTTAGCCAAATAGCGGTGTGCAAACGTGAGGATTTTATATTGAATTATTTCCCGGATGGAGAGCCAGTGGACTGACTGCTTTACCTCAAAGATGTGGTCAGTTGTTTTCAGGGCCAAGGCTGCTCAAAGAGAATTGGTTTTAGATGACCTGAAGCCTATTCAGGTTCTTGTCCGAGGTCCCTCAGAGTAGGCATTACAATAATTCGGGTGGCACAACACAAGAGTGCAGGCCGTGAGGCGGTTGGTGGTGGATAGAAAAGGTCAACTTACTATTACAAGTTTTGTAATGTCGGCTGCTGCAGAGGCGATGTTGATTTGGCGGGTCATATTGAGTGAGGCATCCAGGCAAATGCCCAATGTTTTGACTGAGGTGGAGGCAGGAATTTTGTGGCCATCTATGGTGAAGAGATGTATGCAGAGTCAAGGTTTGCGAGACGGGTTTGGGGCCAACTAGAAGAAGCTCGGTCTTCTCGTTGGGCCATCCAGGTTTGGATTGTCTTGTACATGGCATTTACATTGGTGCAGTCCTGGTCATGAGATCCTGTTGGGGGGAGGAGTATTTCAATACCATCGGCATAGTTGGTGAAGGAGATTCTCGGGGAGTCAAGGAGACCAAACAGTGGTTTTGTGTAAATATTGGAGAGGCTTGGGGAGACACCGGAACCTTGTGGGACACCGCAGTACATTGGAGTAGGCAGGCGGTGGCTTTGTCAGCGAAGACTCAGGATGTTCCATTTTCGAAGGAGGAGGCAACCCAGCTAGCTGCTTTCGGGGTGAAGTATGCTACTGCTGTCAGGTGGTGGAAAAGGTTTTGTCGTCCCCAGATAGATCGAATGCAGCAGAGATCAAGTAGCATCAGAACGGAGAGTTTTTTGTGTGACATTGGCACCGTCCTGTTGATTATTCAGGTCAAGGAGAGCCATTTCGGTCTGTGACTCGGGCTAAAGCTGGATTGGCGGGGACTGAGGATGGAGTGCTCTTCCAAGAATACCTGAATCTGGATGTAGGAATTTCTCATCTAGGATTTTCAGTAGGAATGGGACGGTGGTGAAAGGCTGATAGTTGGTGTGTATAAAATAATACAAATAAACTGATAAAATTCCTTCTGTTGCCCATGCCTTTTAAAATGCAGAACCACAGTGGTTGAATAATCTCCCAGCCCATATTTTATATATTCAGTAAACCCTTAACTTCAAAGAAGCACTAAGGCCTCAAAACAGCGATGTTTTAAGTCGCTTTCTGATCTGATCAGTTCTTTCCCTCCAGCACAAACAAGCCATCCGGGGGAACGGCTGTGCTTTAGAAATTTGCGAAAATCAGTTATGTTCAGCTATCGAGATAGTCCCAAGATCTTTGCCATAGCAGTCACAACGATCAGAAATCTGAACATGATAAAACAACTGCTCTCCTAAAGGCTACAACTTGAAGCCCAATAGGCCTACTGGATTATATAAAAGAAACCACAACCATTCATTCAATTGCACCTCTCAACAGAAAAGAATAATCAATCTAATTAATCATTGAAGGAGGCGCTCAATCTTACTAAATGCAGGGAGATTACCCTAGAAAGGTACTAAAGTAACACTACCTCCCAGCAGCCTACCTGAAATGTGTTCATGTCGAGAGGTACAGATTTGTAATACTTTGATGCGTACCTGTATGTAGGCTTTTGGGGATACAATTTGAAAAAGAAAAGTCATACAAATAACTGTAGTCTACCAGGAACTGAATCTGAGCAAGAAACTGGACTTCCTCACTACAATTATGCAAAGAACAGTGATCCAGATGCGATTTCAAGGTGGGGTATTTTACTCGCTATTTTTTAAAGTTGGGCGTACAACTATTTTATTATGGAGTAAAAGTCTCACTTCCAATGGGAGCATTTCATAAGCAAGTAAAATCGGTTTTAAA
The DNA here is from genome assembly GCF_040938575.1 of Ambystoma mexicanum. Classification (NCBI taxonomy): domain Eukaryota; kingdom Metazoa; phylum Chordata; class Amphibia; order Caudata; family Ambystomatidae; genus Ambystoma; species Ambystoma mexicanum. The sequence continues at coordinate 524,151,655 of NC_090923.1, forward strand.
AATAATAACTGATGTTTTTAAAGGAAATATTTCTTTGCACCTCTTTGGATAAGGCAGCAACAACGTCTTCCTGTGGCAATACATGTACTACTGGTACAAACATATCCGTGGAGTTGCGTGGATGAAAGCATGAGGACAAGCTCCTGTGGCCAGTTTCCTGTTTTTATTTGGGAGTATTTTTACTCCCCCCTTTCCTTTTTTGGGAGTTCTATCCTCGTCTGACCAACCACCTGATGTCCTCAAAACAAACTCTCCCACCTGCTGTGAATGGTGCTCCAATGCAGAATGATCCAAGATATTGCAATTCCAAATAAAACATCGACGAGCCTGCCATCACTCGTCTGAAAACCCATGTAATCAATGAGGTCTCATCTGGTGAGCTCCATGTGACCCAAGCGTAGCATTGCAGGGATCGAAATAAGTATTCATGGTGGAGAAGGTAAATATAGCTCTTGGCTAGCTGTCATCAGCTAGCAGGCTGGAGCAACCTGGTCGAGAGGAAGAGGCGGTGGGATCAGCTAGAGACTTGCAAATTTCATTTCCACATGAGAGGTAAATGATGACATTCTGACCATTGTAGAGGTTCAATTGCGGTTTCAATACTTCTACATGTGTCCTGATGCAGATACCCAAACACCCACAGCTAGTGTTGGCCCGGGAGTCAAAAGTAGCTCCTGGCAGCTGCTGCAATGAGCAGACTCTCCTAGGCTGCAAGCAGGAGCTAAATAGCTCTCAGCTTCTCGCAATACGGGACTGCGCATTGCAACGCCTTTGTTGAATAAACTAGGAGTATCCTCAGTTCCTGGTGAATTTTAGGCCCATCTGGCAATTAACGCTACACTATTAACCCTACATGCAACACTGCATGTATTCAACTGAGCCTAAAACAGGCACATTAAGTCAGAGATGTCCAACTACAGAAGCTGACGTGAACCTTTCAAAGTATACCACAACTCTCTACTTCACGATCTCAAGATGACGAGTGAAAATGGCAGCACAAAATTACAGTGCTTTAATTAATTTGTAGCAAACCACTGCCAAATGGCCCTTCTCTCAGAACTGAGCAAAGCCACCTGCGGGGTGCCACAAAGACCCATGTTCCTATTAACCGTTCATGTGGCACCTCAAGCTCCTTGCGAGTTAAGGCAGCCTCTGCCTATGCACCATTGGCACACAGATAGACATCTAAATATGGGAGGAACTTGTAAATTGTGTTCATGTTTTGGATTCTCCTCAACATCGCTAATAAGAAGACGGCATCAGAGCACGCTGATTATTTCCATCTAACTGGCTGTGCTCCATAGGCACCATCGTAACCCGCTCCCCGCTTCAGCTTGATCCGCAATATGGGTGGTCACCTTGGCTATGAGCTACAATTTACCTTGTAAATCAATACGTTTCAGAATGGTTGTCCAAGCCCTGGTCATCTCCCACCAGGACGGTGCCAAAATCCTACTCGCAGGAGTCCCAGGGGCAGCAGACTCCTCTGAAAGTCATCCAGCATGCTGCAACACAATCCATCACAGGAACAAAACAAAACAAAAAAAAAATCAACATCATCCAATCCATAAGGATTAGAGCTGCATTGGCTACCCCTTTAAGTATGCATCGAATTCAACATTGCCTGCATCACCTACCAATCATTCAGAAACAAAACACCACAGACCAAAAATGCTTTCTTACAAAACTTCCGTTGTTGTGCAATCAGCTACTTGCTGCCTTTACTCAACAGTGTAACTGACTCGACAATCAAAGACACAGAAAAAAGGTCCAACCAAAGCTTTTTCTTCTCAAATGTAGTGGTGTCGGGGATGCCTGGTCTTTGACTCATGTCTGCAAGTGTCTGGCAGGTAAATAGTTTGACTTCCTTTCAGGAGTCTCAGATTGGTTTCTCAACCGTCTATATTTTTGACAACAATTATCACGTTAGTTCACTCTCCATTTCGTAAAAGTCATTTTCAAGCCATGCGCACAGTTAATTCTGTGCTTCTTAGATTCACTTTTCCAGACTTCGCATTTCTGAAAATAAACAATTCAGATCACTGTGGACTTTAATACCTAATTATTTCGACCCATTATAGCTTTTAGCACTCTGTGCCCAATTGTAGCATTTTACACACAGTTCATCACCACCATACTGGAATCATGATTGAGAAGCTATACTTTCATAACTGTTGAGACTTTCCCCCCCATACCCTCTTTGGGCCACATGGCATCAAACCACTCTTTTTCCTCATACATCTCGGCTATGTTTGTGGCTCCCTCTTTACAGCTCATTCGCCTACTCATGCCTACTCCTGGATTCCCCACCTTCCGGGCTGCTATTTCGCCACCCTCTGGGGTGGACCAGTCTTGTTTTCAGCTTGATCAGCAACTTCGAAGCATGAATCTTCTATTGCTTGCTTCGGATTTGCCTACACTGAGCAGACACTGATTTACCCTCATCGGTGGAGCTCACAGCTTTGGTGTCAGACAGGCAGCAGGCTCGCTCGTGCCACTTCGGATTTCCAGACACCTGTCTTCAGCCAGCTCATGGTGTACAGCCTTTTGCAGGTTCTCTTTCTTCACCAGTGTAACTAGATTTACACTCTTCCAGCAGCCGGTCTCGACACAACAGGATCAAATGGATCAGCACACATCTCCGCCCCCTTAGTGGTCTTTCAAGTGGCTGCTGTGCTGCATTTGGCATCGACTGAAGAAGATTTCAGAGTTATTGCTTCGCTCAGTATCAGTAGGTGGAAAACAAATTGACATATGGGTCACTTACAATCAAACCAATATACAAACAACAAAAAATACTATAATAAGTGGAAAAAGACCACAAGCATTACCCCTTCACTGTTGCTACTTCACTGCCTGCCCCAAAATGAAGTTTAAATCAAGGTCAATTGCCTCCTACACAAAGGCAGTGTCCCAGCCTACCTAAAGAACTGCCTGCATCCTTACTATCCAACCAGAAACCTACAGTAAGTGGTGGCTCGCAAAACAGACTCCCGCCACACCCCAGTGAAATACAAACATTTTAGAAGACAACACTTCACTCAGAAGGCTCATCACACAGGCTTGAGACAGACCTCTATGAAAACATCTACAATCTAGAATCTACATAAGGCTCACGGCAGTCTTACATTCATATTCAACGTGTGCAGGCACCTCTTCCTGCACTAAGCCACCTCTGCCTCATGTTGCTACTTGACCTCTCAGCCGCTTTCGACACAGTAGACCACCAGGAGCTCAAGGACACCCTTCATCGGCACATGGGGTTCAGCGACCTGGTCCTACGCTAGTTCAAGTCCTACTACGCCAGCAGTTTGTTCAGATGGACTCCTCTAGATCGCCAATGCTACCCATCGCCTGTGGAGTCCCACAGGGTTCTATCCTCTCCCCAGTGAACTTCAATCTGTACATGGAGCTGCTGGGAGCCCTTCTAGCCACACACAACATTCACATCCACCAATATGCCAATGCCACAGCTATAGCTTGAGACCGACTCCATCAAGGACATCCACATGCTCAAAACCTGCCTCTCACTGATCCAGTCTCAGATATCCAGTGAATACTTGAAGCTCAATCCCTCCAAGACCGAATACCTACTCTGAACAAACACCAAAAACTCAGACATACAGACCTGGCTATCAACCATGAACCCTGAGGGCTTCACACCTGAGCTCCTCTCCTGCGCCAAGTCCCTCAGGTTCCACATCGACAAACCCCTCTCATTCAAGACACACATAGCTAAGAAAACTCAGATCGCTTGGTATCAGCTCTCCATCCTCCGAAAAGTCTAGCACTTCCTCCCTACCGACAGCTTTAGATCCACTGTTCAAGCACTGGTCCTATCCCACCTAGATGGGGCAATACCCTCCTCAAATGCCTTCAATCATCCTCACTTGTGCCCCTGAGTAGTGTCCTACATGGGGCCGCAAGCCTCATCAATGGTCTACGCAGACATCACCCAAGCCCTCATCGACCTTCACTAGCTCCCACTGCACGCACAAATCACCTCAAGTCTTGCTGCATCATCTATAAGGCAGTCACTCAGCTACCTCGCGGAGAAACTCAGCATCTCCCATCAGACAGCACAACAACAGAAGCCAGGACACGTGCAGACTTGAAATTCACAGATGCAAACAGGAAACAAGAAAACAAGCCTTCCCTGCCTACACCCCAAGACTACAGAACCCCCTCCCCCCGCCATGTTACTACAATTCCGAAAAGAACTCAAGACCCACCTCTTCAAGGAGTCTCTCCTCCTCAAGACCTAGGCCATCACGTCAACCTCCCAATAAATTAAATGCGAGGATGCCATCTGCCCCTCCTCTGTATCCTACACATCCTCTGTATATCTGTATCTGTCTGTTGTATACCTTTGTAAAGCGCTAAGAAGCAGCCATTACATTTTCAGACCTGCAACCTGGTCTAATCTTCACATCTCTATGAACATGCATCGATTACCAAGCCTAGTTTGTTCACATGGAACGTTTTATTTTAGCCCAGAGATATCACCACAGCGGTTTCATCCGACATTGGATGGTATTCTTGCTTGTGGCTCTATGGAGTACACTTCAAAGGAAAGAAGACCCACAAATAGTTTCTCTATTTTTTTATATTCTTATTCTCTGCGTCTCCCTCCCACCCTCCCTCCCTCCCTCCCTCCCCATGAAAAAGAAATAGGGCCTGCTGCCTTACATGCTTAACTCAACGAAAAGCAGCCCTTTAGAAAACTGTCGAAATAAGATTGCTCCACAATTGCACCACAGTGGAAAGCAAAACGCATGTTTGGTGACTTGCTAGGGGCCTCAACAAGTTAATTTAGTTACACATACATACAACTGAAATACAGCATTCGAAACGTTTAATGGTTCCACAAAAGCCCTTCTATCAGAGCTGGCAATGATAAAATTAACAGTGAATTTCCAGGTAGGAAGGTTATTGAAATAATCTTTTCAAACTAGAGGGGGGTCTGTACAAAAGGGTCTCTGTTCAAAATTGTAGACTGGCTCTCTGTACTGCATGCCTGATGTTCATATAGTTGTTGGACGGCCCCAGAGCTAGCGGTTTGTGCTACTCACATCGCCATTAAAAACTAACATGCTCGGAAATGCTGAACAAAGTGTGCACAGACAGGGCTCCAACCACAGTCTCCAAGAAGTCTGCAGAAGGACCAAATGCAGAGCAATTAAAATGTCATCACCACTTTTTACACCTTCGCTTAAACGATTGGACAAAATGTATAAGCAAATGGTTTCCTGCAAAACTCGAAAACGACCGAATAATATGTCAAGGTGTATGGTAAACCACTGTGTGCCAACATAATCACGCCATCACCTGGGGACTTTGGTTTCTTTTATACGGGGTTATATTACTATGCAGCATATTGATACTATTTTATGATCCATACTATTTGTATCATAAAATAAAGCAGAAGTGTGCATTTGATATTGAATTGCATATTTTCGAAAGTTAGATCACATTCTCTAAGATGAACAGCTAAAGACGCAGTCTCATGTATCACCTCCTCGATATCTGAAAGGGACTAAGCCCGATTATCATTATATACAGTTTGTTGCCTGGTGCCATGGATGTGCCCTACATACTGTTCCTTTGTTGAAGATCAATCAGATGCTTGTGAATGTGCCCCTGTTTTGTTGTGTTTAATGAACATATGTAAGATGCTCAGAAATTGTAAATTGACGAACTAACCTTAATTTACCTGTACAACAGCTTTCATTTGATCATATAGGAACCCAGGCACAATAACGATTAACAATTGTAGTGAGTTGCACCACCACAGTGAACTGCAGAGGAAATATTGATCCCCCAAATGACCTACCCTACTGAGCCATAGCCCAAGAGAAGAAGTTGGGGGTGGGGAGGTAGCAGGGAGAGCCAACCCCTTAACCTTGAGTCTGGGAGACCTAAAATTGCAGCCAGACTGAGCAGAAGACGCTAAAGAGAAGATCGCAGCATATGGGGAGGAGGTACTGACAGATTACGGTTGAAAAGCCCACGAATAGCATAACAAGTCGAATAAATAATGGATTAAAATGGTGCATTTTACAGCATACTTTCTGTGAAAATAAAGTTAAAAATCCAATTTGCAATTGGGTTTCTTTAATAGCACATGAAAGAAATCTAATAGTTGCAAGTCACCAAGTGTACAGAAGCATTTTCACAAAGCCTTTGTCCACAATCTATGCCAGTATAAAACAAAATGTTCATGCTGGCTATGACCTTGCATGCCCATGCAGACTGCACCAATATATGCCAGTACTACCATATAAGAATCTACTCCTATTGGCTTTGCCAGTAAAAAAGCCATGTCACAGTTAAAATACATGTCCTTTCCAGCTGCACCAATATATGCTAGTCCAGCCACGTAATAACCCTTATGTTTGCCCAGTAAAAACATCCATGCTGCCAGTATCGTCCCCTCCCCCATACAAATAGAGTCTGCTTCCCTCTTTGGACATGCAGACACACATATATACTAATACAGCACATGCTCTCATTGACATGCACACATCTAGCATACAATAATTCCCTCACACATACATACATGATTTAGACAACTCCTTGCATGCACGTTGTTGGATGTTTAAATCGGGCAACATTTAATTCAAGGAACCTTTCAACCCACGCAAGCCAGGCGCACACAATTTTCCTTTATATAACGGAGTTCTTTTTATGAACTTGGGACCCCCAATTTAATAACATTGATTCCTTACAGCTTCCCTCCATTGTTGGGACAGTAAACACATAGGGTTGCACAGAAAGTTTATTTATTAACTAAATAGAAATAATTGAATAAGATTACAGATAACCAAACTGTTTGTTCATAAAAGGCCAATGATAAGAGACAAACACACTAGTCACTTTAGTTTTCAATGCTACAGTCGTGGAAATCGAGACTTTAGTAACACACTTCGCCATAAGAATCTATCCATTTAGGTCACCCTGAGCACACAGTCACCATGGATGAGTAGATGAGAGTCCATGAGGAATCTCATTTGTGCAAAACAACAAATTAGTTTGGAATATCCCCAACTGTCTAATTCTCACCACTTCTCCTTTATTCAAAATAGATACAACCCCCTCTTACTCAACAGACATGTCAGAATTTGACCAGCCCTTTAGACTCAATTGCACCAGACTACTAGACCTTCAGATGGGGATATTAAATATTACCACCTTCTCATCAAATTAATTCCACTCATATTACCACTTTAATTTTCTCCCCAGATTCCTTTGACATAAATCAATTGATGTAATTTTGATCATAATAGCACAAATAATTACTGAGTTATACATTTTCCATTGAACTCAATTCTACTTTTATATTCAACTTATTTTCCCAACTCAAAGCACCTGGCTCAGCCCTACAAACGCTATGCGAAATAATTCACTGCCATCTGCCATTTATATTAGTCAAAATACAAATTCACCCAATGTACCCAAATAAAATTCTCATTAGCAGCATCATATTGGTAGCCCTAAATACTGTAACTGAACATTGCACAAAAAGAATTAAGTTTCTATAAGATGCTGTTCACAATTTATGGGCAAAATAGTGCATTTTTTGTTTTTTTCTCCCTGCATCCGTTATCCATGTTGTTAGCAAGGTATTTATAATGGCAGTGATAGCATCTTGCCATCCCCTCTGGACTATATGATCGGAGGGTGGCCCCCAACATTTAATGAAGCTGATGTCAGAAGTACTATCCTCAAACTCAAAAACTCTAGGGCTCCTAGGCCCAATGGCCTGGCCAATGTTGTACTTCAACAGAACCCGGGGCAGTGGGCTTGGCTACTGAAGTTGCTGTTTGATAAGGTCTGTAACTCATGAGATTATTCCTGAGTCGTGGCAGCGGTCTGTACTTCTACCAGTATACAAGAAGGGCGACTGTATGCTGCCGGAGAACTACAAACTGCTGTCCCTACTAGACAGGAAAACTATTTGTTTTGAGGGCTTTGCAGGACTGGGTGGAAGAATCCCAGATCCTGCAATTTATGCAGACTGGCCATCGGCCTGGATGTAGTAATTAATCCAAAATCTCAGGGTTTTGGATTAATTGAGAAGAGGGACACAAGAGATAGGCGGGCAGACTCTTTGTGATTTTTGTTGATTTTAAAGCAGCATTTTATGGAGTTAACAGGTCTAAATTATGGGGAACGCTCCCAACATGGGGATGCCTGTTGTGGCTTGTTAACATCTTGAAAGGACTCCACCAGAATATACAGGCAGGGGTCAGTTTGACTGAAGATGGGACGGTCACTGCCCCTGTTAAGATGTGTGAGGGGGTAAAGCAGGAATGTACATTGGCACCCCTGCTGTAAAATTTATATATGGCAGACTTGCCGGTTTGTTTGCTACCAATTGTAGGATGCTGGCCAAAGCGAGGATGGAGTTCCATCCCAGGCATGCTCTAGGCGGATGTCTTAGTCATGCTAAATCACACATAGGGTGAAGCCAAAGCTATGTTCACTACCTTGAACAATTATGCACTTGAAAATGAGCTCAAAATAAACATAGGGAAAACAAACATATTGCTTGTTTCGGCTAAAAAGGTGAAGTGTCCCAATTTTAATACCCTCATGGGTAAAGGTGTAATATGTCGAGTTATACTCATATCTGGGACTCGACCTGAGTAGTAGCAAAACTTAGAAGTGTATAGTCAAAACCAAGAAAATAAAGGCCCCACGGATGACACAGGTGATCCATAACTTTGCTAGAAAGACAGCAGGGTTTACGTTAAGGGGGTCATTATACTGTATAAACAATGTTTTTGTCCTATGGGGCTATACGGAATGGAGGCTTTGGCTATGAGGGCTGGATGGTATAGAGGGTCAGGTTTGGAAACGGATTCAGAGGCTTTGTGCCTCGACTTCAGAGAAATAGATTCGGTTAGAACTAGGTTTGACCTCGCTAAAAGGTGAATTGCTGATTTGGCGAGGCCCATTACATCTGAAAATTCACTCTAAACCTAAATGCCAATTGCTTTCCCCATGAGGCAAATATGGTACATTTCATCAGGGTCGTAGCGAAGATAGTTTTGAGACTCTTGTAGCTAAATCATTTAAGAACATTGGATGGAGCCCAGACTACTCCAGGGAAACAAAGTACGAAATACTAAAATATATTTTTGATAGGTAAAGCCAAACAGTCGGATTGGACTAATAACTACAGCCACTTGGCGACCTTACACAGTTATACTTATGTCTCAGGAGTTGCGCACAATTATTTGCAACCACACAAATGTGTGGCAGTGTCAGAACCTTTGCGGTCTTGTATTTCCACCTAAGGCTGCGCATTAACCAATTGCTAGTATTGGTCTCCACCACAGCTTAGTTAGGGATTCCCTTAAAGGACAGATGTTGCATCTGTACGGTCTGGGGCATGGTGGAAACTGCTAAACACCTTTTGATGGAGTGTGCACCCCTAGGAGTTGAATACATGGCAATTCTAGGACGATTGGTACACTCATAGGAGTTAATTATGGGTGAAGCCCTTTGGAATTATTGTTTGAACACAGATAATTAACGTGTACATATTGCCATGTATTATTTATGGGAAGCTATTAAAAAGCGCTTATCTGTGGTAATTTGAGGTATAGGGATTTAGGGAAAGATATCCAATAGTAGGTGTCTGGCACAATGGAGGTGTATGCTATTAAATTGATTTTTATATGGATTAGTTTCTAAGGTATAATAGGTTTTAAAATATGTATTTATTGTAGATATTAAGTAACTGGCAATCATGAGCTAGTTAGGATTAAGTGTTTTTAATAATGATACTACCTTGAAATATAGAATCAATCTATCCCGAGATAGATTGTCGCCCATTGTGCTGGGTCAAGTACCTAAAATGAAAGGGGCAGTACGGATAGATGTTAGTTGATGGATTACCCCCTGCCAGTCAGCTTCAATGTGTTTTTTGGACACTACACATGGACATATATACACTGTAGACAAAAGTTGTGCATTTTTGGCTATGTTTTATTATGTCTTATAATGTGTTTTTATATTGTGTTTTATGAGAATCCTACTGTATGAGGCTTTTATTAGAGGGTTTAGATTGAGGTTTTAGACTGATGTAATGTGTACATTTTGTAAAGTTCTTCTGGAACTAAACAAATAATAGTTCATCATAGGGGCCTGGACATGGTAACATCCCTTGTAGTTTGAAGTTCCCGGAGGTTTTACGACTTCTGTCCAGCCCCCTTGGACAGCGCCCACATTTCTTAGATTTTCAGATTAACCTTTGTTTTCCCAGAAATTTACTTTTCTTCCTTCATAAGGTCCTGGGAAAGGGAAGATCGGATTAGGCACCACAGATCTGCAGAACCCCCTTTAGTTAATTAAACCCACCAGACACAGGTGCAATCCACAAACGCCAGTTTAGGATTTACAGTCAGGTCCTGTAGCTATCTTTATGAACATGCAATTCTTCCTCACCGGAGATGAGCTGGTGTATCTGTTTTCACATCTCATTTTGTGGGAGCGGTTATAAGCTGAATGCACATATCAATAGTTCTGTTCTGGATTCCTTTAATGGGGTCCCATTGACCCTTTTCAGTCCAACCTAATTTTACATTTTCTCCCAAAACAAAAACATTAAATATTATATTATTTTTCCTTTTTTGACACTGCATTTATGTCTACCCACAAGTTAAGAAGTTCCCCATTTTAACCAAAGTTGCAGGTTGTTTCTGGTACTTGAAATGTTCACCTAAGGCCTTGTCAGAAGTCTGAGTGGCTGCAAAACATTGCACATTTTGTTTGCGCGTGTTTTTCCATACTGCTATGCGCAGGCTGCAGCTTAAATATGGTTTGTAAAAGGACAACTTGCTCTGCAGCTTTTCTCATGAACAGGACTTCCCTACAACGTATACATAAAAAGAAAAAGGCAAATATACACACATTCACACGCAGAAATAGTCATACAAACATTCCACAGGGGTAAAAGTTTCAAGTTGTAAACTGCCAGCCATTAAGTCACCCGCCGCCGGTTTCTATACTTGTAAACTACACCATTTTTAACTTGCCAAGAATCATTGATCACTAGCCAATTGTTAGTGTAGAGTGCCAGTTTTGCACCTTGTATTACACATTAACACTTTGCTTACATGCTTGCATCCTTCGCAGGATGCCACCACACAATACAAGACTAGATGGCCCGCCTCTCTGCTGAACACACTCCCTGAAATTAGATACTCCTCTCTTGTTAATCAGGACATACGCTATTAGCACAATAATGAGAGGCGGCGGGAGCAGACTTCAGACCACCCGCCAGCCTATCATTGTTGAGCTCTAAGTATTTTGCACTGCCCAAAGACTCTGCAATGAAAAAAATATATAAATAAGGAAATTAGCATGGGTATGTGCCCCGTGCTCAAAGGCAGGCGGTGCAGTCTCCCATGCAATAAATCACTCGGACTGTGCCGCCTGTCCCTGGCAATGTGCTTTGGTCTGCGACAGGTAAAACTCTTACGCGAAGCAATGGGGTGGTGCACCGCCTAACAAAGAAGTTACCACTGTAAACAGAGGAGAATGTTGAACACAGCAGCAGGAGAAACATGGAAGGAGGACAAAATAGAAATGATGCTGAGCAAGGCATGAGAGGTGGTTAGTAGGGCATGAACAGTCTGACAAAGTCTGGCACAGAGCTGAAAGCATTTCATGCCACTCGGGGAATGAAAGTAAAAATAGTAGGCGAGAGAACAGCTGCATGTGGAGACACGCCGTCTATTACCACAAAGGGAATTTAACATTTATTGCATACTGGTAAATTATGTTAAATGTTAAAGATATTTGTACCGCGCGCAGTCACCAACAGAGTTGGTCCCCAAGCACTGTGGCTGATCTGTAAATGAGAAGGTGGGGTGGGTTAGTAGGGTGAAGAGGGAGTAGGATAGTGGGAACAGTGGTGTTCTGTTGGCAGCTTCAACTCGGTATACACTGTGTGCTGAGCTTTGTGAGAGTATCGTAGCAATGTCAGTCTTCGTGTGCTGTTGGTGCGGTTTATGTGTTGTAGCGGTGTGGTGAAGTGCATATGGCTTGCGGTGCGAGAGGTGGTTGTGTTAGTTTCGATCAAGATAAGTATGTAGAAAGTTTTGAGCTTTTTTTGGTTAGTGGGTTTTGTGATTTGCAGCTGATCTCAGTATGCCTGAATGCCTGGATTGCGGGAATCCTGGCTGGTGCGAAGGCGGCTAGACTTGAGTCCCGTATGATGGGGAGAGTATAGTATCTCACTTTTATGTATTTGAGAAGCCATAAAATTATTAATTACAGTCCTGAAACACAGCTCGAATCGAGAGTCCCGCATAGAAGAGATAGAGGGGCCTACGCCTGGAAGGAATTTTGGCTTTGGCTTGACGCCTTACCTGTTGTATTCTAATGAACTAGGTATGGTGAGGTTGAAGTGTCCATTCTCCTCCTTGGGTGTCGGAGCAGGAGTAGTGGTCACCTCTTACCCTACCGTCTATGTGAATATGTCCGCTTGGACTTTGGTGTGGTACGGGCTGGGATGCTGTGGATGAGTCGTCTAAATGGTGATGATGTAGAAAAACCCAATTCAAATCCGATCAGCATTACGAAGACTAATATATGTTGATACATGAATGTTGATACAGGCAACAAGGCCACCAAACCATGAAGGAAGCTCTCCTCTGCCTCCTTGACACCCTCAACCCCATACAGCACATGTAGGACCCAATGCACAAGTAAGGCAACATCCTTGACCTAATCATCACTGCACTGCCTTCGCTCCCCTACAGCTCTCCTCTCCCGCTTGACTGGTATGACCACCTGGCTGTGCCTTTCAACATCCTGCACACCGCCCCAGTCAGGCACTCCCAGCAGAAGCCCATCAGACAAACCTTCAGGCCCTCCAAGCACTTCCCTGTAGAAGCCCTCACAGAAGACCTTGCCAACTTCAACCGCACATGGACCGAACACCCCTAATCAAACTAACTCTACTGGATGCACTCAACGCCACCCTCTCATCCTCCATCGACTGACACGCCACCTCTGAAACAATGAAGTTGCAAAGTTTACCAGGGACACACAAGAACTCAACAAAAAGACACACACACAGACACACAAGCCCCCCCCCCACCTACCGCCCCGTTATTAGGGAATGAAATGAGGGTAGTTCCATCTCCAAAAGGGTAATACGCCAATTCCTTTTTCCATAGACTCCACGGCAAAATCATAGTGTAGCCCGATATGCGACATCTGCTCTACCCACCGCTATATAGAAGGTTCAAAGGTCACACTATGCCCACTCAACAGCTGCAGCGACAGCCAAGTCTCTGCGGCGGAGCAGGATCAGCATATAAGATATCCTTCCCCCCCCTGTACCAAAACTATGATGATCATAAGTAACTCATGCTGATGGCAGGGTAATCTCTAAAATAAAACTAGGCCATAATTTAGGCATAGTACATGTCGCTACTTATGATCATGACCGCCACATCCCAATTGAGATTGCACATGTGTTAACTCCTTTGAGTAAGCTCTGCTAAATTTGAACTTTGATAAGCCCTCAGCCTGAGGTGAAGGAGCCGTCCAACAAGAAAGATCAGTCCCTCTGCCTCCTACCTACTCCAAGACAAACTGGGGATTCCCCTTTACTGTGAATCAGGACCTGCCACTCTGCACTGGACTCTCCTAAAGCGGTCAGAGCAGAACCTGAACAGAAACATCCTGTCCTCGAGTCCCTCTGAGTAGGCCTCACAGCAACCAGAGCACCAAACCAGCAGAAGCACCCTGTTCTGCCACACCAAACCAGTCACTCTGTGTTCTCCACACCTTGAATGAGCAGGAAGACCCAAGTGCTGGCTTTTGCACCCCTCCACCAATCTCATCTAATTCTTGCATTAAATCGTGCCCTAGCTGGGCCCATCACTTGCTAGGCCTGAAGCTACTGTTCTATGCCGGGAGCCAACCCGAATCACTGGTGTCACACGCTGACTTGAACTAGAAGTTATAACCATTTCTAGGTCCGGCTAGCCCTTGAATGGCCACCTCAATGTTCTGCACATCGACACATCCAAGGCCACCCCATCGACGAACATCGCCCGCTGTCCGGAACCGCTGCAGCATCACGCTATAACCCCTCACAGCAGCTAGAAGCCCAGCTCGGCCTGGCCCAACTGCGAAGAGATCCTGGGGCAGCACCGACCTGCATCGTTGAGAGCACCCCTACAACTACACAGAGTGACTGCATTCAGCCCTACTCTATGCCCACTTCCTGCTTGGGCCCACATGATCCAACGTGCCCAAATGGAGCTTGAGCGGCCACATCAGCGTTGAACACTGAGTTTAACATCGGTCAACCCACCAAGAACCAAAACCAGGTACCTTTGACAACAAACTGCCCTCTCGGCCCACTGGGACTCTTGAGACTGGTTAGATCACTTCATCACCTTCATTCACCTAAGCTATGTTATGTTACCAGGTATTATAAAGCGCACATTCGCAAAAGCATCATGGCACTGAGGGACATCAGAAATAGCCTTTTGTGGTTGGTACTTGCCTTTCACCCCTATACTCATGCTCAGAGAGCTACTTTCTCTAGTCTGTTGCTTCCTCTTTGTTTTTCACATGGGTGGGTTTTTGCACCAACGCTCAGTGACTGGTTTCTCTGAACTGAAGCTGCCAACAGCACATCAAAGCTCTCTTGCTCTTCTCCCTCTCAGTCCCACTAACAATCTCTCCCCACCCCCCCAAGCTCCTTCCATTGCAGATCCACCAGAGCGCCAAGAGAACATGCAAGTGGCAGCAGTGCGCGGTACAAGACCACATAACATCTGCTCCACTCTATACACATTATTTTCCATTTGAACCTATCCAAAGAGTTTCCTCATTTTATGCAGGCAAGGAATAAATCAATAAAAGTTACATCCTTATATTACTCAGGGTACCTATCATCTATCAGTTTCAGATTGCATTGATCAAAACTGGTTTGGCGTTATAACAGCCAATAATTCACTCTTATATTTGTTTGCTTAATATTTCCTCTATACACTTAGAACTAGATGTTCTGGATCACTCTCTCCACACTGTAATATGCAGGAACTAAAAGCATGTACATCATTTGGGGGTCGCCAGGTCACAGCTGCAACCCGTGGCTCGCCTTCCACTGCCCCTGGCTCTCCCGTTACGACCCTTGGGGTTCCTGTGTTGCAATGGCAGCACTAAGAGATGGGCAAAACATGGGGTTCTGGGAGTCTCTCAACCGGCCTCACTGGCTGGGGAGCCTCAACCAGATGCTAGGAAGGGCAGACGTTCCAAAAGTGACCGCTTCTCATGATGACTCCTAGTATACACTAAAAACGGGTTAAAACTGAAGCCTCTTGTTGTGCATGCAGCTGAACGGCATTGTTTCACATCTAACCAAAGAGCCATAGAAATGCGATCAATTAACATCAGATTCGAGTACTTTACAGACTGTGTGGCATGTACCTTCTTAGAGCATACGGTTTTGTTTACAGTCAATAGCTGCATTCAAAACGTTTTCAATTTATATATGAACTAGTAATGCACATTTCAAGCCACTTCCCCTATAATAAATATGCATTTCCTTGTTCTCAAAATAAAATATCAACAGCCTGTGACCGATGAAGCCTTAAATTACAATACACCTGACAAAGCAGAACGGAAGGAAGTCGACCATTCTGTTGAGAACAGAGGCACGTTACGCCACTGAAGCAAGGATCCGATCTGTGCTCAAGGATCTAAAGTTTAAACCAACGGTGGTGTGTGCACCCAAACAACTACGTTCAGTGTTTCAGTACTCTGTAGTCCAGTGCACTCGAGACGGGCTGAGCTGGACTGCAGATAGCATGACAATAGGACAGATTTGTGTGGTGTGAGAACCTCCCAAGTGTTGCCCCTTTAAGGGAACGTGTCCCTCACCTGTGTATTGCCCTTTTAACATGGGCCCAAGCTAATAAAAGGAGCCCCTGCAGGCACGTGCACCAGAACGGCTGAAGACTCCCAAAGAGGAACAACTTAGTCCATCTCTCATTTAGGCATGCAGGCCCACACTGCGAGCATGAGCCTGCTGGCCATAATGCTGTGGGACCCTCGTGCCAGAGGTCAGCATGGTCGTGGGCATGGCTTACCCTGCCCCCACTCCAGATGGTGCTGATGCCCCTAGCGCCCTGCTGGATGCTCAGAGCAGGCTCCCCCACAACACTGGTGAGAAGGACGGAACCCCGAGGGGCTCCCTGTCCCCGCTAGTTCGCACATTTTTTTCTTTTCTCTTTTTTTGTAGGGAGGTAAGGAACTGTCCCCCGCTGGGGGTGAGCATGCAGCAAACATCGCTGCAGAAGGGGGAAGAGGAAGAATAGGTGGCTTTCCATCCCCGCGAGCAGTGAACTGCTCCCTGCTGGTGGATTGAAGGCAGTATCCATCAACACTCCGAAAGGCAGGTGTGAGCTGGCCCCTGCTTGGGGAGAGAATGCGGTTTGCGACATCCATCGTCACTGGAAAAGGAGGAGAATGCCCAGCGATTAGCCGGCAGACCCCTCCCTGGTCACGGCCCTCTGCAGAGGGTGCTCGTGCGACCGGAGAGAGGGGCAGCCTGCAGCCCTGTGGCGTCCCCCATAAGGCTGGGAGTGGCTAACGAAGAGCAAGGTAAGAGTCCAGCCTACCCAGGTCAATGGCAGTGTGGCAGAGGTTTTTGGTTTGCAGCCGTGGACCCTGAGCCAGAGCTGCTAGGCGGTGAGAAGAAATGGCCCGACTAGGAGCGCGGAAAACAAGACCAACATGCCTTTGCAAATAAATAGTCCTAATTGATATCCAGACATTTTTGGTTGTTGGGTGTGGTGTTTGTATAATAGATTGTATCTGATGGTAAAACCCAGGAGTTTGACACTCTTGGCTGAATTCAGTGTAAGCCCTTCAAGGCTTGTCTGATGGCCATGATTAGAAAAGTGTTGGGTTTTGCTGCGTTTCCAATTAAGGATTACTCAGTTTTGCTTAGATAGTGTTTTAGATATGCGCTCGTTATCCTTGCTTAGATGCGCACCACACTGCATTTTAGCTGACTGTTCGTTATATCGGTATCATTGGTATACTCATGCATGGAGATGTCTGGCTCTGCTAGGAGATCTGTTAGATGCTCCATGGTCAGTGTTGCATGCTACACGGGTCGAATGGGCATTACAAGCATCCCCTTTGTCCATTATTTGTAGTGCATCTTCGACTGCATGGTTACTGTTTCACTATTGCACGTTGGCCTAAACCCAGTCTGATAGTCCTGTAGCAGCCTGTGTTGGTCTACTTTTTTGTGCAATTATATCCATGATCATCTCATGGAAGGCAGAGGTTTGTGATTGGCAGTAGTTTGCAAGGGTGTACAAATCTTGTTTTTAGTGAGGGCAAAGTTATGCGACACATGTGGAGAAGGAGTAAGATCTTGGATTCTATTGATGGTAGATGTGAGCAGGACGTTTTCATTATATGGTGTGTTTGAGGGTCAATAAAATGCTTGTGGGTTTGGTTATTGAGGTAGGCCTGCATTTTCACCATTCTTATCATGATGGTGCCAATTGCAGAAGGGTGGCGGGTGTTATTCTGGGTCCTGAGTTTGAGATGCTGGCAAGTCGCCTATGGTATCACATTTGTCTGCTGAATGTGGGGTCTGATGGTTTCCAGAAGGAGACTGTAGCAGTGTCCAAATAACCCTAGTCTCAGTTAGAAAAGGGAAGTTTGAACAAACGCATGCTCTCTTTTCACTTGATATACTCGATAATAGGATTCAGTAGGCTCCAAGGCGTCTTGTAGTGGCTTGAGTTAGTGTAGAGCAGAAATTAAGCTCAAGGAAGCTTAGGCAGACTTCTTTGAGATAAATCATATAGATATTTGATATACCTTGCTATCTCGGATTGAAACCGAGGGCTGCTGAGTAGCTCCTGTTAGAGCTGAGCTGTCTGGTGATTATTAGCAGGTGCTCTTGCCAGGGCATGAAATATAAAGATGAGTATGTAGTGATGCGAGCAACTATCCACGTAAGGAAATAAAGTTAGTGCAAGTTGGAGTACCCACTGTGCATGGTCAAGTGGAGTAATAGTGCAGAAGTGCCCACAGATCTGACCCTGGACTACCTTCCATTAGTTTTGGAGACCTGTGTGCTGATGGGAGGGTGCTACTAGAATTGTCAAGGCTTGTTTTGGTAATTACTACTGCACCCCTCTTCTCCCCCTATATGCTTGGTGTCATTGCATAGAAACCGAGCCCACACTCCATATGCCTCAGATTCCACTAGACCGTGCACTTTATCCAGTTACGTAAAATATGGTATGGGCTGCTGTGTGTTGCGGGATGGAGTTTTGGGAGGGTGGGAGAAAATGTTCCTTGTTGAAGGAAGCCTGTGCTCTTGAGTAGGGTGTAGAGTGCCAGAGGATGGGCTGCTGTGCATTTCTGGGAATGTCCTGCAAGAGGTGGGGATCCGGGTTCATCTTGGAAAGGGGTATCCCCTTACTCTTCCTCCTGCTCAAGCACATCATCCTTTTTTCCAGTGTTTTACAGGTGAGTGTTGATCCCTGTGGGCCCGGTTGGACTGGTTGCGCTCTTTTTAGTCCCCCCACCCCCGATCGCGCTCTCTTCTCCTTGAACCCCTTCACCACTTCACCATCCTACTTCCTCATTTCCCTCCATCAACCCGCTTCCCAGCCCGCCCCCTCCCCTTATTGGGCATCAGAAATCCACTTAGAGCACACGTCCATGCAGCCCCCATGTGAAGGACCCGAGGTAAAGGACGACAGCTTCTGAAGAAGCATCTCCAGACTGTGTTGGCCAGTGTTAGTCTGTGGTGCCTGCAACTGTCAGCCAGCAGCGTCCGACTAGGTAGGAGACCCACACCTGCTGCTCTTCTGTGAAGTGTACAAACTCGTCGAAATTCATTGCAACCCCTCCTGTTGAGTCCTTCTGCTATTAGATTTGACTTTAACCAAACACTGCCTACGTGATTAGCCCTTTTTGCCTTTTGTGTTCCTGTTACTGCTGCTATTGTACTTAGTACCGTCCCCCCGCATTACACCGTTTCTCCCCCTGTCCAGGTATCCCAAATCCAGGCGCTGCTATTACAGATACTGCTTTTGCATTTACTGTTATTGTATTTAATGTTATTGCATTTAATGTTGTCCCCTGTGTTGGGCCCTTTCGCCCTCTATCCAGGTGTCCCACATCTAGGCGCTGCCATTACATCTACTGCTTTTGCATTTGCTGTTGCCGTCTTAGTACCTTGCCACACACCTTCCGTCCCTGCCCTCTGGACGAGCAACCACTCTCTGACCCCACACATCGCTCTGCTGCTAGACTACTCCATCCCACAACCACGACTGACCTCCCCTCTCGGATGGAGATACAACATCAACAAAGACTGCCTCTCCGACCCCTCATCCCTGCCCCTTCTGCACCATACCCAGCCCCCATAATGCTCACCTCCCGGCGCATAACCTCAGCTGTAGCACCCAACTTCATGAACCCCCTCCACTCCTGTATCCAACATCAGGTAGTCACCTACGATTCATGCCACCGAACACAGATACGCTATGACCCCTCCCCCCTCTCGCACACCTCCCAATCATCTTTCCACCTCCAACTCTAAGATCAGAGGAGCGCTCTGACACACCAACCACCCCATGCTGCAAACCCTCATTCCACACACCTCAACCGCCCCAAACATATCGTCCTCCCTCGACCCCCCTACTCCTTGTCCATACAACCAACAAAATCTGAAACTCTTAAGCCAGCAGAGCTCTCTCACGCTCCAAACTTCACAAGTCCCCCGCTACTATCACATTGTCTCTACGCTCACTCAGGAACTCCTCCCCAGACCAATACCCCCATCTCAGTCCTCCCTGCCAATCCCCCTCTGACACCTAAACTACCACACACCCACTCGTGTAGAGCTCCGCGTCACTACTAGATTCTTGTAATTCTTAGACCATCAAATTAACCTGACAGGTGCGCCAGTGCATCGGGACGGTTATTGACAGTTGGCGGCAGGAGGCAGGCCAGCCCCCTTAAACTTCAGTCGGCTCACAAAGGTAAATACAGTCATAATGGGAATCGTGGAGGTCCTGAATGCCATCAAGGCAGTCAGGGAGAAACTGGATGCTAGATGCTTGCCTCAATCTAATAACAAAGTTTATTTTGGTTCTACAACACACTTGCCGGAGCCGCAGCAACCCTCTCATAACATTAGCACAACAACCCTTGAGGCTACAAATCACAAGGCCGAGTCAGAAGACGAACAGGGTGATACCACTCAAATAGATCAGCATTGCCAGGACAAGGGAAGGAGAATGTGGATCATAAGGTCCTGGTTAGTAACAGTATATATATCCTCCAAACCATCCTCTCACTTGCTGGTGTGGTCATTACTAAGACCCACACAGAGAAGAAGTTGGTTGAGGATGTCCAAGTTTATCCATCTATTATAAAACCAAACACTACTGTTACCCACTCAATCCACCAAGTCCCATACAGGGCTATAGAGTTCATTGGACACAAGAGACCAGCAGTGAAATTGATTAGCACACACGTCCACACTATTTCAGCAACTCCCCCTCCTGCACTTTGAAATTCATGTTGCTAAATACAAGATCACTTTTGAAACATGCTACGGAGGTAGCTACGCACATTGAGGGGAAAGAATTTCACATCTGTGCCATCACAGAAACATGGAGTCATGAAGCCGCAGGTCCTTCTCTGGCACAGGCCATACCTGAAGGTTATGGCATGATAAGGCAGGATTGAGCACATAGCAAAGCGGCCAGGGGGGCCGAGTGGCTTTTATTTTTAAATCCAAACAAAAAATGTGGGAAAATAAAGCAGAATCCATTCCAGGGACTGAACTTTCAGTGATAAAGGTAGGGATTAGTCCAGAAAATACATTGAACATCCTGTTGATAAATAGGGCGCCAACATTCTCACCCAATTTTCCATTGCAGTTGAGTAATTATTTGCTCTCTCTTCTGAATCCCAACACAAAGCTGATAATTCTCTGAGATTTTAATCTCTGGTTGGGTAATAACACTGATGTGACGGCTGGGGCCTTGGAATCTGTTCTTGACTCGATAGGCTGTCTACATTTTGTTAGAGAACCGACACATGCGAATGGACACACCCTCGACTGGCTCACTAACTGAGATTAAAGTTTCACCTTGTCTTTGGTTGGATCATTTCTGTATATACTTTCTGTCTTGTATTAACCTTTATACTCAAAAACAGGCGGCCGGGAAGGTTTTTACACCAGTCAGAAGTTTTAGGAATTTGACTCTAGAGAATCTGACAATATGGGCTTGTATGAGGAAATCCATACCACTGAAAGTCTGGAGGCTATTACTGATACTTTAGTCAATTCATTGAATACTGTCACAGAGATGTTTGCAGCACTGAAGAATAATATCTGGTAGAACGGAAAAATAACCTATGGTTTAATGAGCAGCTTCTCAAGCTTAAGGCAAATAAGATTAAATTATTTTATGCATGGCAACAAATCCGTGCTCCACCAAGTTTGGATAGTTATTTTTAAAAAAGCATCCCTCTCGTATAGAACTGCGATTATTGCAGTGAAAAAAGAATCTTTGAATTGTAGAATTCTAAATGCCACCTCTGACAGCAAGGAGATATTCAAAGTTTTAAGAGTTGGAAACTCCTTAGGGTCCTATTGTCAAGAATGCAAAGTGGTGTACAGATATTCAGTCCGCTATGTCCAAGAAACTGGAAAAATTAAAATATCATTGAAGAGAAACAGTCTTTTAGTTAAGATGATCCAGACGTAAAGGACCCTTCAACACGCAGAAAGGATGAAAAAGTACATACAATGAATTCTTTCCCCTGTTTCTGAATCAGAACTAGCCAAAATCATCTCAACTTAAAACCACCAGTTGTAAAGGTGATCATTCTGCCGCTGTATTCATTAAAGAATGCTCCGCCTTGCTTATCACAGCCCTGACTACATTTGTCAACTTGTCTTTTGCCCAATATTGTGTCCCACACGATATTAAAAAGGTGCATGGATTACCCCTTTATTAAAGAAACCCAATCTTTGTCTGCTAATCATACCAACTATCGACCGAATTCAAATACCCCGTTTTCGTTAAAAAACTTAGATGGGATTGCTTACAACCAAAACTCTCACCATCTAAATTCTGCTCAGATTCTACACAAATTCCAATCAGGCTTTCGTCAGAATCATGGGACAGAGACAGCTCTCCCCGCCCTTAAATCTCACCTGTTACAAGATATGGATGGCGGTCAAACATTGCTACTCATGGTTTTAGATATTTCTGCAACATTTGACCGGGTGGATCATTCTATCCTGTCCACCAGGTTATGGAATATTGCGCATTTATCAACACAAGCAACTCAGTGTGTGCTGTCTTTCTTGAGTGGCAAACAGGTGAGAAGAGTGGCGAGTGAGCTAGCCGAATCAGAACCAACACCTTTGCTCTTCAGGGTCCCGCAGAGAGCCTGCGCGTCACCATATTTTTATAACATCTTTATGGTCCCCTTTTTCCAGGTGCTGAAACAAGAGGGAATTACATTTGCCAATTATGAAGATGATTCGCAATGAGTTATCCCTTTGACAGGATCTCACGATGTGGATGAAATAGACTTCAATAAAAGCAATCATACGATACAAAGGTGGATGGTCCTGAAGGGACTGGCACTGAATAGTGCAAAGACAGCTGATGATTATCGGCTCCGACTCTAAACTAGCCAAACTTGACATGGCGTACAGCATTTTAGATAGACAAATCTAACATCAAGGTCCAAAATAAAGACCCTAGGCGTTGTTTAGGATAAAAATCTTAATATGAATGCGCAAATCATCAGCTTGGTTTCATCATCATATTACATCTAACTGCTGCACCAACTTCATCCTCTTATTTCAGAAAAAAAGAACTCAGAAACGCTAGTAAGAGCGGTTAACGGCTCGAAGATAGATTATTGTTGTAGTCTGCTAGCTGGCCTCTCAAAAAACAATTTCCATCACCTCCAAGTGGTGTTTAACGGGGATTTAAGAGTCGTGAAAGGGCTGAATTGTAGGGACCACGTCTCGGATGCAAGACAGAGTTTGCATTGGCTTCCGGTACAGGCGAGAGTGCATTTTAGGATGCTATTAATTACTCAGAAATGCCTGGCGGTGCATATGCATTTATATCTTATGGAAGGTATAGAAAAAAAAATAAAAGCAGGGGCTCTAATCTTCTTAAAACTTCACGCTGCGAAACCAACAAAGTACGCAATGGAGACTTTTTCATAGCTGCCCCATTGGCATGGAATCTTTTGCCACCTGAGCCAAGACTCACTGAGTCGACAGAAGTGTTTAAGAAAACATTAAAGACTTTCTTATTCTGCTAGTCCTTTAGTGCAGGATATAAGCTAGGTGTCTGCTGTTTTTGTGTATTTAACATCTACTCTTGCCCTGTGCTCACAGGTGTTGCGCCCTTAAGCCCCAAGTTACTGTGAGCGCAATATAAATTACATAACATAGTCATCCCAATACTGACACGCTCCCCATCCACTCCCCCTACCTCAGTCCCACACTTCCTCACCCCCAACACCTCTCCTTTGAAAACCCAGTATCCCCTTCACAGCGCGATCCCTCAAGGATAACCACAGCCCGCAAACTGCACAGCCTGCTGCCTCCCCCCTCCGTCTTCACCTGTGATACTCTCTCACCCTACCTCCGACACCTCCCTCTCCCATCCCCTCAGCTCCTACTCGACTCCCACCCACAGAACTCCCCCTTCAGACACTTTCCCTTCCCTTAAAGTAGCAAGTCTTGCCCTTTCTAACAGTTGCTTCAGCTGCTTCTCCCTCCTACCCTCTCTCACACCCCTCGGGTGGCCAAACCCACAAAAAGGCAGAAAGGGTGGCTGGCCCTCTCCCTCCACTCTACATACTACCCCACTTCTCCATCGGTCCAACCTACCATCCTTTCCCACCCCTACCATCAGTCACTCCCCTCCCCTCCCCTCCCCTCCCCTCTCTCCCAGTCTTCACCCACTTGTTCTCGACTTCTCACCCAATACACCTAAACCCCTAGCGCCCTCCAGACTCGAACCACAAACAACTCGCCCAACCTCTCACACCACGCGTGCACAACCCTCCCCCCCAGATCCTTCCCACCAAATCTCTTGCATACCTACCACTGCCCACCTACTCTTTCCGCTATGCAGCAGCCCAATCCACTCTCCTGACCCTCTTATAGTACATGCATCCAGATTCCCCCACTACTCCCCCCTCAGTCAGTCTCAACCACCCAGACTGATCCTACTACACCTCCTCTCTCACTGGGCACCCATGTCCACTCCCAGCGACGAGCATCATGAAAATGAGCTCCCCTCATGAAGTCACATGCCTTCTTTTCAATGCCCACTCCGTGGCGAGAAATAGACACAGCATCTTTGACCTCCTATCCTCTGATAATCCGGACCTCATTTTTAATCACTGAAACTTGGCTCTCCAACAATTTTGCCCCAGTCTCGCACAAGTCCTTCCCCCTGGCTATTCGCTTATCGCACACAACAGAACTTCCAGGGGTCTGGCAATCGTAGAGGAGTGGCAAACCTCATTTCTCCATCTCACTCGTCGAAACCCAGACACGCAAAGCTACCTGTGAAACCCTTATAGTAAAACTCTTGCTACCATCAACACTCACAGCTTCCTACTCCTATACAGACCCCCCTGGATACGACAGACATTTTGCCAAAATTCTCTGACTCAAAAGCTGCCATTCCGGTAAATCACCCAACTCACTATTGGGAGATTTCAATATCTGGTTCGATATGCCCAACAACCCCATGACCCAAGCTCTGGTCAACAGTCTTGAGGCACTCAACCTCTCCAGACACGCCACTGGTCCAACTCACTTGATGCGATCTTTAGCACCTATGACCTTGTCTTTATATCCAGTCCCAAACCACTTATCTGGACAGACTACTCTGGCATCCCTTTCTCTATCCACAAACCAGCCCCTCCTTCCACCGCTCCCCCTGCCCTCAATTTTGATTGCAAAGACTGGAACAAAGTCAAAGTACTCCCTGACCTAGCCGAAGCCCTTCTACTCGGTCGCCCAGCAACGCTGACCTGTGGTAGAGCCTTAGCCATCAAGTCCTTTGCCTCTTGGCTTAAAGAATCACCAATTCCTCTCAACCCCTCAAGCCCCACAGTCTCACACAAAGGACCGACCCCCAAATGGTTCACGCCCCAATTGAAGACTTTCAAAAGTCAAAATAACTCTCGAGTGCATCCAGAAGATCCATGTTCGCCCACTACCACCATAGTTACAAATCCAAGATCCGAAAAGCCAAAAAGGTCCATTACAATGAACAAATTATGAATTGTGGCAGATAACATTCATTGGCTATCAGTCACCCAAAGGATCTCTCTAAAATCGCTTGCCCTAACCTACAAATGCATGAACAACCTGGCCCCCCCCCCCCCCATCTACCTCTCCTCACGGTTCACGCAGTATACACCATCTAGATCTCTAAGATCCACCATCAACCAGAACCTAATGATCCCTAAATACAAGCTCCAAACAGCCGGTGGATCCAGCTTCCCAGTTCTGGCAGCCAAATTATGGAACTCTGTCCCCTTACTATCAGAAACCTTCCTTCTCTGAATCTCTTCAAATACAAAGCCAAACATTGGCTAGTCACATCTGAGGTCCAAGCTGCACTGTGAATACTTGATCACCTATGTATATATGTACAAAATTTCAATGCTGCTGATTACTATGTCAATTTAAATGTTACCTAATATGTCGGAATACTATGTAACCATTGTTGCTAAGATATGCGCCCGGTAGCCTCCGGGCCTGGTTTGCGCTATACAAATAAAACAAATGCAAATACAAAATACAAACAGCAAAGAACTCCAAAAGATCATCTCTAAATTTGTGAAAACCTACTTGCACCTCTGCCCAAACCACCCCCATGAAAATTCTCTGCGATTCCCTTTCGCTACATTTCTACCACACTGCACTTGACAGGACGGCAACCCTTAACATAAAACTCTCCACCCACAGCCCATGCCCCACACCTGCCCCTCCCGATCCTGTTGCCCCGACGACTGCAATGCCAGCCTTCGACTCTTTCCAACCCATCTCGAGAAACAAGTTCCTAGATCCGCTATCTGGCAGCAGACCCTCCAGATCCCCCTTGACCCCTTTCCCGCCTCTCTTCTGAAACATGCAAGATCCATACTCTTGCGAACATGCAAGGTCCATACTAAATGACTATCTCACCGCTGGCACCTTTCCAGAGGCCTTTAAAATGGCGCCTGGCAAACCCCTTCTAAAAAAGGCATCCCTCGACCCCCTTGATCCTAAGAATTACAGGCCGATTTCCAACAGTAGATATCTCGCGAAACTCATTGATCAGGCTGCGTACTGTGGGCTACATTGACCCACTCAACAGAATTCTTCTCCATAACCAAGCTGCGCTTTGGTAGTCAACAGCAAAATGGCTGTGCTGGCTGCTTGGGGAACCATTGCGTCAAAACTGCACCTTGCAGCGGCAAAAGGATGGCTGCACCATCTTGCCAAACTCAAAATGGGCGAGTTGGAACCGGGAGCACATAGAGTAAGGCGCCAGTGTATTCTGGGGTGCACCCAAAAGAAGTAAATCTAAAGCGGTGCTGCTCTGCTTATTGAAAACCCACAGTTCCCATTGAAAAGGGAAATATTTACATTAAGAATGATGCTGCTCTGGTTGGTCACCAGGGGGCGCACGGATGAACCTGCTCTCTGTGTAAGCTCTGTTGCAAGGTCCCAAACAGCGACTTGAGCCCCCACTGTGGAACCCCCCCCACCCAAAACAAAGAAGAACTGGACGTGGGAAGGTGGCCTCCACCAGCAGGCGAAAACCCGAAGAAAATCAGGCGAGCGGTCCTCAAGACGGCAGGCAAAGAGAGGAAAAGCATATAACCAGAACTGAGGTAACCTACCAGGTAACCGGGTGGGGACCAGAACGGCACCCACGGATGTAATGCACATGTGGACCTCCGCACATTAGAAGGGAGAACCTCAAGGACCGGAGTGAAGTCACCAGCACCTCTGACGGCGCCCTCGGTCCAGCCCACGACTACCCCATCACTGCCTGTGATGGGCCTGTTGACTGCCCCCCCCCCGATCCAAAGTGGAGGTGTCGATTATATGGGATACATGACGAGTAGAAAAACGACCCGAATTTAGGAAAACGGATCACCGGGGCCTACTGTGCGACTCAGCACGCCCGCGAAAACGAGACAAAGACCGCCTGAGCTGTCCATTCATAATCCCAGGGACAAGCCAGCGAAGAAGATTCCCCGGATCGTGAAGCCGAACAGAGAACACACTAACAGTACAAGAGTCTCCTGCTACGCGCTTCGCCCATTCGGGCACTTATGAGGGCCAAGCAATGACCTCCAAGAACAACAACCGGCACAGGTGGGTGAAGGGCGGGAATAAGCAATATTCCGCATCACATCAAGAACAGACACTATGGCAGAAAAGTGCAATACTGGAATCATTCTGGAACACACCCGAAGCACTGAACGAATACCTTGCTCAATCTGCAGTCCACATTGTTTAGCATATGAAGGAGAGGAGATATAGAAGAAACAGATAACTAAGAACCTCGGTGGCTGCACGGTGGTGACAGGAGGGACCCCACCAGACGGTCCTTCTGCGCTTCGACAACCCATCAAGCGAAAAGATACAACCAGGACCCACACTAGACAGGCCCATTTGATAATCACCCCTCCCTGCGGAGGGGGAACAGGCCCTCAAAATAGCTTACACACAGGACACATTGCAATCCCATAAAGAGGAGCAAAACCAAACCAAAGAGCACTGTCAAAGCTCAAGTGGCAAGGCACTCTATCCCAGTGCACAAGGACAGAGATACCAGAAACGTAGACCCCTGCCAACGCGACGGATGTCCCCCTCTAGACTGTGCTCCTGTTTTCCAATGTACGATACTATAGTTCCACCATTATAAGTGGAATGCACTCTGTGGAAAACCGAGTCGGAAGAACCATCACAGAGGAAAGGAGGTCTGGGGTCGACGACCATTAATCTGAATTCAACATTAATTCCTCTACCAACGAGGACATATCCTGAAGCTCCAATCACGCTGTCCGCAAAGACCTCCTGGACTATAAACAAGGTTGGGCCCCCATATGTGGGGCGTGTGCCCTCTTCAAACCATGCACACCTCACCCACTCCTCGTGTCGATTGGGGTCCCTTGAGAAGAGTGCACTGGAAGATACAAAGTACCATGACGTGGCTCGAAGCGGAGCGTGCGCCCTTCCGTGACCGACAAACAGCATTGCAACCCGCCTGTCCCTCCATCGCCACCTGACAACTTGCCTGAGAAGGTCGGAGAAGATTCACCTCCCTGTACTTGAGCACTAAATCCAACCTCGCTAAATTTGCCTACTCCCCGTCCCTGTTGCCAGGGCTGTTGAAAGCACCGGCAATCTGGCCATGGAAGCCTCCGGGACCGAATCGGCAGCCACGAAACAAGAAATTACTGCCTTCCTGAATGGGGGTTCAATGTAGGTGGGATGATTGATAAGATCACACAGTGTATGGACAAGATCGAGGAGAGACTCAAAGGTGTCGAAAACAATCAAGCCTCCATAGGCACCGTTGAATCTCAGATGGACCTTCGAATAGCCAAAATAGAGCGGAGGAAGGAGGAGTTTCGCCTCAAAATTGACTATTTGGAAAATTGAGAGGTGGAACAATCTGCGCTTTTTTGGTATCCCAGAACATTAAGGCGAAACGGAAGGAGACCTCAGGAGGACGATTCATGACATAATAAAGCTACTCGTCACAGACGATGAGATCGACAAACCAAAAACGGAGAGCATACATAGGGCCGGCGGCCTGACAGGTGGCCCAAGATAGGTCCTTGCCCATTTTCATAGGGTTAGGCAGAAACCTGTGCAGTTCCCTCTGGGACCACTGCAAAAGATTTAAGACTACAGGTGTTTGGCAGTAAACCCACTTGGTAGCAGTCTGTACCACACAGATTCACTTGGTAGCTGTGGCTGAGCAGTCAGACTTCCCTCAAGAAGAGTTAGGCAGTATACAGAGTATTCACAATAGGTCAAAAGAACACAGTAGAATAAGCAAACACTGACCAGAGCTTGGTGTAAAAGAGATATAATTATTTATTTAAAACCACATCTAATAAAACAGGCAGTAATATTAAGCAGTTCAAAAACATGGTCACTAAAAGATATACACTCCCTTAAAAGAATATTAGACAAGTCTTAAGTAAAGCTCCACTTATTTTCAAACAGCGGTGAGCGCTTAACGCAGATGGCACTCTAATAATTCGTTTTAAAAGGGAGAGAAAAGCAGGATATAAATTGAAACAGATCCCAACACTTTCACAAGAACACAGCAAGAGAGGAAGGCAGAGTCAAACCGTGAAGTTAGAGTTCAGAAAGCCGGATCCACTTTAAGAGGATCAGAACGAAATGTGTCCAAGGTCACACGGTTAAAAAGTGCACAAAAGTCTCGAA
This sequence comes from Ambystoma mexicanum, assembly GCF_040938575.1. NCBI lineage: Eukaryota > Metazoa > Chordata > Amphibia > Caudata > Ambystomatidae > Ambystoma > Ambystoma mexicanum. The sequence continues at coordinate 524,181,209 of NC_090923.1, forward strand.
AAGGTTCAGAAAGAGTTGGACCAAAAGAAAGGGGACCAGTTAGATGGTCAAGGCGGCCAGCCCAGTCTAGAAGGTTAAGGGATTATTATTACCTTGTAGCAATCATTAGAAAGGGAGGCCTGGCGGACACGGTACCTTAAAGTGGTGAGAATACTCCAGCGGGGGCAGTTGTTCCTGGCAGCGGATGCAAGTTGGTGCTTTGTCCGGGGGAAGAGAGGATCTCGTCGGGAGGAAGACAGGAGTCCGTTGCACTGCCAGGGAAGAAACCAGCCGCGGAGTTCTCAGTTAAAAGGCGCGGTCCTTTGGTTCGCGGTCCAGTGGTAAGTGGCTATCCGGTTGCCGGGGTGCTTGGCACAGGCAATTCGACCACAAGACGTCCTGGGATGCGAGGAAAAGAAGGTAAACTGGTTGTGCCCACCAGTCAGGGGAAGAAGACTCTCCAGCAGGGAGATCTTCTCTGTCGTCGGGAAGTGGTGAGTCGGTTCTGCAGGGCTCCACCGGTGGTGTCGTCGTAGCAGGTCGGCTCAGCTTCTCCCTCGTCGGATTCTCAGGTCCTGTGGCGACTTCTGAAGTTCCAGTCCCCAAAGCCCTGCTTTTATGCAGCACACCCCCATTCACTCAGCCTAGCTGTCACTCAAACATGCTAAGTGGTGAGCCGGCTGGGCCAATCACACAAGAGTGTGACATGATTTACCAAGGTAACTCAGTCCAGGGTGCCTAAACCCCCTCCCACACCTCCTGTGGTACCCAGACAGAGTGGCACCACTTTTGGAGGCTTCTGTGGAGAAGCCCGCCAAAAGTGGAACAAAGGGCTCGACTTGGGTTGGAGTCACAGAAGAGAACACAAATGCCATTTTAGAATCGGGTCCTGGCAAAAAATACCAACCGGCGAGTTAATATTAAATAAATAAACCGGCGGTATGTTCGAGTCTATGAGAATTAAATAATTAAAAGTTGGTAGCCTCGAACAATGGGAAAATACCATAGGGATATATTCGCGGTCGAATATAAAAAGTAGTATCCACTGCCACCTGCCAAAACTCGATCAGGGGGGACGGAGACATGCCCCCTCGACTAACAGACCTCGGGGCAATCGAATTGCCCCGACCAGTACGTCCACAATATGATGGTTTGTACTGGGTTCTGTTCATAATTTGGGACTAGTAAAGCCAATGGTGACTTTACATGCCCTGGTAGACAGCAGTCAGTCCCAGGGTATGGAGTCTATGGTGGGGTGCCATTATGACACCCCTGTGTCACTGCACGGAGGGTGCTGTGTAACACACATAGTAAAAACACATGAGACCCTATGGAGTAAAGGACCCCATAGCCCATAAAACACATTAACAGTCAAAGGAACACCATAAATCATGTCCAAGAGTGGGAGAAAGAGTCTTCCTCTTGGCAGGAGAAAAAAAAACAAACTCCAGAAATCCAGCAAAGTTGCTGGGGAACTCACTAGGTTAGGAAATTCAGCCTAAACAGAGAATTCTCCCTAACACATAGATACCCGGATAAGGCTAGGATCCTGGAAAAGGCCAGGATCAGTGGATCAGTTACCCTTGGTGCGGCACAAATCACAATCTTTCAAGACCTATCCTCTCTCACCTTAGCCTTGAGAAGACTGTGCAGTACCCTGACTAGATGGCTCAAGGAACAAGGAACTTGTTATAGATGGGGCTACCCCATCTCCCTCTCTGTTGAACATGAAGGAAAGAGAATGGGGCTAAGATCTGGAAACGAAATCCGGGAGTGTATTTCGGAACTTTTGGGGACTCATGAGGACAGTGGAGACCAAAATGAACTGGGAGAAAGCAGCAGACAATGGCAACTTCAAGAACCAAAGAGGAGGAGCGTTAAGGGATCGAGTAAGTTTAGACGAGGCAATGACACCCCTGAAGGTGACAATTGAACCAACTGGATTCCTAATGGATTACCCAAAGTTTGCTACTGCTAGTCAACAGGTTGCTTACGGCGACAATGACTGTTCTCCTGGGAACTAACCCTGGAGCTCCTCACTGAAGAAAGAGGGACACGTTCCTGTGGGCGAAATTAAGCGAAACACCAGTTTTCAAAATTTTTTTCAAAGAGTTATGTTCAGGTTTGGAGTGGGGGGAAGTGGAACTAATCCTGTTCGGACGCCATCAACTGGGAATGGGAGATGGAAGTGGGTGGAGGGAGGGGGGACGGAAGAAAGGGGAAGGGGTGGGTTTGGAACACAATCCCTGTCACGCCACAAATCGCTGCATGAAAGTTCGAACAAAGGTACCTAAGGTTGCCAATCGTCACTAAGATGCTTTCCGATATACAAGAATATATGGCGGTTAATATGGCTCAACAGGCAGGAAACCTCCTCAGGATTGGTACATTGAAAGTCAAAGGTCTAAATTCCCCAACCAATAGATCTTTAGTTCACGGAGAATTCCACAGGGCAAACTTAGTTGCAAGAAACAAAATATATGTCAGAGGGGAAAAACGGAAGCTCCTGTGGGCACATACGGGATCTGAATTTTGGGGCTCTGGGCCTCTGAGAAAAAGTGGGGTGGGGGAAACTCGTTAGGCAAGGACTCGGCTTTACGGCCTCCAAGACATGGGCGACGTTGAGGGGCGGGCTTTGTTAGTAGCGGGCTCTATGGCGAAAGTGAACATCACATTTGCCACTCAGGGCAATCCAAGTTCTTGGGTAGGACAATCCCTAAAATCATGCTAGAGGGCCATCGGCCATGTCCTCCTTGGGGGTGACTTTAACCTATGGGCAGATCCCAGCCTAGACAGGAAAATCAGGCAACCCTGACACGAGAGAACCGGCCGAGGGAGGTTGAAACAGAAGTTGCAAACCTGATCAAATTATACAGGCTATGAGACGTATGGCGGGAGCTTCACCCCGACGAGTACACCTTCTACTTTGCCCCTCATAACACATTCACCAGAACGATTGTGTGCATTTAAATCGGAGGAACTATATGACGCTACAATAAGATTGGATATTGTTCCGGTCGCCTGGTCAGACCATGACATGATCACGACCAACATTAACTGGGAAAATTTACCTATAAAGGGAGTTTGATGGCGATGCAACGAAACTCTCTGGAGAGACCCTATTTTTAAAATGGAGCTGAAAAAGAAATGACTGAATACTTTAAGGAAAATGACACGGTGGAAATCTCTAAATTAACAGTATGGAAGCAGGAAAGGCAACCTGGTGCGGCGCCCTGATTAGAGAGGTTGAGAGTAAGAAAAGGGAGAGAAACCTGGTTGAGAATAAACTTAGAAATGAGATTTGTCTCCTAGATGAGGCCGCAAGGACGGAGAAGGGTGGGAAAACAGATAGGATATTGGAAGCAAAGAGAAAGAGAGAAGAACTTCGTCTCCTTGAACACGAGCAGATAGCCCGTAAATTACAGCTCCCGAGACAGAAGTTCTATGAGAAGGGAGACAAAGCTGATGCCCCGTTGGCGGGCAGACTGCCCGATCAACGAGCTGTGCAGAGAGTTTTGGAAAAAGAGAACCAAGAGAATCCCCGGGTAGCCACGGACACAGAAATCCCGGAAGCCTTTGCTGCATTCAATGAGGCATTGTACAGATTGGAGGTTCAACCAGGTACATTAGGGATAGCCGACTAATTGTCCTCTGTTAAATTGCCGAAATTAACGCGAGATGAATCCCTTGGTTTAGAGGACTCAATAACTGAGGAGGAAGTTAAGGTTGCGATTAAGAGGCTGTCACTGGGCAAGGCTCCTGGAGAAGACGGATATACAGCCGGATTCTATAAATCTTTTCTCTCCCCCCTCCTCCCCTTTGTGGTGGAACTCAACAAGATCTTGGAGACTGAAAAAGCCCCGGACTCCTTCGTTCGGGCCCTGGTTTCGGTGACTCCTGAAGAGGGAAGGGACCCCAAACAATGTTGGTTATACCGCCCCCATATCATTGCTAAATGTTGACGCTAAGCTATATACCAGAATTCTGGCGGCCCGACTAGAAACACTCATGCCACGCCTGGTACTCGCCGACCAGGTTGGTTTTATCCTGGGCAGACCGGGAGCGGATACCATGAGGAAGACCCTACACCTGATCCATGCATCCCACAAAATGACTAACAACCCGGCCCCTCCTGTCAGTTGACGCGGAGAAGGCCTTTGACAGGGTTGAATGGGGCTTTCTGATGGCGGTCCTCCACAAGGTGGGAATAGGCCTGAAACTCAGGGGAGGGATTCAGGCTGTGTATACATCCCCTAAAGCCTCTGTATTTGTAAATGGGTAATACTCACGGTGGTTTGAGCTGGGCAGGGGAACACGACAGAGATGCCCCCCACGCAACAATACTTTTCGTGCTCTCTTTAGAACCCCTGGCCCAAAAAAATTTGGAACGACCAACAGGTAGAGGGTCTCTGTCTAGGAGCAACTGAGTAGAAGGTAGCTCTGGACGCAGATGACTTACTCTTGCACATCTCGAATCCCACTACCTCAATACCTAGAGTAATACAGCTAATTAAGGAATATGGCGACCTGTCTGGTTTTAAAATCAACGGGCCAAATCGATCATATGTCCCCTGTACCAAACTAAACAGGTTGATGTGGCCAGACTCGCTTCCCTAGGCCTCACAGTGGAGCAGGTTAAGCTTAAATATCTGGGCATACAGGTGACAAGGGATATCAACGACCTCTACGAGGCCAACTTCCCCCCCCCCCCTCCTCCTGAAGTTTCATGCTGATCTCACGAAGTGGGAAAAACGGACACTATCATGGTTGGGCAGACTCAATGCGATAAAAATGGTATTCCTCCCCCGTTTCTTGTACCCTTTTCAGATGCTTCCCTTCCGAATGCCTAAGTTTTTCTTTGAAGAGGTTACCGGGTTCCTCTGGCAGGGGAAAAAAGGCATGGGTAGCCTAGGACACTTCGACATTACCTAAAGATGCGGGTGGGATAGGGCTCCCATAAAACCGCCCAACTGCGAATTCTGATCCCCCACCTGCGAAATCATAAAGAGCCTCAATGGGTTGCAATGGACAATCACTATCTAGCCACGGCAAATGTCTGAGTGGTTATGGGTACTGAGAGACAAATTATTACGTAGACTGAAAGATCATCCCATACTGGGAACCATTTGGGATATATGGAGGGAGGGAGGTGACATGGGTAAAGTTATTTCATGGCCGTCCCCCTTGAGCCATCCATGGGCTCCCAGGATCAGAGAAAACATTGCCAATCTGGAAAGATTCCAATCATGGTTTGAGGCTGGACTAGAAAGGGTGGGTCAGTTATGGAAAAATGGCACCTTCAACACCATATCAGAATGGAGTGAGAACCTGGGATTGGGTCCCCAATCAGTCTTCCGCTTTTTGCAGATCAAGGGCGTTCCAACAAGGAATGTGTGGGAAGACAGCACAAGTAGAGACCTTACCCCTTTTGAGAAACTGCTGAATTCCAGAACAGAAATGAAAGGACAAATATCTGCGATGTACAGGGAACTGATTCAAGCTGGGAAAGGGTCCACATTGTCCCTGAGGTGTAGATGGGAGAAAGACCTGGGTGAAGTAATTGATCCAGACATGTGGGGAAGAATATGTAGGGCCGCCCCCCGGGTTTCTATATCCAGCCAATACAAACTACATGCAATAAAGCTGTTACCTAGATGGCAATATGACCTCCTAAAGCTCTTCAGAATGTTCCAGTCACTAAGCCCACTGTGCTGGTGCAACTGTGGTGGTACCGCTGACTACTGGCACATGTGGTGGAGCTGGCCCTGGATCAAGGTATACTGGGATGAAGTCCTGGGGAGGATTAAAGATCTAGACAGAATTCAGAGGACAGCTGACCCTTTTCTAATCCTCTTTGGATTCGAGCAGTGCAATGACGAGAAAATGAGAATTAAGGGTCTGGCAGCTCACCCCTTGCTAGCGGCCCGTGCCGCCCTTGTAAATAAGTGGAAATCTGAAAGTACTCCGAGTAAAGGTGAATGGGTTAATGTTGCATTAAATATCTGTGTGATGGAAAAAATAACCTCAGCCTTGCATGCAAAATATGTTCAATGCGATATACTTTGGGGAGACTTTGTAAGAAAATATATTGGGGACACTAATCACCAGAAAGCGGACGCAGAAGAGATAGTCACATATCCTCACCTGTCAGAAGTAGGTTGAATTAAAATGTAGAAAAAGACCTGCACTGAAACCTTGAGGATACCACAAGAAAGGAAACCAATCATAATACCAACAATACGGATATTGCTATGTATACTGATTGACTCGTCTTCAAATAAATGTAATTGTGAAGGAGTAAACAGAATGTTCCAGGGAGGGAGGGGGGAGAAAACTAGTTTGGATAAAGAAAATATATTTTTGGGGGCAGAAAGTTTCATTTGATGGCATTTACCTAGGTTATACCTTTCATAATGTCTTGTAATGCCTTTCTCTATGCTTTTGGAAATCCTTAATAAATTTAAATTAAAAAAAAATATATAAAATGATGCCACTCTGATGCTTTTTCCTCCGATTCCTCATCACGCTATTTTAATAAGGAGACCTTGCCATGCCCCTCCACATTCACATTGTGCTCTAAGCAGACAAGACCAGTATTCATGAATGACTGGCTGTTGTTCAGATCTGAAGAAATTAAAAGAAGCTGTACTTCAGCTACACTGGAAACACTTTACTTTTTGGCCACAAAATGTCAAGGATCAATGCTTCAAAAAGGCCCTGGCTTTCTGGGCCTATGTCAATTTCAGTGCATCTGTGTTTTAACCCATTGCTGCACACAAGAAGCTAACCCTGGCTACAAAACAGTGTGAGAATTCAGAGGGAAGAGGAGAAACGGATTTGCAAGAGAAATGCAACTTTCAATCACCACATGTTAAATGTACATTTGCAAAATAAAGAAAAATATCGGTTTTAAAAGTAATGTTGGATAAGGCCCTGCCCTTGTTTAACAATGTAAAGGGGTTTGTTGCTGGGAACCTATATGGAATGTTTGATTCAACAGGCTTGTTTGATTCATAACAAAATAAAGGAATTAAAATGCATTGGCTGCTTTGAGAGCTTCAAAACAGGTTTCTGCTGGCTAAGCTGAGGCCTTCCCCCAAATGGAGCCACCATAAACTTCTGGGACACAAAAGTGATAATTGCTAGCTTGAAAAACTTTGAATGGACCAAGGCAAAGAAAGTTCATCAGACAATCTTCTGTGCTCCAGGCTGGGGACAATAGAAGTTCTGGGACACTATCCTGTGAAGTGGCGGGGGCCATAAAACCTTCAATCAAACTGGGTACCCCCATCCCACACAGGGCTGAAGTGACAGTTGGTGGTAGCTGAAGAGAAAAAAAAAATGGTACAGTATAGGACAAAAGCTAGCCATTTGTTTCAAAAGACTATTTAATTAAGAAACTTTAAAGATGGTTATTTTTGCAGCAGAAATTCGCAAAAATGTAAAAAGTAAAAGGTTCAATGTAATTTTGTGGGCTTTAATTTAAGACGTCAGGGACTTCACGGCCATGTTGGGAACAGAAATGGCAAAGAAGTGGATACTCTGAGGAAAGTGTACAGGATGCCACTGTAAAATTAAATGATGATATGCCGATAATCTATACACATGTGTAAAGTTATAGAATTTTAAGTAATATAATTCTCACTGAAAAGTGTGAAAAACTGGTAGAAGGGTGAAACAAGGTCTTACAACCGTGAGGATTGGACTGCTAGGTTCTGCATAAAATATATAATCTGCCCATGTGATTTGTTAAAGTGCCACAACTGTACATGTGTGATATCTGTGAAGATTGATTTTTGGTAAAAAGGTCTGGGGAAGTCTTTGCACGTCATAAAATACAATCTCATAAACTGAGTCACCCCTAGGGGAGGCAACCAACATAGGCTGTCCTATCCGGATCTTAGAGGCGTGCTTAGCTAAGCCTGCACCACCGTATAGTTCTATGATGTCACCATACTTCATTAAACGTGTGGCTGACAGGACTCTGGACACACTGTTTCCTGAATTTCCTGCGCCTGCGTTCCTGATCTTCCACATCCATCCTGCCAGACTCCAGATCCTACTGCAAAGCCAAAGCATGGCTGATTCCAGATCCCACTGCAAGGCCAAAGCATTGCTGACCATCCCAGCAAGGTATCAATCCAGAGACCCCAGATCTAAAAATTCCAATCACCAAAGAGAAAGCTGTGGGGTTCTTTTGGGAAGCATCCTGAAACCAGACCGTCTTTTTGCCCACTAACTGCATGCCTGCTGCAACCCTGCCATCCAGCTGCCCCGATTATCAGTAACCAGACCTTTGCCCAGCTGTTTTTTGCCAGGAGAGTCCGCTATCCGGTGACGGGAATCTTTTGTGACCAGAAACCTGACTGTTCCAAAATCCCAAAACGCAAGCGTGGACTGAGTATTTCCCCATCCCAGAGAAACACAATCTCCCCATCTTGACCCTTTTGTATTTATTCCACTTTTAGCAATCCTATCCATACCCTGATAACTTGTTAAAACTGTTAGAAAGTCAAAGACAGGGTGCACAGAGAATTCTAAATGCTAGCGCCATCTCTCTACTAATTCTGTCTTGTGTAGATCATAAGCCCTTAGTCATATTTTGACTAATCAAACTAATTTCCACATAAAGTTGAACGCTGGGGTGACAAGGTTGACGTCGCAAATCAACCTTGGCTCTAACTGTGTCACTCTTTAACAAAGTCTTATTAATCTAAAATTTGCCTTTCATTTTAAAACAGATTTTCTTTTTTTTACTGCTCCATTTTCCTCAAAACAAACCTCACTCTACCTTCCAAATCTCTCTCAATTCACCAGCTAGAGACCTCCTTTCACCTCTATATTCTCCCTATGATAGATGTATCTATCCTCCAGTCCAAAAACCGCATCGAAAATCCAAGTATTTCACCCGTTTTTCATAAAATGCGTTTGTCATTTTAAATGGGAATTGAGAAAATGCAACTTTCCAACGTGTGAATTCAGCTGCAGCATGTTCTTACTTTCTACTTGTTTTGGAATTGTATGCCTCTTGTTGATCCCTTGCCTTGCGATTGCTAGTGTTTATGCATTCCTGTCGGTGTGAGAAATCATATTTGTCTCAAAGATTTAACCGCACATTCATTATTTATTTGCCAATTTCAAATTTGCCAAGTGTCATTTCATGCTATTGCAAAGGGTTTAAAATCCCTCTTATTTTGTGAGGGAAGTCCGGATTTTGATTCTATTTGCTGTCTCTTATCCTCGACTACCTGCTGCTTCTTTCTTTCCACTCAGAATGTGTGGGTTGAGGAAACATTGCAGGGGGAAACGTTAACTTGGGTGCTATCGATCCAAATTCAAAAAGTGCTCCTATTCAATTATGCTTTGGATATGTTCATGTAGAAGGTTAACAGAGTATAGTTCAGTCATTTTTATTGCAATTATCACCCCATTGGTGATTGCCGCCCAATATTAAAAGTTGTGTGATTTTTGTGGATTCTAAAAATAAATAAATATTGTATTTTCACCAAACGGCCTGGTTCATGGTCCATTGTGATCCCGGGTATTTGTAAAAGGGGGTGTGAGACCGGTCGGGTATCTGCTCAATTTGAATTCATTGAAATTACAGAAAAAGCATTCCTATTGAGCGCCACATCACAGGTTAAGACCAAGTGTCCTGGTCCAGTGTGTGATGCCCGATTGGTATCCTTCACAGTCCTACCAGCTCAACTGCTTTGTAGAATCCAAACTACTGAACCCCACGCAATCAGGCTTCAGGGCTTGCCATGGAACAGAAACCACTCCGATCTCGATCTGGGATGATCTCAAGGTCGCGGCAGACTTTTTGACCATCTCCACACACAAATCGCTTTCCTCTCCCCTTTTTCAACTGCTCGTGCTGTGAACACTAGAGTACCCCAAGGCACCAACTCTCTGCTCTCATTTTCAACCTCTATCTGACCACTGTACCGGGTATCATCCACGGGCACACCCTCTCCCGTTACAAATAGGCTGACGATACCCAAATTATCCTAAGAATTCCCAAAACAAGCACCAACCCACATCCCGAGCTTGAAGCTTACCTCAGTGATATTGACCAATGGATGACAAGAAACCACCTCCTTCTGAACCCATATAAAACTTAAATCATGGTGTGTGGCAATTCTGCGCTTCTCCCGCAAACACTCCCTCTGGCCCTCGTCTCTTGGCGCCCCCCCCACCCCTCCAAAATAGTCAAAAACCTTGGCTGCACTATGAACTCAGACCTAACCCTCTCCCATCAGATCAATGTATCAAAATCCTGTCACTTCCACCTCAATCTCCTTAGACACATTTCACCTTACCTCACCTAACCAAACAGACTCGCCACTGTTATGTCCATTGTTCTGTCGAGCCTGGACTATGCCACCTCCTTAAACCTGGAAGCACCGGCATACCAACTTAACCTCCAAAGAACCCAAAACGGTGCTGCCAAACTCCTTCTTGCCCTGGGGCACAGACCACATCTCCCCCGCTCTCCGCACCCTTCAGTGGCTCCCTGTAGGACGAAAGGACACCTTCAAAACCCTATGCATTACACACCGAGCAGTGCACACGACTGGCCCAACGCACCTACAAGAGAAGATTAAACCCTACTACCCATCACGCACCCCAAGATCAAGGACTGCCCTCTTACTAGGGCATCCAACCTCTGATTCAGCCAGGACTGGAGGATCCGCCTTGTGGACCTTGGCTCCAACTCTGTGGAACTCACTCCCCCCACACATTCAACACACCCAAGGCTACATGGCCTTCTGCAAAGCTCTAAAAACCTGGCACTTTTCGTAAACCTGATCAAGACCATCTAGGGCCGCTGAAACCCTACAACACTATGGACCACGACTTCAATGACATTACATTGGAAAGTAATTCCAGCCTGCGGACAAATGTTTGAGAGATACTGAGCAATGACACCACTGAAAGCGACTAAAAAGTAAACAAGACAGAATCAGGAACGTTACCACAGTTAAACAACCTTAGCGTTCTGCAGGCGCTAGATATAAGACTGACTAGCTGCCTCTTGAGTCCACTACACATTCCTAGCTGCCTCCTGTGCCATCTCCCCTCCGAGTACAGATATCGCGAAACACGTGAATGTAATCCAGAACAGTGGGCTCATAAGAATAAAACATACACTCCCCTCTCCTATCACTATGCTCACTCTCTACACCAACACACAATAGAGCATAGCTACACCCCCTCAATCAATTTCAGCCTAGCTGCTCACATACGAACAATACTCCATGAACACTCAACATCCTGCTAGAACACAGCTATAACCCATGAAAACAAATCGGCCTAGCTGCACACAAGCATTGTACACAGGTCTAATGCCGCCATAATGCAGTCTCGGAGACCACCCACCAGACTGCACACATTCAATTTATTTCTCAATACCACCACACCTAATATTAGGATGCAGACACCATCAAGCAATCACATCAGCTGTTCACATATTGAGTGCACCCAAGCACCCTATGATACCCTACGCTCTCGACTGACTTGGACTACGGTCCCAGAGGGCGTTCAACCCACAAGCACTTTGAGGTCATACCAAGGATATATAGAGAGTTATATAAATGCCTAATAACATAACAATCCAAGGTCAGGACATTTGAAAACAGATCCCGGGCTGCCGTGCGGTGAAAGGGACATCGTGCGCTTCAGGCCGTGGCAGCTAAAGAGGAAAGCGGCTACCTGCTCGTGTGAGAACGAGGCACTCCGGCAGAGAGCTCAGGCGAGAGGCAATGGCGGTTGGCAGAAACAAACTAAAGCGATTGGAAGGAGGGGAGCGGTGCAAACCTGTGTGTGCCAATGTAGATTTTTGGGAAAAAGAGTGGAACTGGCAGGTTCCATAACCTCCACCCGCGGCGGTAAGGGGAACAGTCAGTCCATCTCAGATGCCGCAACAGTAGACTGGCACGTCCCACACTTTCCAGAGGACAGTTTCACTCGCTCGTGGATGAAGAGTGCTCCACTTCCAACATGATGTGCTGCTCTGTCATACACTGGAAAATGATGATCAGATACAGAAACCCAAGAGACGAAAACACTAGAAAACAATGCCTCTCTGCTAAGGATGCAAGTTTGCGTACATCCTCGTCCACCATTCATACTCCTGTGATGGCACGTTTTCCCCTGCTAGTCTGGATGTGTGTTCTACACCCGTGAGGCGCAGGGTCCAGGGGTGTCTTCTGAAAAGGTGAGGAGTGTGTATGAACAATGCGTTTGGTTCTGTGCAGTACATCAATAACAAAACTCGGTGCGAGGCCAGAAACGTGATGACTATTACACTGGGCATCAACTGACGACTACCGAGTGGTCAGCAACAGGGTCGTACTGGGACAAGAAATAGGCCTGGTCACTCAAAAAAAAAGTGGCCCACCCCTCACCGCCCGACCCTTGACCTCCGATGACATCACAGGAAGTGATGTAATTTGACCCCACCCCAAAGTGACATCGCGGGAAGCAATGATACACGACCTTTCACCCCTTGACAAAACAGAAAGTGGCATCAAATCGCATTGCTCCTAAGTGCACTAAATTACTGTGAATCCAAGCAGACGTCCAAGGCCAAATGATAATATGTTATTGTATAGTACTTAACCTTAAGCTCTTTTTTATAAAACAAATATGCATACAATATCACCCAACCTGTGTTGGTACTCATTTATCGACCTAAGAAGGATGAAAGGCTTTTTGAAAACAAAAAGAAAAAAAAAATAGGAAAAAAAAATGTCTTTTTTACATTTTTTTTCTTCCAAACCGGCCCAGGCATGGCCAAAAACCGGCTCCCACTCCCTAGGGACAATTTCGGCCCGGCCACGGGCCGAAATACCGAGGGGCCAATCCGACCCTGGTCAGCAACTGCCGGTTACACTCTGACTCGCATCATCCTCGAAGTCAACTTAAGGAACTTAGAGTAGTGGTGTCGCAGTCGTTGCCTCCGCACAGAAGGATAATCATCCCAGAGGTCCCAGCGAAGGCAGAGAATGGGAAACAGAAAGAGCCGGATTCACATAAACCAGGCATCCTGCCACATGCATGCGGGCACACACTCATGGGAAAGTGGTGCCTGCCATCCTGCTTCCACAAGTGTGTGGCAGCCATCCGACAACCGGATGAGCCTGGCGCCATGCAAAGACAAAGCTGTGGCGCTGAAACAGAGGAGCCCTGCAGTATTTGGACTGGAAAGAAGGTGGCAATACTGCACTCCATGGTCCTATACTGTCAGTAACCATCACAGGACTGCCAAGAGGAACTGTGCTGGCAGCTGCCCAAGGCAGATGGGGGCGAGGGTTGAAACCCCAGGTTGAGTGCTTACGCGCCCTCTACTAGTGACAGCGTCCTGTCATCAAATCCTGCCTGGGGGAGCAAAGGAAGTAGCGATCCCCTGACGCCCTGCCATGAGTATCATCTGATCAGGCCCAACATCCGTGGCCCCGGGTGGGATTCCTGCTAGCCCTTAACTGGAACGCCAACTACCCAGTTATCCAGCCGGAAGCAAGGAAGAGAGTGGACTGGCCAGGACAACTGCCTCACTGACCGCAGTGTCTCCTGCCTGCGACTGGGTGCGATTATTGCCACCCCCGAACCGGGACAACACCTGCCCCATCAACAGGCATGATACCCAGTCATCTGTATCCAGCCAACAAACCAATGTCTCGCAGCCCTCAAACCCACGACACAGTACACGTGCTGTGAGCGGACAAGGGTTGCAGCACTGTAAAAGTGCTTGTGCGCCCTCCTGTCCCACGACAGGGAAGGGACACTCCAGCCAACATTTGTTGTGAAAAGGAGGCGTATGGTGTGTGACCGTCCCAAGTGTATTGCCCCTTTAAGGGAATCTGTCCCTCCCCTGTATATTTCCCTTTTAACATGGGCCATGACTTTGTCATGGCCCAAGCTAATAAAAGGAGCCCCTGCAGGCACGTGCAACAGAACAGCTGCAGACTCCAAAAGAGGAATGACAGTGTCTCTCATTTAGGCCTGCAGGCCCACACCGTGTGAGCACGGGCCTGTTGGGCCATGATGCTGTGGGATCCTCGTGCCAGGACGGTGGCGGAGGTCTGCATGGTCGTGGGCATGGCTCGCCCTGCCCCTACTCCAGATGGTGCTGATGCCCTATCGCAACCTGGGACCTACTGGATGTCCATAGCAGGCCCCAATCCCCCGGAGGCACTGGGCCTCAATGGTGCCAATGCCCCTAGCACCCAGGGGGCTTGCTGAATACCCATAGCAGGCCCCCGCCCACAACAATTTTACCTACCCTATCCCACTTGAACCATTGACTTGACCAATATAACCTTTATAACGTTTGTAGCCTACTGCCGTTTCCCCCCCCCAAACTTAAACTGTGCTTGTGCAATCAAAAGGAATTCAATGTTTTTGCAACCAAAAAAAACAGAAAAGGGCGTGGTTCCTCTGGTTATTTTACTATTTAAAGTTAAAGCAAGACAAACTAATGAACAGGACTACAATGATTGGTCATTCACCTCCACCTGTTTATTTCGCCTCCACATTTTCAGGTGCGATTGGAATGGTCACAATAAAACGAAGGGCAAGCCTCACCCTCTGGAGAGCACTACAATGGTAACTTATGCAGTAAAAGCGACAATTACGTTGCACAGTGTTTTTCTAGGTTTTGAATGTCAGCAGGAACAGTGGTTGTAGTGGGCGAGAGCGGTGCTCCTCTAATTTGTTTTTTTCTATTCAGTTTTACCATTCCAATACTTTTATTTTAAAAAGAAAGCTTAGTTTTGATACAGGTGCAGTAAGAAGTTGAAACTTGCACTTCAGTGCACTGCACGGAACATTCCCTTAAATAGGTGCGTTTGTTTGGGGGTTTGGATCGCGCAGGGCGATGGGTTGTCAGGAGCGGGGGCAGGCCAGCAATACTTTTCATACATTTCTTTTTTTCATATAATTTTTATAAACCTCTTCAATATAAAACATACAAAACAAACCTCCACACTCCTGCCCTTCGCGAACCCCCCCCCAACCCCGGTCCGGTCGGGAGCTCGATCGCCTCCAAATCCAGTTTTCTTGCATCCAGCAGTCTTGTTCTTCTTGGACATAACTATTGCCCAGTCTGCTCATCGCAGTGAATAGGACACCCACTCCATGCTCACGAAAATTCCACACCTTGCCCACCCATTCATGCTCCGTTGGGGGATCTTTCATTACCACCTTTGTGCCACTGACAGGGCGCCCGCCATCAACAGGAGAACAGACTTTATGCTCTGTTTTAGCAGGTAGGTCCCCTAAGTGGGCGCCTATTGCAAGAAGTGCCAGCCACATGTTCCAAATTTCCTCTATCCCCAGAGTCCTTTTCAAGGTTTCTGATTTTGTGGCCCAAAAGGTCGAGTGCAAGGACATTCCCACCAGATGTGGCTCCAGGATCCCACCATACCACATCCCCTCCAGCACATTTCTGATACGGAGTTGTAGAATTTATGAAGTCTTTCCGGCGTCAAGTGCCACTGCAGTATTAGCTTTATCAAGATTTCCTGGATCTGGAGAGATCTAGTTAGCTTGGGGATCTGTGTCCAGAGTTGTTTCCAGTTGCCTTCCTCTATCAAATTGCCCCCTGAGTTTTCCATGCATTTCCTCTCCCTCGGTTCTTTCCCCTGGTCGGCCGATTAATAGATAGCCCCCACCAGGTGTGCATTTCCCCAATTCCTTTGGGAGGTAGCTTTCGAATGGGGTTAAGGTTCTCGTCGCCCCTTCCCTTACTGGGCCCTGCAGGACCTATGTCGTATTTGGGTATTTCTGCATCTTTCCTCCTCTCCCACCACAAAGTCCTTTCTGCATTGGATAAAGGTCTCTTTTCGGCCCCCTCAAACATATCCCGGAGTCTGAAATATCCGCCTTCTTGCCATCTGTTAAATCCCTTCCTACTCATCCCTGAGGAAAATGGAGGATTATCGAATAGTGGAGTACATGGCGAGCGGAATGTAGTAAAATGGGCTTGCTTTGCCAACATGCCCCAGGCTTCCCCCACCACAGAGTATGATACTATTATACATATTTACTGGTCTGTTTCCTTTCGTTTTCCACAACACCTCAGCCAAGTTCCCTACCACTACCGCCTCATCCATATATCTCCATACTTTCTCTCTGTCATCTCTCAGCTAGTCCCTAATCACTCATCTGTGCCTCCTCATAATAAACTCGGCAGTCTGGCTGTTTCAATTGCCCCCTATTTCTAGGCATCATTAATTCTCTCCAGTAGGGGTGGAGAGTTGGCTGCATAGAGCGTCTTCATTTTATTAGTGCGGTTGGTCCCCAGATATTTTATAGATTTCTCCACCCATCTGTAGGGTAACTCTTTCCGGAGGTCTTGCTCCCTGGACAGGGGAACATCAGGTCAGTATCTCTGACTTGTGGGGGTTTATTTGAAGTCCCACTACTTTCCCAAACCCTTTCAACTCCTCTTCCAGGGCCTCCAGGGATTTACCCGGGTTTTGTAGGGTCAACAACATATCGTCTTCAAATGCAGCAATTTTCTGTTTCCTCCCTCCGAACTTAATTCCCTGTACATGTTTATTGGTCCTCACTGCTTCCAGTAGTGGTTTCAAGTGGATGGCGTACAACTGTGGCGATAGGGGACACCCTGGTTTCGTTCTCCTTTGGACAGGGATAGTGGCTGATAGCTGGCCATTTATTGTCGGCGTATCCAGGGAATTTGATAGTTGGCCCGGACTCTGGACATATAATTTTTCCCCAAATCTCATCTTCTGCATTGTTAGGAAAAGGAACCGCCATTCTACCCTGTCAAAAGCCTTTTCGGCATGAAGTGTAAAGAGAAGGGGGAGCATGCCCCTCTACCCAACTTTTTCTATGAGGTGACCTATTCTTTTGGTATTATCGCTCGCCTGTCTGCCCTTGATAAATCCCCGACGGGTCTGTGCCAATGATATGTTGGGGGGGGTGTAACATACTCCAACCGGTTCGGTAGGATTTTAGTGCAGATCGTCTACATTTATCAGGGCGATTGGTCTGTATGATCCACATGAGGAGAGTTCTTTACCCGGTTTTGGTATCGGAACCACTTTTGATTTTTCCATGGATGGAGTAATTTTCTATGACCTTCCAAGATTATTATATAGGGGAACCAGCTAAGGAATTAAAGTCTCCCTGAAAGTTCTATAGAATTCCAAGGTAAACCCATTCGGCCCCAGGGATTTGTTGATTGGCAGGGATGAGATAGCCCCTCTCAACTCATTGCTTGTAATTTCCTGTTCCAGCACTTTGTGCATCTTTTTGTCCGCTAGGTATACCATTTGTTCCCTTTCCGGGGCCCCTTCTGTGCTGTATAGACAAGAGTAAAATTTACAAAATTCCCAGGATGCGTCTTCGGTGCATGTGTGCTGACTCCCCTTCTTCTAGTTTAATTCTCCGTATTATTTTAGCTTTTTCTTCCCTTCACAACATCCTTCCTAACAACCCATCAGCCTTCCTGGCATTGACATAGTACTTTTGCCTAAGGAAAGCTGGGGAGCGTTCCACTGCCCTGGCATGCAAGTGCTCTTTTTGTCCCCTTATTGCCCTATATTCCCTCCTGGTTCTCCCGCTTGCTCCACTCCCCATATGTGTCATTACCTCC
This sequence comes from Ambystoma mexicanum, assembly GCF_040938575.1. Taxonomy (NCBI): domain Eukaryota; kingdom Metazoa; phylum Chordata; class Amphibia; order Caudata; family Ambystomatidae; genus Ambystoma; species Ambystoma mexicanum. Next base: position 524,198,814 of record NC_090923.1, read on the forward strand.
TTCAACTTCCCTTCGAGATCACTGTACTTTCCCTAGCTCCTTGTACCGCTGCGTTTGTATTGCCATTATCCTGCCCCTTATCGTAGCTTTTGAACACGTCACACCATATCTGTATAGAGGCATCCTCTTCCCCAATGTCACGGAAGAACTCCCGACTGCATCTCCGTTCTACTCCCTCAGATACTGTTTTTAAAGAGAAAGGATGGGTAGCGCCACTTACACACTCCCGGGAGTCATCCCCTCCTTGGTAGTTGCAGTGCAATGGGCACATGGTCAGAGATGGATATAGCTCCCACCTCCATGTTAGTGACCCGGCCGAATAAAGACCTGGAGGACCAGACAATCCTTGATGATGTGCGGTGTTCATGGGAGAAGAAAGTGTACCCTTCTCTGTCCCCTTCCTTCTCCCTCCATATATCTACCACGCCCAGCGTTTCCATTTTCCGCTTTCCATTTTCTCGCGTGGGGTCTTGTCCTCCCGACAACAGAGCCTGTGGAGAGCAATTCGGCCTCTGGTGACTCCTTAAAGGTCTCGAGGTTCGGGAGAACTTCAATTACAGAGCTCTCCACCCGGCAGCCATCTTGGATCTCTCCTTTTAGTACACTTCTACCACTGTCAAGGAACATTTAGGTGATGTAGCGTTAACCACAATTTATATACGAGTAGTTTGTGACGCATTTGTTTCAAGTGCTCGACAGTAAAAAAAAACTACACGTTTGAAAATATTGCTTGATAAGTAAAAAAAATTAAAGCCACCGAAGGCAATTTCGCTACATCAGATTTAAAATAGAAACAATGTTTACATATTAACAATATCCACTGTTTTCATTTGGCAAGCTGTGAACTGAACAGCAGCAGCATGTACCCACTTCAGTACTGACAATGAAAGACTAAAATGCACCACTGGTCATTGGGCCACATTTTCCCACATCCTAGAGCTGGAAATGTTTCTCAGGATCCGGCACCTTCGAAGGGTTTTAATGCTTTCAATTTGCTTTCGTTACTGGACGAATGTCAAGAGACTTAACCACTAGACCACTTGAACGTCTGGTCAAAAACACACGTGTTCGTTCGGTTTGTACTGTGCAAATAATGTTTAAGCAAGCTTTATAGGTTTAAATGGTGTCAACCTTTTATACTTTGCTTGCAACATAATAAACACTAGCCCCTTGCTTGGGTTATTTTCCATGCGCTACTAATTAATGAATCTCCTGAAATTGAAATGTTTATTTATGGGAGGGAGAAATATCCCATGTTCACCAACATCCCCGCCACAGTCGCTGCTGGGAACCCACAGTTAATAATTTCCATTTCCTGCACTGCTGAAATGGACCAGCAGGGTTTCGAAACTATCATTTATATATCCTTGCAATAGGTAGGCAAGACACTGAAGCTTCTAAAAGGCATATATTCGCTTGAAAACAAGAACAATGCCACGAGGGAAATAAAGCTCCTATTGCACTTGACCAAACAAAGTGCTACAATCCCCTTCCCACCAGAAAGTGACAGCATAGCAAAGGGAAACATCTTAAAAGGCAAATAAGAACAGTGTGTGAAGCTGCCTATTCTATCTTGAGACAGAATAGGCAACTGGCTGGTGGTGACAATCGTCTGCATGAACTTGGGGTGGATGGACTGTTGGGAGGATTGCGAGCACGGCGAGCACTGGTGGAGCTAGCAGTATGAATTTCAAGTTACACGTTAAAAGCATTGCATCACTCGCTCCCTTCCATACTGCACACCATTTCTTGCTCACCAACAGTAAATAAATCATTCGACAATGGCTAGTGCACATTGAGAACTCACAAACCAACACCTTTGATTGTTGAAAAGAGAGGGCAATATAAGCGTTTTCCAGGAGAGTGCTGCTTCCAAGTTGTCATTTTAGCACAAGAACTCTGAACGCACCCGTTCACATTACAAAGGCTGGCCACTTGCAACTGGTAGGTTCCTTGCACTGCCATGAATCTGGTGCGAACATTTTAATTTCATGGCTATCTTACTTCACCTCTGGAGTAGTGTCGGACATCCCCTAGTATGTGAGAAAAATAAAATCATCCACCAGGAGGGACATAGCTCGATCCCCTGGCTCCAAATAAATCTCGGACTACTTGTGGGAGAGAAATCTGGATAAAAAAGAATCCCTCCAACCGTTCAAGGATTGAGTAACAAGCATCTTAAATCCACAAAAGATAAAGTGTGTTCCACTTTATATGTGAAATTCAAGATCAGAGTCTAGCTAAAATGGTGGCTTAGCTCTAGGAGACAGAGTGAAAGATTTTACAGAATACAAAAATGAACCCAAAAACCTGCATATGTATGGCATCCCCGAGCATGCAGAGGGGTCGACGCTACTGTATCCCTACAGCCCCCTTCCCAGCACTTGCTCTGCACTTACCTCGCACTTGCCACCAGCTGGCCCTTTTTATTTATTATTTATTATTTTATTTCGCCACTTACCTTTTACTGCACTTACCCCCCCACCTCCTCCCCCTGCACTTTCTCCTTTTTCCCCTTACCTCTGCACTTGCGCGATCTGAATGACACCTGGCCTAGTAGGATCGTTTGTCTGTCTTCCCCTTGTTTCCTCCCTCCCTGCCTCGTCGCGCCTTGAAACACTTGTGTATAGGCGCGTTACAAATACCATATCATATCATATCATATCATACTTCATTTTGGGATTTCTTAGTACCTCAGGATCTTCACGAGAAATCCCAAGCTGCCGTCAATATACAGATGCACGCTTTTTGGAATCATACAGCACCTCAGACTCTACATGTCGATACAAGAGCTAAAGATTGTTTTCCAAGAGCACCTACAGCTTATAGAGTCCAACAAAGCACCAAAGAAAACCATTGCATGGTGTAGAACGGCAATCACATCTGCTTTCTGCAAGGTCTCACAAAAGGCATGGCTGCCCACTGGAAAGACTTCTTGGAACTGCGCCCTGCATCAAGACAAATCATCACCATATATGGACTATTCTTTACAGGCATTTTCAAAATAACTTTCAACATTAGAGCATACAACTTTGAAGAGCCAACAAAATCAAAGAATACATAACAGTCCTATATGGGAGATGGAAGAGCCAGTAATCAGGATTGGAAGACACTTGCTAGGTAATTTATACTGTCGCTTTAACTCCGGTTGTCTACTTCTACTGTGTATATAGCCCTCCCAATATTTTGCTGTTGAATATGTACATGAAGGGCGTTGCCCTCAGTGCTGCTGTTGATGTGGTTAAAGATCCCCTTTTGGGAACACAGCATCGCCCGTTAAATGATTATGTAAGGAATCAGACTGAAACAATATTTTAAGATATGATAGCTTCCATTCCCAGGCCCTGTGAAACAATATCCCTTACGGTCAGTTCGTGAGGACCAGGCACAATTGCACTAATCTAGAAGATTTTACAATTCTGTCTAATAAGATACAAACCAGGTTATCTGAGAGAGGATATCCCCCGAGATTACTTAGTCTAAAAAAAGAGTGAGGAATAGGCCTAGAGACAATCTTAGTGAAAAGCACACAATTAGACAGCAAGAATCCACGTTTGGTATGTGCTATGACATAACACCCACTATAATGTGATCAGGAAAGTGATTTCCAAACACTGGCATCTATTACAACTGAACAATCCGACTTTACTATGTCCCATGACATTAAGAAGGAGAATCATTTAAAGGAATGGCTTTCCAGAGCAGACACGAGTCTCAATGGAAAAAAAGCAACTTAAGAGGACCTCACTGTGGGGACTAGCGCCCGTTACGGGACACATCCCTTGTGCACAATGCTGCCATTGCAGCTCCACCATAGCATGCACTTCCACCGTAATCAATGAGAACTCATGGACTTCGAAACACCACATTACGTGCAATAGCAATAACTGTAATATATGCCATTGTTTGCCCATGCAATAAGACCTATATAGGGAAGACCTCTTGAGCCATAAAGCTGAGGATTACAGAGCACAAACTAGGATTCGAACTAAGAATCTAACGTCCACGTTAGTTGCCCACTTCATAGAAGAAAATCATGTATTTGACAAACTCAAATGGTGGGCAATTAATTACGTTGGCGACAATGATGGATATAACATAGCCACTACACTTTCACAAAGAGAACAATGGTGGCTCTATCATACACGGAGCTTCCTCCATGGATTGATCAAGAAAAATGGCACCAATGTACATAAACACACAGCGAATGAATCTATTTACAATCTATCAAATCATAAGGGTTTAGATAGGTATGAATATAACAGTGATTTCTTGTATCAAACACAGCCAATGCACGCAGTGATGCGCTTTAACTAGTGCTAGTTCCGTTATAACCGACATGAAAAATATGGTAAACAAAAATCAGACACCCAAGACACTTTCTTACACGGCATTTACCTCCAGGTGGCCCTGTGAATCGCGTATTTAGAGTAGACATGTGTAGATAGATCCGTCTCATCTACGATCGGTGTGACTTTCATGATTGACATGACATTTTCATCAGTCTATATTATATGCTTGACGCTGTGGGAATTCTATGTCAAGTGATGATAATAAGCATTCTAAAATAGAGGTTGAATATCATTTAGAGAATTACGTTGGGAAACATTTCAAAATGGCACACACCGTTGTTGGGCAGCCTTTGACTCTAGATGATTAAAACGCTAGCCCCTCTTTGATTTCACTTGGAATGTATTTTTTTTAAATGTATTTGTGTAGACCGCGCCAAAGCCCACAGACATCGAGGTGCACACAAACACAAACGTACACACAAATGGAACGGGACATAATGGCACACAAAAAGGGCCAAAGAAATTTTTAAAAAAATTGGTGTCAAAAACCAAATGTCATTTGCATTATTCAGACCATATTTCATCAATGAACAATCTTAATGATTACCTAATTCTACTAAAAACTACACCAATAGGGTTACATTGAGCATCAGTTATATTATCTTCATATGCCTCTACATATACACAGCTGCTCTTGACCAACGGATAAAACTGAATGCAACTACAATCATGCATTTTAAGAAAGGTAAAATGGCTATAAAGTTCATCTGGCATATTAACAATACTAAATTCGAAGCTTTTTCAAATTATTTTTTAAACACGTTTTATTGATTTTAGACAATATACAACACAGACTCTTGCATACTTTGCTTAAAAATGTCTAGTCAACTATGCCTCTGTGTTCGCACCCCCAGCAACTCCTCTAACCTCACCCCAGCCTATTCCACATGTATTTTTCTAACATCTTACATCAACTTTAGGTATATGTGTTCATCTTAATCTACTGATGGTGCGGGACACTCATTGTTATTTAGGTATCGCTATGCACTGAGGCCACCCGTTCCTGCACTATGCGTCTCCAGGAGTCGAGATCTGTGTTCTGTTCTACTTGGCCTCAGCTGGCTGCTTCCTGCCACACCAAGGTTTCTGCCAGCATCCATTATTTGGAGGTCACTCTGCCATAGTCGCACTTCAGGTCTCTTATACGCTTTCCACCCCATTGATATTCTACGTTTTGCCAGGATCTATGTAAGGTCTTTCAGCTTACTGATATGGCTAGCCTGTTCTGGTTGTGCAAAAAATGCCGGGCATACAGGCCACCGGCATACTCGTGTCTAGCGTTATCCCTGCCTTGGCTAAGACTTGCGCTATTTCCTACCAATATTGTCAGATCTTTGTAAAAACTCAAAGCATATGCTCCAAATCCACATTAATCAGTCCGCATTTCGGGCTCATCTATTCTGTTGCATTGCTAAATTTGGCAATCTTCTTCGGGATAAGGTATGCCCCATGTGTTATGTACAGCTGTATTAATTGGAGCTTGGCTTTTCTAGACACCTTTTTGTGTACTGCACCCCAGACTGCATTTGATAATGGCTCTTGTAGGTCTGCCTCCCAGTACCTCGTTTGGATCAGCATATCCCCCCCCCTTCTGTGACATTAGTAACTCACAGTCTAGACACCGCGTGTCCGCCCTCTGAAATATCAAAGTGTTTCAATTAGCTCATCCTCCTGCCAGGCCCTATCTTTCTCCGGCCACTTCTGTTTTAATCTAGTGAGGAGTGCAGCGTGTTTTGTGTGTGTTATGTGATGTCCTCCATGTATGCCTATTTCGGAGGGGAGTATGCTGAAGTCCATCGATCTACCTTCCCGTAATACGTCCCCCACCATCGCTACCCCCATGGGCTCCCAATACTTCCTCACGTTTAGCCTGCGTTGCGAATCATCCGCCCTCAGTGTCACTAATGGGATTTAGTGGGAGTGGGTTGGGGGGGTGGGGGGGGATTAGTATGGTGCCCGTTTTCTTGACAAGCAACAGGCCCTGTGCCAAATCGTCTTACCTAGCCTCAGCAGGGATTTCGGGGCACGCAGTGCTCCCAATTGTGCCTATAGAAGGGCACCTTTTCCTACTAAGAAAGAAACATTTTGCATTATTACAATTACTTTTAGAAAAGATCCCGCGTCCATATTCAGTACCGCTCGTTTTAGTAATTGTTTTAGTATTGACAGCACAGAAGATACAGAGGGCGAATGCGATCCATAGTATGACAATAGCGGTTGAATATCATTGATGGAATGCCACTGGGAGACATTCCAAATTGGAGCACACCATTGCTGGGGTGTTAAGGCCTTAAGACGGCAGAAACATTAGTCCTTCCTCCATGACATTCATACCACGTTGCCTTTATAGCGCTGCACTGTTTTGCTGTCCGGGAACAAGGCGCCAGACTGCGAAAAAGATGCTGGCCCGTTTTTGTCTGATTACAAAGGATACAGGTATGTGTCTAGAATGTGTTATAGAGTCAAACACAGTTATGATATACTCTTATTTAAAAGGTAACATTTTATGCGGACGGATAGAGGATGTTATAACACAACTCGTGTCCTACAGACGGACTTGCCAACACATTGGAAAATGTATATGCGAGCCACAAAGTTTGGGAAATTCCAGCGAATGCCTAAACAAAACAAAAGCACAAGAAAGTGAAGAGTAGAAGTTCGTGGCTTTGTCGTATTCAAACTTGAAATTGTGTGTTTTGACACAGCAACACAGATGAGAAAAAGATGCTGATCCCCTTTTCTGCATCGTGTCATTGCAGGTATATTTTGTGTTTACCCTGCACTTGTGAATGAAGACGGAGGCGCCCCCGCTATATGACCACTAATGAACATAATGGTAAATGTTCCACTATTTATATAAAAAGCAGGAACACATGATATAATCTGAAAGGTTGCTTGCAGGTAGTGTGGTTTTTAATTATGGTTTTGTTTATGCCATCTGTAGATATTATAGTGACAACACAGGATGGTATAAGATAATCAGAAAATATTTTTTAAAAAAGACAAAAGACGATATGCTACATTCAAGTCCTGAGGAAGACTGACATCTTCATTTTTAGAACTAGATGATATACCATCGAAACTAACACAAGGGGAAATTCAAATTAAGGGTGGAGGAGCGTGTTTTTTTTGGTTCTATGCACCTCCCAATTACCTTTAGTTGGTGGATGTTGAATGCGTCTTAGCTGCAACTTACATGTTGCTTTTGTAACTCTCTACAATGTATATTGTATATAGATTGAGTCAAGGCTACAATTGCCTACGGTCAAGATCTCCTTAGACTGGCAAAATACAGATGAATACAGAATTTAGTGAACAGTTTTTATATTAGATATATATCTTTGGTGCTGTATATGTATACTTTGTAGTTTCTATATAATCCAGCAATGACGCAATTTCGCACAATGTCTACAAACCATTTATGAATGAGCGGTTCACAATAACATTTTTACATGTATAGAATAAAGAATAGTTTTTCAAATGAATGATTATGGAGCACTTACTTGCCGCAAGCTCTTTCCTCTATCGGAGCCCCTATTGAATTTGATTGATATACCCTGGCATCAGACTCTGGTTTATTATTATAATTTGCTCCGAGCATGCATATATTCAGTGTTGGCAGTACTTCGGATGGCCGCAATATCTTTAGTCGGTTTGTACTGTACTGGCCATCTGTGTCTCAGAGCGACACAAGTCATCCAATATACGTGGTTCCACTGTTTGGACAACCACAACAGCAGCGTTCCAGGCCCTATGAGCATTGTGCTTGGTTCTGTTTGGTCCTCTGACCTTAGCTGAAGGGAAATTCTCAATCCTTATGAAATGGACAAATAAAGCATCTTTCTCCTTATATTACCTGTTCCTAGAAAAAGGGATGCAGTGCTACCTAAGGTTGCCTCTCAGTTGTTGACTGCTCAAATGCTATGTGCATCAGGATCGTTCATTGACAACCATGCATTAAAAATGAACATGCAGGGTCATCACATATTTATTGCTAACCTAAATGTAATGCCAGGATCTTTAGATGATACAAGAAACAACTTTAACTAAGAGAATGATCTGGGTTTGTGGTTTTGGATGAAACACAAGAGGTTGTCTGGTTTCAAGTATGATTAAAAACGAGTTTACCTGCTGCGTTGAGGACTTGTGTAACAGAGGATACCGCACCTCAGAGATGGGGAGTTCTTGTGTAGTTCATCAATTCACCGGCTGACTTCATTTTCTGAGCTGACTGCTTATTGAAATCATGTTTGAATCACACATTAGTCCTCCTATATTATAAGACCATCGCCTATAACCAGTTGCATAGATTTCGCCACAAGCAGCCTTAGGTCGTGTAGATGGAATCTAAATAACAAATTGCTAGTAAATGGAAGAGCTATGCAAGAGGTGGTTCCACAGAGGAATAGTAGTCCACTACTCTGCCTACATTTACATCCACTTATAACAATCTGGACACCTGTAATGTTTCTCTGAGAAGTCACAGTATTCAATGTGCTGCCACATTAAAAAGAAAACTGTAAATGCAGGAGATGAAACTTTAATTAACAGGGCTCAGGAGGACCCTTGCTCAAAAGGCCAATGACTCCCTATTAGCACTACTAAGTTACAATGATGAAGACAGCATAGTGGCTTGTGGCGTTCTGCTCAAAGTCAAATCTAAAGAAGTTAGGGGAGCCCAGAAAGCCAGAGAACTGATAGCATCCCATCTTAAAGTAAGCAAATAGTAAGCTAATATGTACGCATCATATCTAACAGAAATGGTTCCGTTGCACCAAATGAGTTATCCTGTGATTTCTTAAACTTGTGTGCCGCAGAACCAAACCCATTTCATACCTCCATATCAGCAGTATTTAGGGAAGGTCTAGCGTACAGGACATTCTAACTGCATTAACACGTTTGCAACTCCATATAATCCCTGAAGATCAAGGAGGAAATATTTTGCCAACAAAAGGGGAAACGCATCTGGACTACAAAGGCATCATGGCAAAGTTATTTGATGCTTTTAGTTACTTGCTAGTGCCAAAAGTCCTGGAATTTTGTTAGATTTGTTATGTATTGTTTTTTAGAAGACTTTCAGAGGCTATGATCGCAATTTTATACAAGCCCGGGAAAGACAGCCAAATGTTGAAATTGTACAGACTTCTCCCATTAATGAGGTCTGAATTATTTCCTACGGTGCTCGTCTCCAGAATTGAGAAAATGGTCCCTTAACTACTCAATCAAGATTAATCACAAGTCATTTGGTTTCCTATAATGCAGGATTTCTCAACTCTATTTTAATCAATGATAGTGTGTCATAGCAATGGATGCTTGAAAGTCTTATATCAGGCCCACTAGCCTTAAAAGGAAATTGATTGAGCCAGGGTGGAGAGGAAAAGAGAATATGTTCCGTTTATCACAATCTCAGTCTTTGACCACGGCAGTCCTTGCCTTAACTTGCCCTAGGAATATAGGTACATTACCTGGATTGCCTTGGAGGCTCCACAGGGGACAGAAAAAAATAAAAACAGGTTTCTGCTTTGTCAAAATTGTGTGGCCCATGTCTTCAATCCAATAGGTAAAGCATTCTCTTGCTCAATTAAAAGGAATTTTAATTTCGATATTAAAAAATAGTTTCATGTTGTAAACTAAGGCCATCAGCTATAGCAACTCCAAACATACATTTACACCAATTACATTGTTTTTATTTTAGGAATTTACATTATTGCCCCCATCTAAAGGTCAGCCAGTTATTGCGCTTTGATGAATTGTGCAGGTTGACCTATGTATTGCATCTAGAAGATGTGTGAAGGTCAGCCCTAGTAGTGCGCTCAGATAATCTGCGAAGGACAGTCCTCTACTGCTCATACTGAGTCTTGTAGGTTAGCCACTGCTTACAGTGTGAACATGTACATAGTAGCCATGTACTGCACTGTAAAAGATGGTCAAGCTAGCTTAGGGGTAGCACACAATAGATCTAGCAGGATAGCAAATACACCACACTTAGAGGAAATACGAAGATAACCAATCTGTTGCACTTGGAGGATGTTAAGGGGAGCCATTGCGTTGCAGTGTTCACTAATAAGTAACTTCCTAACACTCAGCATATACACCACCCAATACATAACTAACTCGACACAAACCCCCAACACAAGACACCGAAACTACAAACTCCCACTGCTCCACAACCCCCAGCACACACTGAAAACACCTGCATGCAACCTACAAATGTAAATCCACCAAAATCATACTAGCACACAGTGACCAGTTATTGCAAACTGAAGCTACCAACAGCACATCAAAGCTCTCTTGCGCTTTTCCCTCTCATCCCCACTAACCTTCTCAACCCCATTCCTTTTTAGATCTGCCCGAGTGCCTGGAGACCATGAAAGAACGGAAGCAGAGCGCGGTACAAGTCCCAATAACGTTAACATACCTGAATGAATGAGGATGGAGTGGTGGGGGGGAGGTGCGATAGGGTTATTGTCTCGTGGCATGGCGGTGTTAAGGGGGCAGGAGAGAAGATTCCCCTCGAATTGGAACCAATGGTAAATTATGGTATGGTGGGAGGTGGAAAGCAGGGTGCATATTATATATAAGGGGACAAATTGGCTGGTCCTGGCTTATTAACTGGGTGCTAGAGGGACAGCATCCTCCATTTTTATTCTGACAGGACATCAAAACGTAATTCTTAGGGGCCACCTTTCCCTTTTGGGCTGTCAGTGCGAGACAAATGTACAGCTATTCATTTTGCATGGATAGAGTACAGATATTTTGTAATATATTTTCAAATGGTACTTCTTTTGAACTGTAACCATTTACAACTCCCAGCACAGAGTCAAAGGAAGTACATGGTGCCATGCCACAGAGCAGTGTTAGATTACTCACTTAAACATCACCTCAAAATGGTGGACAGGCTCTTTAAGTTCTCTGACAAATGTCGCTCAAGGAAATAACAAACGGCCCTAATAGATGAGGGAGGGGAGAGAACATGGAACATGAGGAATAACACATCCAAGTCTTTATTGGACAATCAAATCAATCAGGAAAGCTACAAGCGTTTAGAAATCTGAAGTATGTGTTTCAGAAAGGGGAGAGAAGATGCAACAAGACTGGAAAAGACAAATACCGAGATACGCTACTCTGAAAGCACAGGCCAGACCCTTAACACTTAGACCAAGACCAAGACCAGAAGCTATAGCGATACTTAAACAAGACCTTGAAGCACATCAAAAAGAAGCTCTTAAATGTCCCAAGAGAGACCTCTGGATGGAAATTGGTCATAGCCTGAAGAAAAATCTCTAAGCAGGGGGTCGTCATCGATTGCTAGTAGCAATGTCAAGCAGTGAACATGGTGCTATATACTTTGGACTGAGCTTGCCGCAAAGCGAGCAGCACTCTATATCCTTGGAACTGAGACCATTAAGGACCTTTATTTAGGGACCCTAGGTGGGAGGGGGGAAGGAGACTAATATTTCGCATATGTAGTCTAATGACACACCATTGCGTTGGCCCATCCGTACACCTTTGCATAGTAATCCATATCATTTCTAGATTAATTCCCTCATGCCCATCCTAAAAATATATATTTTTTAAATAAAACAGGAAAGGTTTGAACTAAAACCTTTGCATTGTGTGTGTTTTATTGGTCCATCATACTTTATTACCTTACTTAACCAACGTTGCATAGTGAATAAGTGAAAAGCAATTATTCTAATATTGCTTCTCAGTATGTACTTGTGGCATTCGATAATGTGCAACAGGTTGGATATAGGTTTTAGAAAATTAACAATTCATTTGCATGTGTATTTAGGATTACCCATCATTTCTTTTTGTTCTGATCATACGTAGAATATGCACACAATATGAATCAATCTGTGCCCTATGCTGCTATGCTTCATTTGTTCCTTTGGTCTTTTTCAAACATATATTATACAAAAGACCCCAATTTATGCTCAAGCTGATTTTTGTTTTCCCTTTAAAAAAAATAATTCTATTAGAATTTGGTAAAGAAGCCATGGAATCGGATATTTGCAAAGCACCTTTTGGGTCTTTCCATTCTCTCGCCTGTTCCCAATTCAGGGATTAAAAACTCCACATAGGGTTAAGCAGGATGTGGGGGGAGGAGAAGGAGTACCCATTTTCTGTAATCTCAAGACAACTTTTTATTTTTGTCTCAGATGTGGTGCTAGTTATGCTATATCATGAAGCAATCACCACAGTAATGGTCTTACCGTGCCTAGAGATGGGGGAGCCAGAGACACCTCGGGCCAGGTTAGAGCTAAATACCTTTGTGAAAGAAGAGCCCAAATGAAGCACAGTCATGCATTACCTCAGAGTGCATTAAAGTGGCAATGCCACCCAATGACCTTTAAAATAACTGCATGCAATCATCTATTTGCAGAGTGGTTCATCTCTTGCCAGGAATTGCATGTTGATGCAAAACTGAAGATGCAACGGGGAGACTATGTGGTCTGAAACCTGCAGCTGTGTAATGTGGCTGGTCAGAAGGAGGACGCAGACACTGATGCCAATTCAGCCTTTTGTATTAAACAATCAAGCGCCCATCTTTCCCGATTGCTATGGGGTATTCCCTGCCTATATAAATAACTAAGGCACTCAACAGTCGTTAGGTGGTTACCAAAAGAAGAGAAAAAAAAAAAAGTCGTCTGCTGTCCAAAAATTAACATTAACTTACCCTATCACTATTCTAGACAAAAATAAGGTCAGGAGAATGTCTACGTTCTACCGATTGTCTATTTCATAGAATTCGCCTTTGCTTCAAGTAGATTTCTAGTAGACTATTTTTTGTCTTTTGTCGCCTTCTGTAAAATGTCTTGCAAATCTTTCATAATGTCTTTAGGTTTTCCTTCTGGATTGACTTCCAGGAATCCCTTGTAGCTCTCAGTTTTGTCCTTTGTCCCAGGCTGATAAGCCTTCTGGAATTTAACAGAAAATTTTGTATGGGGTATATGCCTTGACCGTTAAGTTCTCCCTCTCCTGTGGTGATTTGGTTTGTGACTCTTTGCTCTTATAGGCTTCATTTGCCTTTACTTCATAGAATTCCCTTTCTCTTGTTGGAGTATTTTCTCCCTCTGATTCGTTTTGCTCTTCAGCCTTTAAAGTATCTGGTATTTTCCCCTTCTCCACAGAGTGTGCCTCAGTTTCAATTGACTCCTAAGCTTAAAGATGCTCTTTCCACGTCATTAACTTTACATAAGAGTTCTTGTCAATTTCACTGGGATAAGTTTCTCCTAACTTGTAACGATTCCCCAGAAGCCTCCCGGTTCTCTTTGATACCTTGGTATCTGCTGGGTAACGTCTCCGGGGCCGATGCCTACTCGAGTCTTCATTCATTCAATCTGTACTCCAGCTTCTTGTTTCTGGCGGTGTCTTGCTCTCAGTCAGCTCCCAATCTGCGGTCACGTATCACTGTGTAACTGACTGTCCTGCGGATTCCTCAAGCAAGTGGTTTCAGCAGCGTTATACAGGAGCACTGTCCACCACAAAGCTGTTGTGGTCATGCCACCACAGAGTTCCTGTCCCCGTGGCTTATCTGTCCGCTTGGATGCTGGATCTCTAGCGTCTCCCTCTTCCAGCCGGAGTGCTTTCAAAAGTTGCACGCTCAACAGCCCCCTTCAGTACTGCCTCTCAGGTGTTACACTCTTCGGTGGCTTCCTCCGTGTGTGTACGCCTCCTTCTGCTTCTCGACATTTCGGCGTGTCCTCTTCTAGTTTCTTTGTCCTATTTAAATGGAGGTCTTAGTCAGCTCCTCTCATTCAGAATTCTCTGGATTCGTCAAATAGCTTTCCCCTTATGTTCATGGTTTAGGAAGTCGATAGATCCCTGTTCTTTTCCTTTTCGATGTTATACAGTGAAACAGAAAGGTTTTATATCAGAAAGCCACCTCATTACCTTTGCATTGGTGTCCTTTCTTAAACTCATCCGGTTTAACAGTGAGTGGCCCATAATTATTTGCAAACTTTCTTCCAGTTAAATAATATCGCAGACAGGCGATAGCCCATTCTATGGCCAAGGCTTCAAGTTTCACTGTAGCATAAGATGGTTCCCTAGGAAACAGTTCGACCACCAACCCGACCTTCGATGCATCAGTTTGTAAAATGAACTGCTTATTGTAGTCTGGCATTTGCATTTTAAGGACAGGTTTGAGTATACTTTTCAGTCCAGCAAAACGCGTTTGGTTGTTCTAATCCCATAGTAATTACTGTGGCTGAGAGTTCTTTAATTTATCCGTTAGGTTAGTAGCTAGGGTGGAATAATGCAAGAGAAACCTCTTATAATAGCTGGTTATCCCAAGGAAGGCCCGAAGGTCCCTTTTGGTTTTTGGTAAGAGTTTTTTGGACTGCTTTTACTTTTTTTTGCCTGGGGTTGTATTAGGCCATATGCAACGTAGAATACCAGGGACTTCACCACAGACTGTGCCAGATGACGTTTAAGGATTGGTTTTCAATCTGGCTCTCCGGAGGGCATGGGCTACGGAGCATATAGGTGATTAACACGCACGGGCCATGTGTCGCTGTAAACCACTATGTCATCCAAGTAATGTATTCAATTTACTAGCTCGGGTATGCAGCGTTGCCCATGTCCTGATCGAGTGGTGTCTCATGTGCCCTGGAGGATGTTGCTCTTGTCGCAAGTCTTGCTTCACCTTGCTCTGGTGTCTGCCCTGGAGGGTGTTGCCATTGTCCTCATGTCAGCAAGTCATGATGATGTTTGTTGTTGTGTTTCAGAAGCTCTTAGTATTGATTTTCGTTTTGCATCAGATAGAGCTTTTCCAAGTGATGTTTGTTTTTTATGCGGCATGTTTGTCACTCAAGGGCTTCAGCACATTTGAGAAAGTGTTCAAGAAAGATTGTATAATAGTACTCTTCTTGTGAATGAACTTAAGTAAACTGTAACCTTGCCATTTCCCATATTTGGAGTGGTGTTATAAAAAACAAATGTATTTTTTAAATTATTTTATTCCCTTTAAAAAAAGCTTTAATAAACATGTTTGAACTGTAAACAGTAATACATTGCATAGGAATAACCAACACATCGAACATTTGGCTTCAGACACTTTTCCAAATTTTCCCTCCTTCTAGTACCTACTGTAGTGAATCGGAGTGAGCATCAGTAAAAGAGGGTTTCTACAGAGTGAATTTTTTGCATCCAAACAAACTACAATCTTGCCCCAGACAAATAATTATGTTTCAAATCACCCACAGGGCAACAGGGAGTACAGTGGAAGATAAAGATGAACCTACTATGCCTTGTGAGTATTCAAAACGTGCAGCGAGGAGAGGGGAGGTGGCCGTGGAGGTAAGTGATGGAATGTCTGTGCTCGTGGGCGAGCAGCAAAAGTGCATAGTATGGTAAGTGCTATGCAGCCTGGAGCCGAATTGGGTAGACATGCAAGCATACAGGGCAAAGGCCGGTGGTTGCCAAGGAAAGTGCTGTGAGGTAGGCAGAGGCATTGGGTGTGGGAGGCCAGGACACCGGAGGATACATAAGGACCCTGGTCACCAATCACAGCGACTGAGATTAGCAGAGGAGAGAAGGAGAAGATGAAGATGAGTCTTGAGGAGCTTTCAGAATTTGAGGAAGTCCTGGTCAAGATGAAGAGGAAGGGGGAGGGGGAGGCTTTTTCATAAGAGGGAGCCAGCTGAAGAGAGTGATCGGCCTCAGGTCCTCTGTTTAGCGAAACGCTTTACACACAGAGAGTTGGTACCAGAGGATCATAAAGTTCTAGAGGGAGAGTATTTGGTAAGAGAAAATTGCAGATAGCGTGGTCCCAGACAGACTTGTGGATGATGCAGAGGGATTTGAATTTATTCCGTGCACCAAGTGGGAGCCAGTGAAGAGTTTTTAGGGCAGGAGAGATGCGGTCCATGGGCTTAAGGTCATGGATAAGTCTTGATGCCCTACTCTGGATGAGCTGGAGGGGTCGTAGGGTGGAAGAAGGTTGATTCAGGAGAAGGCTATTGCAGTAGTGAAGCCTATAGTGAACCAGTGCTCAGGTATAATTGAGCTTCTGGGGGGAACAGTGAGAAAAGGGAGAATTCCTTTGAGAAGGAAGAGTTGAAGGTGGGACTTCTTGGCAATATCCTGAGTGTGAGGGAGGAAGGAAAGAGAGAGGACTCGAAGATGACTCCAAGGTTTCTGGCTTCAGATGAAGGAGCAGGGGGAGAGCCCATAGAGGATGGTCAGAGTGAGGGGAAAGAAGTAGGAGCAGGGGTCCCAATGGGAATGATCTCAGTCTTGCTGGCATTGAGGAGGAGGTCGTTGGCAGTGCACCTAACCTCCCCTCGGTCCTCATCTTACTTCATCTCTCATCTGCCTTTGACACGGTCAACCATGCCATTCTGCTCAACCGGCTTCATGATAACCTGGGTATCACTGATCAGGCTCTGGCCTGGTTCACTTAGTTCCTCTCGAACAGACCATCCCAGGTCCAACTTGGGTCCTTCCGCTCCTCTATCTCACTACCTGTGTTGTTCCCCAGGGGTCTTACCTTTCTCTCTGGTTGTACAACCAATACATGGCAACTCTCACCCACCGCATTGCTGCTCTCTGCTCCAACTTTCGGTGCTATGCGGACGACACTCAGCTCGGCTAGCGAAAACCAAAGCTCTGGAGACAGAGCTTCTGGCGGAAGGAGAGGAAAGGAAGAATACTTCTGAGGAGATGCAGTAAGTAGTTTTGACTTCTTAGAGAAGCAAGGAGAGTGTGGAGTCGAAGATGACCCAGAGGTTCTTAGCCTCACAGTTGGGAGCAGGAAGAGCACCAAGGGAGGCCGGCAAAAGAGTGGCAGGAAAAGAAAAAAAAGTGCAGGTGTTTGCCAATGAGGAGGATCTCCGTCTTACTGGCATTCAGGCAGAGATCATTGGGGGCACCCACTCCTGAACTGCAGACAGAAAATATGGGATGAGAGGAGGAGAAGAGGCTGCAGAGGGGAGCCTAAAAGCAAATCTCTTGCGGCAACACCACATTCAATGTACAAAACTGTGCTTGGTGGAATTGTCAAGTTAACATCATGCAATGTGCAAGCTGTCACTTCAGCAATTACTGAATTTTACTCTGCAGAAAATGGTGATGTTCACATCAGATGGTGCATCTGTTATGCTTGGCAAAAACAACTGTGTTGCTACAAGGCTTGAACAAGCTATTCCACATTTAATTGAGCAACACTGGGTTGCTCAACGTGAAGAACTGGGCATAGGGGATGCTTGGAAGAAGGTGCCAATGATTAGGGAAGTAGAAACATTGTTAAGAACGGTTTATTCTGTGTTTTGCTGATCTCCTTTGAGAACATAAAAATTTGAAGAAATGGCATCAGTGATTGAATGCGATGCTTTGTCATTTCGACCCCTCAATGAAGTGAGGTGGTTACCGAGACATTTTGCAGTGAATGTTTTAATGTGCAATTATGAGGTGTTCCTAAAATACTTTTAACAGGAAATGGAGAAAAATGATCCTATGGTGAAATTCTGTTTCAAGAAAAGGTCTGACCCCACTTCTCACATTTCTTTGGCAGTGTTAAATGATATTCTTTGCGATCTAGCAGCCTAGTCCAAGTTACTCCAAAAAAAGCAGTCTTGTCAATAAAGCAATGCAGTTTGCACAAGGCAAGATCAACCAGATTAGGGGACAGTACCGTGTCAGGAAGTGTTCTGGAGCAGCACAGTTAGAGATTGTACTGCATCTATTCTGAGATTTATTGGCTTGGTGTGTGAGCATATGTAGAAAAGGTTTCCAGAAAACGAACTGAAGGACTGGCCATTTTTGATTCACTAGCCACTCAACAATGCAGCATTGACTTTGGAATAGAAATTGTTAAGCATCTCTTATCTAGACCACACTATTGTGTTGTGCCTTATGGTCGTATCTAGACCACACTACTGTGTTGTGCCTTATGGTCGTATCTAGACCACACTACTGTGTTGTGCCTTATGGTCGCATAGTGACCACACTACTGTGTTGTGCCTTATGGTCGTATCTAGACCACACTACTGTGTTGTGCCTTATGGTCGTATCTAGACCACACTACTGTGTTGTGCCTTATGGTCGCATAGTGACCACACTACTGTGTTGTGCCTTATGGTCGCATAGTGACCACACTACTGTGTTGTGCCTCATGGTCGTATCTAGACCACACTATTGTGTTGTGCCTTATGGTCGTATCTAGACCACACTACTGTGTTGTGCCTTATGGTCGCATAGTGACCACACTACTGTGTTGTGCCTTATGGTCGTATCTAGACCACACTACTGTGTTGTGCCTTATGGTCGTATCTAGACCACACTATTGTGTTGTGCCTTATGGTCGTATCTAGACCACACTACTGTGTTGTGCCTTATGGTCGCATAGTGACCACACTACTGTGTTGTGCCTTATGGTCATATCTAGACCACACTATTGTGTTGTGCCTTATGGTCGTATCTAGACCACACTACTGTGTTGTGCCTTATGGTCGCATAGTGACCACACTACTGTGTTGTGCCTTATGGTCGCATAGTGACCACACTATTGTGTTGTGCCTTATGGTCGTATCTAGACCACACTATTGTGTTGTGCCTTATGGTCGCATACTGTGCCCTGATTTTGCTGCCCACATTGCATTCTGTTTCTAGTTGTGCCATGTTGAACGATACCCTCGCCATGCCTCAACAATCCACCAGCTCACCAGCTGCCCCACTGGCATTCCTCTCCAACATTCCTCCCACCTACTTCCTACCATCATTCTTCACTGAAAGCATCCCCACAGCACGTCATCCTCCACCCAGCATAACTTCCTACACCAGACCCATCCACACCAGGAACCAACTCCTAGGTCTCCGTTCTAGATACCCTAGACTCACCCACCAAGCACCTCCCACCACTCTTAACACGCCTAACACGCCATCCCTTACAGTCAAAACACCCTTACCTAAACCCACCATGCCGCACCCCATCCCGGCGACACCACTCAACACCACCCCTACCTCGGCCCAACACACACACAACCTACAGTGTGCCCTCATAAACGCCAGATCCATCCCTGCCCATGCCATTGAAATTCACGAACTCCTAATTAGCTTGGACCTCGACATCTTAGCCATCACCGAGACATGGCTGCACAGCGCTGCAGGGCCAGCCCTCAACCTTACTATCCCACAGGGGTACGCCATTATCCGGCAAGACCGCCTCTCCTCAGTAGGTGGTGGGGTAGCATTCATCCTGAAAGATCACCTCGAGGCCAGACAAATCACCTCCAATCTAGGTGACAACATAGACTCTCTAGCTATAAAAATTGCCCTCTCCCCTAACTCCACCATCACCTTCAACCTAGTCTACCGCCCGCCCGGCCCCCTAACAGAGTTCCATGAGAACCTTGTACACCGCCTAACAGAAAACCTAAAACTCACCTCCAAAAGCATCCTTCTAGGTGACCTTAACCTGGGGTATAACGATAAAAAGGACAAGCCTGCTAAATCTCTTGCACTAGCCTTAAAAGAACTAGGCTTCGACCAAAAAATAACCTCACCCACACACAACAAAGGCCGTATCCTGGACTGGATAGCTGACCACAACTGTCACGTCGACATTAGCTCCATCACCCCGACTCCTTGGTCAGATCACCACCTCATTCACTTCTTTATTCCCGCTGTATCTAACACAAACAAACCTAACCCCATCCCCCCAGCACTGGCAAGATGTGTAAAAAATCTCACTAAAGATAAAATTACACCCCACCTTCACATCCTCTCCACAGACCTCAAGTCATCTGACCCGTCAGAATTAGCAGATATCTACAAGAGCACCATAAGCACCGCCATTGACGCCATTGCCCCCTTGCAGACCAAAAAAGCCAAAACTATCAAACACTCAAATACCTGGTTCTCCACTGAACTCAAAGAACTCCGCTCACAGAAAAGAAAAGCTCTAAACTCCTGGCAGAAATCGCCTTCCCCAGCCACCCTATCCTCCTACAAAAAAATCACTGCCCAATACAAAAAAGCCATAATCACAGCTAAATCAGTCTCTTATAATGATAGAATTGCTAATGCAAGCTCCGAATCCAAAGAACTCTTCGCCATTTTCAACGAACTCACCACACCGGCCACCAAATCACAAGACATTGTTAAAGACCAAATCTGGTGCAACTCCATACAATCTGCCTTGTTAAATAAAATTGAACTCCTACAAACAAAAATTAAGGAGCACCACAAAAACCTATCACTGCACCTCAAATCTCCCACCACCACGAGCCACATGCCCACCCCTAGTTCGGGAACCACATCCACCAAAGCCCCCACTACCCCGTTCAAATTCAGGGAAGTCACAGAACACGAAGTTATTGAGATAATGAACAAGATCAAACCATCCAATTGTAAAGGAGACCCCTGCCCCGCCAGCCTGATCAAAGACTGCACTGAAACACTCGCCCCTTTCCTTAAATCATTCATTAATGCCTCTTTCAAAACCAACACTGTCCCTGACAGTCTAAAAGAAGCCTGGGTGCGCCCGCTTCTAAAAAAAACCACCCTCGACCCTGAAGTAGCTACCAACTACAGGCCCATCACCACTGTGCCTTTCCTGCTCAAGATACTGGATAAAATGGCCTACACACAAATCCAGGATTATCTCGAAACCAACCATATCCTAGGAAAAAGACAGTCAGGCTTCCGACCAGGTCACGGAACTGAGTCAGCCCTACTTGATCTGAAAATACAGCTTGCTGACACTATGGATAAAGGCAAACCGGCACTCCTTCTCCTACTGGATCTATCTGCCGCCTTTGACCTTGTCAACCACGATATCCTAGGCATGCACCTAAAAAATGAAGCACACTTCTCCCCGGAAGCCATTGCATGGGTGGCCTCATTCCTAAATGGCAGACTCATGAAAGTCTTCTCAGACACTGCCTCGGCAACCCCTACCACCATCCACTGCGGCGTCCCACAAGGCTCCTGCACCGCCCCCACTCTCTACAATATATTCACCCTTCCTCTCTTCAATGACCTCGACTGTCGTAACATAGCGTATACCAACTACGCAGACGATACGCAGGTACTACTCCCTCTAACTGGGACCTACGAAGAAGATGCGACAGCATTAACCAAAATCTACACAGCCATCCAAACCTGGATGGCGGCCAACGGCCTCTGCCTAAACGGGGACAAAACCGAAATCCTCATAGTAGGGACCAATGAAATTCTCAACAAACTCCCCCCCCAATACAAATCCTTCAACATCGACAACTCCACCATCTCAGTCTCCAAGACTGTTAAAACCTTAGGCGTTCACCTAGATGCCTCACTATCTATGTCTCGCCAGGTCAACGCCATAGCCTCTTCCTCGGCACTTACCACCAAGATGATAAATGCTGTCAAGCCTTTTCTCTCCGCCAAAAACTGCCTGTCCATCGCCAGAGCCACTATAGGTACAAAACTAGACTACTGTAATGCCCTGTTCCTAGGCACCTCCGCCCACAACCTAAAAAAACTCCAAATCACGCAAAACAATGCGCTCCGGGCAGCACTGTCCATTCCAAAAAGAGAACACATCTCGCAAGCAAGGAAAGATGCCCACTGGCTACCCGTGAAGGAACGCATACTTTTCAAAGCCATGACCATCACACATAGATGCCTATCCCTGGATGCCCCACCCTATCTCGCAGAAAGAATCACACCGAAAGCCTCCATCAGACCCACCAGAGCTCACCGCACCAACATGATTGATGTCCCCACGTTTCAAAGATCCAGGGCGGGAGGAACCAGCTTCCAACACCTCGCACCTAAAAACTGGAACTCCTTACCTACCTCACTAAGGAACGAAAAATCATACCATACCTTCCGTAAAAACCTCAAAACCCTCCTATTCCGCTAAAGTCTTCCACATGCACTCTCATGCTTGCATTGTAACCACAGCATAGCATAACCTCTAAGCTCAATGTTTATTACCAATGTGAAATGTACTCGGTAACTCGGTTTACATCTGTAAACACATTCCTATGCTTGTGTTCATGACTAAGTCTGCTGTAACAGCGCCACGATGCCCCAGGGCAGTTCTGTGCGCTTTATAAATGCAAATAAATAAATAAAATAAATAAATCTCGTTGAAAAATACAAACACGTTTTTGATTGTAAGGAGGACTGTTTAGAATCAGACCCTAGCATGCTTGTGGTGGATTCCATTGTTATGCAATACCATGCCTTGAACGTGATAGAGAGGAACAGGTGTGGTCCTTTAAAATGTTTTCAAGATATGGTGAATTTCACACTTCAAAATGCCATGGAGTACAATGTAGTGGCACAGCTAATGGACGTATGCAGCACATTTCAAGCCTCAAGCGCAGAGTGTGTGCGAGGGTTCAAACTCATGAACAGTATTAATACCAAATCAAGGAATAGACTGCAAGAAAGTCACTTTGACATGCTAATGCGAGCAAAAGGTGTATCTATTACATAATGAAGTGCATTTTCATGATGTGTATCAGCACTGGAAGAGCGGCAAATGCACGCGAGAGAAGCATGTGAATCGAGGAGTCTGAGAGCTCCAATGACTCAAGTTTTGCTAGTGCCACAGGCACGGGCATGGCGAGTGATAGCACCACTGAAGTGTGACAAGATAACCACTCAACTTCTCAATGCTGACACTTTGTTTAGCCCGACTACACACAGTTGACATTTAGAGCTTATTGATGCTGACAGAACTTTGACTTTTAAAAACAAAAGCTTTTTAGAAACAAGCGTTCAATGTAATCCTGTTGATGCTGGTGAAATGTTACCGAT
Source organism: Ambystoma mexicanum (assembly GCF_040938575.1). NCBI lineage: Eukaryota > Metazoa > Chordata > Amphibia > Caudata > Ambystomatidae > Ambystoma > Ambystoma mexicanum. The sequence continues at coordinate 524,221,925 of NC_090923.1, forward strand.
ACTCCACTTTAACGAATGGCAATTGGTGTGTATGGCATTCACACATCCCTTCATTTAAATGAAAATGTGTAATTTGTATTTTTTCTTGGTAGGTAATATTAACATCAGCTTCAAATAACAATATATGGTAAAACTGGTGGTTCTCTGCTCTATGTCCTGTTGCTTTCCTATCTGATGAGACATTGTTTGTTTTCTGTATTATTTATATAATGTTTTATTTATTTCCTTAATTGACTGTAAACAATTTATTTTGTAATGCGCTACCTGGCTGCTACCAGCCCCACACTCCCAAGTTCCAAGTTCCTTCCAACATATTTATAATTATCGTTCATGTTGAATAAAACAGTAAAAATAATATACTAAACCCTTCCTCTTTAGAGTTGCCTTCTCGCTGGACCTCTGCTTTGGTTGTACAGGACAAGGTGTCCTTTTATGTTTCGGTTTTCAAGGAGGAATAGGTGAGGGAGGAGCAGACAGTAAAAAAGGTAGAGAGTTCCAGTGTAAGGGGGCAAGGAGCTGAAAAGAGCGGAAACAAGAGGAGGCTCAAGGGGGTGTGGGGAACCGAGAGGAAGAAAAGATCAGCAGAACAAAGAGGGTGTGTAGAATGAAAAAGAGAGGAGAGGTAAGGAGGAGCAAAGTCGTGAATAGATTTAAAGACAAGACAAAGGAAGTGAAATTCAAGCTGGGGGTGGTAAGGAATCGAGGCGCTGTTACAGGTATTATTTTTTCTGTTTTTCATAATTGTTTTTTTGTCTTAGTTGCGCATTTATAACACGCTTAAATACCCAGAGGTTTCTAAGCGCAGACCCGGGGATCTAAACCGTGTTGCTTCGTGTCGTCTTGCTTCCAAGGCGAACACGTTGCAGCTGAGCTATCCTCCCAGGAGGATAGTAAGAGTTTAGTAGCATTAAAGGTGAGACAGGGACGGATTTTGCAGATGTTAAAGAGATGGTAGCGATATGCCCACTAGAAGAACCAGGCTCCCTTCTTGTACCAATCAATCATAAAAGGAAAGGTCTTGTTAATGTTTAGAGAATTAAAATGACAATTTCCGATGAGTTAAAGTCTTAGGAGGAGAATAAAGCACCCAAATGTCCTTGGAAGTAGAGCTTGGTGTGCCGCAAATTTGCATTCCTCACTTGCTCACTGATGGGCAGCCGACCACCACCGGCACATCACCTTGACCCGCCTTATTTTTCTTTTGACCCTTCACCTCTTGGGGGTATAGGGAACATGTTTTTTTGGAGAATCTCGTTTGCTACTTTTTCTCTCCCTTTTATGGTGCAAGAGTTGTTCTCTGTGATTGTGCAGGAGAATTTTATTATCAACTCGGAAAACAGGATTGATGACCCCTGCCATAACATACCACCCATATCTCCACGAGGGTAGTCAAAGATATGTGCTTTGGGGAGGGGAAGGGGTAAGGCAGGTGGGAATCAGGCACCTCTCACTATTCTGGTGTGGCATGAAGACAGACAACAGAATTAAAGTTCAAAATAAAATACTTTATTAAATCAAATGTCAGTATGGTAGAAGGCATAACTTGCCCCATGCTAAGGTGAAATTTCCCTACCTGAATGAAACTAAGGAAAGTCTAATTCAACTTGAAAGTCTGCGTCAAGAACCTATACTTGCCCACACAACTAAAAGCTAAACAATGTGTAGGGATGTCAATATTAAAAGAAAAAGTGTTTAACTCAAAGTTCTGAGCTTTCTCCGGCTTGCAGCTGCCTTTCAGCACCCTTTCCCCAGGTGTAAGATAGTTCCACAAATATTGCAAGATTATCTTTCTCAAGTTCAAGGTGATACAGTTCCAAACCATCATCTGAGTTCCCTTCCCCAAGTTTCAAGCAACAGTCAGAAAGGTCTTCAGGCTCTGTTCTCAAGACAAGTGTAGTTCCTCATGTCTCAGGGTTACCTTCCCCAAGACTAACTTCACCAACACAATTGGCTGTTTTCTTTATTTGCTTGGCCCATGAAGTTGTATTCCATTCTGCATTTAATATGCTTAACTTAAGTGTTTCATTTAATTCGGTGTTCGATATGCATTCATGCCGTTTAATTTTTTTAAGTGTCCAATCAGTTCGTTATTCAATATGGTTTTGCTCAAGTTTAAATTTCCAACAATCAGAGACTTTCCAAAACATTCTCTCGGAGACATGCGACCACTGTAATACAAAGTATTCCTTCTCAAACTTCAACAATGGAAATGTTCCTGCTCATGTACTCGCGTAGTAAGTTATACCGGGTTTCTCATCTTTCAGAAACTCAATGGTCCCACTGATAGCCTTCACAGCAACATGGAGCAAACAAACTTCTGCTTCTGATGTTAGGGCTCCAAATTCTGCCCCTCGGACACTTTTTCTGCTCACCAACACAGGAGAACAAACAAATGTGTTTCAAGGGAAAGGGGCGGCCTCTCCACAGGGTTCCAATTTCAGCCTTCAGCCTGCCCCAAGGAGCCCCAGCTCCCATGCTATGCTTCGTGAGACCATCTCTCTGCAGGTCTCGGCTTTCTGCAAATGGCAGACCGACTCACAGCAGTTCCCTTTAACAGCTTGCCTCTGCTCCAACAAGGCAGCAGGTCCCTTTAACAGCTTGCCTCCTCTCCAACAAGGTTCCCTGCTGGACTCCCCACACAGGCCTCCCTATTGCCATTTGTGGTGTTCTCTGAACTGATTGCAGATGTGCTTTCCCAATGGAGCTTGCCTGATTATGATTAAGGGGGCGTGCCTGACCTTCACAACACTTTGCAGGCATCTTCCTCGTCACGGTACTAACGTGGTGAAATGGCATAGCATTCATCACCCTTAGTTGCCTCTTCCTCGTATCAGCACTGTCAAGTGTCACATATGGGGAAATCAGGCTAGCTGGCTTACAATAGCCCATAAAGGTCGGGGGAAGGTTAGGTTGGTCGTCAATAGGGAAAGGGGGATACCATGTCTCACCTGTGTGCACCCCACTCCCCAAGGACTCTCCGCCCAGGTGATCCTCCCTAGCTTCTCCACCCCCAAGGTCAGGATCCAAGAGCAATGGCCTTTCCCTGGCCACCTGAGAAGAGGATCCAGGAGGCTTAGGAGTGAGAATACCCTCAGGTTTCTCACAGGCTATTGTAAGGCTTTTGGCCTTTGAGCTTACTTTTTAAACAGTACGAGTCCCAACGTAAGTCAGTCGGTAGACATCAGGTCAGAAGGATGCGGAAATGAATACCATTTCAGCTGATTTTATTAAACAAGCATCAAAAGGCCCATCTTTCCCTATTGCTATGGGGTATTCCATGCCTATATAAATAACAGTCATCAGGACGATACCAAAAATGAAATGAATAAGTCTGCTGTCCACAAACTAATATTAACTCACCCTACAACTATTCTAACCAAGAAAGGCCAGGAGAATGTCTCTCTTCTCCCGATTGTCTTTCATAGAATTATCCTTGGCTTCAAGGATATTGCTAGTAGGCTATTCTTAAATAGTCGTGTCACCTCCGTATAAGTTCTTGCAACTCTTTCCTTATGGTCTTTAGGTTCTCCTCCTTCCCTCAGGATTGACTTTTAGGAATCTTCTGTAGCTCCTCACCTTATCCTTCGTCCCAGGCTAATCTGCCTTTTGGAATTATTTAACAGAAGCTTTATGGGGTATATGCTCCATTATAGGCTTATTTTGCCTTTACTTTATAGAATTCTCTTTCCCTTGTTGGAGTATTTTATCCCTCTGATTCATTTAGCTCAGCGGCCTTTAGAGTATGTGGTGTTTTCTCTTCTTCCCAGAGTACTTGTGCCTCAGTTTCAATAGTCTCTTTTCTTAGAATATTACAGTCTCACTTCATTAACTTTACATTCCAGTTCTGTCAATTTCATTGAGACAAGTTTCTCATGTTTTGTAATGATTCCCCAGCGTCTTTCAAGTTCTCCCTGTTACCTTGGTATCTGCAGGGGAATCTCTGACTGGTTCCTGCTCGGATCTTCGTTCGTTTTGGTTCTCTGGCTTGTCTCTGCCGGTGTCTCGCTCTCTGCCTGCTCCCTATCTGTGGTCATATATCACTTTGTGTAACTCGTCCTGCCGATTCCTCAGGCGAGTGGTTTCGGCATTGTAATATAGCACACTGTACACCACGAAGCTGTCGTGGTTACACCACCACCGGTCATGAAGATCCTGTCTCCCTGGCTTCTCCGTCCGCTTAGACGCTGCAAATCTAGCATCTAGCTCTTAAATCCGGCATGCTTTCGAAAGTTGAGCGCTGCACGGCTCTCTTCATCAGCTCCACCTCTCTCAGTGTTAGGCTGTTTGTGGGTTTCCACAGCATGTGTACGCCACTCTCCGCTTCACCACGGCTCGATGTGTCCTCTTCTAGTTTCTTGCCCTAGTTAAATGAAGGGCTTTCTTTAAAGAGACAGCTCCTCTTTCTTGTCTATATCAAGGTGTATGATCCTTAGTCTCAGAGCTATACACAGTTCTACATATCACATATGCCACGACAGGGAAAGGCTTAGGGGGTTCTTCATAGGAACAGGAGTCTTTATCCCCAAAGGGAGAGTCTCTCCCAGCGAGGTTCCACTTGCCTGGACCAATAAGGAGGGTGATGTAGAGTGGGTTCGCCAGCCTAGCCTCACGGGGGTGGTGGGGCTCTCCCTTGGGGATAAGGGATGAATTCCCTTGATTCGTCAGAGTAACCAAAAATTCTAGCTTCCAAACTTTACCAATCTACACAATCCTGGGCAACTCACTCTACTTAAACGGATCATATTTCCTTTGGCTGCCACAATTGTGATCATTTAGTTAAATGTGCACAACACAAAAAGATGCACTTATATCCAGCAAAGATAATACAAATATTTATTGTATATAATGTTCACACTACAGGCTGAAGTACCTCAAATTAGATGAAGTACTAATTTTCTGGTGGGCAAGAAGGATTGGCAGTGGTATATACTTTTACTGTATAAGAAATATGGCAGGACATGTTTCTTTACTCTCACCCTGGGCTACAGCAGTGGCCATGCGGTCTCCACATACTACCCAGTTTGTGAATGAGGCGGTGGGAGGTCACACTGGTCTTGGCCAAGGGGGATTCTTGCCTAAATAAGAGGCTTTCCATCTGCCACACAGCCTTTCAGTTTTTGTCCTCAATCTGCTACTATCTAGGACCTATGGGTGCTGCCTGTTGCTCCCACTTATGCTGTCTGAAAAACCAAGGACAGCTCCCCTAGGAATTAAGCCAACTAGAAGCTGTGCAGAGATAACAAGCTACAAGTCATTGTAACAATGACTAAAGGTAAAGCAACCTTTTTATGGACTTTGTTTGCATCTAAATCTTGAAAGGACCGTTGCAAAACACACAGGATTGTTTAGACGGACAATACTTTGTATTCTGGTACGTGTGCAGTTCCATTCAGATTGCTAAAAATAAACCTATAATACTCTTTTTGCATTACATAACGTTTATTATGTTTTTCAGGTTTGCTCATATTGTGGTTTGTATACGGTTATCTATATGAACCAGCACTATTGAAGATCTTTTAATCTGTACATTAACACATTCATAACAACTAGAGATGAGAAGATGTGTGGTCAAGTGTGTAATGTGCAGAGTGGGATCAAATCCCATTTTACAGAAAGTGTGTAATCATGGATGAAACGTTTAATTTCATTTTGCTGTGTATTTTCTAAAATTGGGATAGCCAGGTATAGGTTTCCTGTTATGAGGAAGTAAAAGAAAAATATCAGGTATAGCTAGTAGGAAAGAGAATGACTGGCATTTGTTTTTTGTTGTTGGGGTTGAGGAGAAAAGATGACAAGTATGGGTTTTGTGTTTGAGGGTGGGAAGGTATGCATCTTTTGCCAGATTGGCTCACTCTGAAAAACAAGCCAGACCCCCAGCTCTGCTTTACGCACGACTTACTGGACTCCCCAAGCTTTAACGCCACCACACCACAATCTGGGATGAACCAGACCTTGCTCTGTGGTGAAAAGGAAATGGAGAGGCAAGGGAGGGAATATAAAAGAAGCAGGAGTAGAATAGAAATGAGAAAAACGAATGAAAAGGCACAAGGAGGTTGAAGGGGAGGGTGTGTGCTAGTGATAGTATTTCTTTCTTCTTCAGGTGACTATTTTAATATAAAGTACATGTGGTCTTGGCACTTGCAGAATGATGCATGTATGATTTTACCATGACCAGCAAGGAACTGTCCACAGAATTCTTGTCTAACACCCCTTTATGCCTATAAAGTATATACAAGAATCGTTACAGGTTAATTGCAGGTATCGGGCAACTTCTGGTGAATTGAAAACTACTTAACCAAGTGTGCCTTCAGCCACTGTCTAAGCAACACAGTACTTCAACATAAATGCCGCGAATTACTGTCACTTATCTCAATTGGTTTCTTTCAGAAAATGTAAATAGTAGTAGTGACCGCTTATTGTTCTGGTGAGAAAAGGAAGAGCAGAGGTTACATGTTATTCTTTACAGCGGGATGATTAGTATAAAATGTCACTATATAAAAGCTGGAATAAATATATCAAATGGGCAACATGTTGGCCTACAAAAAAATGAAAAACGTTTGGCTTTGCCAAAGCGTGTTCATCTTTATTTGGGTAACCTTTGTATGATCACCCACCACGCCCCAGGATTTATCAAATTTTGTGAACGTGCTACTTGTAGTCTTCTTATGGACAGAAAGTTATTTATGGGAGGGCAAAAGGCCCACGTGACTGCCTGATACAAAGAAGTCTACCCACTTTGTAAAAAAAAATCACAAATTACATGTCAGGATATTTATTTAGTGGGCTAGGGAGGCTATACACCTGCTGCTTGGCTGCTGTTGACGAGTGCATTCAATTCAGAGCAATTAATCATGTAATGCTTTATTGGGTCGCTGCAGTACATACGATTTGTGTGGACAAAATATTGCCTCATGCAAAACCAAAGTTGAAATACCTATTGATAAATGTTAGTGCCAAACTGGTTGAGAAGATAGCTCAGTGTGTTGGACACTAGTTATAGTGATCTTTGTTCATATGCCAGATCAAAGTACCAAATTCTTGGAAGGTAGACGGCCTTTCTAATGTTTAAGGTTAATAAACTTGCATGTACATATACTTTGGGGCGTCATAAAAAAAAATTAAAAAAAGAAAAAAAACGTACCAGCACTAAATATAAAAATGAACCCGCATAGCAAGTATGGTCCACTTCTAAAGCTCTGTTATTCCTAAAAATTGGCAGCAACCCCAATGTAGAGCAATAAGTGTTACTCGAGAGAGGTGATTAGGTAGCAGAGTTCAAGACTGTAGAAACAGTTGAGGCTCATATTCCGACTTCACCCCCAGTTGATACAGGGATTCTGGCCAAATCATCTGACCTTACTATATAGTGCTTAGTCCGTCAGTGAAAATACAGCTCTCACATTCAGGTGAAATGCTTAGGCCATTGCCTGCTTTTTCCTTTTATGTATGCCATTTGATGTTAAGTGGCCCTAGACAGACAATAACCAACCCAATATCACAGGCATGCGGCAAGCTCATTTTCCGGTCTGCTCATTTGTCGCGTGGTTTGCATTTTTGTACAATTCGAATTCTTCTTCTGCACATCATAACAATACAAAAGTCTGTGTTGGGTGTATTTAAAGTTTCAAAATACGGTGCAATGGAAAAACCCAGATGAGATTTATTTAGGCTCGCAACAATTCGTGTTCTGGAACTTTTATTCTTCCCTTGATGGTGAACATTAAGCTAAAGTCATTCAGGCTTCAGCATAACATTTAGGTTATGCGATTAGTTTACTTTCCAAGTAAGGTCTACAAAACAGTGCGTTATTTCAGTTAATGAAAGTCAAAAATTCACCAATATTTGCACATTGCTATGTGACAAGAACTGGAAAACAAGTGGGTCAAGTGCAGAAATTGCACACTGGGCTCAAATAATAGCTTCACCCCTTAATTAAAATGTATGATCCTGGGCAACTCAATTAACCAGTCCTTAAATTTAAATTTGCAAGCCCTTAGGAATGATTTCGTTCTCAGGGTGCTCTTCCAAAAACCACACTCAGTTTAACTGGCTAAAGCGCCTCCAACTCCCTCAGGGTCAGTCGCTTCTCCAAGCAACAAGTTGGTGGTAGATGCCTCGGCCGGGGCTTCCCTCTGGAACAGCCTCCCTGAAACTTGAGAATCTTCTGCGTTTCCGGAAGCACCTCAAAACCTTCTCTCCTCCTCTCCCTTGCTGAAATCCTGGCAGAAACCGAAATTGCACTGGTTACCTGGCCACACTCTGATCTCTGGCCCAGGTCCGCTCCCACGCCAGATGCACACCTGCCTTGCCTCCCTGGCAACCCCGGCACTTGAGGACTGTTCACTGTATCCCTACAGTCCCCTACCAGCACATGACACCCGATGCCTGACCCTTGCACTGCCACCAGCTGGCCACACATTTTACTTATTGCTTTTATTTTATTAGATTTATCCCATGTACTGCACTGTACCCGGCCCCTCCCCCCTGCACTTTTCCCCTTCCACGATCTGAATGACACCTGGCCTAGTAAGATTGCCCTCTCCTCTGTGCCCCCCTCCCTTGCCTCATCGCGCCTTGAAACACTTGTGTATAGGCGCGTTATAAATGCCATATCATTTAGTAATCACTGATTTAGTGTGCACCATATAGTGTCATTGGTTTCATTGCTCGCTAACAGTAATACCGCTTGAAAACCATGTCATTCTTCTAACCTAGTCCAAATCCTGATATGTGCACTTGCTGGTAGTTTCTAACCTGCATCTGCCATCTATGCAATGACAGGTGTACATTTCTTGTTACTTGTGTTTCCATGTTTGAGAACCTTCATACTCTATGCTGCAAATCCGAATTCTACATCTATGCTCCTTAAGCATGTTCTTTTTTCATAAAGCTAATGACTGATCTGTGTCCTGCATTTATAACGTAGCTGGTATACCTTTGGCTGCTATTGTTAAAAAGCGCCCTGCAACTCTTCTGAAAAAAACGGCTCGGACGCCAACTCTGCAGCCAACTTTCGCCATGTCTCTCCTCTCCTTCACTGCTCCAAAGTGCCTGAGCAGGTTGTGTTCATATGCCTCACTAATTTCCTTGATGCTCATAAACTCAGAAATCCCATCCAAGCAGGCTATCGACCTTGAAATAGTACTATGGAATGTGAACAATTTAATCTCTTCGTCTCACCATGCTAACCTCTTCTCCATGTCGATTCATCTGCTCCTTTCTATTCTGTTGACAATTGCAACTGCACCTTCCACTTTTTCTTCACCTGGGCGTTAAAGACAAGGTTCTTCCGTGGATTTAGTTCTTCGTTTCCTGGAACAGCAACATCTTGTCTCACACTCCACTCTTGGTGGAGTCTTGCAGGGCTTGGCCCTTGGCCCTCGGTCCTCTCCTTTTCTACCTTTATACTTCTGCTCTTCACACTGTTACAAGCTCATTTGGCCTCTCCCATCAACTCTTTACCAATGACAATCAAAATGTGTTTTTCATTTACTCGCCTTACTGATGAGCTGTCATCAAGAATCTCAAACTGACTTCTGTAAAATACTGGATGACATCACACTCTAATGCCGACTTCAACTACATTGCACACCCACATCTTTACCTTACTCCTCTTCTGCACACAATCTGAGAGTCATTTTTCACCCCTCTCAACTTCTCCTGCTTTATATCTAAACGCACCACTGCTGCTAGAATCAACTTATCAGAAAAATTGGCCAATTTCTCCATTTCTCAACCACCAAACCCTGTCATACCTCGCTCATTCTTTCCAAACTAGACTACTGTGCCAGAATCCTCTATGGCCTGCATGACTAGGCTTTCTCAGCCCTTGATAAATTATTAACTTTGCTGTTCACATTCTCCTTTACCTCACACGGCTCAATCTCACTTTCTCGTACCGCCACCAAATCAGCGGTCTCATTGAATAACGGAGCCAAATACACATTTCCAACTCTGGTCTTCAAATCTACACACAGCATTGAACCCAAAAATCTGTCCTCTGCCATTAATGTATCCTCCCCTGCTTGCAGCCTACGATCTTCATCTGAACACCTACTCTCCTGCCTCATTTTCGAAAGCTCCCTCTCACTTCCACTCCTTCACCCTTCTAGCATCTTCTCATTGGAACGCTCTGCCTCTTCTGTCACACTGTTCTAACTAAACTCAAGGCATCCGTTAGAACAAGAGCACCCACTCGAACGCTTACTTCAGACTAGCTTTCATCCTCAGCTTTCTTTTACCAACCTCCCTTACAGAAAGCTCACTTTCCACGTGATCATGCTACACAACTCCCTTCTTACTTCTCTAGAGGTCCATAGCACGTATTCCTAGTGTTTTTCTTCAGTCGTCCAGTCTACTGTCTTGTCTCTGATACATGACTCACCTCCCTTACAAACTTATTAGTCAAAAATAAAAAACACGCTTCCTACCTATTGTAAAAGGACAGTTGTCCTACAACTGTGTATCTCTTTGTATTAAAACCCCTTTTTTTCTCTCCCCTTCTTCAAAAGAGTACTACTACTTGTATTGCCACCCCCTCCTCGTTACCGAGGTGCTTTCCTATGGTGCCATACATGATGGAGCTGGACTTAGCCATGTGTCGCTAAGACAAAAATAGCAAGAGAATAGCCGCCACCAGAGTGAGTCATTTTTCCTAGAGTTCCGACCACCTGGGAGCACCAGAGTTTAACTTGGGTCAGATTGATATCGCCACAAAACCCTCATCAAAGTGGATTCCAAGAAATTGGTAAACATTAACCACCTTCAGACAGACCCCTCCAGGTGCTGAGGGACCGTGTTTTTATGGCATCCAGGAGGATGGAATACCATGATCTTGGTCTTCTTGATATTGACCACAAGATCCATGAAATCCAAGTATCTCCTCAGAGCATCAAGTGAGGCATGAAGACCCCGCAGGAGTAAGGTCAAGCAAGATGATATTGTCCACGTAGCCAAGCCATTGGAGGGGAAGATCCTCCAATTTGGGAGGAATAGAAATGGAGTTAGCCAAGCCCGGGCCCATGTCTGCTAAGTATAACAGAAGGGGGGCAAGAATACAACCCTGCTTGAGACTGCGGGACGTCAGGATCCAGGTCAAAGTGGTACCGGACTAATCCAGCCAGATCTTTACCCTGGTTTCGGTGTGTAGATAATCACAGACCGGAGGCCTGATGGAATGTTCCATGATGGAAGCTTCTGCCAGAGCTCGTTAGGATTAACAGATTCGAAAGCTGCACTATAATCAATTAATGCAGTGTAAACATAGCACTGTTGATTAAACCAAGCCTGTTGGATAATGAACTGGAGTGGGAAGTAGTTGTTAGTCGTGCTCAGGCCTCACCGGAAACCTGTCTGGTTGAAGGGAATGAGCTTGGACTCCACAGTCCAAGACCAGAAGTCAGAGATACGCATCCAAGAGAATATTTTGGATGAGGCATTGAGCATCGTAAGGCGGCGATAGTTTCCGGGTAGAGATTGATCACTGTTTTTCCAAATGCAGACAATTATATTGTCTCTCCATGAGGGTGGAAGCAATCGAGACTCTCTGATCCAGTGGAAAAGGCAGTTTAATGCAGAGCCCTAGCAAGCGGGGAATCTTTTTTGAGGACATCACTGCAGATGCCATCAGGGCCAGGGGCTCACAAGGATTTACAGCTAGCAATAATCTTGGTGATGTTTGCAGGGCAATGCGTGTAGGACCATCTGCTCAGGGTAAGAGCACAGGCATTCGCGGTGGAGGGGTCTTCACCCAGCATTTCAGTCAAGGGCTCAACCCATGCCCACTCAGTTACACCCAGCAAGTCACGCTCACTGTGTTCACCCGAGGCCAAGTTCCAGAATTGGCACATGTCATTTACATAGGGAGCGTAGATCAGCCTATGCCCGCGTGAGCGGTCCTGGGCATACCAGTGTTGTTTGAGCCATTTCCGGTGGAGAAGCTCATCCCTGTTCAGAAAAGAGGCGCAAACTTGAGGGTCCGATTTGGTGCCCGCAATGGTGCAGAGTTCCCCCAATAGATTCTTTTTCCTAGATACGATGATTATATCATAGGAGTGCTGGTGAGCATGCAGAAGGAAAGTGGGGCGCTGGTAGCTAGATGCTTTACATCTAAAGATAGAGGTGACCAAGGATAGGATTACTTGCCCAAAGTCACCTTGTGGGGGAAAACACTAGAAGCACCGGAAGCCTCAAGAGTAGAGCGATTAACAAAAGAGGTCAAAGCAGCACATAGACTGGGAAGGCCTCTTCCAGTCTTTGCTCACTCCATGAAATGCGATTTAAAGTTGAATTAACCATTGGTACCCCAGTTGGTTCAAGAGCCAGCAATGGCTCAGCCAGGTTTCAGGGACATCACAAGGGAGAAGTGCTCGCTCTCAAGGCAGGGAGGGACTACCACGTCTACCAGCAATGCAGCCGTAGTCCAAGATGCTACTAGAGCCAATACTAAATAGAGTACAGTTCGGGGAGTTACCCGCTAGGGTGGCTCTGTTGATCATGGAGAAGCTGATGGAGTACAATAAGGTAGCCAATTCCAAGCCCCTTTTACAGGAGCAGGCAAGCAGGCCGTCCTCCGCTGAGTGGGAGGAAGAGGATCCAAGATCAGAAGACGAGTTAGAAGGTCCTGGGATCCGAGAATTAAAACCCTGCAGATGATGCAAGAGCTTAGGCCACTTATCAAGTTCTCAGTTTAAGCTACAACATCAGCATGGGGACGTCTGTAAGGAGGATCATACAGTTAGGGTGATCACAACTTCCCTGCAATACCCGTCAAGAGGCACAGTAATCCCCCCCCCCCCCCATTAGTCTGTTTGGGGAACTAGTCGGTAGTTCTGCCATTTTAAGAAAGTTCTTAGTGCCCAGCAGCAGCCCAACCTTGGGGTGTCCCCTAGGGCCCTGGGTGACTAACTTATTAATAAAGTGCCACCTGTCGACCACCACCGGCTCAGTCAGTCATGTCTCCTAGAGAGCCACAATGGAGTACTATGCCAAGTTGTCAAAAAGGCGGTCTACCTTGTACCTTGAAGAGGTGGCTAGAGCCATGAGTATTCCAGCTGATCGGTTGAACGAAATAAGTGGAGGGAGCAGCTAAAAGGCCTTTGGGACCCCCTTGAGCAGCCAGCCTTTAAACCCATGTCCTGTGGCATTCCTCACCCGACAAGGCCAACCCAAACCCTGTTCCAGAAGGCAAACTAGGGACTGAGGGCGGGATGCAGGAAGGAGCCAGAGCGGCCATACAGCATTCAAGAGATTTATTGTTAACAGGCTCATATTGGTTTTCTTGCCATTCTCACTGTGCTTTCCCTCTCAAAACACATGCTTTGGTGGCACATCTGCGTTATGGAAGTGTAGGAGTCCTACATTGTTGCTGGTGGCTAGACTAAGATGACTGGCAGCCTCTATTATAGCTTATTAACGTAATCCACTCTCTACTGCTCTAAACCAACAGACAAATTAACCTTCTCAATATTTAAAAAAGTTAGCATGCTGATAAAAATAAAAAAAATAAAAATCAGGAGACATGTCATGCTCCCCTCCACGATGTCTAAAGACAAGCACAGCACATGCAATGGAAGAGTGCTCCCCGGGGGGGGGGGGGGGGGTGTCCTCAAACAAAGACACTATCATACCATGCCAGGCTGATCCCCAAACTTAAAAAGAGTACAAAATACAAAATGTATAAAACATTCAAAAAATAAAAAAAAGAACAGTGGAAAAAGCATAATTTTACATAGCATTACATTGGATTTTTTTTAAGGGTGGGGGGACAGGGTGGAAAGGTGCTTCGCTTCCCTCCTATGACATAGCTTAACTCACTGGGCTCAAGGTTTGCTGTGAAACCTTAACAGGAGACTGGTCAGCATTTACTCACTAGTTACATTTCAGATACATTGCATTTAACCACAAGCTAGTCACAATTTAGTGGTTGGTGCCTGGACTAAGGAGCCAAATCAGAGGGTTACAGGACATTTTATTGAGGGCATGCAGAGATGTATGTAACTCGCTGAAATCAAGGGCCATCAAACTCATCGCTTATGCCTCCTCCTATCCCCCTCCGATCAGGTTTACATTGTTGCAACTAGACTGCTTTGCCAAAATTCGGAATGGCTTGCTGCTCAATTTCCTGATTTTAACCAACAATTTCTAAAAAAGGCAATGCACGCGCGTGGATAGGAGTCAAGAACCTTTGAAGTGCTTTACATTGTTATATCTACAATAACCACAATGCTTTGTCAGATACTAGCGACAAAAGCTGCAATTGTATTCATTTTAAGTTGGATTTTGGGCCCCATCAACTTTTGCCATAAAAACAGGCTTCACGGTGAGTCAGTAGCACGGACCAAGCATATTACCATCAGTCTCACGGAAGCCTGGCAGACTGATGGCTCTGAAATTACGCCACAGCATCTTAAAGGCTGTTAACAAACATGCAGTGATTGACAAAATAATACTTGAAAAATCTGTTGTCTGAGGAGTTTGTCAATATTAAAAAGACATAGAAGAAATTAATAAATGTGCGCATGTTTGAATAATTATATAGACCCAATAGTGTTTTCCAGACCCCAAATAAAATGTACAGAACAGAATGGTGCAAGTTCACAGGTCGTTTGCTATTGCTGATCTAATCACAGGTCTTTCTCGTACAGGTAAAACCATATCCGTACAGGTAAAACCATATCTAGGAAGTTTACATCCAGCTACTTGCAGGACTTTGTGATCGATCTATACAAGGGCAACATTAACACATTTTTTTCCAAGCATAGTGACAGAGGAAGGCCCAATGGAAAATTACCAATTTGGGAATGTGACGCCTTGTCTTTTTTCGAACTGGTGCAGTTAGTGAGCGTATAGCATCCACACCATGTAGCTTAGTTGTGCAGTCTGATAATTCTAATGTTTAAGTATTATCCCTGTGCTCTACAAGAGGGGAGCACAATTATATTCTTGCTGCCATTCAATTTCAGGAATCCCTCGTTACCAATTTAAACTCAACTGGATAATTGCCTTACATCTGGTAAATATAAAGCCTAGAAATTGATCTGTGGATATTATTGGGCTGTGTTACTTTGTCAATGCACAAGGTGAAGCATTGCCACGTTAACATCTTCTCTAAACTGTTTGGCAATTGCTTACAGCAGAGTGATAAATGATATAGATCGGAGCGCCTAGACACCATGAAAATGGCTGTAGTGCGTGGTAACAATCCCAATAACATAACTCGCTGAAAGCAGTACACAATGAGGGTTCTGCAACCTGTGGCTCCCCAAACGTTTTGATCTATAACTCCCAAGACCCCTCACCATTGACCATGCTGGCAAGGGATGAAGGTAGTCGTAGTGCATATCGTTGTACACCGTGACACTAGGTCATCTCATCATTACCTAAATTATATGACTTTTTAGCTTCATACAGTTTAGCCGTTTAAAATAATACTTTTGGACCAAGTCATAAATCTAATCTGATCAATTAAAGCCACAAAAGAAGAACAAAACAAAAAAAAGCCAATAGACTGAGCATCTCACTTTTAGGATGTGGACTATGCAGAATTCAGACAGATAGCAAAGGAAGGTGTTAGTATGAATAATATCCGCCATATCGAATCGCATATGATAATTGATGAAATAGTTAATTTTGAAGACATCATTTTGAATAACTTGTTATTCAAGGTAACTACTGTTGGAGTATAATCTGCCAAAGTCTCAAGTGCATGAAAATGTAGATCGTACTGGCAGCCATGAGAATCCAAGAGGTATAACCCAGATAACATAGGAATTTAGGGAAAACGCCTGATAATTGTGCAAAGAACACTGAAGGAAATTGTAAATATCTAGATCCTTTATTAAGACTATACTTTGAAGAAAAAAAAAATCCTGATGAAAACTTCAAGCCTTTGAATAGGGTCATGGTTTTAGAGCTAATCTATGCATTGCCCTGATAAGAGTGATAAAAAAAAAATAAGAGTGATAACTACTGCAGATATTCAACTGGTGGAATTTCCAGATAATCTGGTAACAGATTTGAAAGTCACCTTTCTGTTTATCTTAGTGCGAAATACCATTATGACTTCTTTTGAAACCTTATGCAAGTTGGGATCCATATGTGGGATTATCCTGAAAACAAAAATAGGGGGCATTGTAGGCATTAAAAGATTTGTGGGCATATTAAACTATGCTCCTTGTTTTGCATTCAACCGTCAGCTAGGCCTCAAAATGTGTACTTGGCACTAGCCACTGGCTAGTGATAAGCGACTCTTGGCGAGTAAGACGTATACTGTACGCATTTGGAGCATTGACATGGCAAGCAACTCCTGCCTTACTACTTGGTTGCATCTTGATTTTTGTTTTTACCCTTGCTAATGAACAAACAGAACAACTGCAGTAGCAAGAAAATATTATGGAGGTCAGAGCCCCTAGGGGCACTGGCACTATGAAAATACTGACATTGCTAGGTGTGCCATGGCACCTGTAAATTGTAAAGGGAGGACACTAGCAACAGTATTCCGGATAAAAGGCTGGACTTACATTTGTGGATGGGAAAGACAAGGATGGCAAGTATTGGAGAAGGTGGCAGATGGACCTCAAGGTTACCTCAGAGGAAGATGTTTCCAGAAAAATCTAATTCACATGACCAGGGGCAGCAGCAAGTGCAACAGACACCAACAACTGATAAGCAGGAGATTTCTCCCTGACGAACGAAATAACATGTTTTCAGGGATTGTATCATTCCCCAAGCCTCAATGAGGTACTTTGATTAGGAGTCTATCGTCAGCGCTCAAAAGTGAACAAAACCACTGACTTGTACATTGCAGTTCGACATGCTGCAGGTTATTTTGTTGCATTGAAATGTAGTAAACTGACTGTCTCTTGCTACATTTCCAAAATGTATTGGGTGTACTTTATTTTTTCCCTCCACACATTAGAGCAGTTGCTAGAAGGACCAGCCAATGTTACGTAACCTGATGAGGGACCAGGTAGGCTAACAAATATGCTCAAGAAGGCCACTGTGAAACATGAATACTAATTAATGTCAGGACTACGAAGAATGCTGATGAAAAATCTCACTGGGAGTGGCTTCCTTCCCTACTTCGACTGCACATTTTGATTCGTTCAGAATAGTTGCCCCATGAACTTGACAATTTTACATGACAATTTTGTCTTGGAAGACAAGGGCCATTGGCATTTTATAAGCTAAGGACCATCTCAGTTCTTTCTGACTGACCTTCATATTTTCAGGCTTCAAGAGTTTTGGACAAAGGAGACTTTACATTTGGATGATTTTTTGTATCACCATTGTGGAACCTGCAAGTCAGAGTTTGAAAGGGTTGAACCCAAGAGAGCGAGCCAGAAGGAGTTGTCTAGCAACATCAGGCACCACAGCATTGAAAGGGTAAAAGGGTGAATACAAGGAGGTGGTCCTTAGGGGTTAGATGGACAGGTCAATCCAACGAGTAGGCAATGTACTTCCAGCTGCGAGGGTGCTTTTTTCTCATACTGGTGTGTTCGTTTGACAGGGATCAGCTGGTTTGGAAAAGGTCAGTTACGAGTGGGCGTACTAATTATGGAAGCCCTGTTCGTAAGAGCATTTTGGTTAAGCAGAAGACGTTCTGGATGTTAGTCTGCCTCGTTGGACTGCGTTATATGAAAGAGACTGAAGGCCGTAGCGCTAAGTGTGCGTTTGAAAAACGAAAAAGTCTGCTGCGTAGTAAACAAAAAAAACAAAAAAAGAGACTGCCGTTGAAGCTTACAAGGCTCGCCTCCCCAACTCGCTCTGTGAATACACTGAAGCGGGGTGGCGTTAAGGCCAATAATTTAGCCGCCACCGGAGAGAAGCAGCTGAAGGGGCGTGTCTATCCCCTTAGTTGCAGCGGCTCAATCAGCTGGGGAAGGTGCGTCATCGTCCGCGGCCACCACCAGCGTATTGCAGAGCATGTAACTGACAAGGCGAGTTGCTTATGGGGAAGCTGAACTGAGAGAGAAAGAGAAAGTGAAACCGACGTTCTATACCCGAGTGAATTAAGCACCCGTGTTAAGTAAAGAGCCATGTTAATAAAGAGAAAATGATTAAAGCAAGTGAGGACAGAATACGCTCTGACATAGCAGAAGGCACGTGAAGTAACAAGGGAGAGCATTTTTGTGCAGAAACTGAAAGACATTACACAGTTGCCCAGTTGCCCAAGGGAAGTCCACCATTAAGACCGTGGGGAAAGGGGTCTGGAGAGACAACAACAAGAGGAGAAGTGACAGAACTTTGGGCAGAA
Source organism: Ambystoma mexicanum (assembly GCF_040938575.1). Classification (NCBI taxonomy): domain Eukaryota; kingdom Metazoa; phylum Chordata; class Amphibia; order Caudata; family Ambystomatidae; genus Ambystoma; species Ambystoma mexicanum. The sequence goes on from NC_090923.1 coordinate 524,240,181, forward strand.
CAGTGGTGAGACAATCACAAGGGGAAAGAACTGTCTTGTCTAGATCCCTACTCTGGGGCAGTTCCCCTGCAGCAAGGAGAAAGAAGCTCACTTGATCACAGACTGTGCTTCCCTTGTTTCAGAAAGCGTGACCAGTACAAGAAGATTTAAGAGTTTTACCAGTGAATCTATGCCTTTTGTTAAAGTTAAAGGAGAATAAAACCACAGAGTGTGCTGTCTTTTATCCCACCACTAAATCGTGACACAGGGCTTACTGAGTCAACCTATGGGAGGCAGAAATGTCCTTCTCTCCAAAAGTGATCTTTGTACTCTGAATCCGAATCTTTTTGCAGGGATGCTGATAATCTAGAGTGATTTGTCAATTTCATAACACTATACTATCATACTAGTGGAGAATTTTCACAGTTGTAATTTGGAACTCTATTCAGGAGTTGGCTGGATCTTGAAGGATCACCCCAGTGTTCCTATAATCATTATGAGTGATTTGAATGCCAAATATCCAACTACACTGGGAGACCAAGATAAGGAATACTTGGTTAGCATTTTTGAATGGTCATCATTCCACCAAGAACAATCTAATGAGAAGGGGACGTTTTGGTTAGGACAATTAGGAATGCTACCTTTTAGAATAATCAATGGAAGAACTAGAGGAAACATTACAGATCATGCAGCCTCTCTACCAGGATTGATTATATGTTAATTTTAGGAAAGTGTTTATATTTGATTAAATGCTTCATCAGATAATTCCTAGACAAGTGGGTGATCATTTTCCTTTGATATTACATTTAGACACGGGTAACTAACAGGCTGGTAGAAACTCCAGTGGACATACAAATTATTATTGCTGATAATCACATTACATGGAACAACCGCAAGCTAAGCGATCTTGAACTAGAATTATTTTCACTTACTGACAGAGTTTACTTACGTAGGTCGGGAGATGGGAAGTAACTTTACAGAGGTCTATGAAAACTGGATAAAATTACTCTTGTAAACAGTCAGTGTTATGGTATACCTAGAACATTCTCATGTACAGAATAGGACGCACAGTCACAATGACCCTACAATAATAGCAAAAAAGACGGATCACACAACACATTATCAGATATCTTATTTGACAATATGGATTATTGCAGATAAAGAAAAGGAGGCAACGTTATCACAGCCGGTGTATATTTTATAAGAAAAAAACAATTTGGGAGCAACTGGCGAGATATGTTAATTATCATCCGTAATAACGACGTTCGAAGATTTTGGCACATAATGAAGAATGCAATGGGTGACAAATCCCAAAAGATGGTACTCTATATTTACATCAACCTGGACTTCAAACATAACTTATGTGTTCAATGTCCAAGATAATGGTTTAATGGCTCAGTAATTATCAAAACGGAAATATAATACTTGCCTAGCGGAACAAACGACTTAAATTAGCAAATTGAAAAGTTTAAGAGCTACGGGCCTGGATGGTATATGTAACACTGGGCCTAGAGTTTACACCATATATTCCATATATTCCTTGAAATTAGTACACTGGAATATCAGTTAAGACTAATGAGTACTATTATTTCCATAATTTAAAACGGGTAATGTGCATAACCAAACAACTACCAATGAATTGCCTTACTGTATGTCCCAGCTAAAATACTGCTCAAATAAATAATTAGTTGAATGGACAAACAATAGATTCTTGCTTGCTATCACACCAGCTCTTGGTCATAGTTTTAAACCACAGTGAACTCTTTGGAAAGAAAGATTCTTAAGGGGGGGCCGGGGGACTGTAGACCACTGAATGCATCCCATGTCGATTTTGAGAACCTGTTTGATAAGGTAAACGGTAACATGCTTTGGAAGAAATTGTGTGACTGGAGCATTTCAGAGGGTATTCCAAGGATTTGTATGCCCCAGAACTCCATAATGTAATAGTAAACATAAGGCTAAATGGAACTACATACAACACAGATGATATTAAAACCATGATGGAGTGTCTTGGAGTGTCTTGGCTCCCACATTTACTCTATGTAGAACAAATATTAAGGATATTTTTTGCCTGGGTTGTTTTTGAAATTGAGAGCATATCATACATGCCCGAGTTATTATTTTTATTTATTTATGTATACCGCGCCAAAACCCGCAGGCATTGAAGCGCACACAAACACAAAAGTACAAATAAATGGAATGGGACATAAATGCACACAAAGGGCCACTTAAACTATATTAAAAAAAGAAATTTAAATAAGAATTGGTGTCAAAAACCAAATGTCATTTACATTATTCAGTCCAAATAATTTCACCAAAGAACAATCTTAATGATTACCTAATTGTACTAAGAACTAAGCAATAGGATTACATTGAGCCTCAGTTATATTATCTTCATATGCACAGCTGCTCTTGTATTCGGGTTTATTCGTAGGTCAACTACAATGATGCATTAAAAAAAAAAGAAAAAAGGTAGAATGGCTATAAAGTTCATCTGGCATATTAACAATACTAATATTGAAGTTTAAAAAAGAAAAATGTAAACCATTTTTATTGATTTTAGACCTTACTGACTCTTGCATACTTTGCTTGAAAATGTCTATTCAATTATGTCTGTGTGTTCCCACCCCCACCAACTCACCCAACCCTCATTCCAGCCTATTCCACATGCATGGTTCTAACATCTTACATCAACTTTAGGTATATGCGTTCATCTTAATATACTGATGGTGGAGGACACTTATTGTTATTTAGATTATCGCTATGCGCAGAGGCCATCCATTCCTGCACTATGCATCTCCAGGAGTCGAGATCTGTTTTCTTTTCTCCTTGGCCTCGGCCGGCTGCTTCCTGCTACACTGAGGTTTCTGCCAGGTCACTCCACTATAGTTGCACTTCAGGTATCTTATACGCTTTTCACCCCATTGCTATTCTACGTTTTGCCAGGATACATGCTAGGTCTTTCAGCTTACTGACATGTCTAGCCTGTTCTGGTCAGGCAAAAATGCAGAGCATACAGGCCACTGGCGTACTCGTGTCTAGAGTCATCCTTGGCTAACCATTTCCTCCCAATATTGTGCCTGCATGTAGCATTTTGCTGCATCTAGCACTTCATTCAAAATAGCTAGCAACGCGGGTGTCACATCTGTTATGAATTCCTTGTAAAATTTGATGGGCAATCCATCCGACTCTGAGGGTTTTCCTATCGCAACTATTCTGGTTGCCACTAGTTCCTCTATGATTACGGGTGCCTCTAGCCTATCTGCGGCATCAGTGTCTAAATTAGGGAGATCAATCTGTGTTAGGGCCTCGTCTATTTCTGACAGGTGTGTTACAGATGTTTGTGTATAACTTTGTAATAATCATAAAAGCACTCATTAATGGTTCCTTGCGTCCATACTCTTCAATCACGGATCACTCAACCATAACATCCCCTTCTGGAGTCCCTGCACTGCTCCCTCTGCCCAGGTCAGCTCCTCTGCCACCCCTGCAGCCTCCTGTAATCCTGTGGTGCTTCCCTTTTCTACAGCACTTCATTAGCTAGGTTCACACTTTATAAACACATAAGCACATATTTATGATAATACTCAGCAAGAATAGTTCAGATGGGGTGTTAACCAGTTAACCAGAGCTTCAATCACGAAATACAAAATTCAATTAAGTACACTTTTTATAATTTGAATGTTAGAAACGCTTTTTCACCTTGAGACTTGTCTTTTAGTTCATTTCATTACAATGTATATTTTCATGTACTGTTCATGAATTATGCCCAACCACAATAGAAACTATAAATCCAACTGTCTTGTCTGTGCATGAAGGACAGCATGTACATGAATCCCAATGGATCCAAGGCACTCCACCAGAATGAAAATTCTATTTGGCCAGCCGTGCATTTGCATTTTCTAAACAGAGCGAGTGCATCCCTCCCCCAACTATGTGAATCAAACGCACAAAAATCCCACAGTTCTTAATTTACTTGGCAAGAAACTATAATCCACCTCCTCCAAGATCAAAATTAAAATCTATGTTAAGTGCAAGCAATCTTGCCATTCAATGTCCCCAAACAGCATGTGAACGACCGCTTCCTGGGACACGCTAAATCACAGAAAAAAAGGGGAGATGGGAAGAGAGATCTCAAAAAGGTGAAAACATTCAGAAAGGAGTCCAATCAGTAGCTAAATTGTTCTTCCCCTGGGACGGAAAGGAGCGAGGACCGCTGGGTCAAATAAGCCACAGTCCGGAGTGATGGTAACACAGGAGCTACAAGCTTCTACTGTCAAGATGAACCACTGCAGCGTTGGAATACCAAGTTCACAGGGCCAATCACTGATCTAACTCTAAGTGGCAGACAACTCATTAGGGAGAAGTCACGAAAAATGACCAAGACGTCACAAGGAACAAAACAGTGAGCAACCAATTGTCAAGCATTTTCATTTTAGAGAAGGGGTGCCTTCATTCACAGTCCCACTGTTTTTTTCTTTTGGTCAAGTCAACACTTCGTGTGGGTTTAGCACTTATGTAGATATGACATTTTTATGCATGGTCACAAGGTTATTAGAATTCTGCTGTTATAACAAAAGCTTGCTTGAATGAGCACGTACTGAACCGGTTAGAGTCAATAAGAGTTATTTTTCGATTTTAAAGTGCCCATATTTCCTCCCAACTTTGTTATCTATAGAACCTGACTGATTCCTAGCGGAGTTTACAGCACAAGGTTAAGTAGATGAGATGGGCTTTGCTCGCCTGCTTCCTTGTGTACAGTTTCAACATGCCCAGGCTCGCGGTACCCTGGCACTGTGGAAAGCGTAAAAGCCTGATCACTGCTCAGTCAAAGATGTGCTCATGTCCTTAAAAAATGTTGCACAAAAAGACAAGCCTTGGTCCTCTGATTACAGTAGTCAATTGGTGCAGTGTTTTTCCATTTTACCAAGATGAAAACTAGACACCGTGCTCATTTTTCCATGGAGTTTTGAAAGACGCACACTTGCATTTCTGACATACAACCACTCCAGACGGTTATTAGAAGGGTTTCCGGGTTTACAGCCTGCCCAGCTCACCATCTCTCTTGCATGCGATTGCATTTTTGTAGGACATCCACTTCTCTTTCACACTCCCTGTCTCCACTTTGGCTGGCTGGCTAGCTAGCTAGCTAGCTGAGGGGCCCTTCATTGCTGATCTTTGGGCACACTTTTGTTCATGCTGTGGCTTGCAACCTCAAAGAGCCCCTCCCTGCCCCTCATTACCACTGGTAAGGAGATAGTAATGTGACATAAAGCGCTGCACAGGAAATCTAACAAGTCATGTCCTCATGGGAACCCTCAAACCATGGTAACATAACAGAAGGGTGGAAGACTGTCGGGAGGAAAGCCAACTGACCCTTCCCTCCCTACCTACAGTTTGTGGCACATCTTCTGTGGTCTTTCACTCAGTTAAAAGGGGTTAAAAATGTTTTAAATTAATTTTAAAAAAAGTGTTTGATGAGCAGTAGCTGAAAGCAGCACCTGGGTATCGAGCTGTGACGGGGTCAGGGTCTTAACCCTTCTCGTCCTGGAGCAGGAGGCTTTCTAAAACAAAACAAGTCCTACACAGTGGGAGTTGGGGGACTGATCTCGGACAAATCCCCCCCCCTCTTGTGCCAATTATGAGGATACTCATGCCATTAGTTACATCTCGATGCCTCCGTCCCCTGTTCTGTTTTTTGAGAAGCGCAACTCCCAGAATCCCTTTGCATGCCGCCAGAAAAACTCAGACCGGATCCAAACTACCGTAATCTCACAATTACAGCACTTGCAGCAGACTAGCAGCACAACAGAGAAACGCCAGGCTGATTTTAAAACCGTGCTGGAAAGTGGAGGGCTTAGTGGGTTTTTTAAAATCTTCCAGCTGTGTAGTCCTCCTCCTGGGGAAAAGGGAGGCTCTGATTGTTGGACAAGATCAGCTGAGCACTGCAACCAATAGGGCGTGGGGGTGGGGAGCAGTCACTGCATACAGAGCACCGACTATAAAAACAGACAGCAGCAGAGTGCGAGTTGTATGAGTGAGGTTGCAGTTGGAGAGGGGCCAAGAGACCAGGTTGAGTAAGGCAAGTGGAGGAATTTGAAAAGGTGAGGTATTTGAGAGAGAGTGGGATCGGTGGTGTGCAGTGTACTGTAGTGCAGGCATTGAGGAAAAGGGGGGTTTAGGAGGCGAGCGAGAAAGACTGAAGATTGTGTGGGAGATAGACTAGGACTGTGGGACTAGGACTGTGGGACTAGGACTGTGGGAGTTAGTGTCAGAGGAGTGAGTGAGGATATTCGAGAGAGAGTGTAGAGGTAGGAGAGTGTAGTGATAGTGGGTATAGTTAAGGGTTGACCAGAGCACCATATCCCCCGAGTTACATGGATAGAAGAGCAGTAGAAGTAGTAGTACAAAGAACGCTAGCAGTGGTGAGGAAGTTGTAGAGAGAGAGTGTAGAAGTCAGAGAGTAGTAGTAGGGAGAACATAGAAGTCAAAATAAAGTAGTAGCAGTATATAGTGTAGTAGTAGAGGGACAGTCTAAGGAGAGAGGTTGTAACCAGAGCAATAGTAGCAGTAATAAAGGAAGTAGTTTTAGTAGTGGTAAAACAGGATGAGGTGCAGGAGCGTGGGGAAAGTAGGGAGAAGAGGAGAGGGTGGCAGGTAGAAAAGGTACTAATATCTTAAACATTGTGGGAGAAGAAAAGGTGGGTGGAGGTGGTAGGACGGAGGAGAGAAGGGGAAGGAGTAAAGAGAAAGGGGGTGATAAGATAAGGAGGCACACATACATCACCTTCCCGAACTAACATCTGTGGTAGTGTAGAAGTCCCTGAGGAAGATGTATAGCTAGAGTCTCTGGGACTACTGCTTCGGTAAAGTTAGCATACGGACAGTAGGAGCTACTGTTCTGTAGAAACTAACCGGGGCTAGGACACCTGGGCTAGGATGGAAATCCCAGGGGAGTTGAGAGAGAGGGAGGAACAGCCCTAGCGCCAACTTCCCAAACCCCTTTTCCAGCTGGTAAACCCCCTTGTGTTACAACCGATGCCAGTTTGTTCCACAATCCTACTGAAGCACAACATGGCTCTAATGAATGCTGCAATAAAAACTCATGAAGTAGGAACAAGACACTGCTTCATTCAGGCCACCTCTCACAAGGCATAACCTAATAAGGAGAAGCGACATGTAGGGATCAAGGAGCTAGCAAATATCAATATATGCCATACCTCAATTTACATGAGATGCACTATACCAGTTTGCCTATAATGTATGACCCATTGCGTTTTTAAAAAGTCATCCAAATGGAGGAATAATGCTCCTTAATACATATTCCCAAGCAGAGTTAATGTCAGGTAAGTATGGCAACCGTTACTGGGAGGTGAAACGTAGCTCCTGGTGGCAGTAAGTGTTACCTTAACCAGGCTCTTTAAGGCTACAAACAGAAGATACATTCATCCCATCTTCTGGCAAATGCAAACCCTGCAGCCTAATGGACAAATCCTGCATGGGGAGCGCTGGGTATGTATCCTCATTATAGATAGCTATGAATTACCATACTTTGATAGCCTATTCCCAAATAAGACAACCCTGTGTCTCGCCTAGACTAAAATAAAGTCTAGCATACACAGAACATCTCAATAATAACCCTTGTCACATCTAACTGCCAGGCAATTTTATTTGTACTGTACTTGTTTGACCCCACCATTCCCTTTTGTTACCAATATTCACCTTTATAAAATGCCTATTCTTGACTATGACACCCTTGGTTCAGGGTTTGCAGTCAAGGAAATAACTTTATGGAATTTGATCTGGGATACAATGCACAGAGATGCCAAGGCAAATAAGCAACCACACTTCCAGGATTCCCTGGGCACACTGTGGAGTCACTCTTTTATTCCAACATTAAAGTATGCACTAACTTACAATTCTAATGATCATAATATTTCAGGGCATACCTACCTCCTCCCTTTTGCAGAACTTGCACCCATGCTATCACAAACCGTTCTTTCCCTGCTGCAGCCATCCCTTGCTCCCTGCATCCCTGCATTTCCAACATCCATTTCCTTTGCCACCCTCTTACCTTCCCCATGGTCTTTCCTCCTGAAGACTAAACGTCTGGATGCCACTGGTGGAGGGCAGTACAACACCTATTCGGGCAAGTCTAGTGGCTCTGAAACTACTATGCTGGTGATTTGATGCAGTAAAATAAAAAAAATCATGAACATCGTTTCTCTGAGAATCATGCTACACTGAATTTTTGAACAGGACAGTGTGCCGACCTCGTCTCCTGCCATTACAAGACGGAGAGGCTAGGACCAAACACTGCTGGACACACCAAATGTTTTGGCACACCTTACCAAACGTGGTACTAGAAAAACGTTCGAGGCTGAAGGATAAGAACATTAGAATATTCCAGATCATGTTTGTACCTTCCTTTGAAAAGCAAACACAACAAGAGCCCTTGGTCTACAGTTCCTTAAATAAATTGAAACAAGTGTGTTGCAACCTCCATATTAACACAACCCAAAAGCAAACTCAGCCAGCTCAGAACACACATGAAGGCACCGATGGCTCGATAAACAGAAGCCAGCCCAGGAATGCGCCCATTCCCTGGGAACCCTTTTATAGCAGGTTATCAAACGGCTGCTAAAAAACACATAGTAGACATTTCATTTCAAGACAAATAGAAGTGGCTTTGACGGAGTCCCACGTTGCTTTGTCTGGAGTCTATAATCTCTATGTATTTATCTGCAAGATACTGCACAGCGTGTTCCTGGACACAAGCACTGGCTGTGACATCTGCTGCGCATTATGCCGTGTTTGTTCTTCAATTAAGTCAATGACTTTCATTTCACAGCGATGAGAGCACTGTCACTGAGACGAGTGTTTATCCGAAATGATCAATCCGAACGCCACGGCCACCATTCGCGCCATCAGTAGAGCGCGCCGTGTATGCATTTACTGTTTAAATTAACCCTGTTTCTTGGCAACGAAATCAGGCCCCATTTCGAAATATCGGGACATTTTGAAAGTTCCATGAAAGTGGTTATTAGACTAGTCAGTCATATGCAAGCTCATGCCCCAACCCCCTTCAGTTTACTTTTAATTGTTATCTAATAATGCGTTTCGGTTGTAACCAGCGTTTTTGATGGGGGCGACGCAGCACCTGCAAGAAAATATTTTAAAAGTAAACTAGTGAGCTGAATCGTTTCATCTGGAGTAGATGGCATTTGATTGGGCAGTAACGGGGAGCGATGTGACATGCCGGGGTTTCAAACCTATTGAAAAACGAAAAATGCCCAACTTCTCTTGGCCATTTCCCTTTCACTGACTGCTTGTCGTCATCTGTCTGTAGATAATGCCGTCAAAATTTGGGACAACATAAAAACACCAAAATACAACAGTGTGCATCTCTCCCTCATCCTTCCATCACACGTCACCTCGCGCTCCCTTATCTGGGTCCCGAGAGGAGGCCCATAACACCATCCAACTATACGTTTCTACACATGTTAGGTTAGAGCGGATATGTACGGACCAAATCAGCCAGTAATTGTCACAGGGACCAACTCACACGTGACACGTCACCCTCATAAACTCACATACATGCATACAAACGTAAACAACGTGCACCTGATCATAGAACTCATGTTTCGCCAAATAGAAAAATACACTTTCATATAAAATGCACGGTGCACAACAATACAAAATGTATTTAAAAGAGAGGTCATGAAAACCACATGCATACGGCGCTCTACACCAAATCCTATGTGTAACCCGAGTAGAGTCGCTTAACAACTGACATGGAGATATCCCCCGGTAATGTATATTGGAGTTCCTCTCCCTGAGCGTATTGCATTATACATAACATGAAACAAACTACTTAAAAACAAACTCCGTTAATGCAAAAGCAACTTTCTTAAAGAAAGTATGTGTGAAGACAAACAGCTACTTTGTGGGAGGCGTTTCGAAGCTGTAGCAGAAGGCATGATGAAGCCAGAAGTTACAACTACGATAGCTTCAAGGGGCTGGAGAAGTGCAAGGGGGCGGTGTGGTGGCAGGGGCTGCACATGCGGTACCGGTCAATGCCATGTCAATACTTTGTAGGGGCCAGAATGGACTCTTTGGGTCTAAAAGGAGAGGTGATGAGGGACCGCCTTCCCACCCTCAACACCCCCACCCCCTTTCCAGGTATTCCACTGCCAAAAGCACAGAGAAGGGGTGATGGGGTGAAGAAGCAGATAGGCACACATGGGGATGGTGGTAGAATACACATAGCATTGGGAAGTCAGTGAGGACAGGAAGGGTAAAGGAACGCAGGACCAAAAGGGCGTACTAACAGTAGGGCGAGTAGAGCAACACAGGGAGGGGGAGGGGGAGTAATGAAACGCTTATGGACACAGTACTGAAGAGGCAGAGGTAGCTATTGGGCTGTCAGGTCTGCACTTCACGTGACACCCATGTCCCGGAGGCTGCGCGGAGCAATTATGCACTTTTAAGGAGACAAAGCTTTTACATGCAGTTTCCAAACCCTGGCACCATACCCCAATGGTGTTAGGCGTTGCTCTGTTGTCAATGTTTTGAGCCCAACTATGCCCCGCGAGGTACCAGCCGGGCCCCGTGCAGGTTGGCAGGGCAGTTCCTGGGGGCTGAAGAGCGAGAGATGGGAAAACTGTCAAGAGAGTGCTGAAGAGCTCGCCCAGGCGAACAGACTGTCTCGGTTGTTTTCCTGGTGCTCGAAGTGGGCTCGTACAGAGGGAGCCTGTGTGAGGCTTAACTCACCTCGGCCTTGGGACAGTCCGGCCTCCAGGGGCCGGACACAGCTTCCTGGGACAGCGCAGAATCCAAGAAACAGCGACAGCAGAAGACAAACAGACGGGGCTGAGAGGTGCGGGAAGACCCCCTCCCGCGAAGGCCGCCGCTGCCTCCGCGTAAAGAACCCCCCGAGTCCGGCTCCGCACACCAGCCGGTCAAGCGGCGCTTCCTTCAACGAGCTCCTGGGCGGCCAGAGTCACAGTCCGGAGGCCGCCGCCGTGCCTCCTCCTCCTCCCCCAACCGACGCCGCCGTTCAGTGCTAGCGCCGCCCGCTCTCCTCCCCTCCCCCGCCCTGTAGTGGCTGAGGCTACAGCAGGAGGAGGGCCCGGGACGCGGCTTCCTCAGGCTCCCTGGGAAGGTTCTCGTTGTCCGTCTAAAATGGCCGAGGGTCGGAGAAGCCCACGGGCCACAGCTTTAGCTTTAGACCCTTAGCGGGAGTCGCACGGGATACCTACTAGAAAGGACTGCACCACCTTAGTCGGAGTCCGCTGGTGGACGCGGCTTCCAACCGAACGCTTGACAGAGAGATTACCACAGCAGCTAACTTTATCAGCACGGCCGACCCTCTCCCCTTCAGACCGCGACGACCTTACCACCAAGGCATTCAAATAACATGTCATCGGCGAATTTTCACACATGCCGATCGCCCCTTTTTCGGAGGAGACCTGATTTGTTTCAAAGATCTCGTTCAAAATAGGCACCTTCTACCCTCCGGCCGTACTTTGTCTCAAAATATCCCCTTGTCTAAATGTTGGCATATGTCATATTCAGTGTAGTCGGCCACCATATTCTTTCCGTAACCAGACCCATACAAGTAGCCAACGTTCACAAACGATAGATTCCATCATCACAGCCAGCGTTTATAAAAACCAGTGTGCTCACACACTGGATTCATTACCACATACAGGCTTCTTACCAGCGTTCATCACTATGTTCACCCTCAATCATCCCAACATGCCCAGTTTCATTCGTGAGTCGCTCCTAGTGTCTTTTTTAACCCCTGTGCGTTCCGGAATTTGTAGTCCTGGTTTTAGAATGGAGGAAATCCACGACTACACGACCCAGAATGCAAAAGGAAACAAGCATTGGCAGAGGCAATACTTTTGGAGTTTACTGCTGTTCTTTGCATTTTGAATTTATAGGCACCAGGGTGCAAGGATGAGAGTGCAACGTTTCCAAGTAGGATGCAATGAGGGGCACGGGTGTGCAAGAGAATGAGGTGGAGGAAGAAGAATGGAGCTGGGCGGAAACGATTGAGAGAGGGTGCCATTGATGACGAGCAAGTGGAACTGGGAGCGAGAAAAGATGAGACTGAAAGGGGTAAGAAATAAAGCGAGTGTGAGGGAGGATGAGAGGGGATAGAGAGCGGTGGTAGGGGTGTGGGGTGGGGGTGTGAGTTGTAGAAAGAGTTGGTTGGGTGCGGGTAGAGAGAGTGGGGGTACCGTGGGTGGGTGAAGGTAGGGTGGGTCTGGTTAGTAGTGGTTGAGGCTACAGGGATGGGGGTTAGGGTGGTGAGTGGGGGTATAGGGTGGGTGTAGAGAGAGTGGGGGTTGGGTGGATAGGGCGAGTGGGGTTAGGGTGGGTGAGTGGGAGTAGAGAGTTGGGATTGGTTGGGGGTAAAGAGCAGGGATTGGGTCGGTGGGTTCTAAAGAGAGTGATGGTGGGTAGTTGAGAGAGTGGGGGTGGGTAGGTGGGGGTATGGTGGGTTGGGGTAGAGAGTGGGGGTAGGGTAGCCATGTAGGGATGAGAGAAGAGGTTGGGTGGGTGATGGTAGTTGGCATGGTATGCACATGAAGAAAAAAGCAGCCTTAGGAGGACATGTCAAAAGTAGCCCAACAATTCCCAACCAACACACTTAATGGGGGTAGGGTAGGTGGGGGGTAGAGAGAGTGGGCGTTGACTTGGTGGGTGTTAGTAGAAAGGCAGCCTTCAAGAAGACCCAAAAAAGAGGTCAGTCAAAAGTAGCCCAAAATAGCCCAATTGCGTGCAAAAATTGCACAATATGAAATCACTGCACAGCTGGGAAATGGAAAACCCGGCACACAAATTGCTTCTTACAAATCTGCCAATTCAAGAAAATATTGCTCGGGAACTTCTCATTGGGTAGTACAGCAGAGGAGTTTGGAAAAAGAGATTTTGGTGACTTGGCAGTTTCATGCCATGACATTGCCCATTGCTATACCAACCTGCAGGGGTGTTGCTAGGCCTGGAAAAGACCCGGGGCTACGCTGATGTCGGAACTGTCGGGATTGGGGGCTAGCTAGCCTGTAACTCCTGAGATTCTATCCGGGGCTGCAACCCAAAGATCAGGGGCTATAGCCCACTTACCCCCCCTAGTGACGCCTCTGCCAACCAGATATTCTCAGTTCAGAACTCACACTTCTGCTCTCTCTCTCGTCTGTAACAATGGTTTCGACAATTTTGTGACCCACGCAATGCAAAAATTTGCCAAAACCAAAAAGCACCTGACTGTATTTCCCAATTGGAATGCAGCACATTGGAGTATACAGCGTGCTTACATTCCCCAATACCATGCTTGAGATTGTCATCATTCGTTCCTGAAATTATTCTGGGATTTACAATTTTCTTTTCCATTTGGAACTACAAATCACAGAACCCCAAGGAAAAAAACTGGATGACTTCCTCACTGCATGAAATTGGGAAACTTGGGAGCCTCATGCCGCCCGTGATATTTTGACTGATGACTTTCTCCCTTCAAGTTTCAACAACCCTTTTATACTGCATTTAAGAGTAATTGCTTAATTACTTAAGCTGCAGTTACATATACCTGTTCACATGCGCCATATACAGCACCCACAGGGTGCCCGATTTCATATACTGATATTGGCACTTGCGCCTGTTTTGTATTCGGTTGAAGAACAAGGATGTCTATTTCAATCTGAAATGATATGCAACAGCACTTTTACAGATGGCAAAAGCATTGAAACACTTGTGTATAGGTGCGTTATAAATATCATATCATTCCTACACAGGGTGCTTGTACAACAGCACACAGGCAAGGACAAACGTTTTATGAGCGTGTGAAAAAGTGGGGCGTAAAGTCACTCGGAAGGGTGAAGGTTGGAAGGATTTGAATCCATCTTAACCACTGGCATTGATCTCAGCAACCTACCAGTTTTGCAGACTTCCATGCGACTACAGAAGGGGAAAGACCATATGAAGCCCCTTTCTCTATTCCTTGCATTACCAGCCTACCTACTCTGGTTGGAACTCTCTTGAACTTGTCTTTCTCTCTCGTCCTCTGACCTATCCATTGACCCCTCTGATCACTATTATTCACTTTAACTTCTAAGTCCCTTCACTCTCTACTCCTTTCCCCACTTTTCCTTCACTGACCAAAAGGAAATTCAAGCAGGGCTCTCTTGTCCCTTAGCTTGATGTGAGGACCTATCTTCTGTGTCTGTTCTGTGAGTCAGCTGAAGGTGTCTCACTTACTAGTCCTCGGGGATCTGTCATCCAGGTGGCCAGGACACGGCCATCGCTATTGTATCCAGTTCCTGAGGGTGGACTAGTGAGGGAGGATCACCTGTATGAAGGGTCCTCGGGGGGGAATGGAAGTGGGGTACCGAAGGTTGAGACGCGGTATCCCCTTCCTTGTGACACCTTTTTCCCATCCTGCCTAGTAGGATACGTAGAAACTCTACACCCCGCCCTTTTTCAACATGAACACTTTCTCACAGCGTGAACGACAATGGACAAATAGCCGAGCCGTTTACCTGACATGTCCAAACACAAGGGTCAGGCACAGTCAGGTAATTACCGACAACTACACACACCTGACAACCTTTTCCTTTCCCCATAGGGATAAAAGGCGGAGCACAAAAGCACACTCCCAGCAAGGCTGATCGCACGAGGAAGCAGCCATTCCAGAACAGCAGCTCAAATGGAGGAGAAAGGTGGCAAGACCTGAAAGAACATCAAGACAGGCCCGCATGGAGAAAAGGGGCATGGCATATCCTGTGATGTCAGACCGCTTTGCTAATTTTGTCGCAACGCAGGCAGGGAATACTGGGATAGATATGACAGGCAAAGCAAACCAATGGCAGGACAAGGGGGCATATAATTAATGACAGAAGCAGAAAGTTGTGTGTTGTTCGGGTGAGGTCAGAGGAGATAGAAGGGGTTGAACAAGAGACCAGCAGGAAAAAGGAAGGAGCAGCAGATTGTGGAGGAGTTTTCTGGAGAAAGTGAGGTACTGCTTTTTTAGTGCTAATGATACTGCAGTGCTAGTGTACGGGATATTGTGGAAAGTGTGAGTAGATAAGTTAGTGTAAGGAGTGAATGTGAAGTGTGGGACTGAGTGAAAGGAGGGTCTCTCAATAGTGTGGAGGATGGAGTAGTAGTGTGGAGGAGGGAATAGTGTGGAGGAGGCAGTAGTCGTGTGGAGGGGGGAGGAGTAATATTCAAGGGTGGAGGCGAAGCCTGGAAAGTATGAGAGACATTGGTGGGACAGAGAAGAAGAGGCAAGAGAGAAAAGGTGGATGGAAGTGGGGAGGGAATTGTCATGATGCCTACCTCCAAGGAGCCAGGTCCGACCCAGCAACCCCAGAGGCAGGCATCATTTCCCCCAGGGGAGTGCCAGCGGGCCCAAGCTGGGGCCCTTTGGACGCAGTCCTGGCGCCTTAGGCGCCAGGCTCATGTTGGACCTCTGTCCTGGCGCCTTAGGCGCCAGGCTCATAAAGCTAGACATGTGTTCAAGTGCTTTAATGTGCACTTACCTGATGCAGACCATGCTGCCACATCCAGGCCCTCTTGAGGCCTGAATAGGAACTACTTTACCTGTGGGACTACTTTCCACCCGGGTGTGGTCGGGGAAGGACACATACCTGATCGGAGGAAGGATACACACTTGGAACTTCTCCCAAAGCTATTTAAACCACACCTGATCAGCAACTCACGCTTCACGTTGTTCTGCACCTCGCAGCTGGACGCTCACCGTGTCAGCTCCTGCATCTGGACTTCAGCCACGCCTGTCAGCATCCTGGGTCACCTGCAAAGGGAGACAAGAGACCTACCAGCTAATCTGCACCACGGAGACATCACCGACGATCCTGAAAGGGAAGACATCATTTTTTAAAAGTATTTTGTTACGATCGCTGCAGTGCTGCATTTCACTCACCTTTCCTGGGTTCCTCCATCTTCAGCAGCGATCATCCGGATACACAGCCACTTCCCAGAGCCTAGAGAAAAAGACAAGAATAAGAGGTGAGAGAAGGAAGGGAATAGGAAAAGCTCAGTCACCTTCTAAGACTTACCTGTTGGGTCATTCCCATTTCATTTCGGGTCTTGCTGCTTCCAAGCAGGACCCCGGCCCCTATGGGGAAAAAAGACAAAGACATTAGATGAGAAAATGCAAAAACATTACCTGAGCGCTCATCTAGGATTTACCAGATCTTTACTGGAACTGCACGTTTCACTTCGGGTCGGCGCCATCTCCGGCATTCCGAACCCCGGCCCCTATGGGGAAAAGACATCAACATCAGCGCTTTGTTGCAAGAAGTCTCCAAAGGAATCTTCATTCATCACCTGAAAAAAAGACAATGAACATTATTATTTAAAGCTTGAACTTTTGAACTTGCAACAGAACTTTTACAGCGCCTTACCAGTATAATCAAGCTTACCTGAACTCCCATCCAACCTCAATCCAGTGAAGTAACTGGGTTCAACGCGCCCCTGCGTCAGAAGCAGGATGGAGAGCTCGTCCTTTCAGACCCTAAGGTGAGACTTCACTGGGAATCGTGGAAGGGTATCGTGGAGGGTTGGAAGAGAGTGGGAGGCTTGAGCATAACTCAGTCAGTAGGTAATACTCCCTTTTCACGCACAGGGGAATATTCCTGCGAGCCGGAGAAGCCAGAGTAGAGGGCCCTTCCTGTCCATCTTCAGAGTCCTGCGCTTCACCATTGAAGAAGCATCAGCACTCGAAGCCAGACCTGCGCCTCCGTGGGAATCAGGTGAGCGTTACAGGAATGCAGAGAGAGGTAAGGGAGAGGAAAGAGTGAACGTGCCACGAAAAGACTGCATCAAGGAGGGTATCTGCAAGGCACAATCCTCATGCCTTTAAAGCTGTAACTACTTGGTAGAGTAGGGAAATCTAGGAAGTCCCCGAGGGAGTTTAATGAGCTATGGTCAAGGGTCTTTAGGTTGATATCTCTTATATAGCAGCATGGGCGAACTTCACCTTTTACTTGCTGACCTTAATAAAGTTGAAGAGAAAAATACCATCCTCCTGGATGACCTCAATTGTGGTCGCAATATTCAAGAAGGGCGATAGGTCACTTTGCACTAATTACAGACCTATCACCCTTCTTGACGTCATTGGAAAGGTATTTGCAGCCCTCATCCTAAAACATCTTAATGCTTGGAGCAAGACAACAAACACGATGGATAGCGAGCAGGCTTCGAAAAAGGAATCGGAACAGATTTGAACTTGTTTGTGATCAATTATCTTAAAACAAGAACCACATTAAAGAACAGCATAAAGCTGTGTTTGGCCTGTGGGGACCTATCACAGGCCTTCTATTCAGTAAATCGACAAATCCTGTGATCTAAGCTAAGCTCTTGGGGCTGTCCTACTAACTTACGTGAAGCCATAGAAGCTCTTTACACAGACACGTATATCAGAATAAGAATGAACAAACTGGGAGACCTAACGAACCCCATTAAGACAACAATTGGCCTCAAACAAGGATGTCGCCTGGCACCATCGATTTTTAACCTGTATACATCTGACATGGAAGAGGAATTTAAGAACATCAGGTGCTTTCCACCATGTATATCTGGAAGACCGTTAAGCAGACTCCTGTACGCGGATGACGTGGTACTACTGGACGGAACACCAATTGGACTCCACTGGCAGTTGGACGCTTTGGCCATTTATTTATCAGCAAACAATCTGCAAATCCACGCCTCCAAATCGGGAGTCCTAACACTTGGCAGAACAGTAGGAAGGAAAACCAAGCCATTTGGCTGGTCCAAAAATGTATCGAAGATTGTTGAAATTATTGACATGACATATTTGGGAATACTAATAAATGACCGCTCCGTCGACACTCCTAGAGAGGGAAATTTGAGAAGAAAAGCAAAAATACTGGCAGCGCAGGCCAAAATCATCAGGTTCCATTACTGCAAATTCTCGCTTGCGCCAATAATCACATTCTACCGAATGAAAGCTATCCTCATCTTGACCTACGGGGCAGAAGCCTCACTATCATTCCGCTGGAAAGTGTGGCCGATCTTAGAGGGTCTCTTCTGGAGATATGTTTTCTATGCCAAACTCACCACCAGTCGCTGTGATCAGAAAGGAGTTGGGCTTAACATCTTTGCTTACTGTAACAATTTGGAAGAGTCTCTCCTTCAGAAGTGTCTACTGCCTCCATCTGAAGGAGGCTTTAATACACTTGGTCAGGCTCTCCTAGAGAAATGGTAACGTACACTGGAGGAATGGAGTGACAAGTGCAAAGGAACACTGGCCCTGATGAGCCTAATGGAGAAATCACTCAAAGAAAACCCAGAGTATGTAAAAAGACGGCTCTATGATCAAGGCTGGATAGATACTCTGGAGTCAGTCACAGCGCTGAAACTGTACAGGAAGTACTGCTCAGAGATCAGAAGGCGAGGAACAACCTTACCATACTTGAGCAGATTCCCATCGGATCACTCGCAACATCAATTCTTAAGCGTGCGCTTCAATCTACTGCCTACACAGGAAGTGCTTGAGGCTAAGAAAGCCAAGGCAACTAGAGATTATTGCTGCAGACTCTGTAGTCACACGTTCGAATTCCTGTACCATCTGATCATGATCTGTCGGGAGTTGAAACATTCAATCTAACCTAATAAAGACATTTTTCATTGGTAATCGAACAATCAAACCTTAACAGGGAAGGACATCTGGCTTCAGCTGATGCAGGGCCCTAGACTATCCCTTACATATGTCTTGCTATAATTAGTGTCAACAATTTTTGGGATTATTGAAGCCAGAAAGGATCTCATAACCTGACTGACTGATTTTATTAACTCACACAAAGTTGACTTTGTATGTGACTGCAGAAATGTAATTTAGATCTTGACTTTTGTTTTATTCTTTCCGCACATTTTTTCAAAATTGATTAATTTTATGTTTTGTAAAAGCTGAAAGGTTTCACTTGTAAACCGTTTGCTAAAATAAAAATAAAATAAAAAAATAACAATAAAATAAAGCATATTTGTGTACTGAGGGTGAAACGATCTCTATCTGCTAACTGAGGGCAGAGGGAGCCTGGGTTGGGGAGGATGTGCTTTCATGTGTCAGACAAATGAGAGAGAGGGACGACCATATCGCCCATTGAAAGTTCAATGAAAACCCTTGAACTGCCCATGAGTGGTTCCTGAGCAATCTGTGACATTTGTAAAAGCTTGTAAGAAACATTTTCTACTCTGAGTCCTTTCAGAAAAGACTCAGAGAGAACAGGTTTACAAGGGAAATTGAGCATTAGCTTTACCTGAGTTACAGTTGTCCGACATTCTGCTAACACTGATAGTGCAAGTCATTGAAAGTTGCTTTTTTATTAACAGGTTGTGGACTTGGTAGTTTATTCAATATAGGATGAGTGCTCGAGGGCAGTTGTGCGCTTTAAAAATGCAAATAAAATAAATTTAAAAAATGAGTCTTTGATACCTTAACCAATACTTCTGGCCTTTCCAATCTTAGCCAGTTTAATTTGTAAGCAGGCACGCTTCCTGTATGGTTACAAAAATGAGGTTTTGATTGAAGAGGGTCCTTCGATTTAGATCCTGTACGAGGTACACTTGTTTCCTGCTCACAGTTTGTAGTTAAGGGCTTGAAATTTT
This sequence comes from Ambystoma mexicanum, assembly GCF_040938575.1. Lineage (NCBI taxonomy): Eukaryota > Metazoa > Chordata > Amphibia > Caudata > Ambystomatidae > Ambystoma > Ambystoma mexicanum. The sequence goes on from NC_090923.1 coordinate 524,259,813, forward strand.
AAATGTTGGGTCTATCAACAGGGGCAGCCGTCTCTAAATGTATGGGTTGTGCAGAAAGGGTCATGGTCACCTGCACATCAGACTGTCAACAACTTACTTGGGTAGTTCTGGAGAACTGTTCTCGGTCTACCGAATTCGTCCTCAGTAGTATCTATTCGACAGGAATTCAGTTTGCTCTCCCTATGAGGTACGGTTAGGTGTAACGCCTTGATGCTCTACAGGAAGTGCCGGATGTCAAAAACGCCCTCAATTTACAATTTGATAAATCAAGAAAGCCTAGGCTCTAGCTGTAAGATGCTTAAAGTTTGGAACAGGGCGAATATAGACATATTGCACTCAATCGAGAGTGACAAAGAGGAGCTGTACAAAAACCCTGTGAAAGTCCTGAAGAGACTTAAGGAACTGGACTGGATAAGGACAGTGGAAGCGGCTGCTAACAACAAACTGAAGACTCATCTCCCCAGTAATATAAGAAAACTAAACGAACTTCAAACGGTTATCAAGACATTTCCATGTAAATGGGCCTGCAACCTTTTGCTGAGAGCTAGGCTGAATGCATTACCTACTAACGAAATCTTAGCCATCAGAGGTCCTTCTGCATCCAGTTTATGTTGTTTTTGTGAAACTCCTAGCAAGAAAGAGTGGATTCGTCACCTGCTCCTCTCTTGCCCTGGTACACAACGGATAAGATTCCACTACTTACATCACATCTTCTCCAACTTTTCATTGATGGACAAAGAGATGTACTGATCTAGAATGATTGAGGGTGACAGAGCAACCTGGTTACTAGCGACATAGAAAATTCTTCAATACATCAACTGCAACTTGTTTCCACCTAAGTCGCAAGCCCACAAAGAGCCCTGAGACGTCCTTAAGGGAGAAAGCAAACTTGCTATTAAAAGTTAAATACAAAATGACCTTGACATTGAGAGAGAAACCGATGTTACAGTGCCACTCGGCCACAAAGCAAGCAAAATGTCGCAAATGTTCTATTTTGTAAAAAATCTTTTTTGATTAACACAAATAAAAAAATAACTATAAAATAAAGCATATTCGTGTACTGAGGGTGAAACGATCACTATCTACTGAGGAGCCTGGGTTGGGGAGGATGTGCTTTCATGTGTCAGACGAATGAGAGAGAGGGAGGATCATATTGCCTATTTAAAGTTCAATAAAAACCCTTGAACTACCCACCAGTGTTTCCTGAGCAATCTGTGACATTTGTAAAAGCTTGTGAGAGACATTTTCTACTCTGACTCCTTTCAGAAATGAATCGGAGAGAACAGGATTACAAGGGAAATTGAGCATTAGCTTTACCTGAGTTGCAGTTGTCTGACATTCTGCTAACACTGATAGTGCTAGTTATTGAAAGTTGCTTTTTTATTAACAGGTTGTGGGCTTGATAGTTTATTCAATATATGATTAGTCTTTGATACCTTAACAATGCTTTTGGCCTTTCCAATCTTAGCCAGTTTACTTTGTAAGTAGGCACGCTCCTGTATGGTTACAAAAATTAGGTTTTGATTGAAGAGGGTCCTTCGGTTTAGATCCTGTACGAGGTACACTTGTTTCCTGATCACAGTTTGTAGTTAAGGGCTTGACATTCTAAATGTTGGGTCTATCAACAGGGGCAGCTGTCTCTAAATGTATGGGTTGTGCAGAAAGGCTCATGGTCACCTGCACATCAGACTGTCAACAACTTACTTAGGTAATGCATTTTCCACTTCCACAACCTGTGATTCAATCACAACTACAGCCCTTTGTAGGAAAGAACCGAATGTAACTGCATCCTTCAATGCTTTCTTGCATGGGCAAATTGCTGTCACATGTGACACAACCGCCAAGGTGATCTACACTGAATAAAAGGTTTAAAGTCGGTACAGTTTATAAAGAGGGTTCAAGAGGACTGTCAGTCTAGAAAAGTAGACAACCCTCCAACAGAAGGCTTATGCAGGATAATTGGTTGGCCGAAGACCAACCGCCTCATTTGAAGTATAAAGAATATATGCTCATTACTCATTACGTAGCTATTAGTTTAACTAGAGTGCGGCCATTTTAAGGTAACCAGAATCGCCATTTTGTTTTCTCTATGTTTCTCTTTAACATCGCCATTTTTGCCTCATGTAAAACTGCTTTGCTGTAGATATTATTTCGCTTCAATGGTCCAAGGTTATTAAAGACATGTTGAAACATTGCCCGAGGTACCAGACAGAAAAGCCTGTTTCCCTCCTTCACATATCCTTGGAAGCGGGGAGCAAGGCATTCTTATCAGTACACGGATGCCAGTGAGTCTCCTTAAAATAATAGCAATGTACGAAACTAATATTAAAGGGTTTGAATTATGCTCTTCTTAACGGCCCCCCTTCTGAGCGCTGTGAGCCCCCGGAGAGCAAGCTGACCTCTAGACCGTGAATTGAAACCAGGAGATAGTAAGGCCTGGAATGTGCCAGTCCCCCTACGCACAGCTTGTCCATGAAAACAGAAGCGCTGTGTTCTCGCAAATAAAGAATAGTGTCTGTAAATTCGAGATTGCAAACTGTTACTAAATATGGGGATCTAAAATGACATATCCGTCACCATTGTCAATCATCGCCTCCACTTCAAAGGGAATGAATTAGGGGCAGCATCGAATGTGTAAAATGGGTCATTACTGATTGTGAGATGCTCATTTTGTATATATGTAACGGGCCCCGAGGTCTGTTAGACACACGTCACGGGGCGTGGGACCATTTGGCCAACTGGGACTATTTGTTTTTTTGCAATAAACCCTAGATTTTGGGAATACAACCTTGTGTCTGACGTATCAGTTTGTGTGCGGTGATTGTGCATTGTTTCCACATCCGAGGGTCCCTCAGGGGCCCCTTCAGGACAAGCAACCCACATACTCACCAAGCGTGATTGAGCGAGTTAACGTGTTTGCAGAGCCGCTGTGTAGTGCGATCTGCTGCAGACTGCGCCCCCACTTATCTCCACTTCGCCAACTCTTTGCTCAGAAGTGCATTTTAAAGGGGTGTCATAGATTTCCTGGTCCGTGCGGCAGCCTCAGGGTTCTCAAGCCCACAGTTCTTCCTGCAGCACCACTTGGCCACCACTTCACTGATGGTTAGCTTGCAAGCAAATGTTAAAGGGGCGGCACAGCACTCTAGGTACCCGCGTAGGATCTGGGTTCTAAAGCTCACTCTGCCAGCTGCAGACATCAGCTCTACTCGGCCACTGCTTCCACCTGAAACCCATTATGCAAGGGCTGTGACCAAGGAAGGCTCTTGGCCCTATTTAAATTGCAAAGCAGTTCTGGTGAGTGTGGGTGTCAAGATAAGGAGCCAGAGGAGTGCATTTGGAGACAAGTGGAGAGGAGAAACGGCAGATAGTGAGAGGAGATTGTAGAGGTAGAAGTGGAGGATGCCTAGAGGAGTATAGAGGTGGCTGAAGGAGACAGCAAAGGAAACAAGGCAAGACAGGGATGGTTGGAAGAGACATCAAAGGATAAGAGGAGGAGAGACAGAGTAAGTTAGTGGAAGTGATAGAGGCAAATCCTAATCCTGAAAAGGGCGACATTGTCAAGGATGGAGGAGGAAAGAACACATGACAGAGCATTGAGAAGATGTAGGATAATAACAAGAGTAGCGAGAGGAGGAATGTTCTAGAAGAGATTCCATTAGATCTGAGCAGATGGTGAGTCATTGAGGAGAAAATGAGTGTTGCCTTGTGGATAATAGAGTCAGGACAATTGGACGCAGAGCTGTCGAGATGCATAAGAACATGTCTTTGGAAACCATGAAGTATCCTCCAATAAGGCTGAGACGATTGGGCTTCGACATTTTTACCTCCCCCTTGACCTCCAGTGTGGATCAAAGGTTGGACAGCATATCCAAACTTGAGACCGAAAAGGGACAGTCTCACCATCCAACACCATCCAACAGAGCAAGAGTAAAAACAAAGAAAGCAGAAAGATCAAGAAACAAACATATTGACTGTGAACGACCCAGGGAGGGACCTGTAAAATCCAGTTGGAACTCTGAGAGAATTGTTTGTAGGTCTGGAAGGAAAAAGAAGCATCCCATGTTAGATTTTGAGTTCCGAACAATTGGCCTAAGTGTGGAAAACATTTCTAATTAACCTTTTTTAAACTGCTTTTCTGATGTTTACCCGCCAAGTGAAATCTATCTCTATCTGAAAGCGTTGTAGTGGGCAAGGTCTTGGCTGCCTAGTATGGTGTTGGGTGAGTGAGCGACTCCTCATAGGTTTATAATGACGAACTCCTTCGGTTGGAATGCACACTCAGCTTGAGGGCTGCTACGAACCATTGTGCTATTTCTTTCCCATGTTTAGTATTCACCTTTTATATATATGTTGATAGGTTAACATTGTCCAATTCTCTCTGGGTAGTACAGTCACGTTTTGCAAAATACTGTTGCATATTTCATAAGAAACGTTGCCATGGCATGTGATGAATGTTGTTGTTGAATATTAAGTACATGGGAAACACTTCCCTTCCAACAACAGGTATTTCTGGTCTTGGGATATATTATTTAATGGTCTTATGAAATACACTCCTATCATTTCATGGGGGGCCCTAGTTTTCAACAGATTGTTACTGTCAAGGCACACTACACACTTGCCTATATTTATTTCTCTCCCACTCTGACTACCAAACAACGTTCAGGTAACCTCTGTTTCATGAGTGTCATTCCAAAACAACCTTCATGTCGCTAAGTTATGAGGATCCTTTTAAGGGTGTTTGGGGGTACGCACACTGTTCCGCAGGAAACAATGCGATACAATGGCGAGTTCTGCAGAAATGATTCAGTGGGGCTGGTGCTTAAATATCATGTTGCTTCTTAGTAGAACAACCTGTCATTTTGTTGTCTTTAACTGTGTGCAGGATAGTTTTGGCCGTAATTTGATGTAATCACGGATCCTCTGGAACCATGCCTTACATGTAAACAATAGGTCGTATATACTCATTTTTTTATACGAGTTGATGGTGGTATGAGAGGTACATATATAGTGCAAACCATACGGTGCAGAGTATTCCAAGGAAAAGAAGGACTACGAACCTTATAAAATACATTGGTGGAGTATTTTGTCCACACTTACGAACTGTGGGGGTATTTAACATCAAGTATGAGTGGAGGTTTTTCCTTGACACACCGCTGTAAGACACTGCTCTGATATAGGAAGCTCAAACATTGAATAGAACTTCCGTGTAAATTGGACTTAAGAATATTGATACTTTATGGTTGAATATGCTTTTTTCAAACATCAACTAACCCAGTATGAATGAATTCTTTTTTCTTGAATTGTGAATATTGATTTGTGTTGATATGTAAATAACACAATGAACTTTTGATTAAAATGTGTTTGAATTATTTGGTCTACAGGAGTTAAATAGAGTTACTAACTCCAATAGGATAATGTGGAGATTTGACTACTAAAAGGTTTTGAGTAAAACAGGAGCAGGAGGTAGTTGGTGGTTCATGTGTTTGCACCATGCCTTGCATGACATCAGTTGTATCTGTACCACTTGGCACTGCACCTTTATCCTGGCTCCATCCATGAGGGTCAGTGTGCATAGTACGAAGACCAGAAAGACAATCCACTAGATTCACCACATTGAAGGAGAATTCTTGCCAATCTTCAGCATAGTGTTGCATGAGAATTTTCCTTATTTGTGCCCTGCAGAGTGAAAGTGTAAATAAGCACGTTTTGGTCTGTATGCAGTGTGAATAGGTTCCCCCCATCATGACCATAGGTATATCCATAAGAGCTCCATGGCCCAAACACAACAAACATTTTCAGCTCAATGAGTAAATAGATCTTTTAAGAATCATGGAGCAAACTCCATCACTGATCAAGACTTTGCTCTCCTATACATATTCAGACTATAGGTCTTGGCATCCACAGTGAGTATGGTTCAATTTTAACAAAACCTATTGGCGGCAAGACCATGCCAAAATGCCATCCTTGATTAACTGAAGGGCTCCATTGCAATGGCCAGTCCATTCAAAACCTGCACCGTTTGGGAGAAGCATGTGTAAAGGCTCCTTATTCTCAGGCACGTTCTAAACGATCACCAAATATGGACTTCGGTTTGGACATAATGTTCACATACCATTTCCCCAACCCCTTTCATTTCTGTGGGACTTTGAAATATATGTCCAATAGTTATGTTCATGTGGGTATTTAAACCACCATTACTGGGTCCTCTCTTCTGGGGTGCAGCTTTATTGTGAGTGATCATTGATGCTGCCATCCCAATATCAACAGTCTTTCTTTGGCCACCGTCTACAAAGTGCCAACAGTCACTCTCCCTTTGAAGATGATTTCACACCAACATACCCAGTTAAATTGATCTTTTGTCTTTCAAATGCCTTTGGTTGTTTATCCTCCTATTGTAGTGGCCCTTTGCATCCTTTGAACGTGGCCCTCTACGCAGGTTCTGATTATTGGTGTAGTCAGAGCCCATAGTATCATTTTTGCACCATCCAAGGTCACGTTGAAATACGGTTTCCTTTGTTTAGTGGTGCTTTTGATATTTGACAACAGGTACCGACTGACTAGTTTTCTCTTCCAACTCGTCAACGCCTAGTTCAACCAGAGCTACATTCCTTGATCCCTCTGTGCTTGCAAATCTTGGTGAAATGGCCTCTTTTGTTGCACGAAGCACATTTACATAATTTTGCCAAGCAAACTGTGATATTAGCAGTGGTGTAGCCAGGAGTTCTACATTGGCTGGGCCTGTACCGTATAGAAATGCGACTAAAGCACACGTCCCGCCATAAACAAAAGCAGATAGGTTTAATTTATCAGACCGCAGAACATGCCCAAAGATAAGAGGTCCAAATATAAGCTTTTACTGTCTATTGTATTTTCAAGAAAAACAATAAAGTAAACTGTCTGATAAGGGCACCTACTTGCAGGCATTGGCGGTCATTAGAAGTTTGCCACTCTGGAATTAACGTGCCGGTAATTCCGTTTACCAGCACTTTTCCAGACCAGCAAACTACATGTTTGACAGTACCTGACTTATCTCCAGCCAAGAGCTGGAGGTAAATTAGGCCCCCACTGGCAAAAAACAGCTGGTGTTACCGGCATAGGTGCTACTGGTGACAGTAATACCGCAATCCCCTCCATGGAGTCGTATGGGACTCCATGGCATCGGGATTTGCCGGTATTCCTGCTACCTGTAATATACAGGTAATGCTGGTATATCAGGTGGCCGTGAAGGTGATGTTACAAAAAATAGTTGTGCTACAAAAATAAACTTTTTAAATCTAACATGCAGAAACGGTGGAAATAAACTAAGCAGTTTAAAAAAAGAGTGTTTCCTTTGTGATTCCGTATGTTTTCTTGGAAGATTATATTGGTAACTGAGGCTGTGTGAGCACTATGAGACTAGAGGGAAATATTCCACTGCAAACCCCTCAGGCATTCACAATTGTTTAGAAGACTTGTTGCATGAAATGGCCATCCCAATTATCCATTCTTCACTAGTTGTGCTTTTCTCCAGGTCGTGTTCGGCTGAAAAATGATGGTCTGGAGGGTTCCCCGGAGCTATACCCGTGGTCATGGTTGATTCAAAACCTTTCAGCCATCACCCTTCACCCTTACTCAAAGTAACTCCGAGGAGGACAGTATGCCCAGACGTGCGTCATCGGCCTACTTTGCTTATAGATCCAAACTGCACCAAACTGATAATAGTCAATAAGCCTAAAACATGCCTGAGATTGCTTGTAGTCTTGCGCAGAAAGGATGTTGCCTAGGAATTCGGGCTGAACCGCCCCTTTTAGGGTGGCACCAAGCCTTATTTGCATGTAGGATTTCCCCTTCTGTAATGGCTTGTCAGGCAGTAAAACAATGGCCTGTAGGCTTGCCCAGACCAACGTGTGGAAATGACTGATTCTAAACTTTCCAGCCATCATCCTTTAGTTTTGCTTTGTGTCTCCTCGGGAGACTGGCTGTTGCAGAGAAGTATCTGGGGCAGGTGTGAGGAGGCAAACTATGTAAACTGTTTTGTTTTTGTTGAAACTCTGTTCCTCCAACTCTCAACAGCCATTTGCATGTACTTACAAGAACTCCCCGGCACTTCTCTAGCAAAACAATTATAGGTAAAATGCCATACATCACAATGAGCGCCAGTAGCTTCACAGCAATTTATATATGTGCTTATATTTTCCAGTTAAATGGTATTCTTTTTATTGACTGTGTAAAGAGGAAAGAAAAAACACAGTGCTGTAAAAATTCAACCCTATTTGCAAGAAAAGAATAGTGCACCAAGATATTGGCAAAAAGTACATTTTATTACCTCTGCCGTACAACAGTAACCTTCATACAAAATAATCAGAGAGCTGTGAAGTCTGTTAAATCTAGTAATGCAGACAAACACTATCCAATGTTCTCACCTAGCACCAGTACCTCTTGCATAGTTTTGTTTCTAAAACTATATGCTGAAATACAGTTCTCATATCATGTTCTATAAGTCCTGGGGTTAGTAATGCATTGCATTTTGCTTTTCTGTACACGTTCTATATGCAGGGCCACATGTACCAGAATGCAATATAAGAGCCTACAAGCCAGGACGGGTGAATTACGTCATATTTGACATGGTACAACTTGAGATCTTTGTGAACGAAACTACAGGTTATCCTACTGTTAGACTTGGGGCGGGGCTGTGGGGGTGGGGGGGCATTATGAGTTTGGAAGTACCACCATTACAGCATCCGTAATGGGAAGGGTCCGCATTATGAGTGAACCAGAACCTTCTGTGATTCCCCATTTTGGAGTCCATAAGACTCCTTTGTGGATATATGGCATTACCTCATGGGTATTACTGCAATCGTGAATGCTTTTGTGTGGAGAAATTATCTCCAAAAGCAGCCGGAAAAGAGAAGTTCTGGTATGAAACCTGGAATATGGCAGGGTGGTAAAACATGCAGTATTTCCCAACATACCACCCCAAAGAGCCTGTACGATAGTTGCCTGCTTGGAGTCAATATTGTGCACATGGCAGTGCCCTCGTAGTATGCATATTGTGCATAACAATTTTAGAAATCTGCAAATCAAGCTGTTAAAAGAACGTTCAACATAATCACAGTTAAAGACCCCTGCTTGCTGTGAGCTGAGAATATTCAGTTTTTACTGCCCTTTTTGTAGCAGCAGGGACCTCCGCAGATCCTTCCAGAGCTTTCCTTTATAGCAGAGTGCTCAATGTGTGGAAGATATCCCAATATGGATGTGTAGCTCCACCGTACACATGCACAATGGCGAAGGCACCTCTTGCATTCGCTGATGAGAGAAGATAACTAATGCTCAACAAGAAGTGTCTTTAATCCAGTTCCCAAGTTCTATTTCCGTTCAGGAAAGAATCGAAATAGATGAGGCAATGTTATTTTATCTAAGCACGGAAACTGAGCTGCAAAGAGAACTCGGGCGTTGGGCAGGTTATTTCTGTCCTGTATGGTTTGTTGGTCCCTGGGGCACAGTTTCTGTTCCTCCTCATTTATCTCCCTGCTGTGAGCTGCTTAACACATTAACTGCAGATGCTACCTTGTCCACTTTTCTCTGTTTTCCTGCATGTTAAGGTGCAAATTCGGGCCTAGGTAAAATAGGGCGGGCCTACCCAACGGGTTAATAGCAGTGACAACAACTCCTGTAACAGATTCCTTGCATATTGTTAGGGGGTTGGGGGTTCTTCGACTCTACTTATAGGCCTCACATATATCAAGATGGCTTACGGGCGTTTTCTCTGAGTTATCCTGACTTTCGAAGTGGTAATATGGCTGACATTTGGAAAGAGGCAGGGGTGGAGCTAGCCACATAATTTTGGGGGGCTGGATGGCAACTTTGAAAGCTGGTAGTGAGTGGGGCCATTAAACCTATTTAGCTGTTGATCCCCACCTGGAGCCCAGGAGGCTGAGAAGATATTGCACCTTTCTTTGGCCCATTAGATGCATCTTTCACCCCCAGCTGACCTGAGACGTATCAAGGATTGTGTAACAAGTGGGGTCTTGAGCTAATGTAGCAGGGCTCATCCTAAGGGGAGCCCGAACAGGGAACTGGACTTGTTCTGCCCCCTACCAAATCTGTAGGAGCTACTACGCTTAGAAAGGGAGAGCGAACCAACCTAGGTGGGTCCAGAGGGTTTCTCTCCCAGATAAAAATATTTAAATAAGCGGTTGAAATGGTGAATTTTACATAGATTAGGTGAAAAGCCACACAGTTTGCAATCGGATTTGTAGGGTAAGACATGAAAAAGTCCATTAGATACGAAGTCATCAACAACGCACAGGAGCATTTTTAAACACATTCTCATAATGCCTTAGTCCACTGTATGCTAGTACTTTGTACGTGTTAAAACATTTTCATACTGATTGTGCCAAAACATGTCCATTCTGCTGCACCAATATATTCCAGTAGTCCCACATCAGAAAATACTCATGATGCTTTGCCCATGATGCCAGTAATGATACTATAAGAAAACATGTTCATGCTGGCTCTGCCAATATATGCCGCATCCCCACGTAAGAACATGGTCCTCTTGGCTCTGCCTTAATGCCAGTTAAAAAAAAGACGCAGATTCCAAGATGGCCGCCGGCACGGAGTAGACGTGCCGACGGCGCTCTCCAACCCCGGGTGTTAAGAGGTGCCCACCGCCCCTTAACCGGAGCCAGAAATGATCGGGGGAGCCCCCCAGCGAGTGCGGAAGGAAGGGGGAGTCAACTGAGTGAGCCGATGACCGAGGCTGCGCTGTAAACCGCCGTGGCAAAGAACACCAGGGCCGGGAATTCGGCCGGCAGGAGGATAGTGAGCGGTGAACGGCCCCGGCGGCCCCAGTGGGGAGCGAACCAGAGGAGAGCCGGCAACTGACGGGGGTTGAGCCGCGAACCACCGCAGAGCTCACGAGGCGGGGGCTGCGGTGGGTCCCCTGCGGGGCTGACTGCACGGCCCGCGTCCTTCCCTGAGATGTAGGGAGAGGGATGCCGGGAGAAGCGGCGGAGACGCGGGGTGGCGCTGGGGCTGACCGCTCCCAAGGGAGAACGCAGGAGCGTCGGGGGAGCACCGCGGCGGCGAGGAGCGGCATTGCGGCCTTGGGGCAGAACCCGAAGTACGCCATAATTGGGAGGCCGGGTGCCTTGAGTTACCCACACATCGGCGGCATTTCAAGTGAGTGGGAGCATCGCTGGAGTCGCTGTGGAGGGAGGAGTGACTGCCAGCGAGAGCGCAGAGGAAGTCTTTAGAGTGCTGGGAACGAAGCCCTGGGTGGGGGAGAGAGTTACTTCCCCCACTCGGTCATTTAGTCCTCTGGAGGGAAGGACCCTCGAGGTACATCGCAGCAATTAAAGGAGAGAGTGAGAGCCCACCACGAAGACAGTAGGCTGCAAGAGACCGGACAATGCTGCATAGGGGTTGACTGGGAGACAGTCCAATACGGCGGGCAACGGCCCACCGGGGAAGTAGAGGAGGCCCGGACAAGGAACTCTCAGGCAAGCGGGACACATTCCGAGAATTCGGGGTGAGTGCAATTGAGCTGAGACCTATAGGGTTACAGTAAAACCGGGTGTATCCCGGAAAGCTCCCATTAAGGGGAGCAGGAGCGCGAGGCTATACTTAGCAACCTCAATAAGAGGAAAGGACCACAAGGTTTTCAGCCCTGGGGCTCTTGGCGCCTGTAAAGTTTTTTTTTGTTTTCTTGGCCTCGTCAAGGGGCCTGGGGGCAGCAACGAACTGGATCGGGCCAGCAGTGCCCCAAGCTTAAACAATAGGAATATGAGCAGCATGACTACCAAATCCAAAGGAGGAACAAAGGAGGAAAGGGGGCATCAGCTACGGGGGACACGGTTGGCACACTCCCGGCAATCTGGCCACCGCACACCCCAAAGGAGGGCCCCGGTTCAGCTCGTGAGGAGTCGGGAGAGGAACCTTCTACCCAGAGAATGGAGGAGGAGCAGAGTGTGATGTCAAGACAGGAATCTCTGGGGGAACTGCATGCCCTACAGGCGAATTTGGCGAAGACCTTCCAAGACCAATTTCAGTTAATGAGAACCGATCTGAATGATGCCCTAGGAGAGATAAGACAAGAGACGCGGCAATTGGGGGAAAGGACAGATACCCTGGAAAAAGGCCTTCAAGAGGTAGAGGGCGAAATTACAGCTAATAGCGAAGCAATAGAACGGCTGGACGTGGCTACAAGGAATCTTGAAGTTCAAATGGAAGATCTAGAGAACAGGTCCCGCAGGGTCAACATTAGAGTAAAATCGCTGCCTGAATCAGTCCCTGATAAGGATTTAAAGGTAGTGCTCCGAGAGATCTTTGCCGATATTCTGGGAGAAGAGAATCCTGAACAGATTGAGCTGGACAGAGTGCATAGAACGGGGCGGATAATCAAAGGCCAGAAGGCGAGACCCAGAGATGTCCTGGCAGCTTTTGCTAGGTATGCCCAGAAGGAAGAAGTGTTGAGGGCGGCTCGGAAGCGGGAGCCTATAATGTTCAAGGATCAGCAGATCGCATTATTTCAGGACTTGGCGAGTAGTACACTAGTTAAAAGGAGACAGATGGGCCCACTGATAAGAGTGTTAAATGAAAAGGACATACGGTATAAATGGACATTTCCGTTCGGCCTGCTCTTTGAGTGGGAGGGAGCTCAGAAGCGCATTACATCCTTGCAAGAAGGGGCAGATATTCTTCATATGGAGGTGGAGGATCCTTGGCCAAGTCCAGACATACGAGGCGCCGCAGGGCGCACCAGGCTGCAATCTTGGAGCTGGAAGACGGTAGGAGAGAAGAGGAGAAAGGGAGGCAAAGAGGGCAAGAGGCTACAAAAAGATCCCCCAAGTGACGAAACCAATGGAACACGTGTTGGCTCTTGAAGTAAGATGTTAACCAAAGGGGCGGTAGGCCTCAAAAGGGATAACTGTGGCTACGGGGCTGGGAGAAGCAGCCATTTTGGGTACGGAAAGGACTGGGATGCCCGAGTTGGGAGTGATGAGTAGGCAGGAAGGGAATATCCTTGTGGGGGGGGAGAGGGGGGGTGGAGAGAGGGGATTGGGGGGAGGGGAAAAGGCATTCAAAGAAGGGGAGGGAGTGTGGGCAGGCGCGAACAGACAGGCCCAAGCTCTACATGTTATCTCCTTAAGTGGTCAACGCATAATGTGAGAGGGCTGAACTCCCCGCTAAAGAGGAAAAAGCTGGAGCTCTTTGCGAGGAAGGAAAAACTGGATATTATGGGGCTTCAGGAAACACATCTGGTATTAAAGGACCAAGGTAGATTAAGGCTGAGAGGCTTTGATCAAATTCTTCATGCCTCAGGTCCCAGTAAATCAAAAGGGGTAGCGTTGGCCATTAGAAACACGGTTGATTTCAGAGTCGAGGTGATAACGAGAGATAAATAGGGGAGATTTCTGGTAGTTAGGGGAAAGTATCAGGATGCACCGTATACGATTGCAGTGGTCTATGGCCCAAATTCAAGTCAGGAACAGTTTTTGCTGCATGTATTGTCGGCTGAATGAAAGGAAAAGATCGCTGGATTGGGGCTGAGGGATGTGTGGAGGGAAGTAAAGGGAGAAGAGGAGGGGTATATCTTTCTATCTGGGGTTCACGGCTCTCAATCTCGAATAGATTATTTATGGGTCTCAGTAGGGCTAGTGGGCGATATCCGGCAGGTACAAACGGGTCCGATTGGTATAGCGGACCATAAGACGGTATCGATGACCTTGGAACTGGGCAAGAAGGGGAGGGGAATATGGGGCTGGAAATTTCCAGGCGCGGTCCTGAGGGACCCAGAGGTCCAGGGGGATATTGAGGAAAAAATCAAGATTTTCTTTGCAGTCAATAGAAAGGAGGACACAGGGGAGGAGGTACAATGGGACACATTCAAGGCTACAATTAGGGGGAACCTAATCGCGGTGTCCGCATATCGTGCCAAACAACTGAAAGCCTTAGAGGCTCAATTGGAGTCCGAGGTAGAGACGGCTAGGCGGGCAGCGGGTGAGACCCCATCCCGGTTAGTCATGCGGGCTTACAGGAAAGCGCTGGGACAGTTAGAACTGTTGCGCACTAAGAAGGCGGAGGGCGCACTCCTTGCTGTGCGGCAGAAATACTACGCAAAGGCCAATAAAGCAGATATGCTTCTGGCACGGCTCCTTTGGGGAAAAAGTGCGAGGAACGCCATTACGGCATTAAGGGTAGGTAATGGGGAAAGGATCACAAAACAGGAAGAGGTGCAGGAGGCCGTAGCAGGTTTTTATGAGTCCCTTTATGCATCCCAACATCCTCCTGGCGAGGCGCAAGATATGTTCTTATAATCAGTGCACCTGCGAGAAATTAGTAATGAAACGAGGGAGGCCCTAAATCGCGAAATTACGGAGGAAGAGGTACGAGAGGTAATTAGAACCCTCCCTTTCAATAAGACCCCAGGCCCGGACAGATATACGGCTGCGTTTTATAAGATGTTTGTTACGCAGCTTGCCCCACAATTGACCTCGCTATTTAACTTGTTTCGGCAGTCCGGTAAAATTGCCCCATCAATGGAGGAAGCGAAAGTAACTCTCGTTCTCAAACCACACAAAGACCCGGAAGAAAGATCAACCTATCGCCTCATAGCTTTGATCAATCTGGATGCCAAGATCTATACTAAGATTTTGGCTAACAGGTTGGATGCTATTCTTCCCTTTTTAATCCACCCCGATCAAGCGGGGTTTATCAAAGGCCGGCAAACAGCAGACAATATTAGACGGGTGGCCCACCTGGTTGAAAAGGTACAGAGAACGGCCACTCCCGCGGTCTTGGTGGCTCTTGATGCAGAAAAGGCGTTCGACCGCGTGGAGTGGACCTTCCTGTTTCGAGTAATGGAAAAAATGGCCATTAGAGGGGAATTTCTTACAATGGTCTAGGCCAATTACCGAACTCCGTCAATTAGAATAATGGTGAATGGGACGGCCACCAGGAGGGTCGATCTCCTCAGGGGGACCAAACAGGGTTGCCCACTATCCCCTATCCTTTATGCGATTTACCTCGAACCACTGTTGCAAGCGATCAGGGAAAGGCTGGACATCAAGGGAGTTCCCGGGGGGGAACAACAGAAAGTCGCATGCTCCTGATGCTGACGTCACCAAGAGAATCGATCCAAGTCAGCCTGTCACTTCTGGACAAATTTGGTGAGGCATGGGGCTCAAGGTTAACGCCAACAAATCGGAAATTTTAAACTTGACGCTTAGGGAAAAGGAGCTTGATAAGCTGCGGGGTTGTTCCCGCCTGCTATGGAGCCCGGGAGGAATCAGATACTTAGGGGTGAGAATTCTGGCAACCCTGGGAGGGTGGTACGCTGCAAACTTTCCCCCGCTCCTTAAGGCAATTAAGAGGGAATACCAAAGATGGAGAGGCCTCAGAGTATCATGGTTGGGGAGGATCGCGGCAGTAAAGATGGTCACACTCCCACGGCTGCTGTATTTATTCCAGGCGATCCCGCAGCCGGTTCCCTCACACTTCTTTAGGGATCTGGGGACTCTGACCAAAGACTTTGTGTGGGAAGGGAAGAGACCAAGGGTAAGTGGTAATCTACTGATGGCTCCCAAGGAAGGGGGTGGTCTGGCTCTACCAAATTTTAGGCGGTATTACGAGGCAACTCAGTTACGCATTATTAGAGAGTGGATAAAGGAGGAGGAGAGTCAGCAATAAAAGATATGGGTGAGGATGTACAGGGCGGTGGCCCACCGTAGTCTATCAGAGGTGCTTTGGCTACCTAAAGAACATAGGCCGAGACATCTATATGAGAGCACTATAACTAAATTAATGGCAGACATATGGGATAACTTGGTGGGTGCTAAGGGTATTACTACGTATCCATCCCTATTTACGCCATATTTTTTTCGGTAATGGTGACTTCACCCCGGGCCTGGAGAAAAGGGCATTTGAGAGGTGGCAGGAGGGAGGATGTAGGAAGTTATGTGACATGTTTCTAGAGGGGGAAATTCTGACTTTTGAGGAATGTAAACGATTATTTGCAGTACAAGAAAGAGAGAGACTGAGGTACGCTCAGATAAGACATTGGGTACTTCACCCGGGAGTTAGACAAGCTGCGACTAGGGAACCAACGCAGTTTGAAAGATTCCTACTAACTAATGACGGATCGAAGGGTCTCATTTCCAATATTTATAAGATTTTGCGTATCTCTAATAGGGACCCTCAATGGGCCTATATGCAGAAATGGGAAAAGAGGCTGCGGAGAGAAATCAGTGGGGCTAAGTGGGAAAGACTTTGGAGGAAGATACCCAAACTGGCGAGAGCATCTCAGCTCCAGGAAACATGGTATAAACTTCTATTCCGACGGCACTACACACCGACCCGCCTGCATAAGATGTTTCCTTCAAGGCCGAGCAGTTGTTGGAGGGGATGTGGTTTAACAGGCACGCCAGAACATATCTGGTGGGAATGCAAAGGGCACAGGAACAGGCCTTCGGCCCGGGGGATGCACACACTCCAATACAGGTCCTTTTGGGCATTCGCGGGACACCCGAAGTGGGGAGAATCAGAGGTAGGGAGAAAGCGAGAGTGATCTTGACGCTGGCTGCGATGTTGGTAATAGCTCAGAGATGGAAGAGCCCCAAAGTACCCATGGAACAGGACTGGTTGAGGAATGTGTGGGACATTGTGGTCTTGGAGTGGGCAATTTACGCCATGGAAAATAAAGTGCAGAGATTTGCAGTGTACTGGGGGGAGATTATGACTTTCCTTAAGGGAGATTATAGGGTGATGTGGTGTCCGCAGCACACAAGGCTATTGGAGCTACAATAGGGGGGAGGAACTGTTCGAAGAACGATGATGTGGGTTTTGAATGCTCGTCACTTTGGGGGAGGGAGGGAGAGAGGGGAAGGGTGGTTTTCTTTGTTTTGGAGTTGGGGTATTATGCAGTAAAATTCAATAAAAAGAGTTTTAAAAAAAAAAAAAAGACGCATCACAGTATGAAAACATGCCTTTGATGGTTAGCTGGCACAATAGCTCAGGGCATTGAGCCTTTGCTGCTGCAATATGAGTGTGATCTGCAGGTCAAAGGTTCAAATCTCAGCAAGGTCCACACAAACTTTGATCCTTCTGAGGTCAATAAATGAGTACCAACTTTGGTTGGTGAACATTTTATATACGTATGTTCTCTGTACAGTGAAAATGTTTGTGATGGGTCGTAGAGTCGCGCTCAAGTCACAAGATAAGTCAAACAAAGTTCAATTGGAAGATTTCCACAAATAGGTGTTTGCTTGATAGGTGAATTTATTTGGACAGCCGACACGGCAGGTCGTTCTCAAGGCAGCATAAGTCCCATAGAATACATAATAATAAATCATAAATAACCATGGTAGAGATGCACCAGACAACAAGGATATGAAATGAGAAAAGCAAGGTAGAAAACAAACATCTAAATTAAAAAGAACATTTGTGACATGTACATAACGTATATTCCAAATAAGGCAAAAGGACATGTCAATATTTACATGCCACATTCCACAAAACAGGCAGAACGGTTCAAGCAAGTGATGAATATCGTTGGTCAATTAACCAAAAGAAAACATAAAAACAAATAGTCACAATGGATTTCAAGGAGGGATTTTCCTAAGAAAAATGTGTAAAGTAAGTGGTGATAAGTAATTGAGAACCGTGCAATATTAATCATAATGTCTGACATGCAGCTATATTAGTCACTATTTTGAATTAGGACTAATTTCACCAAAGGAATGGTGTCCCCATCCGCTTGCCACCTCAAATGCCCGGGTTCATTGTGCCTCATAGATTAAATCAAAAATCATTGGACAGTGCCATTTGCCAATATTTGAATACGAGTCAAAATGTGGGTGAGAATCGCCTATTCCCATCACGAATTAGGTCATAAGATGGCCATAAAATTATGATTCCAAACTTGTGTAACATGAAAACACGTGGTGAGTGAATATTGTCTTGCCCGATTGGTGATTCTTGCACAACAAATGACTGTAAATGAATGGTGGCGATAACAATGAAGCATTATCTAAAAATTGCGAACTTTTAAATATAAAAAGCAAAATTGCATGGTGACATCATGCCTGAAAAGGGATTAATCTCCCGGACGAATAATGGTCTGTTGCACAAAATCGCATCAAATTGGTTGTATGATGACCCGAGATAACTGTGAAGATTATAATCAGGCTTACAGCACTGGCAGGATGAACATATATACCCGCAAATGATAAATACAGTGTGTCTAGTGTGATCTGCATCGAGCCGCGATACTATCAGTAATAGAAACAAATATCAAAGGATACGTAATGCTGTACAGGGTTGCTGCACAAGAATACCTAGTAGTTGATTGAAGTGCCCTCGTAGATGCATGTGACTTACCCAAAAAATCGGAGCTGCCATAAAGTAAAAGGGCCAAATCTCTGCAAGTTGTATTCCTCAACACGATTCACCTTCCGCAATGCATTTTAACGTTTGCTACGTCACGGAAGTGACATTGGTGATGTGGCGACGTCACACATTCAAAAACGTGTGACATAGTGTAAACAGTGCTGTTAGTGTGGCATGATTGTTGAATGAGAGCACAAATCTTGTCCTCATATGTGTATATAATCCTGGGGGTATGATAATTATATCCACATGTCCCCTGTGTCAATTACCAAATTATATAATTAGAATCGTAAACAATTTTTTTGTAAATATGCTGCATTGCAGAAATAATATTCGGACATTGGAAAATAAAGAATAATAAGGTAACATGAACCCCATGTGTTGGGTGGCAAACCCGGTTGCACCATAAAAGAAAGGATTATTATATAATTCTAATTTGCGTCTGACTATTTAACTTCAAACCTTCAAAAGACAACAACTGTAAGGGAAAGCCTTTGAAACATTATTTTCCTCAAATTCCAACATAAATCATTGCTAATAAATCAATGAATGTTTCAAAAGTACAGTATGTGTGCAGAAAACAACAACATAGGTCTAAAAATAAAGGACCACAGTAAGTAAGTGATAGTTAACTCAGTACATGTTACTAATGATATGCCAGTTGGCTGAATGTCAGTGAAAATACCCAAACACTCATGTTAGAAGTCAAAAGTTATTCAATTTGCTAAGTAGGCTTATGGTAATCCATTTATAAGCATAATATGTAGTTTCAGACATAATGAGCAAGTACATAATCCTCAACAGTATCAATAATTCACAGGAACACATGCATTTCATGGTCACTGTTCCGGCCCCTTACAGTGCATCTGAGGAAACGTATAAGTTTGGATTCCATCCGTCTCAAACGAAGTTGAATATCACCCCATCTTTTGCCCCGATTTACTTGTTGCTGAAATTCTTTATCACATTATGGCTGACTATATGTCAAATCAGGATGAGTATAGGGGCTTCCCTATTCTCACCAAGAGGCAATACATCCAATGCATTTCAGAGGAGTTATACAACGGTTGAGACCTTGAAACAAAAATGTATTAAACTGGAACGATTATCCAAGAAAGAGATTAACAAATATTGGGAACACGCGTCCCTCACTAATTATTTGGAGAATAATATCATACCCAGGGGTCTGTGTATTCTAACATTCCCTAATTTTGAGAATGATGAAGATGCTGATTTGGCTGAGCAGTGGGTAAACAATTTGAACCAGAGTTCGAAGAACATGCTTGAGCTTTTGATTCTACATGCCACCCGAGAACACAAGCGGGTGATCTCACAAATTAGTACCATTAAGGAATACATTACGAATATGCCCAATGCTGAAGAAACTAAACAAAAGAATTTTGAAAAGATGCATGATATTCTAATTGAATATCAGGATGAAAGCAAGCTTCGTGCATTTTTTAAAATTTTTTTTTAGGGATGACAAGGATTATCGAATGGATAGAGTGAGTGTATACCTATCAACCTAAATATGACTGCATCACCCCTAGATCTAAGCCTAGCTCTGCACATACTGCACCTGCTAGCTCGGATCCTGATTCAGGGGGTGACTCTAACGAGTTTGAAACACTAGATATGACTGATAAAGACCCAGTTAATAAAGATGGAATTTGTTTTTTAGACCAAATACGCAGATTCAAGAAAGGGAATCAAAGATTCTTAAATACAAAACAAGTCAGATTCCAAACGCCACCCACTGTGTTTATTTCAGCAACAAAAGCCACACAAGGGGTAGGCGGGGGAGGGCCAGCGGAAGTTCAGATAAGGACAGCACTCGTCCGAGGATCTTGACCCACTCCAGCACCAAAAAACGCATGGGCAAGTGAATAATTCTGATCTTGTAACCAACTTATCCAGTAGAATGTTATCATGGCATGAAAACTCGGTGCTGAACAAAAGGGCTTTCTTTTGTTGCAAGTACAAGAACTGATTTTGTTGATTGTCAGATTGACGTGTTTAAATTTCTAAGGAAACTGAAACTTAAAAAGTTGTTTGCAACTCAAGTCAAAACATTTGTATCCCGACCTCAATTAGATCCGATTAGTACTTTATCAATTTCCAATGTAGGTCATATTGAAACATTGATCTCTCTGAATCAAGAGGTTACACCACTCATTACTACTATTCATGATCATTTAGGAATTAATGTGACACAATAAATATTAAAGAATTGAAACCTTCTTCTAAATTCACCCCACAAATTATGTCTGATAATGTGATTGAAACCTTCCATAAGGCACTGATCTCTGATATTCACGCTAATCTCGACAGAGTTATAAGACAAAAGACAGAGAGAGACCTAATCTTAGCAAAGCAGAATACCAGGCATTGCAAAATCTAGCTCGAGATAGAAGTATTACCATCGAGGAAGCTGACAAAGGGGGGAATATAGTTATTCTTAACACGCAAGACTATATCACCATGGGTAAAATACATTTAGCCACCCCCCTATTGCTATCATAAACTTAAATTTAATCCCACCAAACGAATTGTAGCAGATTTAGGCAATTTAATTCAGGAGTGATACACCGAAGGCTTCTTGTCAGATAAGGAAAAAAGCTTTCTTTTCATTTCTGAACCAACCATGCCCACAGTGTACTTTCTTCCCAAAATACACAAGGCTTTTGAACATCTACCTGAAATTAGACCAATTATGAGTGGAATTAATTGGGCTACAGAGGGTTTATCCAAGTATCTTGACATCCATATCCTATATCAGAGACAGCACTCATGTACTTCAGTCTCTGAAGACCATCAAATGGGAACCAGACTTTTTATTAGCGACTATAGATGTGGTCTCTCTGTACACTAGTATAGATCATGAGCTAGCGGTGAAGGTTATTGACTACACTTTTCGTAACTCTTCAGCTTCCTATTCACAACATGTTGAATTATTGAAAAGTTTTTTGACATTTGCACTCTGCAACAATGCCTTCATATTTGACAATGAGTATTAGGTACAACTAATGGGAGTTGCTATGGGGACATAATTTGCACCCTCACTTGCTAGTGGCTGAGTAGGTTAACTGTGCAGGGAATTGGAGTGCGCCCCTCTCCTCTTTTTCATCATGTTTCCTTGATTGTTGAAGGGTGGAATCTTCAAAATCTAAAAGGGGCTGCACCAGGGTGACACATGCCCTGCTTTGGAGTGCCTCACTGTGGGCTACCCCCCCTTTCCCCACTGTGGGATTGGGTGTGAGCTTGTTCCTTGCTAACCTGATGACTACAGCTACCAGAAGTTCTTGCAGCAGAATCATCATTGATTGTTAACACCTGCACTTGCTATGAGCTGCAAGCTAAGACTGCCTCCCTGATGAGGTGAAGAGCACAGAAACCGGTAGGAGAACACCAGTGGCTGAGGAGGTTAACTGTGCAGGGAACTGGAGTGCACCCCTCTCCTCTTTTTCATCATATTTCCTGGATTTTTGAAGGGTGGAATCTTCAAAATCTAAAAGGGGCTGCACCAGGGTGACACATGCCCTGCTTTGGAGTGCCTCACTGTGGGCTACTCGCCCCCCTTTCCCCACTGTGGGATTGGGTGTGAGCTTGTTCCTTGCTAACCTGATGACTACATCTACCAGAAGTCCTTGCAGCAGAATCATCATTGATTGTTAACACCTGCACTTGCTGTGAGCTGCAAGCTAAGACTGCCTCCCTGATGATGGGAAGAGCACAGAAACCGGTAGGAGGAGAACACCAGTGGCTGAGTAGGTTAACTGTGCAGGGAACTGGAGTGCGCCCCTCTCCTCTTTTTCATCACTTGCAAATCTCTTCATGTCACAGTATGAAGAAACACATATTTTGAACAATGAACACTTTGGTCACAATCTAATCACGTGGCACCGCTTTATTGAAAATATTCTAATAATTTGGAAGGGAACATCAGAATCGTTTCAAGATTTCTTAGAGTATACCAACGTTAACTCATTTGGATTAAATTTACTGGTAGTTCACGCCCTGTCAAAATTGATTTGTTGGATTTATATATATTCATCGAAGACAATGCTATTCAAACTAAAACCTATCGTAAACCAACTCAGGTCAATTCTGTTCTGCTTGCCCAGAGCAGTCATAAAAGGGCAACCATTGATAACATCCCTAGTGGTGAATTCCATAGAGCAAGGAGAAACTGCAATATGATT
This sequence comes from Ambystoma mexicanum, assembly GCF_040938575.1. NCBI lineage: Eukaryota > Metazoa > Chordata > Amphibia > Caudata > Ambystomatidae > Ambystoma > Ambystoma mexicanum. Next base: position 524,282,384 of record NC_090923.1, read on the forward strand.
TCAGATTATTTTACGGAATGTTTCATTTTGAAACAAAGATTCAGACACAGAGACTACAGAGTTGATACCATCAACAGAGTGGCATCCAGATTTGCAGACATGAATCAGAATGATTTACTGTTGAAGGAGCGGTCACCCAAGGTAACACCATCACAAATTTTCATTACTACTCGGTTCTCTAAAGACTCTTCAATTTTGTACAAATTAGTCAAAAGACATTGGCATATTCTTCGACTTGATAAAGATCTAGCACCATTTTTATCTGAAAAGCCCAAATTTACGTTTACCAAAGCACCCACCATCAAACAAAGAATATGTCCATCTTTTCTTGATACCTTTTCTTGATACCTTTTCTTGATACACAGATTATAAAAGATCCAGCCAGAGATCTCGCCCCATTTATCACTAAACTTGTAAACTCCTCCTTCTCTAACAATTCTGTCCCAAGTAACCTCAAAGAGTCCTGGGTTCTACCACTGTTAAAAAAACAGACCCTTGACCCGGCTACACCCACCAACTATAGACCAATTACGACAGTCCCCTTTCTATTGAAAATCCTGGATAGAATAGCCTACTTGCAGATACAAGATTATCTGGAAGCTCACAAACTACTTGGCACCCGTCAATCTGGCTTCAGACCTCGGCATGGAACAGAAACAGCACTTATCGACCTCAAAAGCCAGATTGATAAATTAAAAGATAAAGGAAAGATGGCCATCCTACTTCTACTCGACCTTTCTACGGCTTTTGATCTGGTGGATCACTCCATACTTTGCAATCACCTATCCTCAGCGGCCCATTTCTCCAGTTCTGCAGTTGCCTGGATCCAATCTTTCCTCGCAAACAGAACCATGTGCGTGTTCTCACCCTCAGCAGCTGTTGACCCTATCCCCATCACCTGCGGAGTCCCTCAAGGATCCTGCGTTTCACCCACTTTGTACAACATTTTTACAAAGCCACTATTTGACAAATTGGACTGTCTGGGTGTCACCTACACAAATTATGCGGATGACACCCAGATACTCCTACCCCTCTCAGGAACCTATAATATAGATGTCGCGCGGATTAATGAAGTCTACATCATCGTTCAGGCATGGATGGCCACACATGGCCTCTGCTTGAATGATGATAAGACCGAATTACTCCTAGTTGGATCATCTAACAACATCCTTAAACTAAGTCCTCACTATACAAATATAGTCATCGATGGGAACAGTATACCCATTGCCAAACATGTAAAAACTCTAGGTTTCTACTTCGATGCCCAGTCTAACCTAACTAAGCACATCAACATGACATCTTCGGCCAAAGCCTACACTGGCAAGTTGATCAGAGCCTGTAGACCTCTACTATCCCCCTCTAGCTGCATTACTCTGGCGAGAGCGCTCATACAATCCAAATTGGATTATTGCAACAGTCTTTATCTAGGAGCGAACAAAACCATCTTAAACTTCAGATTATGCAAAATAACGCGCTCAGAGCCGCTCTGAATATTCGCAAAAGAGAGCATATATCAGAAACGAGAAAGCACCAGAGGTGGCTCTCTATACAGGACAAAATTGCCCTAAAAAACTATTTGCCTCACTCATAAAGCGCTTAACCACCAAGCCCCCCCCTACTCACAGATAAATTCACATGGAAGGTATCCAATAGAACCACCAGATCTTCCAACACACCATGTCTGGTGGTGCCCAGATATAATCTAAAAAGAGCCGGAGGTTCCAGCTTCCCAGTATTAGCTGCCCAGCTTTGGAACTCTCTCCCGCAGAATATTCAAACCATTCAGACCTTTAACAATTTCAGAAGTCAGGCTATCACCTGGATACTAAATAAAACTTAAATAAAAGTTCCTGATGCCACCAACTATTAGGTGATCGGCTCATACGACTGCTTTGACTGAAATGCTTCTTCTGCTTTGACCCATTGTACAATATGTATAATGTTCAATTTGTATATACCCAACATTGTAACTTTACCTTGTATGTTCAAATTGTATTAATCCTCATAATTGTCTAATTGCCTTGTAACCATTACTACCCTTAGCGCCCAATTACCTCCAGGTCAGGTGCGCGATATAAGTAAAATAAACAAACAAACCTCAGATGCTGGTGCGCAAGAAAATTGGCTCAAAAGAGCTAATGGCTACTTCAAATGTGGCAGTTGTAATCCATGTCAATATGCGTATAATAATTGTCAATCTTTCACTGATGCTTTTGGTACAGTTGTTAAAATCAACGGCTTCATTAACTGCAAATCATGCTACACTGTGTACGCAATCATATGTGTATGTGGTAAACTTTATGTTGGAAGCACCATCCGCCAGTTAAGAATTAGAGTAAGAGAACATCTAGCGAGTCTCAGGGTGTCTGAGGATACAGCTCCTTTAGCTTTGCATTGGCAACTTGAACATCAACTAAGCGATAAATCAGACATCAGATTTGTGGGCCTCATGAAAGTAAATCTGGGCAAAAGAGGGGGTGATATTCAACTTCGTTTGAGACGGATGGAATCCAAACTTATACGTTTCCTCAGATGCACTGTAAGGGGCCTGAACAGTGACCATGAAATTCATGTGTTCCTGTGAATTATTGATACTGTTGAGGATTATGTACTTGCTCATTATGTTTGAAACTACATATTAAGCTTATTACGGATTACCATAAGCCTACTTAGCAAATTGAAAAACTTTTGACTTCTAACATGATTGTTTGGGAATTTTCACTGACATTCAGCCAACTGGCGTATCATTAGTAGCATGTACTGAGTTAACTACCACTTGCTTACTGTGGTCCTTTATTGTTAGACTTATGTGGTTGTTTTCTGCACACATACTGTAATTTTGAAACATTCATTCATTTATTAGAAATTATTTATGTTGGAATTTGAGAAAAATTATTTTTCAAAGGCTTCCCTTACAGTTGTTGTCTTTTGAAGTCCGAAGTTAAATAGTCAGATGCAAATTAGAATTATATAGTAATCCTTTCTTTTTATGGTGCAACCGGGTTTGCCTCCCAACACCTGGGGTTCATGTTACCTTATTATTTTTTATTTTCCAATGTCCGAATCTTATTTCTGCAATGCAGCATATTTACACATTTCTTTTTTTACGATTCTAATTATATAATTTGGTAATTAACACAGGGGACATGTGGATATAATATCATACGCCCAGGTTCATATACACATATGAGGACACGATTTGTGCTCTCATTCGCCAATCACACCACACTTACCAGCACTGTTTACACCATGACGTCACACGTTTTTGAACGTGTGATGTCGCCATGTCACCAACGTCACTTCCGTGACGTAGCAAATGTTAAAATGCATCGCAGAAGGCAGATCATGTCGAGGAATACAACTTGTGGGGATTTGTCGCTTTTACTTTATCTATATACCACTACTACAAGATAACATGCTGTTTTAAATGCTTTCTCGTCTTAGATATCTGCATACCTGTATATGGGGTATACAAAAGTAATAACACTACACTGAAGAAATGTACTTGTCCTGAAGAAGGCCATAATATCAAGGGTTCGACAAGCACTAGAGATAGTGCCCAACTTTACCCAAGGGCCGAAACATGTCGACTACTGTATAAGACTAGAGAACAACTGAAGTCTATTATCTAACTGCTACAATTTAATGTGGTTTGTTGTACTGATGACAAAGAACCCCATCACAGATAAATCTGTGTTTTAATAGTGTTTTTGGAAAAAATGTGAATAATTATTCCCGGTTTTTATGTATATATATTAACATGTATTTTGTAATATTGATTAAAAATAATATTTTTTTGATAAGTAAATAGTGGAGAGCGGTTCATCAGTAATGTTAACTGTGTCCTGGTAAGTCATGTGACAACTGAGATGTAGTCTGTATTTTGAGGAGAAAATGATGTCCTGTATTGTACAATAGAAAACATCACACAACCCCCTATTTATAGGCGGAGAGTGGGGTAATCTGTTTCTTTATTTTGTTACATTTAGCCTTTTACTTTATGGCAGCTCTGATTTTTCGGGTAAGTCATATGCATCCACAAGGGCACTTCGATCAACTACTAGGTATTCTTGTGCAGCAACACTGTACAGCATTATGTATTCTTTGATATTTGTTCCTATTACTGATAGTATCGCCGCTCGAAGCAGATCACACTAGACACACTGTATTTATCATTTGCAGGTATATATGTTCATCCAGCCAGTGCTGTAAGGCTGATCATAATCTTCACAGTTATCTCGGGTCATCATACGACCAATTTGACGCGATTTTGCGCAACAGACCATTATTCTTCCGGGAGATTAATCCCTTTTCAGGCATTATGTCACCATGCAATTTTGCTTTTTATATTTAAAACTTTGCAATTTTTAGATAATGCTTCATTGTTATCTCCACAATTCATTTACAGTCATTTCTTGTGCAAGAATCACCAATCGGGTAAGACAATATTCACTCACCACGTGTTTTCACGTTACACAAGTTTGGAATCATAATTTTATGGCCATCTTATGACCTAATTAGTGATGGGAATAGGCGATTCTCACCCACATTTTGACTCATATTCACATATTGGCAAATGGCAATGCCCATTGATTTTTGATTTAATCTATGAGGCACAATGAACCCGGGTATTTGATGTGGCAAACGGATCGGGACACCATTTCTTTGGTGAAATTTGTTCTATTTCAAAATAGTGACTAATATAGCTGCATGTAATATTGCACGGTTCTCAATTACTTATCACTGTTAGGGAGAATTCTCTATTAAGGCTAATTTCCCAAACCTAGTGAGTCCCCCAGCAGCTTTGCTGGATTTTTGGGGTTTATTTTTTTCTCCTGCTAAGAGTGAGACTCTTTTTCTCCCACTCTTAGACATGATTTGAGATATCCTTTGACTTTGTAATGTGTTTTATGGGCTATGGGGTCTTTTACTCCATGGGGCTTCATGTGTTTTTGGTATGTGTGTTACACAGGGGCGTCACAGTGACCTCCAAACATAGACTCCGTACCCTGGGACTGACTACTGTCTCCCAGGGCATGTAAAGTCACCATTGGCTTTACTAGTCCTAAATTGTGAACAGAACGAGTACAAACCATCATATTGTGGGCATACTGGTAGGGGCAATTCGATTGCCCCTGGGTCTGTTGTTCGAGGGGTACTGTCCAGTCCCCCCGAGCAAGTTTTGGCTGATGGCAGTGGATACTACTTTCTTTTTATATTCGACCGCGAATATATTCCTATGGGATTTTCCCATTGTTCGAGGCTAATACTTTTTAACATAGCCTCAAACATACCGCCGGTTTATTTATTTAATATTAATTCACAGGTTGGTATTTTTTGCCAGAACTCGGTTCCAAAATGGCGTTTGTGTTTGCTTCTGTGACTCCAACCCGAAGTTGAGCCCTTTGTTCCACTTTTGGCGGGCTTCTGCTCAGAAGCCCTCCAAAGTGGTGCCACTCTGTCTGGGTACCACAGGGGGTGTGGGAGCAGTGGTCGAAGTGAGCGGGAGCAGTCAGGAGCGGTGCTCCTATACTTTTTAAAATTACCCTGTACAGCTCCTATACTTTTATTTTAAAAAGAAACCATTCCAGAATGGTTTTGTTTTAAAATAAAAGTGTAGAAGAAGTTGAAACCTTCACTTTCAGTGCACTGCACTGAACGTTCCCTTAAACACCAGGTGCAAGTGTTTGGGGGGTGTATTGTGTTTGGGAGGGGTTGTGGTAATGGGGTTTGTGGGGAGCAGGGGCAGGCCAGCAGGGAACATAGTTCCACTACTTCTTTTCGTACACTTCGACCACTGTGTGGGAGAGGCTTTAGGCACCCTGGACTGAGTTGCCTCGGCAACTCAAGTTGCACTCTTGTGTGATTGGCTCAGTGGTGAGCCGCCCGGCTCACCACTTAGCATGTTTGAGTGACCGCTAGGACTGATGAATGGGGGTTTTCTGCATAAAAGCAGGGCTTTGGGGACTAGGACTGCAGATGTCGCCACAGGACCAAAGAATCCGGAGAGGGAGAAGCTGAGCCGACATGCAACGACGACACCACCGGTGGAGCCCTGCTGAACCGACTCACCACTTCTTCCAACGACAGAGGAGATCTTCATCCCGAAGAGTCTTCTTCCTTTGACTGGTGGGGATAACCAGTTTGCCCGCCTTTTCACCTTCCCGGATCATCTCGTGGCTGCCTTGCCTGTGCCAAGCACCCCGGCAACCGGGATACCACTTTTTACCACTACCGCGTATAAAAGGGTAGTACCTTTTAACCGGAGAACTCCGCGGCTGGTTTCTTCCCTGGCAGTGCAACGACCTTCAGCTTTCCTCCACGTCGAGATCTTCTCTTCCTCTGGACGACGCCGCAACTTGCATCCACTGCCAGGAACAACTGCCCCGCTGGAGGATTCTCTCCACTTTCAAGGTACTGTGTCCGCCTGGACTCCCTCGCAACGGTCTGTGTAGGGTGTCTCGTAAATCCTCATTTTACCATTTGGGTTGGCCCTAGGCTGTCTAACTGAACTTTTCTGAGCTGAACTGATTCCTTTTTAAACTCTCTGCAAGACTTTCCAAGCCTTTTAAACTGTGTGATCTTGGGCACATTGGTGTTCTACTCTCTCCAAGAGGGAGCCTGGCCTCTGAACATTTTTGCTCACAAGTAGACTTTAACTTTCCTGACTTGCTGAGTGCTTCTAAAGTATTGTGTTGTGTGCTGTTCCTAATTTCTGCCTTTTCCCTCCCTTTTTCTTAAACTTATTGGAGTGCCATCTTTAGTTAAGCGCTCACCTCTGTCTGGAAATAAGTGGTGTTAACTAAGACTTGTCTAATAAGGAATAAGGGATGTATATATATTAATAGTGACTGTGTTTTTGAACTTGCTTACAATAATAGTGCTAGAGTGTTTCTAAGTGTGTCTTTTTAATAAATAATTATATACTTGATACCAAAGCTCTGGTCAGTGTTTGCTTGTGCTACTGTATTTTGGTACCTATCTTGTATACTCTATATACTGTCTAACTCTTCTTGAGAGAAGTCTGGCTGCTCAGCCACAGCTACCAGGTAAATCTGAGTGGTACAGACCGCTACCAATTGGGTTTACTGCCAACACCTGTAGTCTTAAGCCTTTTGCAGTGGTCCCTAAGGGAACTGCACAGGTTTCTGCCTAACAATCACCAATTACTTTACAAGTTTTTCTTAGGAAAATCCCTCCTTGAAATCCATTGTGACTATTTGTTTTTATGTTTTCTTTGGGTTGATTGACTAAAGATATTCATCACTTGCTTGAACCCTTCTGCCTGTTTTGTGGAATATGGTATGTAAATATTGACATGTCCTTTTGCCTTATTTGGAATATACGTTATGTACATGACACAAAATGTTCTTTATAATTTTGATTTTTGCTTTCTAACTTGCTTTTTCTCATTTCATATCCTTATTGTCTGGTGCATCGCTAGTATGGTTATTTATGATTTATTATTATATATTCTATGGGGCTTATGCAGCCTTGAGAACGACGTGGCGGTCGAAACACATGTCGGCTGTCCAAATAAATTCACCTATCAAGCAAAGACCTGTTTGTGGAAATCTTCCAAATGAACTTTGTTTGACTTATCTTGTGACTTGAGCGTGACTCTACGACCCATCACAAACATTTTCACTGTTAATTTCCCCCCCATCTCCTGTGGATGAGCTGGAGGGTTAAGAGGGGTTGCTGCCAGTTTTCACACAACCAATGTCATTCATCTCTTAATTTTGTACAGTAATTTTATGGGTGCTCAATAGCGCACAGCCCAATATATCGAATCCACAGATACTTTGATTCTCTGTACAGTGCTTTGGCAAAAGCGCTATAAAAAGAACAAATTCATTATCACAACAATCCCCCATACAAGAACACTCATGTTGTATTGGCCCACTAATGCCAGTAGAAAATGTCAAGCAAAAGTAAGACAACATTGCTTTACGGGCTGCAAAAAAGGCTTGCCCCAGCCTAAATAAGAGCCAGCCTACATAAGAACACTTATCATGTTGACTTTGACCTTAACACCAGTAAAACAATGCCTGCCTCAGTATGGAAACATTGCCCTCCCCCATGTAAGAACACTCACAAAGCTGGCTTTATCCTTAATGCGAGTACAAAATTCAAAGCCACAGTAGGATCCAGCCAGTCTCGTTGCACTGTCCTTCCCCTAATGCAAACCCTCCTTCACATTATAACACTGAAGTTGGCTTTCCCCAAAAGGCCAGTAAAACATGCCATACTCCTGGCAAAATATGTTCATGCTCCAATGCGCGCGCCATGCTCGGACTTGCCTTTAGGGAAATAGGTCAATGCCGGAAACCCAAAAAAGCAAAATGCTTGTGTGGGCCAGTTTTTTGGGTCAAAGTTGGTCACTTTTTTGGCCAATGTGGGGCAGTTTGATGAGTTACTTCACTATGCGAATAGTAGTTTTGACCAGTGTTGCTGGATAAATATTCTTTAAAATGCACAGTTTGCATCACATTTTATCATAAAACTCTCCCGTGGGTACTATTCGAACGGTCATAAAAGGAATTAATTGCCATTTGCAACTGTGGGCCACTTTTACATTGGTGCCCTACACAATTTTATACCCCAGTTCGAGCCTGACACACGCGCACACACACCCACGCCCATAGAGCATCTGTCATTCACAGGAGCACCCAGAACATTCACATTGCATTCTCATTCACATGCACATTCGCATCCGCACCCATGTACACCATTCACACTGCATTTATTCATACGCATGCACTTAGACACCCCCTCACGTACAAACATACATACACCCACTTACACACACCTTCACATGCATGCATACATATACACATGAATACAATCCACACATACAAACCAAAACGCATAGTTTTCTTACCTGTTCCCTCTGCACCCTCTCAGGCCCTTCCCTGTCTGTGTCCCTGCATCTCACAGGCTATTTAGTTAAACAAAAGAACGCTAATCATTGGGGGCACGCGCCAACTAAAGGTTGAGCCCAGCAGTTAAGTCTTTAGCTTCCACATGGGGGGTCTAATGATATCATCCCCTGGGCAGGTTTTTATCCTCAGCACGTTTGCTGAGGCCGCAGTCATGGTAAAAGACAATTTTCTCACCTTGGAGAGCAGTGTATTTAAAAGTATGTTTAAAAGTAAGTAAGTACACCACTCTCCAAGGTGACAAATGTGGCAGCTTTTTGCCATCTGAGCCCGAGCTTGGCCTGCTGCATTAAAGTGGAAGGGCTTCAGCCCTCCCAAACCCATGCCTGGCGCCGCACATGGAAAGAGGACAGTTAAAAGGTACAATAAACAGTTTTAAGATACAGAGATCTTCTACACAATATATTTGTAAAGTATTCTTCATATAGAAAGGTTCTGAAAATAATCTGATCTATAATATATAGACAAGCAATAACCAATCAGAAATAGAAAACATTCTGAAACGTGGCCCAACAGGACATTCTTTGAGAAACAAAGAACTCTGCAGAATTCAATACAACCACAATATAAAGTGTATTCCTTTTAGGATTGTGAATATTGATAGCCCCTGGGAGAGGAGGGAGAATTTGTACTGTGATGATGCCATGAAGGCATGCTGTAATGAGTAGCCTCAATATGTGGGTAAATTACGATATGGGAGGAGAGGTCTGGGAGGCTATCTGAATACCTGAATTGTCAAGCACTTAATTTATGCCAGAGTGCTTATCATGTCTTTCTAAATCCTAGCAGACATTTGGTAGGGGAATCATCATTTATTGACCTAAGATAATGCTTCTCCCAGAGGGCTCTCTAACGGCACATGAATTGTAGTCCTGATGATACAGTGCTTTCAGAGGCTCCCAGTGTAACATGTGTAACTGAATTAAGGCCACTGGGGAGGGTCAGAAGAATCAGACAGACTAGGATTTTCCATTTCAGTTAGTATTTATTGTAAATAATAGGAAAATGCCTCACTTTCTCTAATCTGGGGGTTCCCTGCCTAACAGAACTAAATTAGGGTTCTCGTCATCAGTTCTGGAGTCCAAAGTAAAAAGTTTGACCTTTGTCCAAAGTCCAAACTATTCTGAACCTACCACTAAATTCTAAAACAGCTCAGGAGAATGACTCCCTTCTTCTGTGTTGCTTTCCAGCAAGTACTTATCAGTACAGGATCTTCAAATAGCTCTTAGCTATTTCTTGTGCCAGTTCATTCAGTTCTCTTAGGGGACTTCTCCACGCCCTTTTGTGTATTTCCCCTTGGTTTCTCAAATTCCTCTTTCTAGGCGACCTGGCACCTGAATATTCGTTTATTCTGTCCTTCACAATTGTAATTGATAGTCTTTCTCTTTCTCACACCAGTTTCATCATAGCTAAACCTTCTCCTTAATCACTTAATATAAACCTCTGATTTTGTGTCTCTCACTGTGACTATTACTGGTAAGGCAACTGTTATCACTGCCTCTCTCCCTGAGTCTCGTGCTTTCCCTGTTACCTCTCTCACGGTGGGGTTGTGTCACTGAGTAGGTGTTCTCTTCTCCTTGTCAGGACGCCTTTCATAGTTAGTTTTATGTCTCTCTGGTTGCACTCTTTCACGTGTGTCAGGATGAATGGTTTCTGCTTTGGTGAGGGATTCCTCACATTCCCTGTTCCGGATACCACTCTCTTTGCTCAGACCCCTTCTGGGACCATTCTCAACCTCCCATGCTGTAGTTCGCTGCTCATTTTGCGTGTCCCTCCTGGGACTAAGGGTTGCCTGGCTGGCCTCTGTTGGGCTGTTGTCTAATTCTTTCACTTGGGTGTCTCTCCTGGGACTAACATCAGTTCTGCAGTTTTCCAATAACCTGTCTCTCAAACAGGTATGTGTAAGGCTCGGTTTCCAATGACTTCCTTCCGTCTCAGCAAACAGCCTCTGCACCGATAAATCAACGTCCCTCTCACAGCTGATCCAACACTGTGAGGCTTCTCTCTATCCCCCTCTCTTTGCACTTTCTTGATGAGTTCTGGGATTTCCGCAGCTGCGTGTGGGAGTCCTTCTTCTGTTTCTTGCCGATATTCATTATAACTCCACTGGTCTTCCTTCTTCATCCCAGTATATTCTTGAGTTACATTCGTTATAACTGTATTGATCTTTTTTGTCCCAGTATCCAACAGACATTGGACAGTGCCTAAGGTATCACAATAAGTAGATAAAACGGGGCTCTTGATGCTTTATCTCGATGTGCTTGCCACTGTTGGTCTGTTGAGGGTAATGGGAAGGAAGTCCCTCATCAGAACTGGTCCCTTTAGGTCCCTCTTGCTGCAACCCCTACGGATGCTATCGCCTAATGGGCTCACCTCCCTAGCCTCACAAGAAAAGGCTCCCCCATGGGAGCAGTGACTGAATCCTGTGATTCACCATACCACTCAGCCGCCATTTCGTAGTAGGCTGGCCTGTACCGGTTGATAGAGCCTTATTCTTTGCTGGAAGCACATTAGGGGGTCAGAGCGACTGACCCGGAAGCAGAAGACCACATGCTGACTAGAGACGAAATGGAAACAGAAGTTGTATTCATGGAAGTAAACATGAGTGTTATTTTTATATTTCCATGGGGGGTCAATTGGAAGTGAAGCGTATTGCAAGTGGCTTTTCCTTGAGTGGGAATAAAGGGAAAGCAGTTTGGCTTGGGTGGTGGGCTAAAGTAAATGCTGTCGTTTATTGGCATGCAAGTCTGTAATAGAGAAATCTCAGACTTGCCCATTCTCAATGAGACTCCTTGGTCTTATTTATTTTACTTCGATAGATGGTGATCACGACTCGAATCTGTCACACAATGCTATGAGCCACTGGATCCTGAGGACCTCCTTCCGGACAGCTCCATGAGTACTCAAGACTATTGGGTAGCGGAGCTACATTCAAATTCTCCATACAGGGTTTCCAGAGGAGGATATCGGGGCTGGTGAGGGTGAATGGGGGTCTGCAGAGGGAACCAAGGGTTCACTTTGGGATCAGGGAATGGACAATTCAGTTTGGGATGTTTATAGGGGGTATGCTGAAATGGGATGGAGATTTTTGGTCTGGGGTTGTAGCATTTGCCTGTTTTATAACTGATTGTTTTAGTTTTGTTTCTCTTTTACCCAGAAATGAATCTGGCAAAATATGAAGGGTAGGGACTGTGCCCGGTGGAAGGGATTCTCGAAAGTGCATGAGATCCCAGATGGCGTGTAATGCCCGGGTACTGATTAGAGTAACAATTTGAGGTTAGATTGAGCTCAGAATTAAATAGGGAGAGACAAATGGTTGTATTGTGAGAGCCCTTAACCTTGCCAGAACCACTACGTGGTGTCTCTGGTTGTTAAAAGTGAATCCCTTTTCTTTCTGGTCTGCAAAGGAGTGAAGTCAAAGAACATGTGGAGGAGCTGCACCTGGGTAAGATATACTTTATCTCTAGGCTTATCACTAGTATGAGGTCACTCATAGGAGCGAGGCCAGAGGAAGCACAACAGGAGCCACCCTTGGTAGAGATGTCAACTTTGGTGCCCTCTGCCCCAAGGGTGCCGAGGCATAGTGGGCTGGGACCTGCAGGGACTCAGGCATGCAGGGGGACACCTCCCTCATATGCTTCCTCTAGGATGAGGGGAGGTACAGTATATGGTAGGGATTCACACCCTTTCCAAGCTCCACTGAGATAGGTGCCATCTGGTCATGAGAATGGAGAACAACATCAGTGTCTTGTCACTGTCCATGTACTCTGGACACCCTAGGACCTCAGGACCTTAGCAAAGGAGTTCACTAATATCAGGGCAGAGCATCAATGATTTGTAGAAGAACTTCAGGCAGAAATGTAGTGTTATAACCGATCGTGGGCTGATATGAATCAACTCATGAGAATAGTGATGCCTCCGGAAGTTAGACAGCAGTTAGTGGAACGAGCGACATGGCTAGTCACGGGTCCAGGCAGAGCGGATGTCCTGGTGCAGGCAAGGGAAAAAAAGTGACGGCGGTTGCCAAGGTATGCCCCAGAAAGACTAATTGGTCAAAAATATCAAATTGTAACCAGAACAATGGCGAATCTCCTGGCGATTACTTAGACAGGCTGAAGATGGTGTTCATGCATTACTCTGGCATTACGAAACCAGAGGAAACAGCGCAGGAGGCCATATCAAACTCATGTGTTGCCGGGCCTTTCAGTTTCTGGTGCAACTGACACACTTGTGTATAGGCTGGCAGACCAAGCCACTAGTGGAGTTTGTGGTAAGGTGAATCATTGTGTTGCGTGCCAAGAACTGAAGAAGAAAACGTTTGAGAATAATCTTATGACATCACAAATGTCGAGTACAACACCCTGCGATTCAGGCCCAAGGGATGGACCGACAAAGGGGAAGCAGTAGAGGTGCAGATCAAATAGCCCAACAGGTATATCAAAACCATCAAGGAGGGTATATGGGATAGACACAGCAACAAGACAGTGGGGACAGTGCGATCAACAGCAGACGTGGGGAGCATAGGGTCAGCAAGGACAGGGAAATTGTCCATACCAGCAGGCTTCGAGAGACGTGGTGCCAAATCCTTTGACCAGTAACTATTGTAAGCAAGACGGACATTGGAAGAATGAGTGCCCTTTTAGGCCACAAAGACCATATCCACACAGTAATACGATCTCATATAATGGCCAAATACACAAGCAGGGAAAACAGGGCCAAATGCAGGCAGCCCCTCCTACGCCCACATTTCTGAATTCAAATGCTAACCCTTTCATCCCTGGGGACCAAGGTGGGCCGAGGGAAGATTCGATTGGCTTCTGACAACCTGAAGGGGAGGGAGCTCTGGAAGCTCTTATGATTCCAGTCAATCAATCGCAAGGGTTTCTATGTCCAAAGTCAGGTGCAGGGGAAACCAGTGCCATGTTTAAGGGGTGTGTAAGGAAGGCATGCTATCAACAGTAAGACAGGCACAAGTGACCACAGTTAAAGGGTGTTAATGGAACTTCAAAAAGGGTATGATAAACGCCTATCTAATTCTAAATCTTGAGGTTGGCGCAACCTACGACCATCAAATAAAAACAACGCAGTCCTAGTGGTGTCTTGTCAAAATAAAAGGGCCTATACTAAAATAAATGATTGCCAATTCCTACCTCTAAATACAAATAGTGTAGGGAATAATGTTATAAAAAGAAACAAGTGTTCAAAATGATATGTCAGGATGTTCAGGCTGTTGTCTTCCCTTCCCCACATGTTCAGCACGGGACAAGGCGGTTCACTCGAGCCTAGCACATTCTCTGGCTTCTTCCGCATGAGGACCCAGTTCAATTACCAGCATCAGGGCCTTCTGTGCCCAAGTCTCTTTACTTGTCAAAGTCTCTTGATTCAGCGGGCCTGATGTACAAAACAAACAAAGTTATTTTCCTCTCACAAATACTCAATTCAGGTGATTCACTTTTCGGCCTGGATCCCCCTCAGCTGGGCTCAGATTAGTTTCTTACAATGATCGCTACTTTGGATCCCCTTCTTCTGGGCTCAGATCCTTTTTTACAATGTTCAGAGAATATTCTTTCTCGGGTGACTCACGGTTCACTCCAGATCCCCCTCAGCCGGGCTCAGATCCTTCCTCTTACACAATTATTTGCGGACCAATTTCAGTTTGTATTAAACTATCAAAGACTTTTGAATGTGCACAGGGTTTAGCTTGACCAATTGCAGGACCACTTCGATCTCCTAATTACATTTCACATTTGCCAACCAGTTGGATACATAACAGAGACCTTCGAGTGAGCACCCACGGGGCACCTGACCACTCTGTTTACAGTATCTTTCTTGGGTTCAAAAGTTCAGTCACTCCTCTGTTTTTAATTATATTTTCGTCGCTCTTCACATACGCTTCGCACACTGTTCTCTTTAGATTTGCCATACAATGTTGCCACTTGCAACCTTGGTTCTAACAAAGGCCGGTCTGGTTTCAGTCTCCTCGACTCACCGGCTGTGTTGACTTTACTGGCCCTGCTTTGTTGTAGGAGCCAAGGACCGTACCACAGCGTCAAACGCTCCTCCCTGCCTTAGTTATGGACACGGTAGAACCCTGGGTACCGCCGACACATAATGCAGGCTTCTTCAACTTTAATTCCAGGTCTTGGGTTTCTTATTTTCCAAAGCTCACGAAAGTAACGGTCTGAAAAGGTCAAGGGCACTTTCCCTCCTTAAACTGCCATCTTGGAACTGCTGCTTCCTCGTGTGCTTTGCCTTGCTCAGAGTGTGCTTTCGTGCTCCGCCTTGTATCCGTGTGGGGAAGTGTGATGGAAGTCAGGTGTGTGTAATGATCAGTAATTGCCTGACCTTTGTATTGGGACATGTCAGGTATACGGCCGCTGGTGTTAGTCCGTTTTCACTCACTGTGAGCTGTCCGTGAGAAAGTGTTTGTGTCAGGAAAGGGGCTAGCGGGTTGAGTTCGTAAGTATCCCACCTGGTAAGATGGGGAAAAGGTTTAACCGGGAAGGAGATACTGCATCTCACCATCATGTGTCCCACTCCCGCTCCCGAAGACCACTCATCCAGGTGATCCTCCCGCGCTGGTCCGCCCCCAGGAACTGGATCCAAAAGCCATGGCCGTGTCCTGGCCACCTGGATGACACATCCTCGGGGACAAGCGGGTGAGACACCTTCAGGTTTCTTACAGGTACCAGGCTAAATAGATCTGCCCTACGAATGAGTACATGCCTGGAGAGACAGTGAGAGCAGTAGGCATATCCAACATTTCTATTGTTCATCAGGTGACTGCACCTCTTACAGTCACTTTAGGACCCATCACGGACCAACACGCGTTTCTTCTAAGTCCCACATCATCTGTTAATCCGTTGTGGAGAGATTTGTATTCCGGATGAGGTACTCCTGAGTGTACCCTCTGATAAAACAGTAGCGATAATGGTAACCCTGCGCAAACACCAGGAAGGGAAAAATAGAGCTGGAGACAGTCAGTTATAAGAAGATTTGCATAAACTAATTGATTCTGTATCAGACTGTTTGTGGGCCACCCATGACCATGAAGTGGGGTATATACGCATGGCTGAACTGGTAAGAATAAAGGTAGACCCATTAAAGAGGTTGGCCCACACTCCACAGTACCCTTCAAAGCCTGAGGCAGAGGTGGATATCACCCAGTTATGGAATCGTTGCTGAGGCAAGGCATTATAATTCCAACCAGTAGCCCATGTAACACCCGATTTTTTGCAGTGAAAAAGGCAGGAAAGGATGTTTACCGTTTTGTGCAAGACGTAAGGGCTGTCAATGTTGGGTTGATACCTTCCTTCTGTAAGGAATGCGTGGTATCAACAGTAAGACAGACATAAGTGACCACAGTTCAAGGGTGTTTATTGAACTTCAAAAAGGGTTTGAAAAACACCTATCTAATCATAAATGTACAGATGGGAGCAAGCTACGACCATAAAATAATAATAATGCAGTCCTCGTAGTGTCTTGTCAAAATAAAAGGGCCTATACTAATAAGTCTATTGCCAATCCCTGCCTCTAAATACAAATAGTGTGGGAAACAATGTTACGAAAAGAAAGAAGTGTTCATAAAATGATATGTCACGATGTTCAGGCCGTTGGCCTCCCTTCCACGTTTTTAAGCACAGGAGAAGGTGGTACACTCGAGCTCAGCACAGTCTCTGGCTTCTCTAGCACGAGGATACAGTTCATTCATTAGCATCAGGGCCTTTCGTGCCCATGTCTCTTTCCTTTCAGTCTCTTCATGCAGAGGGTCTGATTTGACAAACAAACAATACGTTATTGTCCTTTTCCAGATGATCACATGTACTCAAGTTCTTAGGCAATTCACTATTCACCTGGGGTCGCCCTCAGCCGGGCTCAGATCCTTCCACCACAATGTTTGTACATTATTTATGCATCTAATTCCTCATAGGGTATTGTTTCTCGGTTGACTCACAGTTCACCCTGAATCCCCCTGAGCCGGGCTCAGATCTCAGATCCCCCTCGGTCGGGCTCAGATTCCTTTTAACACAATGTTCATAACTTTACAAAAACTTGCTTTAACCAAAAGCTTTTAACTGATCTCCGTCTGCTGGGCTCGGACCAACTCTCTATGTGTCACGCCCACGCCCACAACTGTCACGCCCAGAAACATACCACATCACGATACCTGTACCCGGTGTGCCTCCCAACAGCAGCAACATGCACCAGCGGTTCCTCGCCATATCAGGGAGGCTGTGAGGAGATTGTTGTGTCCTCCGACATGGCGGCTATGGTCGCGATGGTGTTGGAAGTGGCCATGGCTCCCGAGGTACACCTGCATCAAGCCGTGGCCCGTCTTCGCTTCCTATCTCCGGTCACATGCTCCCACCCAACGCAGCGCCGCTCACGTGATCCCGTGAAGGCACGCTCATGTGACCAATAAGGAAGTACTCCACAATAAAAGAATGCCGGCCACACTAAATAGCGCTTCTCGGCTGTTTTCCTTGTGGCGAGTGGTGTATTTGGATTCCTGAACTCTGTCTTCCGGTTTTTTGGACCTTGCTCATGCTTCCTGACCTGATCTTGCTCATTCCTTTGGACTTGGCGATTTGGCTACCTGTCTTCACGGTTTTTTTGGATTATTTCTGCCTATTGGACTAGGGATTTCTTCTGGACACTTATTTGGCAAAGATATTGTGGAAGGACACCGTATCTCTGATTTTCAGAGACATGTTTCATCTCCTTCCTTAACCCAGGATACCTTGCACTTACCTCTTCAAGTTCTGGTGAAATCCATCACTTACTGCAGGTACTTGAATACTACAAATCCCTATTAAACACTTCTATCATCTTGCTGCTGCTGGGTTTCCTTCCCCTCCATTTCCATCCCAGGGAGGGAGTCATAGGGATTCTCCTCATCCACAAATCATCCACAGGCAGTCTGCTGGTAGGTGTCATTTCATTGTTTTTGCTGGAGATTATTCCTTGTGTTACTTGTTTTGGGAACTCATGTGTGATTGACTGTTTCCTTTGCAGCTGCCTGGGTACCCGTGTTCCTGCTTCCGTCACCTGTGGCCTCAATAACTGGCTGGGGAGTGGTTATGGTTCCTTCCTGGCCGGTGCTTGGGGACGGAGGTATACATAGTCATCACAGAGTCTTTCCGTGACACTATGCGATTTCATCAACTATCAAAGACTTTCGAATGTGCACAGGGGTTTTTGCTTGACCCGTTGCAGGACCACTTCGATTTCAGAGTTCTTTATCACTCTTCACATTTGCCATCTTTCATCTGGATACCTAACAGATTTTCAAATGAGCACCCACGTGGTGCCGGACCACTCTGTTTATGGTGTTGTATCTTGGCTTCAAAGTTCAATCACTCATCTGCTGATTAATTGTGTTTGCGCCACTTGCCACATACGGTTCATACACTGTTCTTTTCAGTTTTCACTATACAAAGTTGCCGCTTGCAACCTGGCTTCAACAGACTGGTATGATATCAGTTTTCCCAACTCACTGTCTGTGCTGGCTTGACTGGTGCTGCTTTGTTGTAGGAGCCAAGGACAATACCACGGCAGCACATGATTCTTCCCGCCTTGACTATCGATGCAGGAGAGCCCTGGGTACATCCGACCCACAATGCAGTGTTCTTCAGCCCCAATTCCTGGTCTTTATTTCCTATTCTCGAAGGTTCTTGAAAGTAACAGTCTTTCATTGAAAAGGTCAAGGGCACTTCCCTCGTTGCAATCCTCTTTGGTTTTGCCATCTTTCGCCTTGTATTAAACGGCCATCTTGCAACCAATGCTTCCTCGTGTGCTTTGCCTTGTTCTGTGTGTGCTTTCATGCTCAGCCTTTTTTCCGTGTGAGGAAGTGTGATGGAACTCAGGTGTGTGTTTAATGGTCAGGGATTGCCTAATCCTGGCTGACCAGTGTATTGGGACATGTCAGGTATGCAGGTCAGGTGTTAGTCCGATTTCTCTGTCAGTGAGAAAGTGTTCATGTTGGGAAAAGGGGGTGGGGTGTTCAGTTCATAAGTATCCTACCTGGTAGGATGGGGTAAAGGTGTTACAGAGAAAGGGATACCGCATCTCGCCATCCAGTGTCTCACTTCCACTCCCCAAGGACCCCAGGTGGTCCTCCTGCACTGGTCCACCACCAGGAAACTGTATCCAAAAGCGATGGCCGTGTCCTGGCCACCTGGATGACAGATCCCCGGGGACTAGCAGGTGATACACTGTCAGGTTTCTCACACTTCCCAGCTGTACCAAATCCAATTACCATATTCTCCTGCATTCTGCCAGAACCACGCATTTCATAGTAGTGGATCCGTGCTGAGCTTTTTTCTCAGTCACCATTGTAAGGGTGTGGAAGGGGAAGACTGACATACAGATGGATTTGTGGTTATAAACTTTTATTTGGTGAAAATAACGGAGGAAAACCCCTTACTATCCCTAATGCTAAGAGGGCTTTCCTTGCTTCAACTAAACACTAAAGATTCTGTAAGGAAGTCAGCTGAAATTATATCGTTCACCGTCCTGTGTCAAAAGCCTATTTCCATCCCTTACAATTTTGACTCAACTAAAAGGGTAGATGAATTTTGACTACATTGATTTTGAACTACATTGCTAGCAGTCTGAGGGACTATTTCCTGAGGGAATGACTCCCTTTCCCAGGTTGCAGTTCTTCTCATAGGCACAAAAAAAGTTCCAGATTGCTCAATTCCCCATTAAAGCAAAGTTCCAACTCAAAAACCTGGTACCAAGAGAATGCCTCCCTTCCCTTGGTCTTTCCCAGCCTTTTCATCATATTCACAAATACCAGGGGGGAATTACTCCCTTCCCCTGGCCTTTCTTACCCTCTTCCCAATTTTCACAAACACCAGCGGGAATATGCTTTTCTTCCCCTTGTCTTTCTCAGGTTTACACAGTTAGCAATGCAAGGGGAATGACTCCCTTCCCCTTGCCTTCCTCATGCTTGCACAGTTCACGATGCACGGGGTAGGTTTCTTCCCCTGGCCTCTTTCAGGCTTGCACAATTCACAATCTTTATCACAATGTACTCAAGTACCAGGGGGTGTGACTATCTTCCCCTGGCTTCTCTTAGGCTTCTTGTAATGCCAAGAGAAGGACTCCCTTTTTTGGCCTTCATCAAAATATTCACAAACTTTAGTACAATGTTCCTAAGTACCAGGGGGTATGCCCCCTTCCTCTGGTCTCACGTAGGCCTCTTGTAATTCCAGGGGAATGACTCCCCTCTCTTGACCTTTGCAATCGTCACAATCATTATCACAATGTCAGGGGGATAATGCGTCTTCCCCTGGCCTTCCTCAGTTCATAATGCCAGGGGGTATGGTCTTTCTCTCACAGCCTACTTGGTTCACTACACTGCCAGGTACTGAGACAATTGAAGATGACTTGGGCAACTCTTCACAGAAGGGTGTGCTTCCCAGACCCATGTGATTCTCTCTTCTCTAGGTTGCTACCCGGTTTATTGTCCTGCCAGGACTATGAAGATGTCATTACCTGTTGTGGGTCCCAGACCCTTTCCTTGCTACCTCTCCAGCCCTCTGGCTTCCCACCAACTTTCCCAGCTACCCAGGCTTCTCCAGGCATTTTATCGACCTATTCTTGTCTGTGGGCTTTGCTTCCCTACTCTGGCTTCTCGCAGTCTCTCCACAAATCGTGTTTCTCTGCTCCTGGACATTGCGCTTCCAGCTCTCCGCACACACCAGCTCTCCTTGTCGGCTGGTTTTTCTGTCCTCTGCCGCCTTCTCTGCTCGACCCACCATGGTGGAGTTAGCAGGGCGGATCTGCCGGTGGCCAAGTTTCTTGGCCTCTGCATTTCTGTCATTTACCTTGCTTCGGCTGCGTTTGAAGTTCCCGGCTCCTGCACGAAGGATCTGATAGTTTGCAAAGTCATTCTTCCCTTTTTATCCTCAGTGTTTATTTGTTTATTTCACATCATGTAGACCGCTCATGTTGGTTCCACAGGGCAATTCACAAATTGCGCCTCCTCCATGTCTCAGTATTGATGTTCTTACTCTTAAGTTAGTTTCTTGCGTTCTTCGTCCCAGTTTCTTTAGGTGATTCACAAAGGTTATTTCTACTCTTCCTCATCCCAGTACTTTCTAGGGAGGTCATATGATCTAACCTACAAAGATACATGGAAGTGTTTGGAATTATGCGACTCTCTATAGGGTAGGAGGATGGGGGAGGGGAGGATACATTTTGTGTGTACTGCATTCTTCCCAGACAGTCGTCCCTAGTCCCATAGGGGGAGGGGGATCGCTTTCCATGAGATACACCCGCTGAGTACCACCCCCACGAAGACTATCGGGTAGTGTAAGAAAGGCATGGTATCAATAGGAGACACAGACACAATGGATACAAGTTTCAAAAACCTTTATTTGGTATTTTGGTTAGGTTGGTAGAATTCCTAACTGGCCCTAACTCTAGAATGGGAGTAATCTCAACCATTAAATAAATACCATTGTAAAAAAATTAACAACCTTCTCAAAATCCCAAATGTGTTAGGGGAATACAAAAGTAAAAATAGTGTCTCAAAAGAAATGTCAGAATGGCTTAAATAACAACTCCCTTTCCCACGTTTAGCACCACAGGGTCTAGAGAGTTTCCTAAAAAGTATAGGTGGATGGCACCGTTTTTTCACTCTTGCACACTTTTGGCTTAAGGGCACAATTTAACAGTTCAGGCTTGGGCTTCAAGCTTCTGGTAGTTCAATCATTTCCTTAGGCCTTGTCATAAATATACAGTCCACTTTTGACCTTTTACTTTCCCACAATTCACCACAGGCTTCCCTCCGCCAGGCTTGAGCCTGCCTCTCTTGTCACATTCACTTTCTTCATTTATCACATAGTTCTGTACAGGCTTCCCTCTGCCGGGCTCGAGCCTGTCTTTCACCTTTCACTTTATTACACAGTTCTGCACAGGCTTCCCTCTGCCAAGATTGGGTGTCTTTCTCTACGTGGGGTTCCCTTCCCCACATTTTGCTCTCAGGTGTCCATAATATTACAATCCACAATCTTCCTTCCCTTGCAACACCAATGCCTCTTGATACTTGTAGTTTCCTATCCTCTTTGGTTTGCCTTTTTTTCCTTTCCCAAAAGTCATATGTAACACCAATACTTCTTGATATTTATAGTTTCTTATTTTCTTTAGTTTGCCTTCTTTGCCTCTTTCAAAGTTCATATACTTTGCCCTCTTGGTATATTCAAAGTTCACATACTTTGCTTTTCATTCAATCAACATTCTTTCGGGGTCCCAGTTACTTTCTTGCCTTTGATTCCCAATCAACTCAGAACATTTCACAGTGACATTTGAATGTGCGATTTTGCCTTGCAGGACCACTCTGTTGCTTTGTATCCATTCCTTTTACAATTCAGTAATTGTCTATTTCATTACCCGTTTTATTGGCATACGCGCAACCTTCAACTTTTGAGTTAGTTACTTGCTTTCAACACATACAGGACTTTTGTTGCATTCAATAACTCACCATTTGTGTTAATCAGTATTCTTTCATCAATGCTCTTCATGCAGCAGTCAAGGCCATTTCAAATGCCTTCTCTGCTGCTCCCCAACTCCATTGTTCATCTGGGTGGGCGGCGGGCCGCTTTCAAGTACCATGAAGGTTTCTTTCTTCTGCTCACTCGGTCTACATCTTGGAATGCTTACGGCTTCCCAAAAGTGTAGGATTCTCGCCTGGCTCTCTCTTGATCTTTGTAACTGCAGATCAGCCCCTTAGCCTTCCGCCTTCCATCGCATGGTTGGCAACAGCGCCAAAAGAGCTGTTCCTTTTCGTACCCACCCTCGCTCAGAGTGTGCCTGTGCGGGCCACTTTTATTCACCTGAGCGTGCGTGTTAACAAGTGGCAGGTGTACATAGCTAGGATTACGTGACTGACTCTGCCTGGCCTCATTACATGGACAGAGCCATTACAAGTCAGTAACGGTAATCTGCCTGACCTCATTCCTCATTTTCCTTGTCAATGTAATGTGGGGAGGAATTATGGGATCTGTAGTTTCCCATACAATAAGCAGGTGTAGAGATTAAAGGGGTTGTGAAAAAGGAGGTTACTGTGTCTCACCATCAGGTGCTTCTCCCCCACTCCCAGAGGACCCCGTACACCAGAGGATACTCCCTCACTTGTTCACCCCCAGGTTCAGGATCCAAAATTGATGGCCCTTCCCTGGCCACCTGAGTATGGGACCCCTGGGCACTAGGTTGTGAGATACCCTCTGGTTTTTCACAGTAGCAACCTCACCTCCCTGACCTCTTAGGAAGGAGCTCCTCTTAGGGGAGAAGGGACGATATCCAAGGATCTGTCACATCATACACAAAGACAATCAGTGTTTGTTTTCATTTTTACATATGAAGGTCCAGTACACATGGACCCGGCTACCTCAGGGACATACAGAGTCCCCATCCCTCTTTTCACAACAACTAAAGAAAAACTTGGACAATACAAAGTTGCCAGGTAAATCAGTACTGGTACAATACGTTGATTGCTACCCTTTTGTGCGAGGCTTGTAAAGAAGATGCTAATGTATTGCAAAAAGCATTGGCAGACAAAGGGCATAAGGCCTCAAAGAAGAAACTGCAATTGTGTGCCCGCAGGGTACATTTTCTGGGTCTTGATATCCTGTAGGGATATCGGCTGATATCCTCTCTACGGAAAGAGACAGTTTACAAGATTCCCAAGCCCCAGACAGGGGCAGTCGGTTACTACTGAAGGCAAGTCCCTGAAAGCTCACACCAGAGACAATGCAACTCGCTAGGGAAGAAAGGCCCAAGTCGATCTTGTAAGGATAACAAGTTTTAATCTCAAACAAAGATGAGCGCAATAGCTAAGAACTCTGCTGCCAAGAACGTTATGCCAAAAAATAGTAAAAGCAGAATCTTAGAAACAAAAACATTGTCATTGATGACGCAATATATACAGTAGAACCTGTGTGGCTGGTTGGTGTGCCCCTATACATGACCCGCCTGCTCCATAAGAGATGCCAGGTCATTGGTTCAAGCCCAGTCCACCCGTCTTCCATCATGTGGGTGCTACAGTGATCATGTTCTCATGTTGAAGGCCAAAGAGCAAATTAACTACATTCCTAACACAAATCCTACTTTTATCACTGTACTGTGCACCTGGCAGGCCTGAAAACAGGCACAAATGAGGTTCTGGGGCACTCTAACCTTCACATTCACATACACATTTCACTCACTCCCTTCCATGTCATCCAGGTCCAAGGTCTCCACCCTCGTTTTGAACTATAATTTATCCCTACCAGCACCTTGCAATACAAATCATATGATTGTCGCTCAACTACCTGCCCTGTCTGTCCTACCTATTTGAACATTTCAGGACTTGTTACTTTGGGGATGGTGGTCAAAGGGCACCTGATGCCATGGAATTCAGGGATCTTAAGGTTTAGTCAGTTATATGGGCTAAAACTTGTAGTTGCCTGGGGATGGGCTGGGTCATGCTTTAGCCAGTGTGAGATAACATACACACCCGGCGCCGGTCTGTAATTACGGCCTTGTAGGGCAATGCTCTTGGGTAAAAAATACATCTTTGCAACACTGATAGAACAATGAATAGACATTGTGGTGGTGGGAGGGTGTGGGCTGTCATCATGGGAGCTCAGGCATGGCTGGAGATTTCCCTCGTCTTGCAATTTGGGCCTAGTGCATGCAATGCCGCATTCGCAGCACAGGCCTTGTCTCTTAACTAAGATTACTAACACCTATGTAAAAATTGCCATGTTGCTCGCGCCCTGAGCTACACTATGTGGGTTGATTATATTTAATTATATTCAGATGGGGTACTTTATATTGGAAGGTGGTCCTTTCACCATGCCCCCTCCCCCCCAGCCCATCATAGTGCTTTGAAAAGCATCTTGCCGCACTCTGAAGTGCTTAGAGGGGGTGGGACGGGGCTGTCCCCTTCCAAACATTACCCTCTTCTTTTACTTCTACAGTAACATACTCTGTAATACCTCTATGCTTCTGCTCCCTTCTCTCTGCTTCCACATATGGCTGTGTTCCCTTTATTGGCACCTAGGCCCTACACACTGACCACAGACTCTTTCCCCCCTACACGCATACTCCTCAGGTGAGCAAGTCCTATAGATGCACCCCCCCAGTTCCACCCAAACCTCTGTGTAATTCTCTATATCATGGGGTGGAATAACTATAGTGTGGTATAGATGGTCAACTTCATCTCTACATGGGAGGGGGAACATTTCATACTTCCAGCCACTGTCAGTGTGTGCTTCACTATCTTTTGTCTTGCAAGGTGCTTTTGGAATCCCAATTGATACCATCATTCTTGCGCTATGGGGTGCCGCACTAGCACAACATTGAAGAACAAGTTGGCAGGTGAGAAGATGACTAGGGCGAACGTGATAATGGGCATCAACATCTTCAAGATTACTCCGAGCCAAGACTGGGCCCAATTGAATGCCAAGGTAAACCAATCACTGTCCTGTACTCCTCCCTCCTTCTTCATGCGAACACCCAGGCCATGGACAGCTGCAATGATGTGGGATAACGATGCGTTTTCTGCATCCTCTGGAGGCACAAATGTGCAGCAGGAATTACCAAATCTTTTGCAAACCCCTCCTTCCATTGCTGTTAACATGTCCAACACATATCGGTTTTGCATCGTCATAAGTCTTAATGCACGCAACACAACCTTGATCATGTTGAACCCATTCTCCGTATCGTACACGAGCTGGACCTGCTTCCATCTCACAATCTGCAACCATTTGGCATTTTCTGTGGCCTGCACTTCCAGCAAAATTAGAAATGTGAAGAGCCTGTATTCTTCAGGTATTTCAGCAAGCAATGCCGTCAAATCTTTGGAAATGTAATTCAATATTTTCTCTCTCTTTAGTTGTTGGAACTGTCCTTTCCCTGGCAAGATGCGGACCTCTTGTGTGGTCAATGGGCCCTTTTCTTCATTTTCGAATGCAGGTAGACTAGTTGGTTCCTTGACAGGCAGTTCTCCCCCCTTCAGGAGTTCTTCTGAGATTACTAGTAGTACTGAGTGCAACGTGTCCAGCGAACAACAGCACCACCATGATGGTGGGAGGTTCAAGGAAGCTTGTTGGCCACAGACCCAGTAGTAATCCATCACGGCTGCAGTTCCCTTCTTCATGTCTGCAATTAAAAGAGTCTAATTACAATGTTTGTTGAAACTGACAAAGACTGTACCCTTGCTGCGGAAACAGTCTGTATTTTTCTTCCTTGTGCACCGGCTTTTGTTGCAATCCACGTCAATTTTGTGATATGCTCTGTCCAGATTTGTGCACAGAAATGGTCCACTCGTGCTATCCTTTCCTTGCTATATGTTACCAGTCCTTCTGCCAAGCAATGTAGTGTGGTGTCCTGCCAGTTGTTATTGACATGTTGGCACCCTTTCACCATCAGATAGGGTAGCTCCACACACTTGATGTTTTTTGGATGTTTTTTGGATCGTCTTTGCACTTCACAAGATCTGGACCCACCATTTGCATTTGCACACTATGTGCCTGGAATGTTCCTTTGATTCTGCCTAGCGCAAGATGAACTAGGCATTGTGCCTCTATAATTCGGACTGCTTGCGGTACTAACACCTTGGGAGCCCCTGATACATGCAGAATGAGTGAACACACATGACAGCTTCCATTCACAGCGTTTCTTCCCACACAACTCATGTCAGTGTACCATGAGTTGGTAAAATCGGGATGAAGGATACCCTCAATTGCATCCAAACCCAGCCCTTGATACGTGGTTCCCAGTCAATTGGTCGAAAACATTTGGTCGACAGGACAACTGGTCGACACCATTTGGTCGAATGCCAAATGGTCGAATTTTTTTTTTTTTTTTTTTTTACCCCTTTTTTGGTTTTTTTTGGGGGGGTCCCCCCCAACCCCCTTTTTTTTCTTTTTTATTTTTTTTCCCCACACGAAAACCCACAAAACACATATATATAAAAAAAAAAAAAATTCGACCATTTGGCATTCGACCAAATGGTGTCGACCAAATTGCAGTCGACCAGTTTGCTGTCGACCAATTGACTGGACACCTTGATTACGTATCATACCCTTTTCTTACTTTTCTTTTCATTATTCAATACACGCTGTGAGAAACCAGAAGGTGTCTCACCCACTAGTCCCCGGAGATCTGTCATCCAGGTGGCCAGGACACAGCCATCGCTTTTGGATCCAGTTCTTGGGGGTGGACCAGTGAAGGAGGATCACCTGGGTACGGGCTCCTCGTGGAGTAGGAGTGGGACACTGGACGGTGAGATGCGGTATCCCCTTCCTTATAATACCTTTACCCCATCCTACCTGGTAGGCAATTTAAGAACTCTACCCTGCCCACTTTTACAACAGAAACACTTTCTCACTGACAGCCCACTCTAAGGGAAAACAGACTAACACCTGAGCCGTGTACCTGATGTGTCCCAATACAATGGTCTGGCGAGGTCAGGCAATTAATGATCATCACACACACCTGACTTCCATTACACTTCCCCACACAGATAAAAGGCAGAGCACACTCTGAGCGAGGTAAGCACACAAGAAAACAGCAGTTTCAAGATGGCAGTTTAAAAAGAGGAGAAAGACGGCGAAACAGGAGGTCGCAAGGAGGAAAGTTCCCTTGAACGTTTTGACAAAAAACTGTCACTTTTCACGAGACCTCGAGAGAAAGCGTAAGACCAGGAAATCTGGCTGTAGAATCCGGCATAGTGTGTGGAGGTACCTGGGTCCTTTCGCTTCAGTAACCAAGGCAGGGAGAATCTCCAGCCACCATGGTACTGTCTTTGGCTCCAATAACAAAGTTGCTTTAGTGAAAGCAACACAGCCAGTGAATTGGGGAGACCAATACTAGACCGGTCTGTGTTGAAGCCAAGGTTGCAAGCAGCAACATTGTACGGTGAGTGCTGGAACAAACATTGTTACAACCCATGTGATAAGAGACGCAAATGAAGTTAAACTGCTGATGAGGTATTGAACCTTAAAGCAAACTACAATACCTTTGACAGAGTGGTCCGACATCGCGTGGGTGCTCAATCGAAGATCTCTGTAAGGTAGCCAGCTAAGAAGTGATAAAAGTAGATAAAGTTGGTCCAAGCCCGGCAGAGGGAGATCAGTTGAGAGAGAATGAATACATGTGAATCAAAGTGGTCCTGCAACGGGTCAAGCCAAATCCTGTGCACCGTCGAAAGTCTTTGATATATAAAATGGATAAAAGTTTGGAAAAGAACATGGATTTGGTCCGAGTCTGACAGGGAGATCAGGGAGATCAAGTGAAAGCTTTTTGGTAAGGTGGGTCTGAGCCCAGCAGAGGGGGGCCTGGGGTGAGTCTAGTATCACCCAAGAAGTTGTACATGAGAATCCTGAGTAGAAAGGAACTTTTGAATGTTTGTAGCATCAGGCCCTCTGAATTAAGACTTTGAAGGGCAAAGAGACTTTGACATAGAAGGCCCTGATACTGAGATCTGAACTGCATTTTCATGCTAGAGAAGCCAGAGACTGCTATGCTCGAGTGTGCCGCCTTGTTCCGTGCTGAAAAAGTGGGGAAGGAAGACCAAAGGCTTGAATATCCTGACATATCAGTTCTTGAACACTTTTCGTTTTGCATAACATTGTTTCCCACACTATTTGTATTTAGAAGTAAGAATTGGCAATAGGTTAATTAGTATAGCTCCTTTTTTTTGACAGACTCGAAAAGGACTGCGTTATTATTATTTGATAGCCAAAGCTTGCTCCCATCTTTAGATTTAGGGTTAGATGGGCAATTGTCAAACCCCATTGAAGTTCGATAAACACCTTTGAACTGTGGTCACTTTTGCCTGTCTTACTGTTTGATACCATCCTCAAGTCATACCACCGCTCCCCTGTGTGTCTTTGTCCATCCTTCTTGTCAATTGTGGATGACCCACCAATGAAGAGTACCTCACCCTCCGCCAATGCGCAATCTTTTGCTTTGGAGATATCATCACCCCCCGTTGTATGTGGCAGAGTCGTGCATTGTTGGATCTTCAGCATTGGACATAATTGTTAGAAAGATGGCCGGATTCACTGTTTTATATTTAACCACATGAATGTGAGGCTTTGAAATAATATTCTCATATGCCAAGGATTGCTGTGTAGTCAGGGTGGACTTTGACCTTTCTAGGATGGCAAATAGAGAATGTACCGCATACAACATAACTAAGCACTCCATTACAATAGTAGAACTTGTTTCTATTGCAAATGTAGCAGCTTCTATAGCTTGTTCGCATGTGAACTGCCCTTGCATCACCGAATCTAGTGTGCCACTGTAATAGGCCAATGGCTTATGACCCGTAGTGCTCTTCTGTGTCAACACTGCAGTCATGAGCTGGTCATCTGAATGTGATAATAAGTAACATTCCTGTGTGTAGTCTGGGGTGGCCAGTACAGGTGCAGAGCTAATAATTTCTTTTAGATCACCAAACTGTTTGATCATATCTGCAGTCCACTGTAATTCATGATCCTTTTTTTGATTGCATAAGGGCCTGCAGATGTGGTCTTGTGCATGCCACATAATCTAAAATCCATGCCCTATAGTAGTTGCACAACCCCAGAAATGTCTGCATTTCTTTAACTGAGACAGGTCTGGGGTGGCGCGTACTGACGCTGCCTTATCTGGTAGTATGCTTTTACCATTTGCTGATATGAACTGTCCCAGGTAGAGCACCTCCTGTTGGCAGTATTGCAACTTAGCCTTGCTGCTCACTGTCACTGCATACTAACAAATCATCAACGTACTGGATAATCATGCTGGGCACCTAAATATTCCCTAAATCAGTGTGCAGTATTCGGTTGAAGATGCTTGAGCTCTCAGAGTACCCCTGAGGTAACTTAGTATATTTGAAAAACATCTGGCCCTGTGTAATTGATCGGAGGTACCTTGATTCAGGATGAAGTGGTATCGAGAAGAATGCATTTTTCAAGTCCACTACAGTGAAGTATGTGGCTTCTTTGGGGACGCTGCCTAAAATTGTCACACGATTCAGGATTACTGGAAACTGTTTTGCACCATGTTGTTTAGCAGGCGCAAGTCCTGGATCATTCTCCGATTCCCCCCTTTTTATTTTTTAACAGGGTATAGTGCTGTGTTACATGAGAACGTCGACAGTACAATGATCCCCTGGTCCAGTAGGGCATTTATTGTCTTTTTTATACCCTCCTCCGCCTCCTTTGATAATGGATATTGTTATACCCTGGGTAGCGCCGCACCTGGCTTCAATGTTATACGCACAGGGGTCACATATTTCAGTAATCCCACATCGTGTGGATTTGTCATCCACAAATGCGGAGGCACATGTTGTAAGTCTTCATAAAAAAAATAGAGGTGGGGTTAGTACTGCCATCAGAGGGCACTGCACCCTTCGGTATTGTACCATTATGTCGCATGGGATACAAATCTCTAACATTATTTCCCCATCTTTGTCATTGTTCTCAAACAGCTTGTCATCTGTCACTTCCTTTAATTGTACTGTTGGATCTATACAGAGCACTGTACTCCACTCGCACCCGTCTCTGTCAATCTCTAGCAGGACAACCCTCTTGTCGGAGACCAACAGTCCCTGTAAATCCAGTGACAATATTGTTCCCGCCACCATCTCAGGTGACACAACTGGATGAAAGATGAAATCTGTGGGCACTCGCCAACAAGCACAGTAATACCATAAACGAACCAGTGCAGGCCCACAGGAATCCTGCTAGCCACCACCTACCTTGCCATTGTGTGTATCATCAGCATTGCCCTTATTGCTCACATCCCAGGTGTGGAGCAAACTATACCGTGATCTGTATTGTCATGTTTAATTTGCTGAGCAGGTCCCTGCCCAGCAAGATGAGATGGGGACTTTCGAATTTAGCAAGAGAGCCCTCACCACCTTCCCTCCCACTCTTACCTCCAGCTCCTCAGTGTATAGAACCTTAGAAATAGCCCCAGAGAATCCTTGTTTGTCGAGATATTTTCCTGATAATTGAAAATTCCCCTCCATAATGCATGATTTTGTTGCACCGGAGTACACCATAAATATAAACTGCTTGTTTCCTATCTCCACCCCCACAAAGGAATCCTCTTCAGGGTGGATGGTCGTTGACAAGACCGGATAATGCCCTTGTCCCCCTTCTGCCCAGAGCACAGCAATTGTGGCACTCACAACTTGTTGGGTACTTTCTATCCCCTCCAACTGTACGGCCGTCGACACAGATTCCTGGACAACCTTTGCCAATTTCTTTTCTACCAAATTCACTTCCTCCGCCTGACGCCTTTAAGATGTTTTCCTGTCCTGCTCCTTAATCCTTTTGCAATGATGCACTATTATACTTTCTGCACTTCCTTTGGCAAGCCTCTATTTACAATAAAATAGGAAAATGGCATTGAACGATCCCACAGTCCTCCCGTTTCAGCTTTCCACATCTCTTGTAATTTCAAAATGAATTTAACTGGATCCTCATCATCATCCATTGTAAACTGCATCAGGGACTGTAAATCAGGGGTATCCGGGACGGCCCTCCGTAACACATCCCACACCTGAGCTCTAATTCTGTTAAACAATGTTACATCATGTTCATCATCCCCCAGGGTTATATCCGGGTACCCAGCTTTGACCCACACATCCCCAGCCTGGTCCACAATTATAGCAAACATCAAGCTCTTAATAACACTCAATGCCAGGGGCACCCCCGCTGTTTGCTTCTCAAACTCATTGCTCACCACTGCTGTGAGCTGTGGGAGGGCCTTAATCAAATTATACTTATCCATCTGGGACTAGGGCAAATACATTGTTCTCCCCGCCCCCTTACGTATCAGGGGAATCTGCATCTTTGCCCCACTTTCACACCCTTCTTCAGAATTCCCCTTTTTCTTGTTAATGCCATCAGGCCACCCTTCTCCTCAACCTGCCCACCTCCACATGCTTGCTGCTTGAGGGGTATTTGTCACCCCTTCCTTCTTCTGCACCCTGTTTCTCAGCAAACAAGTGTCTATTGTCTTCCCTTTCAACATTTCCCACCACTGTATCCTCTTGTCCAAAGAGTGTCCACTTACCCCACCTCCTTCCTTTCCAACACATACACAAGTTTGTGGATGGAACGGGTGAAGTATGTGGATGGAACAGGTGAAATATGTGGATGGAACGGGTGAAGGATACGTATGGAACGGGTGAAGGATACGGATGGAACGGGTGAAGTATGTGGATGGAACGGGTGAAGGATACGGATGGAACGGGTGAAGGATACGGATGGAACGGGTGAAGTATGTGGATGGAACGGACGAAGTATGGGGTTGGAACAGGGAAGTATGTAGGTGGAATGGATGAACTGGGTGGAGCGGTTGGAGTGGGTGGACGGATGAAGTAGGTGGATGTCGGATGAAGTATGTGGATGGAACGGGTGGAGTGGGTGGAACAGGTGGAGTGGGTGGAACGGGTGAAGTGGATGGAACGTGTGAAGTGGGTGGAACGGAAGAAGTGTGTGGATGAAACAGGTGAAGTGGGTGGAACGGATGAAGTAGGTGGATGAACAGATGACATAAGTGAATGAACAGATGACGTAAGTGGATGAACGGATGATGTTTGTGGATGGAACGGCTGAAACAGGCTGTATGAAATGGGTCAAGTATGTGGACGGATGATGCATGGAGAACAGATAACGTGGAAATGAGCAGACCGGATGATGAAGGGATAACAGGTATAGATGTATAGATCGGATTAAGTGCATTGATCAGAAGGAACACATAGAACTGATCGAACTGATAGTGTGCATAGAACTGAGCGAGTACATGCAACAGATAGAATGCACGGAACAGATAGAGGGCGCTGAATGGACACTTACAAAATGATTCAAGTGCGTGGAACGATCTGAAGTGCATAAAACGATCGAAGTGCATAGAATGGTTGGAGTGCATAGAATGATTGGAGTGCATAAAATGGAGTGAATGGAACGGTTTGGAGTGCATGAAACGGTCAGAGTGCATGGAACTATTGGAGTGTGCTCGATCTCAAGCACCTAAGGTAAACCACCATATCACATCTCCACGCTTACTCTCTTCTTTACACCACCACTCAACTAGAACACAGCGATACTATGACACCATTCGGTATAGCTGTTCTCATACCATCACTTGCCTCATTCTGCCCATCATCCTAACTAAACACTGCTGGTTACGCACCCTCCAGCCTAGGCGTTCTCCTCAGGCCTAACACAGCCAGAATCGGTCTGGATAGCAACCTGCCAGAACAAACACATACTCTTGATCTCCCAACCACCACACCTACCGCTAAGAAGCAGCTATCACACAAATGCCACACCTGCTCCACACATATCCGGTGCTCTCACGCACCTTATGACTCTCTCTCTCTCTCTCTCTCTCTCTCTCTCTACTGACTTCAACTTCGGTTTCCGAGGGCGTTCAACCTACCAGCGCCTTGAGATCATTCCAATGGTACATAAGGCGCTATATAAATGCAAAATAACATAACATATCCATTTTCTGGTGCCCCTTGAGGATGCTTGTATCCTGTTCAGTTCTGCTAACCACTCTGACAACCTGTCTTTGAACTCTCTTGACCTGACACCCGCAAATGCCAATACTTCAGGCGGGTTTGCATATGGGGGTGGGGAGCGTTAGCCTGTGGTGTTACTGGTGTTGAAGGCGTCCCTATCACAGCTGAGGGGGTCCATATCCTGGCGAGTACATAGATTGGACGTGTGTACCCCTCTGTAGGACACACTGTTAAGGGATATAATCTCCCATGCTCCGCTGTCACCACACCCTCTCCTCCTCTCATCCAGCACTTTCCATCTTTCTGTAACTGTGCCCACGCTCCGTCCCCTTGATCCTCTGTGTCCTCAAACATGCACCAGAGGTCCAGAATTTATTTTCTCTTCTGTAGCTTTTTCCCCTTATACCTAGCCACAAAAAATGTGGACATGTGTTGCGAGACGCTCTTATTCTGGGAGCCCTGCTCGGGCCACGGGCAGGGCCTCCCGATCCATTGCTTATGGTACTTCTCCATCCTGTCACGATACAGTGTCAGGGCTGTGTACATATACTCTATTGGTGTTTCTCCCCCCATGCTGGTGTTTCTCCCCCCCATTGCTGCTGCTACTTGTGAAAAAAAAAGAACATCAACCCCCACTCTTTTTGGACCTTTCTTCTCCACGAACACACAGTACTTCACACAACCATCCAATGCCACACCGTGACACACAATAAATGCCCCTTCGAGGGGCCCGCTCTTCATCTAGTAAAACACAAATACAATGACCTAAAATAGCAACCTAAAATGACAACCGCTACTAATTCCAGGTCTGCTACTTATACGAGACCACTATCTGTATTTCTGTATTCCTCCTTTAAATAAAATATTTTATCGTGGTACCACCTTCCCTCCCCTTCCGAGGAGGGGCTCCCTGCCTTGCCTTACCTTTGCCTTACCTTATAATGCCTTACTGAAATAATCTCTTCACAGTACAAACACCAACAAGAAATAACACAAACCATACCCACGTCACATTAACAACTCCGCTCTCCACATGCTCACACCTCTCACACTTCCTCATGCATCTGTATCACTTACAAGAGTCTACTCACATGTGTGTGTTCATCCAAACTCCTCTGTCACGGGGTTCCAACACCAGCTTGCCCTCACCTCGGAGCCACACCCTGCTTCAAAGAGCATAGAGGACTTCTCTTAAAATGGATCCTGCTAAACCACTCGGAGCATGTATGTTTTCGGAACTGGTCGCTGTAGGTGGGTGCGGCTCCTTCTGGAGAAGCAGCCTGGAAGCCTCCGCAGACACGGGGGAAGCTGGGATCATGTCGGGGTTACCAATTGAAGGCAAGTCCCTGACTGCTCACACCAGAGAGAATACAACCCACTAGGGAAGAAAGGCCCAAGTCGATTTTGTAAGGAAACAAGTTTTAATCTCATACACAGATGAGCACAACAGCAAAGAACTTTGCTGCCAAGATTGTTCTGCCGAAAAATAGTACAAGCTGAATCTTATAAAGAAAAACATTGTCATTGATGACACAATATATAAAGTAGAAACCTGCACGGCTGGTTGGTGTGCACCTATACATGTTCCGCCTGGTCCATAAGAGATGCCAGGTTTTGGTTCCAGCCCAGTCCGTCCGTTTTCCATCACGTGGCTGCTGCAGTGATTATCTTTTTCTCAGGTCGAAGGTCAAAGAACAAATTAACTACACTCCTAACACAATGCTTCTTTTATCACTGTACTGTGCACCTGGCAGGCCTGAAAACAGGCACAAATGAGGTTCTGGGGCACTATAACCATCCCATACACATTTCACTTGCTCCCTTCTGCGGGTCTGGCTCAAAGGTCCCCACCCTCGTTTTGAACTATAATGAATCCCTCCCAGCACCTCACAATACAAATCATGCGATTGTCGCTCAATGACATGCCCTGTCCATCCTCTTTGAACATTTCAGGACTTGTTACTTTGTGGTTGGTGGTCAAAGTGCACCTGGTGCCATGGAATTCAGGGACCTTAAGGTTTAGTCAGTTATATGGGCTATAACTTGTGGTCGCCTGGGAATGGGCTGGGTCATGCTTCAGTCAGTTTGAGATAACATGCACACCAGGCGGCAGTCTGTGATTACGGCCTTGTAGGGCACATTCCTCTTGGGTAGAAAACACATCTTTGCAACACTGTTAGAACAATGAACAGACGTTGTGGTGGTGGGGGTGTGTGGGCTGTCCTCATTGGAGCTTAGGCATGGCTGGAGATTTCCCTTGTCTCGCAATTTGGGCCTGGTGCATGCAATGCCGCATTCGCTGCACAGGGCTTGTCTCTTAACTACGATTACTAACTTCTATTCAAAAATATATCGTGAGGTGGTCCTTTCACCGTCCTCCCTCCTCCCTGGCCCATCATAATGCTGCTCCCTTCCCAACACTACCTGCAACAGATCACGGGATATCTAGAAATAGTTAAACCACTCCAGGCATATACAATCATGAACACTGTAGAGCACCTACAATGGACGCCAGAGGCAAAATAGGCTTTTATTAAGGTTAAGCAGCAATTGGCAGAAGCACATGCTTTAGGGTTGTGCAATTACAAGAAAGGATTCACTTTGTACCATCATGAGAGGAATGTTTTTGCTGTGGCTGTCCTTACTCAGAAACACAGGATCCACCATAGACCTGCAGCTTATTATAGTAAGGAATTTGTACCCAGTTGCAGTGGGATGCTGCCCTGTTTATGATCGGTGGTGGCTGCTGCATTAGCAGTGCAACAAAGCAAAAACATTGCATTGGGGTCACCCTTTGCGGTGGCTGTTCCACATGCCGTACTGTCATTATTACTGAAGACAAAGACATAGCACATGTCTGTATTTAGGGCTAGTAAATATGTTATTGAATTCGTCCAATAGCGCCCTGACTAGATGTTCCATTTTAAATCCTGTGTTCCTGTTGCCTACCCCACAGGGGAGAGCCCCATGACTCCACCCCTCATGACTGTGTGTCAGTGACTCACTGTCTGGTGATGCACAGTACAGATCTTTCTGATGTGCCGCTGCCTGATCCAGATCTCAAATATTTTGTGGATGGTTCGTGTTTTAGAAATCAAATTGGGCAGTTGGTCGTGGGATATGCATTATGTGCCCCCTGGGAGGTAGTGGAGAGAGGAAAGCTGCCCCTGGTGACATCAGCACAGGTATCCAAACTGGTGGCTCTTATGTGGGCTTGCCAATTAGCAGCTCAACTGTGTGATGAATCCATTGGAGTCATCACAGAACCCTGGTGGTGACCTCCGCCCATGTAGCCTGGGGATGGCAGCCACTACCTGATCCTGACCCTGGCGGCGGCTA
Source organism: Ambystoma mexicanum (assembly GCF_040938575.1). NCBI lineage: Eukaryota > Metazoa > Chordata > Amphibia > Caudata > Ambystomatidae > Ambystoma > Ambystoma mexicanum. The sequence goes on from NC_090923.1 coordinate 524,319,191, forward strand.
ATGAGGGAGGATCACATGGGAGGATACAAATACCAGGGGGACGTCATGACTTCATTGGACAAGATGCAGTATTCCCCCCCCTTTTCACCTGAGGAAGACCCTCTAATACCCAAACCCTTAATAGTATATTGTCAGGTGTTGGTTCCCCTTTATAGAGGGAGTAAAGCAACCTCTTCTCATTATCCCTTAGGTCAAAACCGCAACTTTGACGTAGACACACAAAGCTGCAACAGAACCCTTTTTCCTTCTAATGTACATTTATGTGAAGATGTCCTCTCAAATAAAACCACTGAGATACTACCTAAATGCTATATGTCCAATGTCATCTATGGACTCCAACTCCCATAACCCCTGAAGTAATGAAATGAGAAGGATGAAGCATTTACTGCAAGGTAATAGAAGCTCGAAGCTCAATGTGTGGACTAGTTATTCTACAGAAATACCAGTGCGCAGGACATTTAAAGATGTCAACCACACTACTGAGTTTGGCACTGCAGGAGAAGACGTTGGCTCCAATGAGAAGGCTTTCAAGTGCGGGAGACACATACCAGTGTGGTGGAGCAGAGGCGTCCGTAAAAGCGAGAGCAGGAAGTGCTGTGGAGATGCCGGGAGCCGCAAGAGAGAGTGCTCCAGACTGGGACCTGAAGGAAAGCAGGCGTGTGACTGCAGAGCCATGAAGGAAGCGGGAAGGATGACTGCAGCATCTAGAGTGGGAAGCGAGTGACAGAGCCACGCCGCAAAAGCGTGAGAAGGAACAGAGGTGCTGGAGAGAAATGGTGAGTCGACCCGAAGCAAGTGGAGAGCCTGGGGTGTTGCGGCGACCATGCCAACAACAATTTCAATGTTTTGAGATTACTGATACAGAAGTTACTGGAAATTTGTTTGGGTGTGGAAAAGGCAGAGTGCAGATTTAAGCCCCAATAAGATACAAATGCAAGTTTGAACAAATATTCCTGTAGACAGATATACCGAGTACACAACATTATATCCAGTTTTGGTAATGCAGAGGAACTATGAAACACATATGAAGTCCTAACAAAAGAATGATACCAGGCAATTGAAACGCAGAAGAAGTCCTGGCAGGGGAATATACCAGGCAAGTGAAACCACGGGAGAAGTCTTGGCAGGAATACACCAGGCAATTGGAATTGCATAAAGAGTCCTGGCCGGGGAGTATGCCAGGCGAGCTGCAAAGCTACAAGGAAAACTACAGAACAACAGTTTTTGTTAAAAAAATAAATGAGATACTTGTGTTATAGAAAGACTGTTGCAGAACCTGTTGCTTAAACAGGAACATTGTGAATCAAGGAGAGACACAAAGAAACTGTTAGTAAAGGAGAGTTTTTGCAAGCCCATGTCAAGGATCCATGGGAAGACAACTACCCTATGGGTCCAAGATCTTACACCGTTGGAGCATTTTTTTTAAAGTAGTCATTCTTTTGGGATTTTTACGTTCAGTTCAAGAATGTCAGAAACCAAAAAAATCAACAGAATCAAACAGAAAGTTGAGGGGATTGCATAAAAGAACAGCAGAGACACATATACAGTTTGTCAGCATAGAGGCAGTATTATGTGCATGGCCTGTAGTATGGGCTTTAATGGAGGGGGACGTTAGTAGGTTGCGGTGGGCCCATAGTACAGCAACTTTCTTGCTGGACCACAGATCTCAAGGCACAACAAGAAATGTTTTTCCTGTTCTAGCTTGTCTACTTACAAAAAACAAGAAATGATTACATTGCGCACAAGATCATTCCCGGTTGCTATGTTCCAAAATGAGCAGGAATATTTCTTTAATTTCATCATGTATTTTCTTCTGTTCTGTGTTAAGTTCAGAAACCAAAGTATCTAAATCAATATCTAAGTCCTTTGCCTGCCACATAACTTGTTCAACTTACTCCATGGCAAGCTCAACAGCAGTTTGAATCAGTGGGTCTCTAAGAGCATTTTGACTGCCTTGCTGAAATTCTTGACTCCACCCAGGAGAATACTTTGCTTTTTCTGCTGCCACCAGTCCTTAACAATTCTCGTCTTCTACCATTTCTACATACTGTTGAAACTTTGAAAATGCAATGTTTACTTTTTTCTTCAAAGTTTCCTTTCAAAGGGTCACTTGAATTGCCAAGTAGCTCTTCCATTTTGCTTCCAGGTAAGAACAACTGCAAAAGGCAAGAGTAAAACAGTTTCCCTTCCTCTGCAATTTGGCAAAAGAGTTTCATGTGATTGATGAAAGATGTTATTTTCATGTCTTAGCAGGCAACAGGACAGCTGTTTAACTTCAAGCATCCAGCCTTCACATCTCCTCTCACATTGTGGTATGAGTAGTTCTCTGCTACTTCCTGCAAGCAAAGGACATTCAAGACACTCACCCTGTTGACTAATATGTGCCAATAAGATTAGTTTTGAGGATGTCTGTACTTGAGGCATCCTTTCTGCCACTTAATGGCAATAATATGTTTCATTGCTTGTTTCCTCCTAAAGGCTTGCACAGGAGATAGCCAAATAGTGTTGATGTTCCTGCAATACAAAGATACGCTAGTAGGGAAATCTGCACTCAGCACTCTCTCTGAGAGAGCATTTGATGCCAAAGCATAGGAGTTTCAGACTCAAACTTTTCCAAGCTAACAAATCAGCCCACACCTTTTAGCATTGCTCTTTTCTACTTTCGTGAAGCTGTAACATAACGAGCAACTGCTCTGTACATCTGGACATCGATGTTTGCATTCTACAGCAGAGCAATGGCAGGATTGTAGCCATTAATAAACAAAGAACGTTAATTTCTTTTCACATTGCATATATTTTTGGGACATTTGACAGTGAAGTTATGATGGACAGAAGACAGGACATTATTGGCTTCAGCCACAGCACGTATGTGCCTTTACTCTTATATTTAGATGGCTGTATTGGGTTTGCATCTATAGTAGTTTGTTCCTTAACTTTGCTTTGTTACCTCCTGTAGGAATAGCACATGTGACATGCTTTCTATAAATTCCATAACAGATCTTATCAGTATCTTTTTAAAACTTTGGAGAATCTTCCACCCACAACATATGAATGACATTTTTGAGAATCTTCCACCCACAACATATAAATGAACAAATAAATAAACAGCATATGAATGTAGGGTGCTTCACAACCTTGATACTCCTTTCTCCATAAGAACTGTTCCATTATACCTAATGGAGCATTTTGTTTACTGTAACTAAAATGCAGCATGGCTAAGAATTAATGGTGAAAGATGAGAACAGTATGTAGCACAAAGTTCAGGTGGTGCCATAAGCAGTATGGCTTCTTTGTTTTTGTTACTTTCACAAATGAAATATGCAAGATCATTCCAGCCACATTCTGCACAACGTAAGGTCACTAACCAAGGGAGAGAAGACCCACAATATACATTGGACTTTGCATGCCGTCTATAATAATAGTCTTAAATTCCACAGTTAGTATGTTGCTTATCTTAGATTCAAAAACCTCATCCTTGTATTCGACATTTGCACCATCTTACTGTAAGTGACATTATGAAAATGTGTTGCTATTCTAAGAGTGTGAGTCACTAAATAGCAGAGTAGAAAACACACTTTCATACAGTAAGTGGAAAATATATTCATTGTTTGTCCTGAATATGCTGTACGCAGAATACATTCAAGAGAAATGCCATTGTGAAGAATAAATACATGTTTGGTGATCATCTAATGTTCCACTGTCTCCAGTGGAAACAAGCATTTGGAAGCTTTGAGCTCTTCGCCCATACACTGATTGGTGTGCCTTCAGGTACAAGTGGCATCTGATACAGTGCAAAATATCACCCATGACCTCATGGATATGCAGTGGGTGAATGGTGTAATGATCATACACACTATTGACTCTGGTGAATGTAATTCATTGAAATTGCCCTTCAGTTCTAATCTCTCTAAAATGTACACCTAGAACAGAAATGTTGTATATATTGTGCATATCACTGTACAGTTTATTCTTTTCTGCTAAATATTTTAATTCACTTTTTACTTTCCTAGCATTCTCTTTTTTTATTTTCCGAACATCGATGAGCTCTTTCCCAATCTTTTTATCTTTTGGTGCAACTTCATTGCATTGACCAAAACAAACAATCAGCAAGATAACGTTTTGTGAAGCCCAGACTCAACATTTCCCATCAAATCAAGTGGTAAATACACCAATTTACCTGAAATGGATGAACAATTTGCAAAGCAATCACCTCAAACATATTGATGTTTTCAAGTCCTATGTCCTATGGGAATTTCAGACACTTCTACATTCTTTAGGCAAACGTGTGTGGAAAGCATGAATTCTTTTTTGAAACTAATGAAGGAATATTTACACACAATTTGAGTTTCACTAAAACCAAGATGTTCTTCTGCAACTAAGCAGAGATGGAGTGCTTTCCAAGCCTCATCGTGTCTATCTTCTACTTTCTGAGCGATAGCCATGTTCTATATTTGTGATTTATATCTATTTTCTCAGACTTTTCAGTGGCAACAGACTCAAATGCAGTTATTCTCTTGACAAATATTTCAAATATTACTTCTGTTGAAAGCATCAGGTCTTCATGTCCAGCTTAACATTTGGAATTTTGATAAAAGTGCCAAACATGAAATATGACTAATGTAGAGATTCCATAGCACACTTCACTTCATTGATGGGGCCCGTACGTAGCACATTATTGGTAAGTGTAAGCGACAAAGATGGAGTTTTGCTGGGATGCATTTTGAGAAGAAAATTCTGGTATGATGCGCAGCCAACATCTGTATATGATCAAACTGATAAGTACATTTATCTTTTTGGGGAAGTAAGTATTAGTAAAAGAATATCAAGATAAACAACATGAAGGCAGAAATATAATGAATTATGGGCAACTGAAGCAAGTAGTGGGATGTGTGGTTAACGTAATGAGTGCTGGGACGATGAAGAGTGACATGCAGGTAAAGTAACAAATATTTATTTGTGTGGTGGGATGATTAGAAGGGAGAAGGAGATAATCCCATGGAATACTAACGGGGAAGAAGCATGAAGAAAAGATGTGTATTTACACTTAAACCTGCTAAAGATCTAAATACACGCATTTCAACATAACTTTACATGTCCATATTATGAAAACTGGGTTAAAGTAATGGTTTAGTAATTTTAACAGGACTAATATTTAAAGACCAGACATATTGTAATGGACTTTAAATAGGATACCGGGATGGGATGCAAGGGATTTCAAACACTACTATGGGCGAACAAGAAGAGAGACATGGAGACATGAGTTATGTAATGGATTTCCAATATAACACCAGGATGAGCAATAGATGGAAATGGAGTAATGTAAACAAAAACTAAATGGTATACGGGAATGCAGAAGAGGGGACCAGAGATAATGCAATAGACTACTAACTTACTACTTTGACATCAGGACAGTATTTCAATACCCATCTTCACCTCCGTTGTAGCCTTTCCCAAATAAGGCACCCTTTAGTCCTATTTATTTTTAAATGTTTTTATTGGCATTTGTTTAATTACAATCATGCATTTCAGTGTTTCGCTTTTCTTCATGTCTTACGTTTATACCAATACTATAACAGTAACCATTCAGTACCAAACAAACAATTTCCTACACAAATCATGTGGTGTGCTGCAGTGTTCGCCGGGACCGGCATCTCAGTGTCTAGGGTTCAATTCCCTCTCCTGCTTTCTTGGTGCCTTTAGTGGCAATTGTCGGTTGGCTGCGGATATGCAGTTGTGCAAGCGTGGGGCAGTTGTGACTCACTCTGTGTGATTCATTCAGGGGGGTTTATCGTCAGAAGGGTGGAACATGTCCTGCACCACTGCTTTCCATGCAACCCATTGGTCATTGCCGTTCAGCTCTGATCTATTGACCCCTTCCAACCAAACCTTGGTTTCAGCCTCCGCCCACCTCTTAAATTCCTTATGCCATTTAACATATTGTGGCCCCGCTAGCATTTTTCCAGGATATGACAATGGTTCTTTTAGCTAAGATGCATGCCATATCCATGAATCTGAACACGTGCTTATGTTTGCTGACTCTGGGATAAGATCCAAGCAAGCATTCCTTCGGTGACCATTCATACCTTGCGACAACTTGCGACACCTGCCGCTCTGCAAGCTTGTTCTATCTGTATCCAAAATCCTCTCACACGCCCACACCCCCAAAACAAGTGTATCAGATCAGCTCCCTCGCCTTTGCACCATGGGCATTGTGAGCTAGCGTTCTTATTGAATGTGGCTATCCTGTGCGGAGTCATGTATGTGCGGTACAGCACATTTAATTGTATCAGTTTGAAGCTGTGGTTCTGCGATACTGCTTGGGGTAGCCCAATACCCTCTCCCACTCCTTCTCCATTATTTCTGTACCCAAGTCTGTTATAGCCTATGATGGGAGGCGCCCCAAAAGAACTCCCGGATCAGGCTTTCCAGCAATCGGAAGAAGGACGCTTTGATATAGTAGTGCACGTGAAGAAGTACAGGAATCTCGGCAAGATAATCATTTTGGTTATGGCCACCCTGCCTAACAGAGACAGTGGTAGCTTGGACCAGAATTTCATGGCCCTGGACCACTCTTCCTGTGTTGTGTTCGTGCATCTGTTCTGGCGTGTGTTTTATGGTAACCCCCAAGTATCTGAATGAGTCCACCTCTCAGCTGAGTCCCACCTCTAGCAGCGCACTAGCGTCCCTCCCTCTTAGCCCCGCTATTAGAAATATACAGGATTTGGATCTGCTGAAGCTGATTCCCGACACCTTGGCGTAGTTGTCTAGTATGTCTAGGATAACTGGGACATTTAGATGCGGGTCCCTTACGTACAGCAGCACGTTATCCGCATAGAGTGACAGTAGGTGCCCCACTCCCCCAACTCGGACTCCAGCGTCTAGGTACTGTTTCCTAAGGTACACCGCTATTGGCTCGAGACTCAAAACGTATAGCATTGGGGATAGTGGGCAGCTCTATCTGGTCCCGCTCTTTATGGACCAGATCGCCAACACCAACCTCCCAGTTTTAACCCTGGCCTTAGGGATCGTGTATAGGATCAGAACCCAGCGAATAAAAACTTCCCCAAATCCAAACTCCTTTAGCACCGCCAGCAACCATTCCCAGTAAATTGAGCCGAATGCATTTAGGCGTCTAGGGAGAGTATGGCGTATAGCCGATGAGATCCCTCTGTCTGCGCCAGGATGTGCTGCAGTCTGTGTAGATTTAACGCAGTGCTGCACCCTGGTATAAAACCAGTCTGGTCGCTGTGTATTAGGCCTCCCATTATTCTATTCAGGTGGGTGGCTAGTACCGTTGTGAGGACCTTGACGTCATAATTCAGCATTGCCAGTGGGCGATAAGAATCGCATTCTTCCGTTGGTTTCCCAGGCTTGAGTATCGATACTATTAGTGTCTCTCTCATGGACCCAGGCAGCTCCCCCTTAGTAAATGCCTCCTGGAAGACCTCAAGCAGCACCGGCCTGAGAAGTATCTTGTATGTTTTATAGAACTCTGGGGGGAGCCTGTCGCTTCCGGGCATTTTGCTGGAAGCTAGGGATCTTATTGCTTTGGCAATATCGTCACCTGTTATTTCTGTGTCTAGGGCTTCTCGTTGTGCCTGTTCTATTTTGGGGAGACCTATTTCATGTAGCGTATTCAATATATCTGACTGCTCTACTTGTTGGTCATGGCAATAGAGACGGGAGTAAAAATTTCCGAATTTGTCATTTATTCCCTTTCTGTATGTCTTGTGCACTGCGCCCCTTGCGTCTTTGACCTCCGTGATTTGGTGTCTTGGGTGCTCCCTTCTGCACAGCCAGGCTAGTAACCTGCTTGGCCTATCTCCTTCAGTGTGTGCCCTGGCAGTTTTTACTGTATAATCAAACTGGGAAAGCCTCCCCCATGATTCCTGGCAGTTCCACCACAGCTGCGTCAGCTCGGTCTCCTCCTCTCGTGTCCCCTGCGGGTTTGATTCTTTGTGCTTTATCTCATCCTCCATTTTTTCTAGGTCCGCTCTTAGCGTTTTTCGTATGCCCCCCGCTCCTGTGATGGCTTCGCCCCTTACTACTACCTTCATCACCTCCCAGATTGTGCCCCACCGTTCAACTCTACCTACGTTCACCTCTATGTACTCTTCCAGTTTGTCTCGCGACCCTTCCGCGAAGGTCTGGTCTGTCAGGGTGTCTGATGCCATTCGCCCCATTGGTATGGGTGGCTGAGGACCTTTTGCCTTCCACGTCACCAGCAGTGGCGAGTGGTCTGAGATTGACCTGTCCAAATATTGTGCTGAGTCTATCTGTGGCATGCAATGCTTGTTCTGGTATGTAAGGTGTGTGGTGAGGAGAAGCACGAGTAGCCCCTGTCTGTTGGGTGAAGCTCTCGCCACGCATCAACTAGTGCCTCCACCAGTGTATTTAGTGCACCTGACGCTGTGTCATTTCTGGTTGCTGTCGGTTTAGATCTGTCCAGCTCCCAGTCCCTGACACAGTTGAGGTCCTCACCCCAGATACAGAAGCTATCTTGATGGTGAACTAGTTTGGCCCCTAGTGTCTAGGTGTTTCGGAATCCCGTAGTTGGGGGAATATGAGTTTATTATGCAAATGTCAACCTGTTCGATCCACCCCCTTACTATCAAGTAGCGACCCTCTGGGTCTGCCTCCCAGCTCAGTAGTTTGAACTGAACCGTTGGGCTTATCCAAATGAGTACCCCCAAGCATATTTGGAATAAGGAGCCTCATAGCACTGCCCATCCCAATGATCTATCACCGACCCCATAGTTTGCTGCATCACGTGGATTTCTTGTAGCAGCGCAATTGCCACGCTCTTCCTGTTAAGGAAGGATTTTAATTGGTTCTTTCTCATGTATGTGCCCAGGATTGCTGTTCTCTGCTTTTGGGATTGTCTCCCCCAGTATAGTCCCTGTTCTCTTTTTGGGGGCTCCCTTCTATCTGTTGTTTCCCCCCAGCTGCTGCATTATTGCCGGCTTACCGCTGGTGTGGGCCACTTCCATGGTTGCAGGCACTAGTCGTTCACGTTGCTGAGTTCCTTCCCGTGTTGCCACAGCACTCCCTGTCACTGTTTCTCTGGGCATCCCTGCTCGTGTTCCGCTTGGGAGGGCCCTTCCGTTGACCCCCACCGGGTCGGTCGTGTACTTATGGACTGGGGGCCCTCCTCCTTGCTTGTAGTGTCCGCTGCGTTCCTTGGGCAGGTGTCTCCCCATGGCCCGCTCTTCGGTTCTCTCTCAGCAGACGCCGTGTGGATCCGACCAGTGTCCGTTGACTTGGGACAGCACAGGTCTTGGCTACAGTTCACTCCCTGCCTTGTTGGTTCGCGTGTCTCTGTGCTTTCCCTCGTCCCCCTTGCGTGTTTGGTCGTTCCGATCGTGCCTCTTCAGCCGGGCTCCCTGTTCTTCTGTGCACTCAGCTGCGGTATGTCCCGGCTGGATCCGTCTCTGTTTTCGCCCACAGCAGCCTCTGCAGTCCGTGTGGTAACTCAGCAGTCGCGGTGTAATGCGTGGTGCCTCTGATGTCGGGCCCTCTGTTTTGTTACTGGAGGCCGCAGTGCTTCTTGCTGCTGGGCGCCCGGCGTCCACACCTCCTTCTCTCCGGTCGACTTCGCCTTTCACTCTCTGCGCACAGCGCCCGCATTCTTGGATCCGGAGGGGCCTCTCTTCTATACCATCTGCGTTAGCCTCCATCCTCCGATTCCTACCCGCGCTTCGCCCAGAGGTTAGGGAAACATCTGCTATGTTGATAGATGTGTTCGTGGGTGCAGGAATCTTCGTTTTTCGGTGGGTTTGAAAGGAACATTAAGGATCTCGGCAGGAGCTCCGCAAAAGCGCAGCCTCACGCCATGAGCTCAGGCCATGCCCCCCAGGCACCTTTAGTCTTATATGCACTCCACAGCCCTACCCAAATATTAGTCTTGCCATTTCACCCCTCGAAATATCATTTTTCAAATTTTGCATTTTTCATCTTCTCGTGGGAATACCTCAGTATTTGCTCATGTCGAACAAAACAAAAAAGGACAGCATGTGGCACTTCTTTTTCTGTCCATTAAAAAAAAAAAAAAACTACTCAACAGATTTACATCAAACCAAAAAAAGGAATATCTGCAACATGTTGTGCCTAACTGGTGGTTTATGTGCTACATGTGTTCAATGGAAGCACTTTATTCTCAATCGGATAATTAAAGTGCGGCCAAAAACTGCTTTTTTTCCTTTGCTTAATAACTTTTTGTCTGTTTAACAAATGTACACAAAATTTAGCGCCAGATATGTATTTTGGAAAATATTAGCCTAATACGCCCAACGAGTCAAATGTTATTGCAGAGTTTTCTCTATGAGGAAAATGAATGGAAGGGGCCGGAAAACAGCTTTATAAAATGTTCTTATGAATTTTTGTACCATTTAAAGATTGCCCCCCAAAGTTTCCAGTTTGGCAGGGCTTGTGGCACACATTTATTTTTGAAAATGTTATCTCAATCCGTCCAGCGTGTAGTTATGGTTAAGTTGCTGTTTCCATAGGAAGAGCACTTTTTGGGTGGCTTATAACTCCGCTCCCCCTGGACGAATCCACACCAAACTTGTGTATGGGCCACTGTGAATCTATTTGCAAATTTGGTGATGTTTGGTCCAGGGGGGGAAAAGTTATAGGGGGAGTCCCAAAACGTCTTTTTTTCCCATAGACTGAATGGGGGAAAAACTTTGCGCACGTCTACAGCCCAAACGGCTGGATGGATTTTCACCAAATTTGCGGCAGGAGAAGGAGCTTGGTCCCAAAAGCGTGCTTTTGTAGATTTGGTGCAAATCCGTCCAGTAGTTTTCTTTAAAATGACCAAAAAGTACACCTGAAAAAATGTGTGATATCTATGTCCTTGTCCGCGGACAATATACTGATTGGCTAGTCCGTAGCGTCATGTTCGAGGACATGTGGTGCGTTCACTGATTGGATGTTGAACGGCGTGAAGTGCATCAGATTTTGTCGCTGTGCCCGCCATCTTTCATTTGTGTTTTGGTGTACGCGGACATCGCCACTAACACATATAAAACAACACACCATTGCACTTGTTAACCGAGGCAGGCACCTGCACTGTTTGATGGAAACAGCGGTTCTGCAAGTGTATGGGAGTAGCAGTTCTCATGCATGCATTCAGATATGTTGTTGCAAAGTCAGAATGTATTTTCATTCTGAGTGAAGGTCACTTGGTTTCCTTTTTTGGTTGCGAGCTCAGTTGGCCCACGCATCCGACTGAACCCATAAGGGTCAATTGTTTTTTGACCTTGAGCGTAAGGGAAAATTCAGTAAGAATGCAGGGAGTGCAAGTTTGGAAAAAATACCATTTGATAAGGTTATGTATTCAAAATGTTTGTAAAACACATGTAATATCAGTTGAAGAAGATTCTTTGCTGCAAGTACATCACTGTCTGGGTTTAATGAAGAGAATGGAGATGGTAAATATTGTGTAAGTTTACTTTTGACGACTCCACACCGGAACAAGTTTTAATTTTGAGGTACTATCTTTCTGTGTAGTTGTCATTTTTTTTAAAACTTATGGAGAGTGCAGATTCTCGTCGTTTGTAGGCTATCATTAGGTTCACCCATGTTCAACGCTATTATTTCTTTAAAATGTCATCTATCACCACATCGATTTGTGTATCAGTTTCCACGTTCTTTTTGTCTTTTTTGAAAATGTTTGGTAAAGGTTGGGTATTGATAAGTATTTTCTGTTACATTTTCCGAACAGCAACATTCTGCCGTACTGTGATTGCCATGGATTTCAAATGCCAAGTGATGGATTCTTTGGACGCCAGATGCACGTACTCGTGACCGGCTGCCTAACCTTCACTGTATTGTCGGACGACCGGCCCGGCCCCATTTGTCCATACGCTGGAGTGGCCATTGGGAGTAACATAACATCTTTTATGGTGGCGTAGGCCAAAGTTCATGCCGACATCTTGGAAATCACTGTGCAAACGAAGTGGTTGCTTTATCAAAAGCGAATACTTTGTGTATGCAAAAAGATCAACGTGTGCCTCACGATTAACATTTTCGATGACGACCGAAAAAACAAAGTTACTATTTGATTGAAAATGGGAATAGTCCGATGGCCTCGGACAGTTTATTGTGAAATTAAAGTACTTTACAAATTCTAAAATTGTTAATGTTTTCCTTTAAAAAACAGTTTATTATTTAAAAAGGTAACGTGCTACGTTGTACGTCGCTGTGTGTTCATTTGCAGGTTCTGCATCACGGCACGTAGGTGCTTATGGGTGCATTTGGCTACGCTGGAGAGGAACGTCATCCAAAAAAGTGTACAGTATCATTAGGGTTGGTTATGTGACGAGATGTGGGAGTGTTTTCGTGTTACACAAGTGTCGTAATGGAGTTAAAAAACATAGCGGTATACGTTTATTGACTGAGGGGTAGGCTGCAGCCATGGGGAGTTTGCAGAATGTTGGGTCATGGTATAAGGCCATGATCCACACAATGTGGCTACTGGCCATGACCAGAAGGGAGAAAAGATAGGATTACAGTGGCCATGTCCACCTGGGACTGGCTTTGTGGTAAAGTTGTTCCACATTACGATACGTTTGAAAGGGAGGAAAAAGTGCTGGTGCTAATATGCTAACTGTGTTTCCATTTTGCTTTTTTTCAGGCTGCCATGGAAAGCGAAGAGGGGCCATTTATGGAACAACCGCCTTCCCTTTCTATGGTGGCCATCTTGGAAAAGGATTTTGTTTTCTAATCCGGGGCGCCACAGGCATCTTGTGTTAGAACGACAAATCCTCTTTTTCAGTAGCACACGTTACTGCTTTGCAAATCTAGATTGTTAATGGCAAATGTTATTGCGTCTATGTCCTTAACTGAGAAATATAAAGTAGATGGAGTGTATGCGATTTTAAAAAATATATATTTTTAAACTGTGAAAGGTGGCTCTTAAAGGAACATTTACTTTGTTTACGGATGGCTTTTTTTTGGGAAGGACAGCTGAGAAGGAAAGTTGCAGATGGAAATGAGCAAAGAGGCACCAAAAAGTAATATGGGGGGGTAGGTGGATGGGGGAAAATGTTGTGCGTGTGTTATTTGTAAGGTAGGGGCAGTGTTTCTCATACTCCTTCATTACAGCAATGGTGCTGTTTCTTGGGTAGGAGGGATGGCCTTAGCGCATGTTGTTTTCAGATAACTAGTACTTTTTCTAAAAGTATGTACTGTGTACTACATTGTTAATGGCTGACTACGAATAAGTGTTCGAGCTGTGTAAAGGAAATGTTGAAGGGGAAAGTTCCTACATCAGTAAAAAAATGTATTTCCACACTGTCCACGAGGCATACATCTTATTGTTAAGTGTGTACGGATTCTCATACACGTCACCAGGCTGTGCACCAGCATATGGTCATGTGGCATTCTCCGCAAGGTGTGCAATGAAGTCAGATGTTACTTTACATTATGGTTACGTGCTACTACTACAAACTGATCAACTTTAACAAAAAAACTTTGTGAAAGGGATGTTATAATTAAGTTGCGCTACTAAAAAACTATGAAATTCAGTAAAAAACATTGTTAAAGGGACGTTATTGTTAAGTTGCCCTACTAAAAACCTGTGAAATTCAGTAAAAATAACTTTGTTAAAGAGACATTATGGTTAAGTTGCGCTACTAAAAACCTATGAAATTTACAAAAAAATACTTTGTTAACGGGACGTTATGGTTCGAAGTAAAACTGAAAAACCCTTCAAATTTGCTAGTTGTGGTAAGCTAAGCAACCAACCAGGGCATCAAAGATTACATCAGAAATGTCATTGATTACACCACTGATGACATCACATGTCTGGCTCCCCCTTTTTTCCTTTACTGACATATCTAGGCCACATGGTTTTCTTCAGTAACAGTCAGGAATTAAAAATATAAAAGGTACTATATTTGTAGACTTATCCTTCAAGTATGTTTTTACAGTAATTCCCTTAGGGACCAGTCAAATCATGTGATACATATGCATAGGGTAAGTAGCACCTTTGAAACAGAGCAATCATTTCTCTGCATAAAGATAATCAGTTAGGTTATGAACACTTACTGCTACTACTGCTGTTTTTTTCCTTACTTCAATTTTTGTGTATATACTCTTATTTGTATGTCATGTTGTCTCTTTGTGTTCTGTCTATAATAATGCCATTATGTAGTAAGTGGTTTTCATTACCTACTTATTACAGTAGCCAAAACTCTAATAAGAAAACAGTTATCATTTCACTGTTCAACATGGCAATCTTATGAATATTGCACCTCCATCATGTATGCTGCACACAATGCCTATGTTTCTACATGAGTACCTTAGTATACTGCATAGGACTTCATAATAGAATGCTACTTATATCAACGCATTGCTTAATGCGCTAATTAGCACTTGATATTTATTCCAATGATCCTTGACACTTTTTGGTCAACATTATAATAAGAACACCTTCTACAGGGTTTTCATTCACAGTAAATGTACATGTGATGTCATCAGTGATGTCATCAATGACATTTCTGATGTCATCGTTCATGTCCTGGGTGTTAGTGTTAGCAGTGCACAGTGGTGGCACGAGTTATGGTTGCTTAGCTTACCATAACTGGCGAATTTCAAGGGTTTTCGGTTTTACTTGGAACCATAACGTCCCGTTAACAAAGTTTTTTTTAGTGAATTTCATAGGTTTATAGTAGCATAACTTAACCATAACGTCCCTTTAACAAAGTTGTTTTTACTGAATATGTATATATATATATATATATATATATATATATATATATATATATATATATATATATATGGCACGCAGTAGCGGGCGTGTAGTTATGGTTAAGTTGCTAAACTCATAGGAAGAGCACTTTTTCGGTGGCTTATATCTTCGTTCCCCGTGGACGAATCCTCACCAAACCAAAAAGTATATGGGCGGCTCTGAATTTTTTCACCAAGTTGTGCAAGATTACGTGCACGGGGGGAAAAGTTATACGGGGGTCCGAATTATTTTTTCCCCTTCGACTGAATGGGGAAAAGCTTTGCGCTCGGCTACAGGTCAAACGGCTGGCCGGATTTTAACAAAATTTGCACCAGGAGCGGGGCTTGGTCCAGAAAGCGTGCTTTTGTGTGTTCAGTGGAAATCAGACTAGTAAATTTGTTACAAAACACTGAAATGTACATCCAAAAAATTAATGATATCTGGGTCTCCTCTGCAGACCAATTTCCCTGTTCGCTCCGCGGACAGAAGTGTAATTGGATCTGAGTACGGCGTGGCGTTGGAGAAGTTTGGATGTGGTCGGTGGTTGGCTGGAAGGAAGCTTGCTGTGCGTCAACACTTTTTGGGGACGCCGCCATGGTGCATCGGAGGACAGTGCAGTGGCGGCAGGGCCATAAAGGAAGGAATGGCTGGGGGAGTGGGAGGTGGTTCATGTGACATACGTAGGGTAGTATTTTCTGTGGTGTTTAGAGGCAGCTGTCATAACGGTCACTTAGTTTCTGCCGTGACCTGTTTGCTCCATTTCCTCTCAGCCACCCTACACTTACATTTAAGTGTAGCTAGGTCAGAGTCATACTAGGAATTGCACTTGGCTTTGGACTTCAAACGGATCCTCATGACAGGGGCAAGAGCATCAAGCGTATCAGAAATTGAAGAGTAGAGCAGAGACAGGGCTGTGTCAGGATGTGAGACAGCCAAAGGTAGAGGGGGGGGAGAGAAAGTGGCGACAAAAGCCTCAACTGACACACGCTTCATGGGCCGGATGTCCGAGAAGGTAGGTGGCAGTGTTGGGGTAGGTTTGGCTTGGGGGGAAGAAAGGGATAGATGAGAGGAGAGGAGTGAGTGATCGCTCCAGGAGAGAGGAGTGGTCAGAGTGATGGAGAGGGGGAGGTCAGAGGAGATCAAGACATCGAGTGTGTGCCTTGCAGAGTGAGTCGATCCAGAGGGGAGGATGGACAGGGAGAGGGAGTCGCAGAGTTCACGGAAGAGTACAGAGGAGGAGCAACGAGAGTCTAAATGTATATTGAGGTCACTGAGGAGGAGGAGTTGAGTGGTAGAGGCCAGGAGGGAGGAGAAGAGGTCTGCCCACTCAGAGAGAAATGAGGTGATTTGCCCACGAGGCCGGTAGATGGTAACCACAGTAAGAGAATGGGTAGGCGAGAGAGAAAGCCTACAGACAAGGCATTCAAAAACAGAATGATCAGAATGTTGTAAAAATGTGAGGACAGGCAAACAGAAACACATACAAAGAGAAAATACAAAAAGAATTTGCTTGCACGCACGTAAAAAAAAAGAAAAAAAACCTTCATACATATACGCTGGAAGACTGAAAACCCTGCCTAGTTTCATATTGTTTACCACCTCCCCCTCACCTTCACTATTACGCGGTACTTTCAGGATGGCACGTGCCACCGGGGGGGCCATGTGGATGTATGCGGATGGAGAAATCGGGCATACTTTCATTGAACTTTGCAGTGGACGTGCTTTGGAATGGCACGACATTTGTACTGTGAATGTGTAACGGTACATTTCAAGTGTTGCACAGCATTGACAGTGTTTGATGATGCCGTCTTTAATGCAATTGGTGGATGCATGTGTGCCTATTTACCAGTAACCTAATGAAGCAGAGCTGCAGAGAAGATGCAAAGGGAAGAAGGACTGTTCCAGTTTTACAGGGTTGCGGCTCAAGCTCTACTTTGGGAGGCGCATGTGGCAAAATCTGCCCTTTACACCACTTTTTTGCCATGGCAGTGTGGGGATTAGCCAATCAGGTAGTGTGCGCGTGGTTAACAGGAAGGGGAGGTGAAACAGTTGCACATTATACTCTGTGTACTGAGGGTGGCTGACATGGCAAAACGTATTATGTTGCCTGTAGGTGCTCCCTTTGTAATTGATGTGTACAACTGTGCTCTGCAAAGAAACTTCGATGGCAATTTTGGTTTGGAAGTAGTGGACGCATTGTGGAACGCTATGCATGAGTACCATTTCGTCGATATGCATGCACTTTGCAAAGACCTTGCCACGTTTCCAGTGGTAGATGTTAATGTAATTTATTGTGGCGGCATGCATCTGGGTTACCTGCCTTGCTTACATTTGTCCCGTAGACTGAGGAGGCTGCTGGGTGTCATCAGGATGCTTTTTCCCACCGCCAAGGTGCTTCTCTCATCTACAATAACGTGAAGACTATGGCCTACTGCCCATGGATGTTGTTCCGAGCCAGACAAAGGAAGGTGTCTCATCAACAGAAGCATGTACACTTTTTTGTCCACTCGTGGAATGTTCTTCTGCAACAGTGACCTTGTTACCTGTGGACATGCATAGTGTTTACTAGAAAATGGCATTTGTTGTCCTCCATCGGCAAAGCAGGTTCGTTTGCTCGTCTACAGGATGCGGTGAAGAGTTTACTGAACTAATGAATGTAGAAGAAAACACAAAAGCTACTGAAAACAGACAAAAAAGGTGTTTTTGTAGAAGGATCTATGCCAAAAAAAAACCAGACTCTTTTTAGAGTCGCACCTTACTATGAACTCCCCCTGCCCTGGTTGCAAGTTATTCCCCCACGCCCGCACACAGCATGAAAGTCACATGCAGGGATTTTGCAGGTGGCAGCCACGAAAATGGAACTGTGGGGATTGTCCAATGAGTTGCTTAGGATGTGCGGCAATATGAAGAGGGACTCCAACTGCACTGGGGACCGGCCCTCAACGTACTTGGGAACCCGCACGTGCCACATTCGACGCTCCTCACCATGCTGGCCTATGGAAATGGGACTGTAGCAATTGCCCTATCATGTGCTAGTCAGGGTGTGCGTCAGAGGAAAGCGTGCCAATAGGAAGAACGACTCCTCTGGCTTTACTGGGGTGCAGCCCTGGTGGTACTTGGAGAAAGGCACGTGCCCCATTCTGCGTTTGTGAGCATGCTGGCCAATAGAAATGGGACTATGCCCTTTGGCCAATGAGGTGGTCAGGGTGTACATTACAGAAAAGAGCACCAATAGGGAGAAGGAGTCCTCCTGCTTCACTGGGACACCTCCCTCGCAGTGATTTGGGAAAGGCACGTGCCACATTTTGCCCTTCTCACCATGTTGGCCAAAGGAAATGGGACTATGGCCTTTGGCCAATCAGGTGCTCTGGGTGTGCGGCACAGGAAAGGGAGGCATTCACTTTTCCAGAACTTTGTGTACTGCGGCTGGCAAACATAGCAAGGTGCAGAGTTTTTGTCATGGGTGATTACTTTGTGGATGATCTGTGTGTGCATGCCCTCCAAGAAGACTTGGCTAGCAATTTAGGTTTGGAGGGAGCGGATGTTTTGTGGGTTGGTATGGAATCGTGCTGTGTTTGGGCAGACTGCTTCTAGAATGTCGACGCTTGGCCGCTTCGGCAACTGTACATGTTGTGATTGTGCACTTTGGAGGCTTCTTTTTGGGTTCCATGCCTTGTTCCCGTGTGTTCAGTCAACTGAAGATTTTGATTAAAGCAGTGCAGCGCATTTTTCCTACTGCCAAGGTGCTTTTCTAATTTATACTGCTGAGAATCACGTGGCATTATTCCAATGCTTCCTGTCGCCAGCCAGAGGTCGGAAGGGGTCTCATCAACAGAAGCATGTGTGACTTCTTAAGTGCTGCTGGGATGTTCTCCTGTGAGAATGAGAACATTGCTTCCCGATACATACACCTTTTCAAGGGAAATGGCATGTCTTTGTCGGCCAGTGGCAATGAAATGTTTGTGCACAATCTACAGACTGCACTGAAGACCCTACTGTAAGAATGTGAGCTGCAGTTCAAAACACACATTCACGTATGAAAACCGCAAAGAAAGTGTTTCTAGTGAAGCACCTTTAAAAAATAAAAGAAATAAAAAAACACAAACAAAAACAAAGGTTCTTTTAAGAGCCACCACAACCAACTACGTACGCTCCCCAAGTTATTCCCCCACTCCTGCACATGTGCAGCATGAAATGACTGCAAATATTGCGATAGTTGCAGGGTGGCATGTGGTACATACGCCTGTTTTGCAGATGACGCCCATAGAAATGGGATTGCAGAGGCTATGGGGTTGGGCGATGAATTTTGTGGGTGTGGTGTGTACGGACCGATGGAGCTACACTGTGTATTTGTTCACAGAAATGCAGAGGGTGCCGTTATGGGTGTGATTTTTACAAGGCACAGTGTGCGGATTTTAGGGTATGCCGACATACATTCAGGGAAAGTGAATGCAAAACACTGTGCACTCACTACTCATTTACCAATCTATGATGTATATGTCTAGTGCTATGGACTAGGTACAATAAAGTGCCTGATTTCGATTTGTCTGTGTGATACGCAATCATGACGACATTATTGTTGTTCATTGTGCAGGGAACATTTCACAGCATGTTACACGAGTTTCAGTGCCGTTTGCGACAAAGGAGTCACTTGCTCAGTTCATGCGTTTCTGTTACATCCCTTAGGAGACAATGACCTCTGTGGCATCGTTAGTCATGTGCCCGCATTTCCTCAGTTTTTCCCTCAAAGATGGCGGGTGTTAGCTACTGCAGCAATCCAGCCCCGCATTGCTATTCGCACACAGAAGCTCTGCCCATGCAGCATAGGGCTGTTTATAAACTCTCCCGGACAGCGCACAGATGCGTTGCTACTCCTGACAACCAACGCTCCATGAGTTTGTTACTACGACCTCAGTTATTCTCTCTCAGGAAACCTATCCTTCTCTGATCTATTCTCTCCCTCTCCTAGGACTCCTGCCATTGCAACGTCATCATATGCGATACTCTGCTAACCATGCCGGGAAGTGTTCTGCTTTTCAGTTCGGTTTGTTGTTTCTCTCGAGTTCCACTCGTTAAATTCAGCTCCCAGATTCAGCCCGTCAACCTCAGCAATGAGGGGATAGATCCCGCTTGGGTACGTACATACTGAGCCTTTGACATTACAGGCTCCAGAGGTGGCGGCTTCGCTTCTTGTTATCCTCTCCCCTTTTCTGAGCCAACTCTCATTATGTCTCTCATAGCTCCCTGCTGCTCCTCATATCTACCACGAGTTCAACGTACTGCATTCCTTTCTCATTAAGGCCAGAATTCTATTACAGGTATATCAGGGCTATATACAGACATGTATGTAGTCCACAGTTTCCTTCTCGTGTTTAATCCTTTCCTTCCATTACGGTAGTTAAAACACTGCAGTTTAAGAACACGATACACAAGGGATTAAGAGACCAGTCTTCCGTGACATTATATGAGGGTACTAAAGGCTTATTTATCCTTCTATAATCCTTATACTGCTCTATCTCTCCTTCTGCTATTAACCCATATTCTTCATCCCTTCTCCATCTGTGATAGACTACGTATCCCTGAAAGAGGATTGATATACACAGACAACTCTTCACAACTTCAAGACCAACACCTCACTCCGAAGCTGACAGGGTTTTCTTCCCCAGAGGGTTTCCCTGGTGCACCACCTTTTCTTTGGGCCATTTTAGCCGAGGAAGGGAGGGAGGTGTTGCAGGGGGGCTTCTCCATTTCATCCCGTCTTGAGCTGCAGGACAGGTAGTTGGATTTCACTCTATTGGTGTTTGAAAAGTTTAGTTAACAAGGTGCATAACCTTTATTACAGCACATTACAGTTTCTTTTGAACTCTTGCATAACTTTCTATAGCAGTATGCAGCTACTGATGTGGAAGCGTAATTTTCTATTTCGTCCATCAATGGAGACAGCGCGGTACTTTGCAAAGAATTGTATTTGTGCATTTCTTTGTCATGTGCCAATGGCATACTTTGCCCATGGCACTATGACGTTTCACAGCACAAATACTTTTCCCTACCTACAACGTTCATTTTACTGTGCCAGCTATCTCGATTTCTGCACACCCCATCTAAATTGGCTTGGTGCCTTTCTTGCAAGTAGTGATATGTTCTTGTAGTAAGTGTTGCGCTTTCACTGTCTTCAAAACGCTCTGCAACACGATAAGAAACCTCTTTGTCCAGCAACTCCTTTCCAACCATCTGCACTACAGTGTTCTCCACAATACCACGCCTCCCGCCCTGCATGCGTGCAATGGCAAATCTGTTGTTCATCTTTGAAAGGTGCTTTCTTTGTTTACCTTTTTTCATTCCCCAGTGCATCCTTATTTATTATCGTGTTCTCACACATGCCACAGAAGGAAAGCCAGGAAAGGTCCGGTACAGAAGGTGCAGCACCTGCCAACATACTATAGAGGGCGTGCCGGGAGACAGAATTATTGGGTGGCCATCGCCTATGTAGGTGGCACTCATTGTAATGCTCCTGTAATGACCGTTGCAATGCACTTCCAAGTAACTTCCCTCTGCAGAGTAGTGCATTGCACTACCTGTACAATACAATGCCCTTTGCCGGGTAAGGGTCTGTAGTGCAGCACATGCTTTGGAAAGGTCGTTTTACAGCTCTGCTGCCCTACAGGAGTGCCCCTCTTGTTGGCCGCAGCAGATGTGGCAAATGCTGTACATGAAAGTATCCAACGTCATTCTTTAAAAGGCGGTAGACGGCCAACTGCTTCTTTGTCCTTCCTTTTGAGTTGTCACATGCAGTACAAACACTTTATGTTACGCCATTACTGTTAGCGGTACCATTCACGGAAATACATACATTCTGGAATACAAGAATGTTTACAACAACGCCAACTCCAGCTTCTTTACGTATGTCATGGAGCCATTTATTCTGTGCAAACCATGCACATACTGTGCTTTTCTAACCACCAGTAAGATCGTTTGCGCTCTGCATATTCTGCTGTTTCCTTACTTGTCTTTACATGCACTAGTATGTGCGTTCGGAAGGTGCACCAGCATTGCAATTTTGCAGCCTTACTACAAACTGTCCCACTTGCAGTTAAATGTTTTCTTCAACTGTATAACCGGCACGTGACCTGTTCATACTTTCCGTCACACTGCTCAGTACACACACAATATATCAGTTTCACGGGTCATGGAAAGGGAAGCAGCAGATAAATCTAAGTAATACCACATATAACACGCCCACATCACAGTGCAGGTTGCTGTACTTTGTTTACCAGTGTCTGTTATACAGTTAGGAGTACTTTAGCCACACATTGCTAAGTTTGCAGAGCCTCCCACAAAGTGGACAGCAATACTTTAAATGCGGTAGCCTACTGCACGAATACGTGGTATTGTACGTTTTGACCGTATCTAAACGGTCACACGTACAAAAAGGTCTACGTAGATCCGAATACACAGGGCTGGCAACAGGGGCAATGTTATCAGCATACAGTGCATGACCTATGCATGGGTCTAGGTGTGGAGCGTAAACACGTGTGCTTCCACAACTACTTAAAAGTGCATTTGAAAATGCACACATGCAGACACTAATGGAGTTCTATGGATACTTGCCGTGTAATTGCACATATGCCAACCAGGTGAAGTCTATATATGTTAATAAAAACCTTTTACCTTTACTGAAAAAAATACCCTAAAGCAACATTACCCTTAAATTGCCCGACTAAAAACCTATGAAATTCACTAACAAAAAATGTTGTTAAAGGGACGTTATGGTTAAGTTGCACTTCTAAAAAGCCTATGAAATTCAATGGAAAAATATTGCTACAGGGACGTTATGGTTATAAGTCATCTTTGATGTCCTGGGTATTAGTCTTAGCAGTGCACGATGGTGGCGCGAGTT
Source organism: Ambystoma mexicanum (assembly GCF_040938575.1). Classification (NCBI taxonomy): domain Eukaryota; kingdom Metazoa; phylum Chordata; class Amphibia; order Caudata; family Ambystomatidae; genus Ambystoma; species Ambystoma mexicanum. Next base: position 524,341,822 of record NC_090923.1, read on the forward strand.
ATGGTTGCTTAGTTTACCATAACTGGCGAATTTCTGAGTTTTTTCAGTTTTACTTGTAACCATAACGTCCCTTTAACAAAGATTTTTCAGTGAATTTCAAAGGTTTTTATTAGTGCAACTTAACCGTAATGTTCCTTTAACAAAGTTTTTTCAGTGAATTTCGTGGGTTTTTACCAGTGCATGCTATTTTCCTACAACTTACTAATATCATACTTTCCCCAATATAGCAACATTGTTATCCGATTTACAAAGTTTCACCATAAAACTCTACCTTTTCCCACTGTCTAGCATCATTTTTAACACTTCTATACACTTTTTCCAACTTTTTCCATAGTTTTTGCTCATGTTGATGTCCGCAAACGTCTGGTGTCATCGCAGACCTTCCAGCCAGTGCCACGTGACCATGCACTAATGCGCGGCATGATGATGTGTCCGCGAACACGTCTGCACATCGCGATCGGGTCCGTTCCACGAGGACAGTTCAGAACTGCATTTTCTACCAATCTAGGAACTTTCAAGCTCAAAATGTACCCTTGCACAGCTCCTACACCTAAACGTACTCACTATCCATTAAAAAACTAGTACAAAGCACATACTTGGAAGAATATTAGCAAAACTGCTATTTATCTTAAAAATGGCATCAGCTATTGCCATCCCTCCTCCCCAAGAGCCCCCACCTCCACCAGCTGGAGGACCTACACAACAAAAAAAGCGCAGTACTTCCAAAGACAATGAAGATGACCAAGAACATGAGGTAGAGGAAGTGCCTACCTCTAGAACCCATAGAGAATCATGGGTGTGGCAGTTATTTACCATTGTTGGGAATGTACCAAAGGCTAAAGCTACCAAAGTGAAATGCACTGGGTGCAACTTTGTACTCGGTCATGGACTACCTGGACAGTACTCCTATGGGACCACCTCCATGCACCGCCACACCAAATCCAACCACTGCAATGCACTCAGAAAGGTGGTTCCTTATCAAGTAGTCAGCTGTCTTCCTCCACCTGATCTTCCTTACACGTGCAACATCTTCCTCTACCCACCTGCTCCTCCATATTAGTGCTTGGTGCCTCTTCCCTCATGTTCCTCCCCACCTTACAGTCTAACCTCTCCTGCAAAAAAAAAGAAATACATCAAACAACAACAAAAGGAAGCTTCCTTTAGGAACCACCTTTCACAGTTAAAAAATAGAACTAAAAAAGAAATCTTATAGACTTTACATTTCTCACTAAAGTACATAGACTCAATAAGATTTTCCAACCTCTTCATTAGCATTTTGTGTTATGCTAATGGGAATAATGTGGCATTCATCCCCCGTTCCAGGCACTGGAACGGGGGATAATGGCCGAGCAGCCCAAGTTATCGCCCCAAGCGAAGCAAGGGCAGATAATGAGGGTTCCGGACCGTTATTCCCCCATTCCAGCCCCTGCAATGGGGGATGAAGACCCTTAGCACCCTGGGTTCCCAAAGTGGTAACTAAAAAAAAAAAAGAAACTTTTCTTCACACACCGGACGCCTGTGATGTCCTGCTCTAGGAAGCAAAGATCCTTTGCCCACCATGAAAGGGAAGGGGGGCTCCGTACAGAGCCCCTCTTCCCTTTCTATGGCAGTCTATAGAAGGCATAGAGAGAACCCTATGACCATACAATCCCACAGGCCCATTTTTTTTTCTCTTTCAAACCTATCCCACTTTTGAATACCTTTACCACATAGGACATGGTGTCCCAGGTGGACATGGCCACTTTAACCCCATTTGTCATCCCTCGTGGTCATGGCCAGTAGCCAGATTGTCCGGGTCATGACCTTATGCCATGACCCGACAATCTGGTCACTGCCCATGGCCACAGGCTATACCTCAGTCACCAAAAGCATATCACAATTGTTTGTACCTACATTATGACAAAAACATAAAACATGTGCACATTTGCAAAATCATACTTTAAAGTCCTTGCCAATGCTCCTTACATGAGTTTGCTGGAAATCAACCCAGGTTTTATTTTTTCAAAAGTGTCAAAATGTATGTACATACAATAGTCATATATAAGGTTGGGTCTATAATCTTTCTGGAAACTTGTGTCTACATTTGTCAAACGGCAATATAAACCATTTAAAAATGTTGAGACCCCCCTCTAATTTAGCCCCCTCTTGACAACATCCCACCAAACTTTACAAAAGCATTTATATCTAGATCTGAAATGATTTTTGCACACTTTTGTGTAGATTCGTCGAATGGCACCACATTTATAAGCCTTTACAATATTTTGGGACCCCCCTCTAATTTTGCCCTCTCTTGACAGAATCCCACCAAACTGTGCAAAACCATTCCGAATCGGGTCTAGAATAGAATTCCAATGTCATACAGTTTCATTGAGTGGCGCCCAAGTTATAAGCCATCCAAAAACTGCTTTTCACCAACCATGTATTGCAGAAACAGACATATATGTCCCCAAACAACTGAAGTGTTCACGAACATCACAGGACTGTATCCGAACAGCAGACTTCAGGGATGAAACACACCAGTTTTTTGGCTACTTACACCATATCCCATCCTCTTCACCCCTTACCTCCCCAGAGATTGTTTGATAAGTTTTACAAGTGCAATATTGTGTTTTTTAATATGTTTTTACTGCGATGTCGGCGGACACCGGTCGCTGTACGCGAATCCAACATGGCTGGTGTTTCCAAAAATCTGATGTACTTCACGCTTTTCACCATCGAATCATTGGGCGCATCCGATGTCCACGGACATCACGTCGCCCTCAAGGCCAATCGGATTCCTGTCCGCGGACCGAACAGGGAAGTGGGTTCGCGGACCGAACACAGATATCACTAATGTTTTTATCTGCTTTTAGCCCGTTCGGAAGAAAACTACTGGACGGATTTACACCAAATTTACAAAGGCACGCTTTTGGGACCAAGCAGCCGCTCCTGCTGCAAATTTGCCCCCCTTTGACGAAACCTCACCAAACTTACCGAAAAGATTCAGAGAGGACCATATACTTCTTTTGCAATGTTTGGTAAGTATTCATCCAGGGGGAGTGAAGTTATAACTTTATACATATATGGGAGAAACTTTGTTAAAGGGACGTTATGGTTAAGTTGCACTACTAAAAACCTATGACATTCACTAAAAAGACTTTGTTAACGGGACGTTATGGTTCGAAGTAAAACCAAAAAACCCTTGAAATTCGCCAGTTATCATAAGCTAAGCAACCATAACTCGCGCCACCACTGTGCACTGCTAACACTAACACCCAGGACATCAAAGATGACATCAGAAATGTCATTGATGACATTTTTGTTTGTTCAGTCGTGAGGCACACGTTGATCTTTTCGCATACACAAAGTATTCGCTTTCGATAAAGCAACTGCTTTGGTCGCAGAGTGATTTCCAAGATGTCGGCATGAACTTTGGCCTACACCACCATAAAAGATGTTATGTTACTCCTAATGGCCACTCTAGCATATGGACAAATGGGGCCGGGCCGGTCGTCCCACAATACAGTGACGGTTAGGCAGCCAGTCACGAGTACGTGCATCTGGCGTCCAAAGAATCCATCACTTGGCATCTGGAATCCATGGCAATCACAGTACGGCAGAATGTAGCTGTTCGGAAAATGTAACAGAAAATACGTATCAATACCCAACCTTTACCAAACAATTTCAAAAAAGACAAAAAGAACGTGGAAACTGATACACAAATCGATGTGGTCATACATGACATTTTAAGGAAATAATAGCGTTGAACATGGGTGAACCTAATGATAGCCCACAAACAGCGAGAATCTGCACTCTCCATAAGTTTTTAAAAAAATGACAACTACACAGAAAGATAGTACCTCAGTTACAATGCCAAAACGTAACAGAAAATACGTATCAATACCCAACCTTTACCAAACAATTTAAAAAAAGACAAAAAGAACGTGGAAACTGATACACAAATCGATGTGATCATACATGACATTTTAAAGAAATAATATCGTTGAACATGGGTGAACCTAATGATAGCCTACAAACGACAAGAATCTGCACTCTCCATAAGTTTTTAAAAAAATGACAACTACACAGAAAGATAGTACCTCACTTACAATGCCAAAATTATTGTTCTGGTAATAAAAAATTAAAACGCGTTGCGGTGTAGAGTCATCAAAAGTAAACTTACACGATATTTACCGTCTCCATTCTCTTCGTTAAGCCCAGACAGCGATGTACTTGCAGCAAAGAATCTTCTTCAACTGATATTACATGTATCTTACAAACGTTTTGAATACATAACCTTATCAAATGGTATTTTTTCCAAACTTGCACTCCCTGCATTCTTACTGAATTTTCCCTTTCGCTCAAGGTCAAAAAACAATTGACCCTTATGGGTTCAGTCGGATGCGTGGGCCTACTAAGCTCGCAACCAAAAAGCAAACCAAGTGACCTTCACTCAGAATGAAAATACATTCTGACTTTGCAACAACATATCTGAATGCATGCATGAGAACTGCTACTCCCATACAGTTGCAGAACTGCTGTTTCCCTCAAACAGTGCAGATGCCTGCCTCGGTTAACAAGTGCAATGGTGTGTTGTTTTATATGTGTTAGCGGCGATGTCCGCGTACATCAAAACACGAATGAAAGATGGCGGGCGCAGCGACAGAATCTGATGCACTTCACGCCATTCAACATCCAATCAATGAATGCATCACATGTCTGCGAACATGACACTACGGATTAGCCAATCGGTATCTTGTCTGCAGAGCGAACAGGGAAGTGTGTCCGCGGAGCGGACATAGATATCACTAATTGTTTCAGACGTACTTTTTGGTCGTTTTAAAGAAAACTACTGGACGGATTGGCACCAAATTTACAAAAGCACGCTTTCGGGACTAAGCTCCTGCCGCAAATTTGGTGAAAATCCATCCAGCCGTTTGGGCTGTAGACGTGTGCAAAGTTTTTCCCCCATTCAGTCTATGGGAAAAAAGACGTTTTGGGACCCCCCTATAACTTTTCCCCCCCTGGACCAAACATCACCCAAAAATTGCAAACAAATTCACAGTGGCCCATACACCTTTTTGGAAAGTTTGGTGTGGATTCGTCCAGGGGAAGCAGAGTTATAAGCCGCCCAAAAAGTGCTCTTCCTATGGAAACAGCAACTTAACCATAACTACACGGCAACTACCGTGGCCGTGTAATATATATATATATATATATGGGAGATCCTTTGAATTCACAATTGTGGCACTGTGCTATCGCCGAGGCAAGGGCGATCACTCTGCGGACATGCTCCCTTTTTCGTAGCTTTGACTTGACTACTGGGACGAGGGTGATCATGTTGGATCATGTTGGATGCTGCTCTTAGCTGGCCCCACTCTGTTAACAGGTGTCCCATGTTCCACAGGTAACTGTATTGGTTGTGGACCAAGTCACAGGTTCTTCCACGGGCAGCGGATGACTGTGCCAGCCTCCGTGACTGCTTTCCTCGCTCTCTTGCGTCCTGGTAAGCCCTCACTCAGTCAGGCTGCAGTGGACTCCCTCGGCTTACCCCTCACATCCTCAGTGGTACTGGTCAGCTTCCCCCGCGTTCCATCTTCTCGCCCATTTTGAATCTCCTGGGCTCTCCAGGCTTCACACTTGGTGCTTCTCATTTCAGGTAGTCCTTCATCTCTTTTTATACAAATAGGCTGGGTCGTCCCCAGCCTAAGGTCACAGTCCTCTGTTTCCTTTGACCCATCTTCATCTTTCATAGTGGCCTCCTCATCTCAGTACTTAGTGGGTCAACACTCTGTGTGCTTCCTTGAGTGCTCTTCTTCATCTCAATATCTTCAGGAAAGACTTGTAAAGGTCCTGGACTTTTATTGATTTTACTGTGCTCAACCTCGGAGTTAATATTGGTTGGAGAATTACAATACATAACAGTAGTGCTTTTATGTGGGCTGATAATACTTTGAAGAGGACTAAAAGTCTCAGGGATGAGAGGGTTAAGGGGTTCCTGAATGAAAAGAGAGCCCCTATCACCAGCATGGGTGTCTCTCCCTGTAAAGACCTCCCACTTATTACCACACCTATGGAGATTATTGGGTGGCAGCCTCACCTCCCTTGCCTCACAGAGAAGGGCTTCCCCTGGGGAGCAGTGACAAGATCCTGTGAATCGTTACAGTATGCATGCACATGTTTATTCAAGGGGTTGTTTTTGTCTGTGTGCACAAGTGCGAATGTTTGAATATGTGTACAACTGACTGCATGTACGTGCATGAGTGTGTGAATGCTGCATGTGTGTGTGTGAGCGCAGCAGTGTGCATGTGTAATGTCTGAATGAGTCAGGGATGGCGATCCAGTGATAGTGGCAAAAGGGGGCAAAGGTGGAGGTATGTCCTCTATGTGCTGGCACAGATTTCTGATGGTAATGCTGCCATACTTATGACTTGGACCTCAAAACACATGTTATAGGGTATTGGTGACATATATTGGCACAGCCAGCATGCCAATGTCTTCTTACAGTGACAGTACTGTGCCTGTTGGGGAAAAGGCATGGGTGTGTACTTACAGTGGTAGTACTGCCATTATTGGACAGATCCACTATGTGTGTGCACTTCAGTACAGCCGTGATGAGCGTGCACTTTCAGAAGTAGTACTGACATATTGGGCAATGGCAACATGAGTGCATTCCTACAGTGGCACACAGGCCTTTTTGGACAAAAAGCAACACAAGTGTGCACTTGAAGTGACATTACTGACATGGTTGTGGTGGCAGAGATTTCTGATGGTAATGCTACCATAGGTAGCCACAAGACACATTACAATGCTGACATATATTGGCACAACCAGCATGACTATGTCTTCTTAGAGTGACCGTACTGCCATTAGTGGAGGAAAGGCATGAGGGTGCACTTACAGCAGTAGTGCTTCCATCATTGGGCAAATCCAATATGTGTGTGTACTGATAGCAGCAATATTGGCATTACTGAATAAAGCCATCATGATGTTGTACTTTCGGTATCAGCATGCAGAATTACTTCTGCTCTGCAGGAGTACAATGTTGAGTAGTAGAGAAACACATACTCAGCCCTCACATGTCTCCAAACCAACAGTGATCCAAATCATAAAGGAAAAGCAGAAACAGTTAAGGGATATACGTCCTTTGCCTATTGTGGGAACATGGGCCGAGGGAAGGGTGGGAATGTAATTCAATAGCCACCCAAACAGCAACGTAAAACAGTCCAAAATTAAGGGTATGTCCACGCAAGACACTATAAAAATAAATATAATTTAATTAAACACCATCTGCAAGAATAACTAAGTAGAAGCCCTGTACAAAACACACTCCTGTGGAAAGACCAGAGAATATGCAAGGAAAGGGGGAATGTGCAAGAATACATGGGTGAAAGGCAACTCAATAACCACAATGTTTTTTAAAAAGGATATGTCTTTGAGGAAAAAAGGTGCACAAGTGACCAAACCAGTCTCTAGGGCCCAAAATGGACCAAGGAGGCAGTAGTACCTTTTTGATGGTTAAACAGTGTCAAACCAGGCTTCGAGCTGGTGTGTGAGTGGATCAAACATATGTCAATTGCAGGGAGTTGTGTTGGCACAAGCGGCGAGGTGGCCTTGAGGAGTCCGTTCGAATGAGGTGTCTCAGAGCAGTTTGAAGTCAGCGTTTCAGCAATGCAGGTCAGTGTGCTCGCCTGGATTGGTTCCAAGTCGAGCCGGTTTGAGTCATGTAGTAACTGCTGGGTAGGGTTGATGCGTGACGCTATAGACGTTGAGTCAAAGGTCGGCAGTTGTTCTGAGGGGTGATTCTGGTGCTCCAGTGTGCAGTTCGATAAAGCAGTGGTTAGATGTCAAACCAGCTCGAGTTGTTTGGTAACTGATGGTTTGAGTCGATGAGTAACCCTCCAACGATGGGCTCGGCAAGGACATGGTGCAGCATTGAGCTGGTTTGAAGCTGCAAGCACAATAGTTCTAAGGTTTGGTGGATTTCCAAAACCAGCACCGCCTGCTCCTGTGGTTTGATGGCTGCAAATGTGGTTCAAATGTGGTTTGACTGGTTTGATGTGGCAGAACAGGGAGCCTTAGCTGATGTGGTCCTCTTGATGCTGTGAGTCCCTCTGTGGGGACTCTAGGACAGGATGAGTCTGCTCTCCAATCCTAGGGAGGTTTGGATGCAGAGTGGCAGGTCTTGGTCCACGGCAGATCCACCCCCAATGTGCCATGATAATGGCTAGGGAGCAGATCCTACCTCTGTCTTGGACTGCTCTTTCTTCACCTCGTTGGTTGAGGTCTTTGGAAAGATCAACTTTCCCAAAAGTGGTCCAAACAAATTCTTCCTCAGGTTTTTGTCCAAGAGTGAATCAGAGAAGGAGTGGGAGACCCCTTCTTTTAAAGGCAAACCCCACAGGTGAATGGACTAAATCAAGCCTGCTTTAAGGGTTCTCTCCCTGTCCTTGCGACAAGTGAACTTTGCCTTCTGACATCATACACAAAGAGTATGTGTTAAAGGAAGTAGAGGGAATAGGAAAGAAGAGAGATGGAATCTTCCTTCAGATGGCCTGAGCTCACCCTGTCTATGGTAACTCCACCTCTTTCCCTTGTCAATGGCATCAAAGGCCCTTTTGGTATGTAGCACCCTGGTGTGAGACTAGCCCCTTTGGGATGGGTGCTCCTTTTGATTTCTGTTTCACAGACTAGCTCCTTCTGCGAGGCTGGCTCACTGAAGACGTTGTTACCCTCTGTCACAAAGGATCAAAGGGAGAGGCATAGACATCCAGTTTACTGCCATGTTACTTGGCAGGGCCAGGGTGCCTCACCAGAATACACATAACCCTTTCACAGTTGAGCTGAGCTTTCAGTGCTGACACAGATATGATATCATATTGATGTGGCTGTAATAAGAATGAGAGATGCTGTCCACCATATCCTAATTTAAGCATTGCTTATAGTTGAAGCTTATGACTGACACCAGAATAGCAACTCATACCTATGTAGCTTCCAAACCGGGGAACATATCTTAAATGCAGGTCCTACACTGCTATGGCTTGGCACCGCTTGGCTGTCGGTGCAATTGTCAGAGGGCACATTTGCTCATTGAACCTGTTCTGTGCTCATTATATCTGTTCTGTGCCATAAGGGAGCAGGTACTGAAAATGTGAATACTGATGCAGGGGAGCACAGGTGTACACTTTGCTTTTGGCATGGAGTTTGTGGAGAGGGAGCTATGCTAAGCAGACCACCCACTCTGAGAGAGAATTACCTGCACATTTTTATGTTTAATAGAAATCCAAAAAGCTAAGGCTTCCACACCCTTGCTTGGTGGCAATCCTTCACAATTAGTACTGGAATTATTGGGCAAAGCCAACATTTACATGTACTTACAATAGCAGAACTGTCTTTCTTGAGCAAAGCCATCAAAAGTGTGTATTTACTCAGTGGTTGAAGTATACGAAAAGAAGTAGTGGAGCTCTGTTCCCTACTGGCCTGCACTGTTCACCACAAACCCCATCGCCACACCCCCTCCCACGCACAATGCAAACCCCAAAATACATGCGCCTGCTGTTTAGGGGAACGGTCAGTGCAGTGCACTTAACGTTCAAGTTTCAACTTCTTCCTACGCTTTTATTTTAAAACGAAACCATTCTGGAACAGTTCCTTTTTAAAATAAAAGTATAGGAACAGTAAAACTTAATTGAAAGAAGTAGAGGAGCACCGCTCCCGTCCACTCCCACCCACTTCGAGCACTGTATTTCCTGTCGCGGTGCTGGATTTGATGGGCAAGTTCCTCATGCATTTGTACTTTGAGAAGCAGTACTGCCATTATTGGGGAAAGCCAACATGAGCATGCACTTTCAGTAGTAGGACTGGCATTATTGGACAAAGAACAAAGGTACATTCTTACAGCGGAAGCACAGTCTTATTTGGACAAAGCCTGCACGATTGTGTACATGCATTAGGAGTAATCAGCGTTATTGGGCAAAAGACAACAAAAGTGTGTTATTACAATGGCGTTACTGGCCTTATTGGGAAAGGTCACCTTAAAATGTGTACTTACAGTAGTAGTACTGGCATTATTTGATTAAGCTAATATTAGGGAGTTTTTATAGTGGCAGTACTGGCATTAATGGCCAAAGCAAATACACACGTGTTCTTTCAGTGGCAATAAGGGCATACATTGGCATAGCCGGTATGAAAATGCCTTTCTGCAGCAGCAGTACTGGGAATTTTGTGCACAGCCAGCATAAATGTGTTCTTACAGTGGTAGTGCTGGCATATGTTGTGGGCCGAAACATGTTAACTACTTGGCAAGGACTGTACACATATGAGTGTTTAATATGTACGTGTTCTATGGCACTTACTTTTCCAGATGGAACTAAAGCTGGCATCAGCCAGACACTAAAAAGATTTATTAGTTTCTTATTGAAATCATGAACATAATTTGAGATCATCAACATGATGAGCTCCTGGCACCTGCAGGTCAAACATAGGGGTCACTGCTACAGCTGCATTATCTGACTAAGCTATATTTCTCAAACAGTAAATTCCATTGGAAGGTCTATAGTACTGTGGCAGCATCAGTCACATTGAAGGCACCCCTGGCTTTTGACTGGCTCTGTCTTAGCCCTATGAGAGTTGACAAAGACTCTTATACACCAGGCAGTTTACAAACAGGAAGGCACCTCTAAAAGTCATATAGAACAAAGAAAGTGGCTGTTGTCAAATACGGGAGAGGGAAGATGACGTTCAAGATTGCTGGCTCCGAGCACTTTGGCCACAGCCCACCAGCGTTCATCATGCGTGCAAAGGAGGACACAAAGGCAGTTCAGCTACAGGGACAATTCAGTGCTGTAATTCACTGCCAAGTCATCTAACGAGTGGTGGTTTTCAAAGTAGACCGATTCTTCTTTGAAGTGCAAGTTTTCTCCGATTACATGTACTGTAAAATTTAAAGGTTCCAACATATCACAGTGGAAGTAGCATTTCTGAGAAGGTCAAGTACCATCCCATTCAAAGGTATGTCACTCATGCCACACATACTGTGACTGTGTCATTACAAGTATGACCAGTTTCTTGGTTATCCCTTTCAAACCAGCCTACAGCAGACCCTATTTTTAGGTTTCTTGGTCATTAAGCAACCTGCTTTGATTTTCACGCAATATTGTTTATACTGTTGAAATACATTGTTTGTTTGGCAAATATGAAGTAATATTTCGCAAAACTTGTACAGGAAAAACAATACCGCACTATTGTATAGGTGTGTTGGCAGCACACCACATGAATTTTGCAAATGTACCTTTTGAACTTTCAGTGCATTTCCACAGGACACTTTAGAATTTGGTTTTCTATTGATTTGAAAATGCTAGATTCAGTGCCCGCCTGTCACTAATCAACATGCAACTTTAATCAATGTGAACTGAACATTTGAATTATATGTTATTTATTTAACACAACATGTATAATTGGTGATGTATTTTACTTTCTATTTCAATACCTACATGTTTGACCTAATTAAAATAAAGGACAGCGTAGCTTATCTCCAGTATTTGGATCAGAACCTTCTTTCAGTAATGCATACTTGTTTTGATGTATTACCACTAATGTGGAGGTCTGTTTAAATTATCACTGCAACAACTCATTGTGGTGTAAACATTTGAGGACAGGACCACCCCCTTGTACAAAGTATTACAAGTATACAGTAGCAACATTCCAGGCAAATGCTAGTAATTTACCATTAAAACACATGGCACTACTGCTCTAAAACCTGTTGCAGTGGGCCTTCGAGTGTGTGGACTCTGGGGAGTGATGGGAGCTTCTCACACTGCTAACTAGTATGCTATGCAGCTGGGCAAGAGGTCTAAAAGGGAGCTGGAACTGGAGTATTGGCCTCTCTGCTGAGAAGGAACAGTGACCATCTCACTACACAATTTTTGATTCATCAGTGATTGTGACATCTTTGTGTTTAGAAACCTTTGACAAAACGGTCTCCTTTCACCGTCACCCGAGTTTCAGCAAAAGTGTCACCACATTAAAGTGACATCACTTTACTGTCAGAGCAATAGAGACATCTCCGACCTCCCTTTACTGTCTGTAAAATCGGCACATCTCTGAAAGACAAAGCGATTAGCAGCACATTTGTCAAGTGTGTATCCCAGGAACTGTGCCCTTATTATTACAGGAAGAAAACACCCCAGACAGACACATCGTTATTGCCCAGACCGTGGCTGAGTTCAATCAAACAACAAGGCACCCCGAGCCCTGCTGGTTCAGCGCCTCGGTGCCTTCTTTCTAGACGCGTAAGCCTCTCAATGTATCTCAGTGACACCTAAACCCTGCGAATTTGCTTGAGGAGGAATGTTAGCGCCATTGAAACTAAAATACATTGGCCCTCATTACGACCTTGGCGGAGGACCATGGTGCTATTAGCACCATGGTCCATGGCGCTAAGGTTGCAATTCCGCCATGGTGGTTGGCGGACTTACCGCCCCATTCCGACCTTGGCGGGGCGGTAAGTCCCCAATCCCCATTTACCCTTCCCCATTCCTATTTTTGCCCCATAGGGCATAATGGGAGTGGGGAAGGCGTTAATTACGCCACCGTAAATTACGGTGGCGTAATTAACAACAAGGTCCCTTAGCGCCATGGATTTTAACACCTGCTAAAAGCAGGTGTTAAAACCTCCATGGCGCTAAGGGACCTCGTAATCAGGCGGTAAGGGTCGGCGCTGTTTAGGCTGCCGTAAACCCCTTACCGCCTGGGTCGTAATGAGGCCCATTGTACCAATTGTTGTTAACTAGTGGCAGTGCTCACTTAAGGAAGTGGAACTTTTATCCACTGAAAAAACGTAGTGTGCAATTTTCATATTACAAGTTGGAAAAAGTGCTTGACATTTGGAAAAAAAACAAGATTTCCAGTCTTTAAATCACACACAATAATTGTGCTTGTGTGAAATGTTCTCTATGTGTTCATGTCGTGTTCCAAGTAGGGCATGTAGAAATTGCATATAAAGTGGAAGCACCATTGGTGATCGTAACTAAAAGCATACCTGATTCATAAAGGCAAATGCATACATATGCCTTAGTGTCTACCATGACCAAATCCAATGATCGATCCTTTCTCTCTGGCTAACTATCACCCGATCTCCATCACTCCTTTCCTGGGCAAACTCTTGGAAAAGTTAGCCATCTCCGAGCTTGATTTACATACTGAATCTGTTGGTTGCCTCCATGACCACCAGTCTGGCTTCAGAGCTGCCAGAAGCACGGAAACTGCTCTCCTGAACACCCGTGAAGACTTGCTCTCCAATCTTGACTCTAATCTGTCTTCTGGCTTCATTCTCTTCGCTCTATCCTCTGCTTTTGGCATGGTCAACCATGCCATCCCGCTCAATCGTCTCCGCAACCTTGGTATTACTGATCAGGCCCAGGCCTGGTTGACCTGCTTTCTCACTGACTGACCCTCTCGGGTCCACTTGGGCTCTTTCCGCTCTTCTATCTCTCTCTATACTTGTGGTGTTCCCCAGGGGTCTAACCTCTCTCCCTGGCTCTTCTACCACTATCTGGCACATCTTGCCCACTGAATCAGTACTTTCTGCTCCAATTTTCAATGTTATGCGGATGACACTTAGCTCTCTTTCAGGCTCCCCTCAGCCGCCTCTGCTTCTTCTCTCATACCAGACTGTCTGGCCGCAATTCAGGAATGGTGTGTCGACAATGATCTCTGCCTTAATGCCAGTAAGACTGTGATCTTCCTCATTGGGACACCCGCTCCCTTCTTTCCTCTCTCTCTCTAGCCACCCACTCTGGGCCCTCTTCCTGCTCTTCCTGTGAGGCTAAGAACTTTGGTGTCATCTTCGACTCCACCCTCGCCTTCTCTCCTCACATCTCTGATGTCTCTAAGAAGTCAAACTATCAGATGCACCTCCTCAGAGGTATTCTTTCTTTTCTCAGTTTTCCCCAGAAGCTCACTCTTCTCTCCAGAGTGCTGGTCCACTCTAGGCTGGACTATTGCAACAGCCTCTTTCTAAATCTTCCTGCCCCTACGCTTCGACCTTTGAAAGTTATCCAGAACAGGACTGCAAGACTTGTCCTTGGTCTCAAGCCCAGGAATCGTATCTCTCCAGCTCTGATATCTCTTCATTGGCTCCCAGTGGCAGCAAGGATCAACTTCAAGACCCTCTGCATCATCCACAAGGCTTTCTGGGTCCCGGGCCCCATCTACCTTCAACTTCCTCTTCCAAAACATCTTCCTTCTTGAGCTCTCTTCTCATTCACCTCCAACTCTCTGAGGGTCAGATGCATCTCCAAGCAGAGAGTTTGGGGCAGATCTATCTCCTCGTTTGGGGCCTCCCTCTAGAACGGCCTCCCTGCCTCTCTCAAACTAGAACAGAACGACCTCTGGTTCCGGAAGCAACTCAAGACCTTCCTTTTCGCTTCCGCTTTCTCTCCCCTGCTGATGCACCTGACTGTTTAGCGCACTGGTCACCCAGTTGCCCTCAGACTGTCTCTTGGCTCCCGAGCACTTAAGGGTCTGTATCTGCATCCCTACAGTCCCTTCTCGCTGCACTTATGAGCCATCCGCTGGATGCACTTGTGAGTTAACTGCACTTCCCCCTTTCCCTCCCCCCTGACACTTCTCCCCTTCCCTCTTGCCCGCACTTGCGCAATCTGAATGACAAGGCCTAGTAAGATCGTTATTTTGTCCTCCCTTTGTTTCCCCATCCCTGTCTTGTCGCATTTAGAAACACTTGTGTACAAGCGTGTTATAATGCCACATCATATCATATCAAATACAGGCCCTTAGGGGCTGGTCGGAAGGGATGTGAGTATTGTGACGAGGGATACCAACCTCTGTGTAATGGAGATTAGATTACCATTGGTAATCGGAGCATTACCAACTCTAATGAGGGCCCTCATCACATTGCTCATTAATGGGGACGTACTCAAATATATCACAAGGTTGCAACAGGCAGACACCCAGCTTAAAAAAAGAGACATGACCGTAGTTGGTACAAACGAACACCCTGTGTTTTATTTAAAGAACTGAAACAAAGTGACAAGGCTAAGAAGTGATGTTGGATGACTCCAGAACAGTTGGACCCACAGCTGATGACCTGACAGTTGCCACACTCACCAGGTAGTGTGATGTAAAGGTGGTTGAGGATGCCCAAGTAGCTGGCAAGCAGCGGCCCATCAGAGAATCTCTGTGCCATGGCCCATAAGGCTCTTACCGACCTAGTTGATCTACCCTGCAATTTCAGGGAGGAGTGAAACTGCGCCATCTCTTAAGCCTTAGAAATGATCATTATGACCAATGTACTTGGTGTTGCCACTGATGGTTTAGAACGCATCTTTGAAATACCGAAAGTAACAAAGTGGGCTTCACAGAGCTTATCCTCTGATGTATGATCCCGAATGGTGAAAATGTCCCTTTCATATCCAGAGATCCAATCCCAGTGGAGGGCCTTCCCGCCTCTTCAGGTAGAACAGAGAGGGAAACCTCCTGGTCTTGCTGGAATGGGGTACAGATCTTCGTAAGGAAGTTTGAAGCTAGTCAAAGCTCCAATGAGTCAGGCGGAATGCATATTAAGGTTTACATTTTCTTTTATTCTTTATTTACATTTTACCAAGCAAGAACATAAAAATAAAAAATACAAAGCGTCAAGAATCACACAACAGAGCATATAAAGCCTTACCAATAATAACAACAGGAGAGAGAGAAAGAAGAGAAAAAAAAACCTGCATAAGAACTAGTACATATTCAAGAAAACATCCCAGACCCTGGCATGCAAATGCATTTCCCCCAACCTTCTGAAGGTCACTCCTTCAATGGCCGCCCAACGAGCCATCTCATCAATCCAATCATCCAACTTTGGCAGGATTCGGGATTTCCATCCCCTCAAGATCAATTTCTTACATATTGAAGCTACCCTAAACAAGAACTTTTTGTCAGGCATGGAAAAATCCTCAAGTAAGGCCCCACAACCCAAAACCATTGTTTTGAAGTCCAAATCAATACTGCGATGTGGGACCCGCAGACATATAGTACAGACCTCCTGCCAAAAACCTCTGACCCGAACACAGTCGCAGAGCAAATGCTCGAGACTGCCCACCTCCATATCACAACACCAACACACATCGGAATCTGACATGCCTCTCCTCTTGAGTCTCTCCGGACACCAATAAACCCGGTTGAGAATCTTAATTTGCCTAGAGCGCTCGCACAAATTAAATGAACAGAGCTTCGCATTTGCACACAATTCAAGCCACACATCAGCAGTGATCTCACAACCCAATCTCCTACTCCATTCATCCATTAGGCCAACATTCCCATTGTAGTTAGCAACAATTCCGCGATAGACTTTGCTCGCAAGAGATTGACCGCCCACCGTAAAAAAATCCAAACTCACAGATCCACTCCCATCAACCTCACCAATGCATCTCTTTAATTTCTTGTAGTCTGCAACTGAAAGATTGTCAATATTGAAAGTTGCACGTAGCTCATCAAAATCAACCCATGTCCCATCTCTTTACACATCACCATTCCAATGAACACCACCAATAAACTATTCCGGCCACACGAAAGGGCGGCCACCATCTGTGATAGCTTTATTATACCAAATTGGGGCTGAAGGCAACTTCAAAGCAATCAAACCACACATGTCGTGAAAACTGTTCCACACACCTCTC
This sequence comes from Ambystoma mexicanum, assembly GCF_040938575.1. Lineage (NCBI taxonomy): Eukaryota > Metazoa > Chordata > Amphibia > Caudata > Ambystomatidae > Ambystoma > Ambystoma mexicanum. The sequence continues at coordinate 524,358,483 of NC_090923.1, forward strand.
AAAAATTCAGTCATGGGGAATCTCCTACAACGTTTGCTAACTGTCGTAAGCACAGCTCGCGGGGCAAGAGGGCCTAATGAGTTCGCCTCTGCCACTGCCCAAGCGCTCGGAGAATCACCCAGAAAAGGAAGCAAATACTGGCAAGAGAACGTCAGATGATACGCCTTAAAGTTGGGACCCCGACCCGCCCGCCCCTCAACTGGCAATTGCAGTTTCCATATTTTTAATTTAGGAGTTTTCCTGTCCCAAATAAAGGATTGTAGAGTTACATCAATTAATTTCCAGTAAAAAGCACTGATCTTCAAAGGGAGCATACTCAAAACATAGTTGATTTTTGGGACAGCAACCATCTTTAAGGCATTCACCTTGCCCCACAATGATAAATGCAAAACTGACCACCTCTGCGTACTCAATTTCAGCTACCGGCAGACCTCCGCCATGTTCACCTCCACCATATCACTCACAACTGGAGTCAACCAAATCCCAAAATATTTTACTTTGTGTAAACACCATTGAAATCCGAAACCAGTCACCAATGATTTAGCACAACTCCCCGTGATTGCCAAAACCTTGGATTTTGACCAATTTACTTTAAATCCAGCCACTTCATGGAAGCGGTCAAGGACGTTCATCAGAGACGGCAAAGACATCTCCAGGTCCCGTAAAACTAATAAAAGGTCATCTGCATAAAACCATATTTTCTGTTCAACCCCATTGAAGGACACACCTTTCAAGCTCAAATTACTTCGTAAAGCAATAGCGAGAGGTTCAATGGCCAGCACAAACAGTAACAGTGAAAGTGGGCATCCCTGCCTGGTTCCCCTCCAAAGACTGAAAGATTTAGATAGCAAGCCGTTCGTCTTCACATCCGCCGTGGGACGGGCATACGAAGGGGAAACCCAAGAAATGTACTCATCACCCAGATTCATTGCTTTCAGCAGCAAAAAAATATATTGCCAGTTAACTCGATCAAACACCTTTTCAGAATCAAGAGAGAGCACAGCCACGTCCTCATCCAAAGTCTAGGCTTGCGACATGGTCAACAAGAGATTCCAAATATTGCTAGAAGTTCTACGATGTCTGACAAAGCCAGACTGATCCTTGTGAACAAGTCTTTGAATCACATCCTCAATGCGCAAAGCAAGTATTTTAGCCAAGATCTTGTTATCAGTGTGTATTAAACTTATCAGTCTGTAATTTGAAGACACTGTCCTTCCCTTTTTTTTTAGAAATACTGAGATGGTTGCATGATTGGTAGACTCTGGAAGAAAGCCCACCTCCTTGGATTCAACAAACTTATCTCTCAAGAGCCCCAACGCCGCCTCAGGAAGAATTTTATCAAATTCAGCTGGCAAACCATCAGGCCCAGGCGTTTTCCCAGAATTCAAACCATTAATAGCAGTCCTCATCTCATCCAAAGTCACCTGTTGGCTTAAACCAACCATTTCTTCATCTGAAATTTTCGGAATATTCAAATTACCAAAGAAACATTCACCTCGATCAGTAATTCCAGCCTCATTCTCATACAAACTTGTGTAAAAATCCTTGAAAACAGTATTAATCTCGCATGGATTAAAAGTGACCATCCCATTCAAACCCTTAATAGAAGTAATGGCACCTTCCGAAACCTGCTGCCTAAGTCTGTAGGCGAGCCATCTGTCACATTTTTCTCCCTTCTCGAAGTAGGCACATTTAATCCTATATAAATCTTTTTCAGCTCTAGCACTCAAAATATCATTCAAATCCTTTTTCAGTTTCTTCAGCTCTCTTCTCTTATTGGCGTCAGTCGGATCACATACCAAGTCCCTCATAACCTCAGCAATACGGACATCAGTTTCTAACTGCACCTTAGCCATTTTTTTCCTCCTGCCAGAGAACAAGCCTAAAGTAATGCCCCTCATTGTACATTTGAACGCCTCCCATGTAACATTCTTATTAAGTTCATCCAATCTATTCTCTCTCACAAAGCATTCAGCCTCAGACCTGATTTTTTCCAATATAACCTTGTCATGAAGAATCGAGATATTCATCTTCCATTGAAAGGTTCCACGGCACTCAAAATTCAAAGACAGGCTCAGAAAAATAGGTGCATGGTCAGTGATTGCAATACAACCAATCCAACTACTCAAAAGATTTGCAGTCACCCCACCAGCAGTAAACAACATATCAATCCTCGAGTATCAATCCTCGAGTATGTATTGTGAGATCCTGAATAAAATGTGAACTCCCTAGAGTCAGGATGTTGTAGCCTCCAACAATCCTTCAGATCAAAATCCTGAATCAGTGCCCGGAACGACCAAAAATGAGCATCTTTTCTCTGTAATGGTTTAAGCCCAGTGCAATCTACAGACGGATCACCAACCAGGTTAAAGTCACCACCAAGAATAACATTAGGGCAGTTCAAATCAAGTATTAATTTCGATACACCCCCAAAGAAAGTACGGTCCCCCATTGAGGGAGCATAAATATTGCATAGCACATGTTGAACACCCTGTATATACACCAAGAGAGTTACACCTCCCGATCACAGCTAGTTTTCAGAACTTTAATAGGAGAGTTCCTTCACAAAGAATTGCAACCCCCCTACTCTTAGAGGAGTAACAAGAAGCAGCAACGTCACCTAGCCATTTCTTATGTAAGACACCAATATCGTCTAACAAAAGGTAAGTCTCCTGTAAAAAGAAAACATCACATTGCATGCCTTTTATACAGTTCAAAATGTTCTGCCGTTTGACAGGATTATTCATACCATTGACCTTCCATGAAGAGACCAAAAGTTGAGACCCTCTATTGACAGACATCCCAAAAGATCTGAGGTAATCCCAAAAAAAGGAAACCAGTCCAAAAGTCACAAAAAACAACAAAAAAAACACCCTATACCCCCTGCAACAGAAAAGTGACACCAACAATGAAAAGCGAACAAAAAAAACCAACCCAACACCCCCGGCACCCCTCCCAATGAATGAACCTCCGTAGCATCAAATCCTAAAATACACCCCTTTGTAGAAACACTAATAAACCTCACCTCAAGCAGGATGAAATCAAAAACAAAACCCTTCAGAACGCCCAACAGCAAACTCATTTGGAAATAGTCACAACCCAACCCTTTCCCCCAACAACGTTAGCAATGTACAACAAGCATAGAGCGTAAAGATAATCACGCCCCTAGAGAGAAAAAATCAAACAGGCCACTGAAAACATAGTGAAAACTCGTATAGCCCATGTGTGCAGAGCACACATCACATGGATATTGTAAATAGGGGTAAAATACCAATGCAGCTTTTCAAAGTCACCACCGCCCCACACATACCCCACACATCCTCATCATCAAGAAATCAAAGTGCCCATACACTTAGCTAATGCCACCATATCCCCAAATACCCCAAAGATCCATATCAGGAAAATGTCACATAAAGCAAGCACCTGTATAATGCAGTGTTAAAAAACTAAACATGGCTCCAAACTAGAAGCCAAATTCCAGAATGCCGGTTCATCAATCAGATAAATCTATATATGGGGGGAGGGAATAGGCAACTATGCAACATGAAATAACACATGGCAACCAAACAGACAGCTTCCGACATGTAATCTAGTGCACTTGGAGGGATGATGGCTGTAGCGATGGGTATTGATCTTTGGAGTAGGTCCGAGCAGAAAAAGAAATGTCACCATCCTCCCTGTCGACCGTCAACTGTATTGCGGGGCATTGAAGTGTATGTTGCCAGTAAACCATATACTACTATTATCATGCCAAACCGCTGCTAATCCGCCGACATATGAAGTTGCATGCTGCATTCATGGGCACTGTTTAGGTATGTCCTGAGCCTCAAGACGAACAGCTATGTATCACCTGTAGCAGCAGCATCTCACATAGCAGTCAGTCAGCATAATCATGACCGGCAGCCCAAAGCACCACATCCATCACAAATCCATCAGTAAATTCATTAGACAGAATGGAGGAAACCAATCCCGGTTACACAAGCCTACTGCACACAAAAGCACAGACTGCGCTTGGAACCTGGTCTGTATGGTGTTCTCTCTTAGATGAAAGGCGTACGAGAGAAACAATAAACACACATTTCAAGGTGGGTTTGTGGGGCTCAAGGTGAAAAAGGCAAGCTGTCTTCAAGCTTTAGTCAATCCCTAAATTCTGCTGCGCCTTGTATCCACCGACTCATAAGGTATACTGCGGTTGTTAGAGCGGGAACACAAGAGCGACACCCAAGATAGCAAAGGAAGATCTCCAAGCAGTGTAAACTCGCCGAACACATGCAAACATGTTGATATGGGCCGTAACTTGAAATGTCCTAATTTTCAAAACGAACTCCAGAGAAATAGGTAGAACGATACCTTCAAATAGACCGGGCTGCGTCCCTCATGTCCTGTCAGGGGTTTTGACCCATGTTCGAGTTATTATGCTGCAACATTTGGGGCTGTGGGCTCAGAAAATCCAAGATGGCAGAAAAAGCCCAAATTTGCGCCAGAATCCAGGAAAACCGCACAGTTTTGCGCACACCAAAATGGTCGGCGGACCTGCCACCCACCAGTGCTTTCAAACTTTCATTTGAAAGCCAAGATTCTAATCCTTCCAATAAGCCTGAAACTGACTTTCTATTCCTTATAGTTATTCCGTGATTGCGCTCGACGCAGTCAGAAAAATTGCCGCGAATTGTCATTTTGCTAATTTTCGTTTAGTTTTTCTGTCAAAATAGCCGCTTTTGCTTGAACTGCTTAAATTCGTTTTTAACCTGCTAATCCCTCATTGAGCATCGCAAGAGTGACTTGAATTAATCTTAAATAGCTATCACCTACCCTGAACCTCCTATAGGGAATTAAAAGCATTTTTAGCATATTTTACTTCATTGCCACCACATTTAAAAGGATTTGCCTGCTTTAAAATCATACCTGTTTTCCTCTAAGCTCGCTGGGGGGAACTGGAACTTTGTATTGCATTTTGTTTGTGTTCCTGAAAACTGTGTGCTCTCCTTCCATCTCCTTCTATTGCATAGGGGGGGAGTGAATTGTCAAAGAAAAAGTGATCATATTATCTTTTGTTGAAATCATATCAAGTTTATTTCTGTGCTGCATTTTTCCCTCATTGCTTTTCCTTGAAACCATAAAAGTATTTTTTGCTACCTTATCCTTCCTATACTAACTCCTGATTGACTGTAAAGAAGTGTGCTAGTGTCAGATTATCTATTGTCGATCAACATTATATTCATATGCCTAAGTGTGATATCAAATATTAATTTATTATAAAAGTGTGATATATATATATTGTTTAATTTTTCCAATAAATCTTTTAAATTGCAAAACAAACCTACTTCTTGGCTCAGTGAGATCATGGGGATTCATAGAGAGGGGTGTTATACAAGGGTTTATCATCCAGAGTATAACTTGTCATAAAAATATATAAATAAGGCTTCCCTTGGGCGTCCCAGACGAGGCACTGACTTAGTGGGATTGCTGAATTGAAGTCACTTAACAAGATTGGGGGCTCGAGCTGGGGATTCTGGATTAGATCTATCACTTGTGCAGATTAATACAGTGTGCTAACTGACAGGATATATAAATTCTATTGGATCACCACGCCGTGTTACACTGTAAAAACACCCCTCAAAGGAACGCTCTAAGGAAACGGTCTGTTTCGCAAAATAAAATACAAACTTCTGTAAGTCAGGAAGGAAATCAATTTCCAGAATGACGACCTTGGTAGATATCAAGATAGCCAGAGAACACCTCTTATATAAGCTCTTTGTGAGAGGTGAGTGGGTTCATCAGGACCAGGTGGTCTGGTTGCAGGCAATCGTACCCCAGATCACTGAAACAGGGTCAGATATATGGAGAGATCAGGGTCCCTTACATGTGGCCCTGAGTGAACTATATATGGCCCCTAAGGCCAAGGATGAGCACAACAAGATTGCCAGGGTAGCGGCATATTTATATTTATATATGGGAGCCATACAGGATAAATGTGCTGAAGGCCAAGATCTGGAAAATAGGCAACATTGGGCGACACAAGGTGAAACACCCGGTCATAGTAGTGACTCCAGAGGGCACCCCTTGTTTACTAGGGAATGACCTCCTGAGAAGGTTGTCACCCCTAATAGATTGCATAAACAAGGTCCTCTGGACCCAGACTAGCCGACCAATAAAATTAAAACAGAGTGTCAACCATGTTAGTTTAAATGGCACCTGCCACATGGTTGAACAGAAATCTGACCAAGTAGAATTTTACTTCCAGAACAACCAAATTCCAGACGTGACAGTAATAGCAGTAGGACAACAGACGGGTGATGGGGGGTCCTCTCTATTTCTGAAAATCAACCTTCCTTCCAGTTTAAGGTGGTATTCCACACTGGAAGGAAACACTCTGAAGTTCTTTACTAATCCACAATCAGACATTCCCACTCCGATAGTCCGGAAAGATGTGAAATCAGCTCAGAGCCTGGCTGATGTTCAGCAAATTAGAGAGCAGTTGTTCATCCCTGTTCAGTTAAATGAAGGGAAGGACTCTGTTCTCGCCCGAGTGAGTGAACAACGGTAAGAGTTTCATCAGCGAAGCCATGTTCCGCCAACTCCCAAAAGATCCCGCCATTCCCGCATTCAAACTGATAGACAAATGGGAAATGGACCTGGAAGCACCTAATTCCAAACATCTCCTGCCAAGCAGGTGTATGCTCAAAATCTCCATTGGCAACAAGAGCATAGTCCATAATTGTTGGGTCATGCGAGACGTCACTGCCGCCTTTTACTTAGGCAGTGACATTCTCAATCGCTTTGCCATTAGTTTGGACCTAATAAACTTCAAAGCTTGGTCCAGATTAGCAGATAATCCCATGGGCTTTGATGATCCAGAAAAAGCATTTAGGTCAGCTCAATTGCTATCTTATGCAGTTGAAATTCAGGTTAAAGAGGAAGTCACCATCCCAGAAAGGACCCGACAATTCTCCCTGGAAGTGAAAGTTAAAAGAGGACAAAAATTGAAAAACCCTGATGCTTATATTCATCTAAATGCTTCTCTCCAACAGCAAGGGTTGGGGGTAAACCCAACACCATTAGTCAACATAGAACATTACACAATTCCAATAGAGGTGGATAACAGCAACTTAAAGAGTATTACTCTAGCCGCAGGCACCATTATTGGAATGGCGGTTGATGACCGACATTTTTCCATTAATCTAGGAAATGAACTGTTAGGACCAATCCCCAAGGACTGTCTTGACAGTGACAGTGATGACAATACAACACCAGACAGGATCTTTACCCGGCATGGGGGGAACTTCCTGGTGTGCACTTCTTGCCCTTATGGTAAGGAAGATGTGACTTGTGACTTCAGAGGGGATGAGGTGATTTTCCAGGTCCTTGAGGGCTGCCTTTCCCACCTGAAGCCTCCAGTCCAATTCAGCACTCTGACCAGGGACTTCCCCACCCAGCTGGAGGAGGCCACTGAGATAGCAAAACCAGAAGTCTTTCCAGGCTTCAGGCAGATGGTGGATCAGAGAGTCAACCTAGCTGATGCCTGTGTGACTCTGGAACAGAAGCAAAAGTTGAAACAAGTTTTCTTGGATTTCCAAGATCTCTTTGCAGTAGACTCATAAGACTGTGGTCGCACCGACATCCACACAACAACAATTCCCACGGACCCTGGCATTACTCCAGTGTTTGTGAAGCAATATCGTTTGCCCCTCGCATCCATGGAGTCCCTTACTGAAATAATTAAGAACCTTGAGTCCCGGGGAATAATCCGTCCAGTCCACAGCACCTTCAATAATCCGGTGCTGGGAATATTGAAGCCAAACGGCCAGTGGAGACTCTGCGCCGACCTTAGGGAGTTCAACAAACGGGTCCATACTTCCCGATGGCCTCTGCCCTACATTGACCAAGGGCTGGCCCAGATTCAGGGGTCAGAGGTATTCACTGCAATAGACCTGACCAATGGATACTGGACCGTGCCTATCAGTACGGAGGACCAATACAAACTGGCTTTTACCTTTGGGGGCCAGCAGTACACATGGACCCGGACTCCCTTCGGATACCTCAACTCCGGCAATGAGTTCAACATATTTCTACACAAGGCCATGCCCGACCTGGGTGCAAGGGGTAACTTAGCTTATGTAGATGAACCTCATCAAAAGTTCATCTGTGGAGGAACATATAGCGGAGATCCGTTATGTTCTGACACAGTTGAGGGCCGCCGGAGCAAAACGTTCCTTTCAGAAAGCACAGTGGTGTAGAACCCGTGTTAATTTCTCGGGGCACGAGATTACTCCTCAGGGTCTCTGTCCCCAGGAAAAGAAAGTGGAAGCACTTCAGAAACTGAAAGACCCCACAACTCTGCGGGAACTAAGGAGCCTCCTTTGACTAACAAATTATAGCAGAAAGTTCATTGAGGGCTACACAGAGATCACTAGACCCCTGATTCATCTTTTGAAGGGGGGGGGTCAAGTGGGAATGGGGTCCAGAACAATCCAAGGCAGTAAGACAACTCAAAAGAAGCCTCTCACAAGCGCCCTGCCTAGCTTACCCTGTCAGAAACAAGGAGTTTTTCCTGGAGACCGGGTTCTCTAATACGTGCTTGACGGCAGTATTATACCAAAAGCATGACAAGGTCAATAAAGTAATCTCCTATGCGAGCAAAACTTTATCCTCTGTGGAGGAAAAATTCAACGATTGTGAGAAGGCATTCCTGGCAATGGTGAGGGCATTGAAGAATTGCCACCCGTTCATCCAGGGGGAACACATCATAGTGGAGACTTCACACCAGCCTCTGCAATATCTCCAAAGTGACAGAATCCGGGCCTGAAATGTGAGTAATTCCCAAATTACTTCCTGGATTCTGTCAATGCAAGGCTTTCCTGTGGAGGTCAGGTATGGCCAAAACAAGAAGAGTCCCCTCGCGCAAGGTCTGGCTGACTTGCATGATTGTGCCAGAGAAAACTGTCTCGAGGAGAAAGTCTAAAAATCAAGGACAACATGGAGGCATACCTTAATTCCCCACACAAAGTTTTTGAAGAAGACAAGTGTGAGGGAATGCCTACTGTCTATGTGGATGGATGCTCTTACCATGTTGACAACAATGGGGAGAAAGAACTGATGGCCGTCGTAGGGAATGCATGGGTGAAGGAGTCCCCAGAACCCTCCGCTGGGTACAAAATTGGTCCCCGAAGTAGTCAGGTGGCAGAATTGATGGCTGTGTATCAAGCCATCCTCACTGCTGTCCAACATCAACTCCACAAACTGGTCATAATCACAGATTCAGATTATGTACGAAACGGGTTTGTGGAGCACCTGGTTAATTGGAAAACCAGAGGCATGTTATGTGCTAATAACACACCCCTGAAACATGGGAAGTTAATCCAAAATATTGATGATCTGGTCACATCGAATGGGATGACCATCTACTGGAAAAGATCAAGGGTCATTCCAAAGTAGAGGGACCAGACAAAACTGGAAATGACCGGGGCCATCCAAGGGGATCTAATAGAGATAGAGTCCCTGTTGGGGGAAAATCCAGGTCACGGCTATCACTAGGTCCCAGACAAATGCTCACAATGATCTTTCAACTGCACAATGGAGTAAGGAGACCCCGGATGCTGATTTGATTACGGCTCAAAAGGGGGATCCAATAATTGGTAAGTTTTACCAACACATTGAGGACCCTGAGAACCTTCCCCTGATGGATAGTGATTACATTGGAAAAGAGGACCTTAGAGTGTTGATGAAATGTCCAAAGATGTTCCGAATCCAAGACGGTTTGTTGGTAAGGAAATCCCAAGCTGGCCATGATCAGTGGGTGGTTCCTACTTCATTCCGAAGCCTGATGTTAAGCCATGCCCATGATGCGGCCACCGCCGGTCATAGGGGGTTTCATACAACACTTGAAATCTTAAGAGAGGTTGCACACATGGGGCAGGACCTCAACCAATACTTGAAGGGGTGTCTTGTGTGTGCACAATTTCAGCCAACATCCCTCACACCGTGCGCCTCTCAAGAAGAGGGGGATGACACTGCCATGGTCAGATTTACAAATCGACTTCATAGGCCCCTTGATTCGCTCGTCTAGGGGGAACAAGTACATGTTGACAGTCACATGCTTGTTTACCAAGTGGGTGGAATGTCTCCCGGCCCCAAACTGCAAGGCAGAAACAGCAGCTGCCCTGATGATCAACCACATCTTTTCACGTTTTGGTCTACCCCAAAGGATTGAGTCAGACAGAGGTAGCCATTTTACCAGCGAAGTAATGACTAAGATGTGGGAGATACTGGGGGTTAAAAGGAAGCTACATATTGCTTACCGGCCAGCCTCTTCTGGTGCAGTAGAGAGATACAACAGAACCATAGTGAGCATCTTAAAAAAGTTTGTGGCAGATTCTGGGTCAAGTTGGGATACCCGATTACCTCTGGTCCTAATGGCCATCAGATCTACCCCTTCATCTGCAACTAAAATGTCACCATTTGAGCTGATGACTGGACGCAAGATGGTGCTTCCCCAGCATTTGCTCTTCAGCACCCAAGAGCAGACATTGATAAATGCCTCCACAACTCATGAGTATATGGAGAATTTAAGGAAACACCTCCAACATGCTTTTGCCTATGCTCAGCGAAATCTAGAAAGATCAGCTTATAGCATGAAGACCCATTACGATTTGAAAACTTCCAGGAAAGTATATAATGTGGGAGACCGGGTCTATCTATACAATTTCCAAAGAGACCAGGCCAAACAGCGGAAATTTATGCCTACATGGAAGGGATCTTTTGAAATTATAGACAAGATCTCCCCAGTCGCTTACAAGATCCGCATCCTTTGGCAGAAGGGGAAGACAAGTGGGTCCATATAAATCAGTTAAAGGGTTGCCATCACAAGCAAACTCTGCAGCAACTAGAGGAGCCCTCTGCAATACCAGAGGGGGCCGCTCCAGAGTAATTCAGTTCCGACCCTAAAATATCCCACATATAGTCTCTAAAATATTATGATCTTGAATGAAAATGTCTTCTAATTATATCTTGTTTTTTAAAAAAAATAAGAATGTAAATGTCTATTGATTTATAAAATGTATATGCCGCCCCACTATATCAATAGTGGGGGAGAAATGTCTACGAATAGGTATTGCCGCTTTGCTTTGTCATCCTAGGAGAAAGAAAACCTGGAGACTGACCACGGAAGACGACCTCGGAACCGGGAGCAAGGATCTGAGGGGCCCGGGGTACCGCCCAATACTCCCATCAGGACCGGTGAGGAGAACTGATCGATCCACCCTGATGGAGGAAAAGATGCTGAACTTTGTCATCTGCGGGATCGGAAGAAGATGATGCGGACATCTCAGCACGTGGGTCAAAACATCCTTTGCACCCGACTCCCGCTCGACTCGAAATCAAAGCGCAGTCGGGCGTGGGGGCTTGTCAGGGGTTTTGACCCATGTTCGAGTTATTATGCTGCAACATTTGGGGCTGTGGGCTCAGAAAATCCAAGATGGCCGAAAAAGCCCACATTTGCGCCAGAATCCAGGAAAACCTTGCAGTTTTGCGCACACCAAAATGGTCGCCGGACCTGCCACCCACCAGTGCGAGCGTGATGGGGCGCCATGAGTGAAACGTGGTGCCAAAGGAAAAACAGCAGTGCCTGTTAGCTCAAAAAAGCGCTTTGAAATCACCTTTGTTTCTCTGAAATGCAAGCTAAAAATGCCTATTTTAAACATTGCAAGATATTCAAAAATCTCACTGAACACCAGCAGACATTTGGCAGAATGAAGTCTTGTGTGCATACAAAATCTGGGAAAAGAAAGAGCCTAAAATAATGTTCATAATGAAACTGGCTGAGCTGTGGATGTCCGCAGCTTAAGTTAAATTGGATTTAAAACCACTAAAATCGAAATGTTTAAAATAAATGAGTGACCTACTTTTGAGTGTCACATAGGTTGCAACTGTTTAAAGGTCATAGTTTTGAACTTAGAATCAGCGTTCTAGCTGCATGTGTAAAAATTGTAAGTTTGATTTGAATGAAGAAAAATTGGGAACAAAAGTGACATTTGGCAGAAGCCTGGCTTGAAGAGATTGAATTCTACCCGGCAACTACCACCGACAGGAGTGGAAACTTGCTCAGCCACTGCATTCCCAGGCCTGTCTGCCTTCTGCTGTTCCCACCAAAAGGAGATTATTCCTCCCTGATTGAATCAGGGGAGGAGCACCTGGGAGCAGGGAAACAGAACAATGAGCCTTCCTTGGCTCAGACAAATGTTAAATTAGGTGGGCTCGTAAATGGCTTCCTCTTGAGAGAAACTGTAAGGGGCAGTGCCTCTGTGAGCAACTTGAGTTGGAGGAAGTGGACAAACCAGAAATTCCACCATGTGCTTTGGGAAACCACAATCCTCTGGGCCAGAGCATAATTTTAAAAAGATGGATAATTCATAGTACGGACTTGTCAAAATTATATAATTAATATCATTATTCTTGTGATTTTTCTGTGCACATTTTAAGAGGTGTTAGGACTCTGTGGTATGTTCTTGGGGGTAGTAGTGGAAAATAAGATATTACTCTGAATGTCTGTCTGTTAAAAATCTGACGCCCATATTCCTTGTGCATGTTTGTGTAAATTCTAGAAAAGTTTAGAGGTTGTGTTCTTGATGAAAAGGGCAGAATTCTGTCATAAGTGCACACAACATTTTACAAAGACAGGGATCGGATGGTTTGGTGCTACAGAAAATATGTTAACTGGACATATAATATTAGAAAAATTGTACGTAGATAAATATGTATTTGGATCAAGAATAGATTTGTGTGCAAATTGACCAGCGGTGGATCCTCTGAACCCTACTGCAGCACTTTCCTTATCCTATTCCAGAAAAAAGAGAACAGTCATATTGGATCACGTGACCCCCCATTCAAAATTCAGCTCAGAGGTAGAGCCATGACAAGAGAGTCCCAGGACCTTATCAGGAGAAAATGCTTTGTACTATCTGGCCTCATTAGTGAGGACTGTGAGAAGGGTCTCAAGACAAGGTAGTAATAAAAGACAACAATTCCACCACTTTACGCCTATTTTGACATACCTATTGTGTATTATGTAGGTACAAAACATAGTGAACTGTGCCCCACAAACAACTAGTTGGATCAAATCCTTCTTGATGGTTAGACAATCCTCAGTATGCTGGGAAAATACCTCCTCTAAATCAGCCCCCATTTTCTGTGGAGTCCCTCAGGGGGCTTGTATTTTACCAAGGCTTTTTAATCTGTACATCAGACTACTTTGCCATCTGTTAGAGACCTACAGGGTCTATTTCACGTATTACACTGATGACACCCAGCTGATTTTGGAAATCAGTGGGACTATGAAACAGACACTAGGAATCTGGACTCCATTTACAGGCTCATCGAACAGTGGATGATGCAAAACTGGCTCTGCCTCAACGGAGCAACAACCAAACTCCTATTATTTGGTAGTTCGGGGGCCAGAGCGAAACTGGAGAAAGAATACTCCCATTTGTGCATTAAGGAATGCCCCATTGTGGTGGTCGAAAAAGTGAATACACTGGGGGTATTTTTCAACTCAATTCTTGTCTCTAAGACTCAGACCAGCTACATTTAAAAAAACTTCAACTACTACCTAAGACTCCATAAAAACATCAAGCCCTTCATCTCAGAGGCAAACTGTGCCTCTATTGGTCGAGCTATCATTCTCTCATGTCTTGACTACTGTAACTCACTATGTATAGGGGCCAGTAAAAAAATGCCAGCACCAGCTTCAAATCCTCCAAAATGACACAGTCCGTATCATCAGGGGCATTCCAAAACGTGACCATATTTCATCTGGGAGGATATCACTACATTGGTTCCTCATCTCGGCCCGAATTCACTTTAAAGTTGCTACCCTAGTGCATAGGTTTCTCTACGGAAAGGCGCCAGCATATTTGAATGCCTGAATCTCCCAATACACACCCACACAGGCTCTCCGTTCTGCTAATCTGGGAACGATTAACAAGGACAGGTTGAAAAGGGCTGGAGGCCTAGGGAAGGCTTTCCCTGCTCGGGCATCGCAGGTATGGAACTCTCTCCCTAGCACTCTCGGTTGGACAGACATGTGAAAACATTCAGGGCTTTGCTGAAAATAACTCTTCAAATAAACGTCTGGCACTCAGTCAGGGATGATGTAGCCACTCTAGACCTAACCTGATACCACAATGTCCTGTATTTTTGTTTGTCTGCTGTGTTGATGTTGCGCCCATATGCCTGCGGGTTAAGGGCGTGGTACAAATAAATAAATACATAAATAAATAGATAAATAAATAAATAGGACATACTATCTTGTCAAGCCCTGTTTCTCTGCACACATGGATTATGAGAGTCAAGGAATTACAGTGGCAGGACTTTATCCTAGATGAAGAGAAATGCTTCCTTAACATTTTTGAAGACCTTATCAAGCAAGTGACATGTTTTGATAACAATTCTCAAGCAGTGATAAGCATTTATCAAATACAAGCAGTTCATATATTTTTAAGCATTGATTAAGCTGCTTCTCTATTTATTATGATTTTTAAAAAGTGACTCAAATGTTTATTAAATTCCAAAATTACATAGTCTTAATGAATGTTCATATGTGTAGCATTTGCTAAAAATGTAAATGACTGATGTAGTCATTCTTTCTGAAGATCATGCTCTCCAACACAAATACAATAGTTAAAGCACTGCAAGGAGCACTAGATAAGGCAGATGGTCCTCATGTAGCCTGGTATAGGATATCTATCCAAGGATTTATTGAAGGAATAGGCATCTAAGGCATAACAGTGACCCACTGTAGATGCAAATAAAATCAATGAAATGGAAGGCACATTTACAGGATTAAGGCCAAAATGTAGATAAGATCTGTAAAGTGAACTTTTCTAAAAAATATTTTAAATATATTGTGACATATTCTACCACTCAACCAAACATGTATCTATTTCCAGACAAAGAGGTACGACGCATGTTTCTTAAATGTAGAATGAACTTATTGGAGTCTACGGAAACAATGGGCTATCGACATAAACTAGATACAAGTTTACGTCAATGCCACTTTTGTATGGAACAATAGGCCATTGAAACATTGAGGCATTTATACAGCAAGTGTCTGAAGTTTAATGATTAACGTGTAAAAACATTCTCCATAACGTAGAGGCAATTATACCAGAAGCCTTTTGTGTGCAGTCTATGAATTGGTCACCAATGAGTCTAATTTTAGGAATTGCGTCATACTGGAATGAAATTAAGGATTTGTTTAATGAGAGTTAGGCCCTCATTAGGAGTGAGCCGGTCCGGAAAAAAGTGCTGGTAACAAATGTTACCAGCACCTTTTCCAGACCCGACCACTCCGTATCTGCCGGTATGGGCTGTGAACTACCGGCAGGCCTGAGCTGCCGGTAGTTCAGGCCCCTACTGGCAGAAAAATAACAGAAGCACCAGCACCGTTACTAACGGTGTCGGTGCTTTAGTGTTCCCGTTCCCACCGAGTCCTATTGGACTCAGCGGGAATGGGAACTTACTGTTCCTCTGCCGCCCGCAATATCCCGGTAATACCAGGATATTGGGCGGCGGAAACAGTAAGCCGAGGTTGCCAGTAGGCCGCCGGTACAACCGGCAGCCAACCAGCAACCTCATTATGAGGGCCCTAGTCTATAAAAGACTACCTCGATGATAGCATATTTTAATTATGTTATTTGTATGATTAATTTTTCTTCTTTTTGGATTTACAGTACATATTAATTTGTTATTAGTTGAAGTATATTTTTATATTAGTGTATAAAATGTCATGCAAACTATATATTCACTTTACATTTAAAAAAGTAATTGATAAGCAGGGTTCAGCATTTGCTTGACATTTTCAAAGCAGCAAACAAGCATTATACCATTTACATTTTTCATGCCCTTTACATGCCTGGGTAGGGCTTAGTAAATACTTACATTTGGCTTTCTGCAAACACCTTATTTGCTTAGTCAGTGCTTAAGAAAGGACTTTCATTTTGACGAGGTTAGTGATTTCCTGTGCAAATTAGACTTACGCGTGGCTCAAATGGCCTGTGAATATGGCACTGGCATGCCACCCTGTGCTGTTTGCAAATCTGTGGCACATACACGGTCTCTCACTGTTTTAGTGTCAAGAATGTATTGAATCCCTGGCTGCCAATGCTACACAAGAAGCCGTAACGTCTGCATCCTCGAAAACAAGAAATTCAAGATAAAAAAGAAAGCATACTTTTTCCTGCACTGCTGTAAACTTCTGGAACAACTTCGTCCTGAAGCACATCAGGAGGGCTCCCACCTTCATCCACTTCATGGAAGGACGTGAAGACCCTACTCTTCAAAGACCCCCACTTCAGCCGCTGATCAGGGACTCCCTCCCCCCTCCTTCGTTGCCATTGCACCCAGTCCCTCTTCGCTAGTTTTGTAAACCTCACACAGATACCATACATAGTCCGTCCCTAAATATATACAGGTGGAAACCAATCTGAAAGGCTTGCACCTCCACAAATATAACCCCAATGACACAGCTTTGCAGACATTAAGAACAAATGGCAAGGAACGTTTTAAATACCATGTATTACTGGGTGACAGCAAATCTTTTCTGAGTAACACTATGGCGCTTGTCTATGGTTTTGCTAGTTTTAATTGCATGATTTTATTTTGAAAATGCACCAACATCTTGATGGGAATGCTTTTGCTAAACTAGACACGATGTCCTTACAGATAGCATTTCTCATTGATACACATTAGAACATTAGCTAGGAATTGGCACAATTATGTGGTTTGATTGATATCTTTGCTTTTCAAATATGCTCGTCTGCGTTTCCTTGAAACAACATATTTCACTGTTATCAGGCAACAATCTAAACGCTAAAACAAAGATGTTATTGTATCTTACGGCACCCTGAAATATTCTACAGCTAAGAAAAAGGAAAGGAAAAAAAATCACTTTCTTAATTATTCACACATCTCATATTCAAAAGAGGTTCTTGTTCAGCAACATATAGGATAAACTGACACCTCCATTTGTGTCTGCCAAAACCTCAGCAGGAAATCAATAGGTAATAAGGCACTTGGTCATTCCAAAATGCTTAGGCCCCCATTATGAACACAGGCAGTATAGGCTGCTGAGAGGTAGCCAGGCTGACCACCAATTAGCCCGTACTACCATAGTGCCTCATTAAGAGTACGGTCATAATGCCAAATAGTGGCGGTAATGGGATTATCAACAATTGCACTGTTCCACTCCATCAGAGGTAACTCCACCAGGGGAATTACTGACAGCAATCGGCAGTCAATCCTCTGGTGCTAATTCCCCCAGCAGAATAAACCCTAAAAAAATGAAACCTTAAATCCATAGTACTACAAGGTGAAATACCACTGAAACACTGCCAAATCAAGCAGCAATTCCTCCAAAAACACCGTGCAGTTACTTCCACCTAAGAGGGGGATGTAAATGCATCTAGATAATGTACATGAGCCGGCAGGTGCATCCAATAAGCCCCAAACGTGTAGGTAAGAGCTACACTTTCCCCACACACACTTTTCAAACTTCGACGTACGGAACATCCTATTCAACATTGGTCTGCGGAGGATTGCACAAAAGATCCCACCAGGGCAAATGTGGATTCAATGTGTGGGGAGAAGGCCGCCCATTCCCTGAGTCACAGCATCTCCCTGGGCATTGACAGATGGACAGTCTAAACCGCAGACCATTACAGACCTCCAACCAGACATTGAGAATGGGATCAATATCAAAATCCATATCCAAACAGCCATATGGCCGCTGTTCAAGCTGTTATGTGTCCTGCACATTTGTGTCAAGGCCGCATATCAGCGTGCTTTCGACATGCTGCATGGTAGCCGACATTTTCAAAAGGGCTGGGACAAGTGCTTGATGCACTATTGAAACATACTCAGGAGCATGTCTCCCTGCCCACCACCCAGGCAGAAGTGTATGCCACAAAGGCAAGATTCTATGCCACTGCCCACTTCCCAAACATAGTAGCAGCTTTGGATTGCATGCACATGTCGCTGGTGGCATCCCAGGCATTAGAGGAAACTGGACCATTCAATGAATCTAAAAATGACATGCAACACTGACCTCACTGTCAGCCATTGCTGTGAACGTGTCCTTAGTTCTTCTCAGGATGCCCTAGTACTACATATCCAAACAAAGGGGTACCTGGGAATAACCCTGATCTCCCAGGTTCTTGTACGTTCAAACAATACTGCATGATCAAGATCAACTCATATCCCAAAATACCCTAAAATTATTCATTTTGTCTTGTCTTTAACTCAGATGTGTAATGATAGAGATACTAACAAATAGATACCCAAAATAAAATTGTGGTTTTATTTTCTATTTCTGTCCATTCCTAGACAGGCAGCGCACTAGTACTCCCGAGGATAAGATGGCAGTGGAATAAGAGACCGTTATACCTGTTCTCTGTCCCTGCCATTGTTTAGGTGCTGTTCTAATCAACCTAATTACACACTGATAGTCAGTTTGCATAATTTGTATCTGTGCACTTGCTCAAAGTTTTTGTGTGGGTGTTTCTGTCCCATGTGTGTTACAATTTTATGAAAAACAACCTTTTGTTGTTTTTTTTATCTTATTACACATTATTTTCTACAGAAATTGACAAAGCTAATTCGAGGTGAAAACATAATAAAATACACATTTCATCACCGTGTAGAAAAACTCACAACTGTGCTAACACTCACAGATACATTGTCATTTCCTACATTGCTAAAAAGCATTATTCACAATTTTGATAACAAGTATACAAAGTGTTGACCTGATACAGGAAAAAATAAAGAAACTCTTTCTGAGTACACTAATCAGGTTTTTTTGGGAGTGGTTATATTTCGGTTCTTTCTCTTATATTATTACTGTTGTTGGATGTACACTTTGAGAAAAATCAATAGTAACCTATTTAATAGTGTTTTTAGACACTGTAGGAGTACTGTCAGCACGCACTGTTTCAGCCTTTCTGAGTCGTCTGAATTTTCACTAACCTCAACATTATCTTCTATTCGCTCTTCTATGTCTGAAGCATCAAGTAATTGGGAACTCAGGGAAGTAGGCTTAACCGGTAGTGGGGTTTTCCTTTTCCCTAACTTAGGCCTTTCTTAGCTACTGGTGGTGTGCTCATTCTCATAGTGTTTCGGCCTTCATCAGGATGGTGAAGGTAAAACATCTCCCATAAATGAATTCCTGTGTTTCAGTTGGTTCTTCTGGTACTGCTGAGCATGCAACTAAATGGCATCAAAGACACATGATATATCCAGCACGGATGTCATTTGCCTGCTTAGTGCTAGGCAGCTCTGTAAATATGGGTGAACGGATATCTTAACGGGACACCACATACCTTTCTTCTTTAGAGCTGTGAAACAGTGTGTACCTTTGGCACACAGAGTTATTGTTCTCGCTCACCTTCTATGGCTTTGGGTATCCTTTCACAGGTTTCTTGATGCACTTGTGCCTTTAGATGTACTCTTTGCCATTTTAAGAGGGAGGGTAAGTAGGGCTTGCTTCTGAACTGCACCTGTGGGAACACTGTGCTTCACCTAAGCATAGGCATGCATTTAATATTGTAAAATGAGTCATCAATTTTAGCCTATATTTTTCTGAGGGGAAAAGCTTCATTTTTGCAATGGTTTAAAAATGCATGTCATGTGTATTTGAACATAGAATTAATTGCTTAACACAGTGCATGTATGTGTTGATTAGAAAGAGCTCCAATGATAATGGGGAGTTGCACCAAAAATGACAATGATGTTCTGGCTCATTTGCATATTAAAGAGCATTTTTGGAACACAAGAATGACCAAAGAACTTTATATATCTCTAAAATGTCTGTGAGAGTTATACGACTGAATCGCTAAATACCTAATGCATGCTGAGTTTGGTACTCCTTTCCTTTAAAAAACAAAAGTCACCCTAACAGTAAACCTTTTGCAAATATCAAGTATATATACAAATTTGGCCATCACAAACTCTAGCTGTTAGAGTGAGATGACTGTGAACAGCTTGTAATCAGTCATAAATTACTATGAATCAAGAAGACTTTGAAAAACAAAATGAAAGATATATCTAAAAAAATAATAACATTGAAAATAAACTGCTATAAAATACAGTTTCTTTGGCAATCTGCTGCCCTAGGCCAGGACCCAGTTGGCCTTATTGTAAATACTTCTCTTGGTAGGATGGCTGTACTCATAGTCGTTGGTTGATTGCATATAAGTTGTATTGACTGTTTTGTAGGACCTCTGGATATGGGAGGTCTGCCTTGGCTGCAGTTTGTTTACTCCCCAAAACTATGAGCCTGTTAACCCATACACCATTCACTAGCACTCTCTCATGAGTTTTGAAAGGTAGGGATCTGCAGTACTTTATTTCAGAGTTATCTGCTCCTAACTCCAGCTCTACTTTCTCTACTTCCCATGGTTCCACTGATATCCATTCTATTTCCATTGGTTCTTCTGGGTTTTTTTTGGGACAAAATCTAGTGATGTATCCTTCACCACATGAGAAACATACAATAGATTGGTAATTTTTATTTAAAGGAATATGCTCTTTTCCCATAAGATAATGGCATTGGTATTGTTTTCCTTCGTCCCAGGCTTGATATGTTATATCATCTGGTGCTTTTGAGTATCCCATGCAAGCAACAATAGGTCCAGCTTTAGGGAGTTGCTCATTGAAACAGGAGTCCTTTTACCCAAAAAGGAAGTCTCTGCCAGTGAGATCCCACATGCAATACCCTCCCCCCCGAGGGAGGGTATTGCAGAGCAGGCTCACTTTCCTAACCTCACAGGAAGGGGCTCCCCCTTGGGGAGAAGGGACGAATTCCCTTGATTCGTTACACAACAGTTTATATACTGGGTTTCCATATTGAGAAGAATGCTTTTTAACAATGCTTTTTTTACAAAATATCTGTGGGTGTTAGCACAGTTGTGAGTTTTTTTAAACATTGATGAAATTTGTATTTTACTATATTTCGACCTCGAATTAGCTTTGTGAATTTCTTGAGAAAAGAATGTGAAATAAGATAAAAATCAATAAAAGGCTGTTTTTTAAATAAAATTGGATAGTGCAGGTAGCATTATCATAGCACATATAATTCGGAGCAAATGCAGAGTTTACTGCAGAGTGTTGCAGTGTGAAGAGTGGAACCAGGAGTCTTTCTTCCCTTGCTGTTGCTACTGACGGCTGCTGCCTGTTAAACCCATCCCCGCTTTGCAGAGCGAACCCAGAGTGTACTGCAGTGTTGCAGTGTTTTGGTGTGATGAAGTGAAAAGTGAAGAGCTGACAGAAGAGAAGGAAACCAGAGGCCGTGATACCAGCTACCGGCAAGCCCCAAGCAGAGTCCCAGTGAAAATTCTTGAAGAGTAGAGGCCGTCCCAGCCTGCAGTGGGGAGCCCGTAAAAGGTGAGGAGGACCGGCGGGTAGGGGAGGGCGGTGTAGCATCTGCTATGGCAGGATTGGGCTCACTGACCCACATCCAAATGAAACAGCAAGATTATGTGGACTCCCCGAAGAGTAAACCTCCCCGGGAAACCGGCATCCGGTCAGATACCGCTCCTCAGATTTAAGCCCCCTATGTGAATCACCTCGAAGGGAGCTTGCATGTGTAGAACTGCCTACCCCAGAAACACCTATTGGGGTAACCTTATAGCAATGCCAGACGCTCTTACCCAGAAAACAGGAAGCAATGTTAACCTGTCCAGTAATCTATTGGGGGTTGAAAGTCAAACATAACGGCAGATCCCTGAGGACTGCAATATGCCACAAAAAATCAGCAGTTGCCCCCTGAGACCAAGACTGTCGCCCACAAATGAACAGTGGTGCGATAAACGTGGTAGAGGGGACTTCTCTCCCATCATGGAAACCAGGGCTGGGGAGGAAACACTGCAGAATGACCTTGAGGAGGAACACAGTGAGGCCCTGCTGGACAGGGCATCCTGTGTCGCCCCGCCATTGGAAATGGGGCCCACTGCAGGCTTCTCTCCCCCCCAGCAAGGCACTGACACAAGGGATTTGAAGAGTTAAAATAAAGTGGGACTGGAAGAGTCAAAAGTCGCTGATGTTGGTGGCTTGACTGTCCAAAGATGTTCTGAACCTTACAGTTAGAATTGAGAAGCAAAAACATCTGAACCTAGCAAGCCTCAACGAAAGGCTAGGAAATGACTCCTGGTGGAGTCCAAATCAAGCATCAAATCTCTCGGACAAAAGGGATTTCTACTCTGGCCAAAGGAGCCACATGCCATCGGGAGAGGCGTTGGATGGCCAGGAGAGATGAATATCAGAGACAAGCATTGAGCAAAGATCTGCCTTGAGGCATCAGGATGAAGTAGTCAGAGACTCTGGTAGCAGTCTGGCCAGAAATGCACGTATTACAACAGACCTGGCCCACCTGCAAAATACCTTAATGGCAACACTCACAATGCCACTGGCTCCTTTTGGGAAACTATATGAGGCCCTCAACCATTCCTTGAAAGCCCAAGCTACTTTGATAGCTATGGCTCACACAATGATGAGCTACTTAGAGGGCTTCGTAGTAAAGGTCCAGGAGTGGCTTGACAGGGAAGCAGAAATATCGTTGAACTGGCAAAACCGCCTATGCGACTTAGCAAGGAGAGAAGAGGTGGATAAGTCAACTCTGTTGGCAGCAGTACTTGAAGACTGTAAATGGATGCGTAGCCAGTTTAAAGATCTGCAAGGACTAATGAGAAGGGAGGGCAATGAAGTGAGTACGAACTCCCTTGCTATGAGAAAGGAAGCGAATAGTGCAGTATCCATGGAGAAGGGTAGCAACCGGGGTGGAAAGCCTGGCCCCGGATGTAATGAAGATTTGATGAGGGCACCAGGAGGGGGGCCGTCTGCCAACACCCTCACTGTGGAACCAAAAGAAGCAACCTGCTTCAAGCTAAATCCCTGGCCCCCCTGGTAGCTGCCCCTGAAGCAAATATCTTTTCGATATTTCTAAGCTCAGATACGATAGGGGGGAGACTGGAATCCCTGGGCAGAGTGCTTCCGCAAAATAAAAAATAAAAACAAAGAGCATGAAAAAAGGAGGGAAACAAAAATCGAATGGCTCACAGGCATTTATGAGAAATCTGAGAACGCCCCACCTATCCTGCAAGCTACAAATGTGAAGCAGCAAAAAAAGGATGCATCAGGAGAAGCAAGCACATTGCAAAGAACACAGATCCAACTACATCAACAGAGGTGAACTACGAACAAAGTGTACAGGAAACTGCCAACCTTGAGGTGATGTCGGACTCATGCCTGAGTGATCTTGAGGAAATAATTTGTGCAGAGGAAGAGGCTGAGGAGTGGAGAAATGTGAGTAACTCAGATCTGGCAGAAATTTATAGACAGGTTCTGCATATTTCAAAGGCGTGGCAGATTAAGTCCCTGCCAGATGACTAACAGCCAGAGAGAGTTGCAAACACCCAGGTGAGGATTCCCCAGTTCAGGACCTCGGAAGAAAAGAAGATGAGTATTGAGAAAAATTCAAGAGCTGAACAAGTGGAGGCTACCATGCAAGTGGAGCCAAACGGCCCGCGGCTGCAAAAGCCAATCTGAAGTCTAATACTATTAATGAAGTAAGGAGGAATTGTGAGACATCTAAATGTGAGAAATCACTATTTGGTGAGAAACCAATATTTGTCTTGGTGAGATCACATCGGAATACCAAGGGGGACTCTAACTGAGTCTACTTGGAGCTCTTGACGCCAGTGGACGATGGCTTGATTTTGAATCGTCCGAATGTGATGATTCTGTTAGACCATATTCCTAGATTAAGAACCATTACTCCAGATGATATTCGTGTTGTCTAATTTGTGGGTAAGAGCCGTACAGACTGGGTCTTTCTACATTTGGCATCCAACTCTATTAAGTCATCGATACTGGAACTAAATAGTTTTATGCTTCCACTGGGCTTTGAGCTAAGTAACTACGCAGATCCACAATCAAACCCTATGGACTGATTCATCCCAGATATGAAAAATCCTAGCCCGCGGCCAAAGAGAGTTGAGGTCCCAAATGGCCAGAAAGGCATAGAGCCAAAAGGACAAAGTGACAACCTTCAAGCCCTCCAAACCAGGCTCCAAGGGGGATCCAGGTGGCTGATGATCAAAAGCCCCGGCCTGTTGGGGGAAAAAGTCAAAGTTGGGATTGGTTGGCAGCTGCATTGGTGGGGCCTCAAAACCATTAAAGCCAAGGAAGGAAGAAGAAGGAGATCCTCCGGTTGTGCTCTTGGAACATGAGAGGTTTTGCCAACTTCTTTGATCAGGAGAACTTGAGCCTGAATTGCTTTGACCTTATTTGTCTTCAGGAGACTTGGTTGAGGGTCCAGCCAATATGTGAAGAGTATGCTGTTTTTGTAAATGGGGCAGGGAAGTGACCACTGGGACAGCCTTTCTCAGGTCTGTTGACATTAGTCAAAATCGGTAGGGGTTTAATGGTGATTGATTCCTTCGACCTCTCCCCGTACGCCCAGATGATTAGATTGGAACGGCAATGCCCCGGTCATGATAAAATTGATATTGTCCTCATAAATGTGTATTGGAGCCCAAGTATGCCCTCTGATCAAGTCTTTATGGACTCCATTGTCTCGCTAATGGATGATATACGTATAACTGGAGAGAACCCATAAATAATGATATGTGGAGACTTTAATCTACACTACCTGGATGTACTGGGCAAGGTGAGGGATAAAGCATCTTTGGAGAAAAAAGAGCTATTATGGCTCAATGAGGCTAGCTCCTGGGATTTAGTAAGGCTGAATGGGCAGACAAGGGGGATATTCTGGGGGCGGCTACTTGGAGAAGTGGTGGTTTGAAAGTTTGCCTGGATTACTGTTTTTTATGAGATGCAGCTGCTGTCGCAATGGTAAAATTTGAGGTCCTGAGCATGGAACCAAACTATCATAATTTGATGGCATTAGGTTGGGAAATGGAAGGATGTCGACAGGGTGTAAGCATGGCTAATCTGGTTGAGATGACAGGGAGCCGTAACAGACTCATGATAAAAACGCCTAAAATCCTGAAGATGAAGGCACATGTTAACCAATACGTGGTGGATAATCCGGACGGAGTGGAATATCAGTGGATTCTGAGATGCTATAAGGAAAAACTGGGAGCTTTTAGAAGACCCAATATATGCCACCAGTAAAGAGGTGGGAGCTGCTAAAATAAAATTAAGAGCTGATGTCAGGAAATTAAGGAAACTAAATATGTTCAACGTGCTAAATCAAATTTAAAAAAGGAAGCAGCAATATAGGAATTGGCTCCTGGCATCCAGAGTGAAAAGAATGCATCTGGATGCAGAACAGATGCTGAAAGCGGTGTGTAAGAATAACATGCAGAGCCTATAGGGCCTGCTGAACAACAGAGGAGGACTTGATCCAGCTCTTATGATCAGTCAGGCCCCGAAGGAAAAGTGGATTATCTTCTATACTAAGCTCTTTACTTTAGTAATATGAACGCCGGGAGTTTTGTCAAATAGGCAGGATTTTAGCTTTTTCTTGAAAGGCTTGAGTTTCGATTCAAGCCTTAGATCCAGATGCAGACCATTCCAGGCAGCCGGTGTTGCTGTTGCGAAAGCTCCCTTTTCTGCCTTTTTTGATTTGCTTCTGGGGATAACTAGCATTTTCATTTCATTTGATCTAAGTGTTCGTAAGGTGGACTTCATAATGAGTTCTTTAAGGTACTGGGGCATGGTTCCCGCTAAGCTCTTAATAGTGATTAAAAGAAGGCGATATTGAATCCTAGCCTTCACATTTAGCCAGTGCAAGGCTCTTCTGGCTGACGTGACATGGTCACGTCTTGCTAGGCCTGTTACTACCCTCACGGCCCCATTTTGAATCACCTGAGATGGCTTATCTCTGTTTTACTGATGCCTGTCAGAAGACTCAAGCAGTAATCAATTTTTGCACCTACTACGGCTCTTGCTAACGTTTCAGCGTTGGTCTGGTAGATTAAGGGCCGCAGGTGCGTAAAGAGTCTTAGATAGCATGCTGCAACCGAGACCACACTCCCCACGTGGGCTTTCATGGAGAGGTGCCGGTCAAATATAACTCCAAGAGATTTTACTTTCTTCAGAGTATTGATCTTCACAAAGAATCCATCTTGGAGATCATACAAGGAGACCCCACAATCACGGCTTCCGTCTTGGATCTGTTCAGAGACAATCCGTTCATGGCCATCAAATTTTTGATGCAAGTGTAGGCTTTGTTTAGCCTGGCTTCGTCTCGTGCGTGGGAGCCGGACAGAGGGATGATACACTGGGCATCATCTGAAAAATTAGTAAACCAGCTGCCTTCTTGCTCCGACATAGCAAAAAAGGGAGCTGTGAAGATGTTATAAAAGCACGGAGAGAGACTCCCTCCTTGTGGCACTTCGTATTCGATAGGCATTATGACTGCTTCAGCAGTTTCTGAACAAACACAGCTTTCCCTATTCCAAAGAAAAGAGGCTACGCACTGGGAGGCCTCTGGAGAGAATGCTGTCACTTTTTCGAAACTGGAGACCAACAACGTGTGGTCAACAAGGTTGAAAGCGGCAGATAACTCCAGCAACATGAGCATAGATGCCTCTTCCTTGTCAATGTTGGCCAACAGCCTAGATTTGAGCTCAACGAGGGCCGTTACAGTACTATACCCAGTTCTAAAGCATGATTGTCGACAATTACGTATGGGGAAGCTTTCGAGATGTTGGGCTATCTGCTTATAAGTGACCCTATCCAGAATCTTCATCAAAAATGCCAAAATGGTAATAGGTCTTTAATTGAAAGGATCATCGTTGGGGAGGTCTGCTTTTTTTAACAACAGGGTCACCCAAGAGCGTTTCAAGTCATCAGGCACAATGCCCTCTCTGAGGGATGCATTAACAAACTGAAGAATGGCCTCCAACAGATTGGGAGGGCAGGTTTTAATAATGACAGAGGAGAAAGGGTCCCCCTTGCAGCTGGTCGTTTTCAGATGAGCCACAGTATCCATCAGTTCTGCCAGAGAAATAGCAGAAAAAGAGATATTGGGGATGGTGGGATATCTTGTAAATTCCTTGCGGCTAATAGCAATAACCTCAGTATAGGCAATGGCTTTTTATCTGAGGATATTAGACTTTATGCCCTGGAGTTTAGCGCCCATAGTATCCTGAATCAACTGGCACCATGCCTTATCTTTAACCACATTATCCATATCTGGTGCAGGTGTAGTCTCTTGCACTTTAAGGATTTTAAAGAGCTCTTTAGTCCCTGCCTTGGCTGTGGCGATCCTGTTATTAAGGAGTTCTTCTTTGCCTCTGAAAATGCAGCTTTGTAAGTTCTAGCCGCCAGTTGAAAGGCAATAAGTGAATTGAGAAAGGGGTTCACTTTCCAGCTATGATATTTCTTGAGCATAAAAGATTTGAGCTTACGAAGGGCAGGAGTAAACCACAGTTTATTTTTGGGTACAGATCTTTGAGAAGAGGGAGCCCAAAATTCAATACAAACATAGGGAACTGGGAGAAAGTTGGGCCATTAACATCGATCAAGGTGATATTAGGTCGATGATCGGGGCATTAATTACATCTGGAGCAGCAGGCCCTAATGGCCTGGCTAATCACGTGATAAAGCAAATGTAGATTTTTGGACGGATTTTACAATGGGAGTCTTTGCCCACGTTTTGGCAACTAAACAGATTCCGGCCTCATGGAGAGAGGCGGTTATAGTGCCAATTTTCCAGAAGGGCGATTGGGAAGATCCTAAAAACCGCCCGATCACCCTACTGGACTACCTTGGACAGCTTTTCCCATCTATTCTTTAGCGAGACCTGAACAACTGGGCTATGGGGGGAACTGCCTTGACTCCGGCCAGACTGGATTTGTGAAGGGGGTTGGTACCTCCCTGTACCTGTTCCTGCATAATCTCCGAAAGCTGTGATCAATCGAGACAATGTCAAATATCTATTTAGCGTTCATGGACCTCAAGCAAGCATTTGATGGAGTGAGCAGGGACAGGCTTTGGGCCAAATTAATGAATAAAAAATGCCCTAGATATTTGGTGGAAGCTATCAGGTCACTCTTCACAGATACCTCGATCCGGGTGAGGCTGTCACCACAGGGCCCTCTTTCTGCAAAGATTCTAACATTTAGAGGACTTAAGAAGGGCTGCACTTTAGCCCCTTTTCTGTTAAACCAATATATGGCTGATTTGGGAGATTCTCAGAAGACTTTCCAGGCCTTCCCACCCAAAATTATTGGCACTGAGGTGCCTTGGGTCCTATACGCTGATGACCTGGTCTTTAAAGACCAAATACAAGTTGGGCTGCAACGCAGGCTGACCTCCTTTAACTTATATCTGGAGGCAAATGGACTCTGAGTAAATGCCAAAAAATCTAAGATCCTAGTGATGTCATCAGCCCAAAGAAAGCAAAAGGGTCTGTACTCATGGACCTTAGGAGGTGAGCGCCTGGAGATTGTGGAAACAATAGAATATCTGGGAACTGTGGTAAATAGGAACATTAATGACCAGACACATCTTATGGAACTCTAGGCTAAGGTCAAACAGCGAGCGGCTCAGGGATGAACCCTCCATAAGAGATACGGAACCCTTTCAATGCTCCCCATGATTGCCTTTTTATAAACAAAAGGTAGTACAGATCCTTACATTCGGAGCAGAAGCTATGCTGAGTTTATCATGGAAAGATTGGGGTCTCTTACAGGGCTACTTCTGGCAAAAGGTTTTAAGACTACCAAATGGTCCACCAGTGGTGGCTATCCACTTTGAATTGGGGCTTCAATCAATGTAGTCAATTGTAACATGGAAAGCATTATCATTCCTTAGGAAATGTGTGACCTCTACTAATGTAATGTAGAATGCCTTCAACTTGGTGGATACATGGCTGGGGATCTGGAAGGAAAATAGTATGGCCATTCTTAGACACAATGACATTCCCCTAGAGATGCTAATAGGAAGCCCTATGAAGGCAACAAAGAAAATGCAAGAGAGAGACTGGATTCTCACCCAGGAACTCAGAAAGGGTTACAAATTGGCCTTAGGACTGGATCTTGAAAACAAGTTATTAAATCAAGCCCCTAGGTACCTGGACACATTTCCGTCGGCCCACTATCAAGACCTAATTATGAGAATGCATCTCAACATCTTACCGACGAGAGAGGTTCAGTTAGCGAGGAAACAAGTGGGGTAGGAAGCTGCAGGGTGCAGGTACTGTGGGGACCCTCATCCGGGTGATCCTCCTGCACTAGTCCACCCCCAGGAACTGGATCCAATAGCGATGGCTGTGTCCTGGCCACCTGGATGACAGATACCCGGGGACTAGTGGGTGAGACACCTTCAGGTTTCTCTCACAAGACAAACGTGTTGTCCTGAGTTATCCTCCTGATCCTGGGCATTGTACATTTCTGGACCGCAGGTTTGAAAGGGGTGAGATGTTTTTAGATGTTTTCATGCATTGCATAGTTTGCTTTTGCTTTCATGTACACATGGTGTGATTTCCTGGTGTACACCCGGAATGGGTCATCATCTTGATTTCTGTTGATGGCGAATCTTCAAGAAACATATTGTTAACCATGTGACCTATAGGTCTACCTGCTGACATATACATGCACTATGTTTGCAAATCCCTGACCACATGTTGTACATTTTTCCTTACCTGGATCAGCGTGGTTGCCTGCTCTTCCTATTCCCTCAATGTCTGCCATATGCAGAATGTGTGACACTTTCGCTCTCCTTCACTGTGTCTCTTCCAGTAGGAGACAGCTCACAGTGGTGGGTAGCGACCAGACTGAGAACAAGTGCCTTGAGGTCATTTCACCTCTTCTGGCAGTCTTCTGCAAGCACCGTAGCCACTGCTACTACCTTGTCCCATATTTGGTTCCTAAGGTTGTTTTTTTGGTGCATCGTTGTTGTGCACTGCTGGCTTCCAAACAGCTCATCCACATTCTCCACCACTTCATCTGCTAGAACTTGTAGCTCTGCCCCACTGAATTTTGATTTAGGGGACCCCTAATTAAGGCACCTTCGACTTACCCTTGTCTCCTGGCATGATTCAGGAAATTGTGGTCGTCGGATGACAATGGGAGGTTTTAGATTTAGGATGGATTGTAGTTTCTAAATTGGCCTCTGCTCACCTTTCTGTTTTGCAAGTTGACATTATTTCCACGTGGCGGTAGTTCTGGTGATTTGGGGAGGAATTAGCTACCATACGGCAAATCTGCTGGATTTCTGGGTGTTATGATATCATAAGTCATTTATAACGTGCCTGTACACAAGTGTTTCTAATGTATCGATATTACCAATGATTT
Organism: Ambystoma mexicanum; assembly: GCF_040938575.1. Taxonomy (NCBI): domain Eukaryota; kingdom Metazoa; phylum Chordata; class Amphibia; order Caudata; family Ambystomatidae; genus Ambystoma; species Ambystoma mexicanum. Next base: position 524,388,794 of record NC_090923.1, read on the forward strand.
TTGACAGAAGTAACGTTTGGTACTTTTTTCTTGATAATTCCGTCAGACGGAATTACTGTTACAGCCATGCTGTTTCCGTTGGCTTATGTAGTTGTATAGTGGAAGTAATTTCTCAGTACAGCATGGTGATAGCGGTAAGTCCGTCAGGTGGATGCACTGCCGGTTTTAAGCCTATACTCGTAATAAGGCCCATTATACAAACAGAGCAGTGCAGGGTGGAGCTCGTGCTGGCAGTAAAAAAACCTACTGTTCGTAGCCTTCACCCAGCCACTTTGCATAGTGAGCGTCTAGGCCAAATGTGCTGGCCAAAATCATCCCACTTTCTGTTTGTTTTAAAGACCAGCGATTTTGTGGGGTGAGTGAGATTTATAGCACCTTGTGGGGTAGTCTTCTCCAATGGAGTCTCGTGATTTTCGTCAGGGAGTCATATGCTCACTTCCATGTCTCTTATCATTCTATTGCACAGCCTATAGACCGGCTATGTAAACCATGAGCTGTGCTGGGATGCAACACATCCCATATGTCATTTCTTTTCCGCCTGTCTTCTTCACCTAGACTCCCTTTTCCATACAAAACTAGTTAAAAATGTGTCGAGGTTTCGCCGCTCATGAGACTCAAGGGAGACTTGAGCTAATGTATTTTGATATTACCAAACTATGGAATGCCATACATGAGCAACACACACCTCTAGAGTTCAATATTGCTTTAACTCCTGGCAGCAGCAAGCAGTTCTGCAGATCTATAACAGCGTTCTTTGCATTTGAGAACTTTACACACACATGCTTTAAAGAGAGGAGAAAAGAAGAACGTGAGCACCGCCTCCCGCACAAGCTCATGAGATTCCTTTCCCAAAAATCTACCTGCATGTGCGTTCCAAGAACTTGGCGAGTAACGACCCACAACACATCAGTGCGGTTCCCCTGGCATGCCATCTGCTTGGAGGCAACGAGATATCGCAAACATACATGTCTTTCACTTGGCGAGGGACCAATACAGACATAACTGACCTCAGGACCTCTAAGAATGAAGTATATTTAGAATATGAAGTTAGCAATAAGTGACTTTCTAAGATGTTTTGAGGTGGTCACCAGGTCACCTCTACCTCATGAATGCCAGTCTCTCTAGCTTGCATGGAAGTGACTACTGCTAAATGCTTTTCGTAAATTGGTTCAACGTATCCCAGTTACCTATCTTCTGTTTCTCCTTTATAATTTGGGGTTAACACACTTTCAGGTTATTTACTAAAATAACGTATTATTTGGGTAAGTGGCAACCTTACCTTTCGGAATATCATGAAACTGCATACCTAAAAATAAGCCTTTCATCATGCAACTACAAGTGTAGGCATACTAAAAGATGCTGTGAAAATATTACTTTATCAGATAAAAGGCTGAGGCATTTATAAAATAAGTCCCATTTTGGTTATTTTGGAAATGTGTGCCTAGCTGGAATTAGCAAGACAGTTGCAAGCATACAACAATATGAGTAGCTCTAGGACACACACAAACTGGTGATTGGTTATTGATGGGACATATCTATGATTGTTTGCTGGATGTAACCTATGTCATGGGGATATACAGTTATTGCTCAGTTAGGTTTAAGTGTGGGGTATTTGTACTGCTTTGCGCTTCTTGTTGCTATGCTGTAGTGCACGTACAGAGGATGTAGTGTTAGCGTTGATTGTGGGGTGTTTGTACTGCCCCATGCTTCTGGCTGGTTTACCACAGGTTGAAAATGCAGTTGCACAGTTAGGAGTGAGCGTGGGGTATTTGTACTGCTTTGTGCTTCTTGGTGCTATACAAAAGGACACATTTCCTTAGTCCTTTCAACCATTATGGTGGAGACTCGAGCAGTATAAAACGAAACTCTTAGTATAATATAATGTAGAAAACATCATAATATAATGTAGAAAACGTCTTTTTGGTTATAACAATACAGTGATCCATGGCAATGGTTGGTACACAATCTCCTCGCTGCATAAGAAAAAAGAGGACAGTTATTTCCCATCGCAAGTCAAATTATCCTTCCTCCTCCCATGTATTCCCCTGTACGTTCCCATGTTATCTGTTCTCCTTCCCCCTCCTTCCCAAGTCCCCCAATCTCTATGTTACATCCACTCTGTCCACCAGTACTGTGTCCGACATACACATTCCCCTTAACTTGTTATTCCCTTCCTCTGTGATCAAGGGGGTTTTAAATCCGGGTTTGATGGTAAATCATTTCCATCCCCACATCTTCCCTCTCCTTGGTCACCACCTGTTCCCTTAGTATCGTAAACTCTTCAAAGCCCCATCTATTAGGATTTGTCTTGTGGCTAGACGTAATAAAAACTGTGCCATTTGCCTTTTGGTCCTGTCCCTCTCTTTCCCCCCCGGTGTCAGCCCCGAAAGACAGACAGACGGCGCACACCTATAGGTTCCCCGCACCAAGGTATTGATCTTATCTACCACTGCTTCCCAGGATGTTCCTATCACTGGACATCCCCATACAATGTGCCAAAACCCAGCCGCCTTTTCTCCACATCTACGGCAATTATGAGGGAACTTTTGACTTATGGAATGAGCCCTCGATGGGCTCATATAAACCCTATGTAGAAAATTATATTGGATCAACTGGAATCATACATTGCTGGATACTTTCTTTACCTGCTCCGATATGTGTGTCCATGTGCCTTCCACTATCTCTACCCCTAGGTCCCTCTCCCACTTATACTTGACCTTCAAGTCCAGTTTTGGTTTAATCCCCCATATATGCGCAAGATGGCTCCCCTACCCCTCCCAGTGTCAATATGGTGTGTAATCCTGAGTCTGTATCTGGTTCCACAAGGATCCCTTCCCATATAGCCACCCTCCTATTCACCACCTGTGCATATAAGAGAAAGGAGCCCCCATGCATACTATATTTATCTTTCCATTGTTTGAACGTTAGCATCCTTCTCCCATAAAAAAAAAAAATCCTATCCTGCGACTTCCCCTACTTTTGCAATTTGGTGAGACCCATGTTGTTCACTAACTCCCATAATCTGCTGTTGAACCCCAAGGGGAGTTCCGGTCTATACAACCCTTTATCCTGGCTGGAAATTGCATTGGAGTCTGCCCCATACTTCATTTGGGACCTTATATATGTTTCCCCATCCCACCGATCCTATTGGATCCCACAGAAACTCGATTCCTGTCTATGCCTCGGGAAGGTCCCTAGTAGTAGTCACACTTCCCCCTCGCTTGAATCATCTCATCTTCTGGTGGCCTGCAATTGCGCGGATATAAAGTACAATTCATAATCTGGAAAAGATAACCCCCCATCCTGATGCGGTCTGCTCAACATCGCTAGGGACACCCTCTGTCTTCCAGTGCCCCAAACAAGTCCCCAAATTTGCCATCTAGCATTTTAAAGAAGATTTATTTTCTTGATTATATATGGGATAGTGACAAAATAATACAATAAGCAGGGAAGAACCACCATGTTGCGTAAGGCTACCTTCCCCATTAGAGACATTGGCAAGGTTTTCCAGAAGTCATAGTGCCCTACCCGTGTTGTATACAAACGTTTCCTCTATGTTGGGAAATATGTTCATCCCTAGTTAGTGGAAGGACTGAAGTTCCCACTTAATTCCCCAGTCCGGAAGCGTTTACGAGAGGATTACCTACATATAACAGGACATCATTCGCATATAGTGATATATAATGCCTAATGCCCTGGATCTCGATCCCCGTTTCCTGCATCACTTCCTGAAGTAACAGGAATCACCTAACCATCGCCCATGTCCTCATCAGCATCAAATTGGACTACTGCAATGCCCTACTATGCGGCAGGTCACACACTAGGTCTGCATAGGCTTGATCTCATCTCTGACGCAAGACGAGCAGTACGCTGGCTACCTATCAGAGGCTGCATCAAATCTTTTCAAACCCAGATTCAACCATCACAGAGCTGGTGGCTCCAGTTTACCAGTATCAGCTGCCAAAATCTGGAACACATTGCTCTTCTCCCTAAGTGTGGAACCCTCGTGCCCCTCATTCAGGAAGAAGCTAAAAACAAATCTCTTCCATTGACTCGAAACAGACTTGAATGACCAGAATGACCATACTTGACTCAACTGCTTTAAAATGTCTAATGTCGGTAACCAGCGGCTAGTTGCCTACAGGCTTTGTGCGCTGCAATAAATGCTAAAATAAATACAATAAATAAACAGGTCATTAGTTCTAGTGCCACAGCAAATAGGATCAGTGATACCGGCAGCATTGTCTCGTCCCTCTATCAAGTACCCAGCATGAAGAAACCCATCACCCCGTGTGCACCCTGGCCATGGGATTTCAGTGTATTAACTTGATTCATTGCATTATGTCAGGGCCTAGACCAAATGCCTCCAGGACCCTGAACAGTCATGCTCACTCCACTGAAAGTGTATAGAGTGAGTGAAAGGAGGGAGTGTGAGTAGAAGAGGTCGTGAAGGTGCAGTGTAGAGGGTAGAGTGGTAGTGCAGTACAGAAGGGAGGGTAGGGGAGGGAAGGATAGTGGAGTGGAGAGATATTATGGTGAATTGGAGAGGAGAGAGTATTTGTGGGGTGGAGAGGGTAAAGTAGTGTTGGAGTGGAGAGGGCAGAGTAGTGATAGAGAAGAAAGCGGTAGGAAAGCAGATGGGACTAGGAGAGAGAACCATTGGAGGGAGAAGGTATAAGGTAGAGAAAGCATGAGAGACATCAGAGGACCAGAAGGAGGACGTTCTAGGAGAGAAGGTGGGGTGGAATTGGGTGGAGGAAGAATAGCGGGAGGAAGGAAAAAGAGTTGCAAGAAACATCTGGGCATGAGAGGAAAAGACAGAATCTGGGCATGAGAGGAAAAGACAGAGTGGGGGTTGAGTATCTGACAGGTACATCATTACAACCCTTTTGCACCAACAGTAAGATAGAGTAGGGCTACTTTATGAAGTTCCTGAGGTAGATTAGATTGATAAAGTGATTGCCTTTAGGCCCGCCCTTCTAGAAAAGCATGACAGAGTGCTGAGTACTACAGTGCAGTTCTTGGGCTGTCATAGTCCATAAGAGAGACTTGGCACTGAAGGGGAGTTTGAATCAGCACTTCAAGCCGAGCCCCTGCCATGCATGGCGGTGATTTAAACCAAAAAACGTAAGGTTTTAGCAACTCCACACCTTTGCAAGATACAAAGGGACAGAAGGACAAACCTTTGCAGAAGACTAAGACAAGACTCCCTACACTATCAGTTGGGTGCCACAATTCTGTAATGTTAGACACCACACCCACTGACCCATTTTGCACTGCTTGGTACCTGACACAGAGAGAGTTGAGAAATGCAGAATTGGGTCTGGGGGATGGGGAGGGGGGAGGTGACCACAAAGTTTTGTTTGCTGGAGAGACTTAACCTGGTATAGTATGGCATCCCCTTATCCACCAAGCTTTGAGTCCATATTGCCTACAGTATTTATATCTGTGTTCCATTTGTCAGCAGGTAAACAAAAGCAACAAAATAAAATGTGACATAATATGCCAATTCAAAAAGGTGTGATGGGGGTAGCATTCAAACCCATCTCAAGGCTGCTCCTCGTTCAGAAGACTGTTGGAGCTCATGTTCCTGAAAGTCAGTATGAGACACTTGAAGGTTGTCTACCGTAGATTCAGGAATGGATTCCGCGAGGGTACAACACCAAAACCGAAGAGAGCGGCGGTTGAAGCATCCAGCTCGTCCTAACATTTTTTTTAAATAAACTTTGCTGCACAAAAATAAATAAATAAATAAATAAATAAATAAATTGCATGGAGGGGACATGGTTTGATTGCACATAGGTGCAAGCAAGTCCTCTTCTTGCAATTTTCATAATTTGAACTACAAAGTGCATAGGGTAGGTTTAAAAAGTAGACGAAATTGCCTGCACATTTGTCTTGGGTGGTTTTCAGTGAAAATTGAGAAAAAAGCCTGCCATTTACACATGGCAGTCAACAATTCAATGTACTCCTGAGGAATGCGTCTGCTTTGTGCTGGTTATGTTGACTTATAACGTGCACCGTTACCACCACAGAGGCGGTCTCCATATGCTCACGTGGGTCTCAAGAAGGTTTATGGGGTGGGTAGAGAGAACAGAGTGATAGGATATATACAGAACCAGGAAAACTGGCGTCTGTGTGTTGGGTTGCAGATGGGTTGATTGTGAGCACTGGTTTGTGGTATCCATAAGGGCGATGCCCAATGCCTTGGCTGTTTGTTGTATGTGAACGTCTGTTATGTTGGACGCGTGTTTGTGTGTTTTATGCCTAGATTGGCTGGTATTTAATTTTGTGGTTGTGTGCACTGACATGTTGTATCTGTGGGGGTAAGTTCGAGTGCCTGGGACTGTTTGTTATATACAAGTGTTGCTTATGTTTGGTGTGTGCTTGTGTGTAGTTTGGCTAGCCCATAGGGCGTGCATAGTACTTGGGAGCTGTGTTGGAGGGGAGCAGGAGACGGGTGGTTAGTACATTTGGGACTCTCAAAGTTATTTGGGGGGATAATGTTCACATTTCTTTCTGAATGTGACACATGGCTAATGTTCACAAATCTATCTAAATGTGACGCAAAGCTAATCTTCACAGTTATATCTAATGTGACGCATGGCTAATCTTCACAAATCTATCTAGTGTTATGTGTGGCAGATTTTCAAAACTCTATCTAATTTGACGCATGGCTATTGTTACCAATGTGTCTATTGTAACATGTTTCCTGCCCCCACTATACATTTAAGTGCAAAACCTTTCCTGCCCTCAAAGTGCACCTGGGTGCAGAACATTTCCTTTCCCGCAAAATACATTTAATCCAACACGACGTCTTCCCAATAACATACATCGGTATCAGGTAATAATGCCCCCATACATAATGTCCCCATATATAATATTGCCCGGAAAAGCCATTGGCGACATTATATATGGTGACATTATATATGGGGACAGGTTGCAGGGATGTCCCCTGCTCCCCTTGTGAAATTCAGGGGCTGCAGGGGTGCCCCCCGCATGTTCAATGTAATAATGTCTCTCCAAAAAACGACAACTTCTTGTCAGGAGACATTTTTGCGGGGACATTATTACATGGAACCACATACATGAAAGTGCAACACGTTTGCTTCCACAATTCAGTACAATGTCTCACTTTGAAGCACAGCACAATGGCTGATTATGGAGGGTAGCACAATTCAACACAATGGCTAGCTATGGGGCGCAGCACATTTCACAATAGTAGTAGTGTACGTGTGGCCAGATTTCTGGAGCATAGTAATGGCTGTGCTCCCTGCCCATATCACCTCACGATGGCTAATTATAGGGCGTGGCAGCGTTCAACATAAACGTACTAATTGGGCAATGTGTGTCAGCCAATATTTCCAATGTGAATAACAAGAACAGTGTGTTAATTTGTTGTTGGTATATGCTGCAAAGATAAATCTATGTGCTGATGTTACTTTTTTACTATTCATTTGTGAGGGTGAGCTGAGGTTCCTGTCATGCCTTACCTTGCTCTGCAATGCAGTGACTGGCATTTTTCGACCCCTGCGGGGGCTGCATCTGCTTTCACGCCGATTGCTGTTTCTTCCCATTCCAAAGCGGAGGCCGCTACATGTGCCTTGCCAATTCCAGGATGCCAGCACTTCCGTTTCTGGTTTTGCAGTTTTGTACGCTACTTCAGACCGCAGCAGGCAGGGTAAGCTGCACCATATTGCGATCTTTACTGTCCCCCCTTTTTGATGCTCCCTTCTGGAATCCTATCCCTGCCTTGCTTTCCTGCCTAATTTTGTATGTCCTTGTATTGGGGTAAAATGCGAGTTCAGCACAGCAAAAATGCACAGACTTATCAACTGCGGGATTAGCCCACTAAAAAGGGAGTGGGCTTCATTCATAGCCACACTGTTCTATGCACCAGGCTGGAGTATGCCCTAAATAATTGTGTTTCAAGCAAATAACATATGGGTGATAAAAATAGGTTACAGGTAAGTATACAGATTTAACATTAGACCGAGGCACTGTAAACAGGTCTCAGAGCATGCTTTTCTCTAAGAACGAATTCCCATTTTATTAACTTGCTTAGTAGCCACAGAGGCTGGCAGCACATTGCAAATTACATGTTCCCAGGATTATATGGTAAGAAACGAACACAAACAGCCTTTGATACTTTTGAGGTCAGGAAGCGAAGCCGGGGAGGAAGAGCAGTGAATGCAAAACCATTTTATAATTCAATATATTCGTTTAATGAAACTGGTCTACCGACAGGTTCAAAGTACCCCATGGAGGTTTCAAATTGCACATCTCAGCCCGGGAAGAGGTTTGCAGTGTTCCTAAGATGCAACATTAAAATGGTAACTTGTCAATTTTTCAAGGCTCTTGCAGTGTCATGATCGGTTGTATTCCCAGAAATGGATGGAGATGACCGGCGGCAGATGAATAAAGATCCGCTGGTCATCTCAAATGTCTAAATGTTTTGGCACTTTGATGTGGGAATTGTGGGCTGCAATGTGAGGTCACAGAGGGGGCCAAGGGTGGTGTTGCAAGGTTTGCAGGACCCAATCATTTCAAGATAATGTATGTCCTTCTATAGGGGAATTATACGACTTTGCCAATCAGCTTTGCATGAAGGACTATCCTAATGTTACAATGTGTTGATGCTAATTAGTTTGTATGATTATAAAAGCTATTATTTGGGGCATGTTTTTGACGGCGCCTTCATGCAGTCTTGATCCGCATTCTGTGTGAATGTTTCCCAGCTATGCCATGGGCCAGAATAAATTGCGTTACTTCTTGCCTGGTGTACACTCCTTTTTTGGATTACTTTTGTAATTTCCATTGGTGAGTTCTGAGGCAGCCCGCAGTACAGTATTTTGCCTTTTTGTTCCTCCTCTTTGATTTTGCCACTGGAGCAAGTCCTCCTAGTTCTGCTACCTACTTGTCTCGCTGCCTATAATAGAAGTCTCATTCCTTGGACTCCTTCCTGCAGTCAGTGATCCTCATTGTCTACTGGAAAGTCGATCATCCATAAGAGGGTTTTTTGTCCGAGGGTTTTTGTCCTCTGTTGTCTGTTGTCCTGTCGGCCACACCAACCCAGTCGGTATTCGTACATGGGAAGATGGGTTCATCGGACGACAGGCTCTATTTAAAAAAAAAAAAAAGAACACCAAAGCAGTACAGGTAATGCCTGGCGTTGACAGTTCCAACGTTATTTTATGCTATGTTTAGTGTTAATCTTTGCTTTATTTTATGTTATTATTTAGTGCTTAATAATAATTTGAACCTTGACATTCCCAATATTTATAGATATCAACTTTCAACTTATTACAGATAATAACCTTAACCTTTTAAACATGTTTTCACCCACTGATGTCCTTGGTTTTTTACATTCTTTTTTTGATGAGTTTACAAAGATTCAGAACATCTAAAAAACAAACTAAAACTGGCAATATACTGAACCCTATTATATCCCATATCAATTGAGTAAACATATTACATGTTCTGTCAGAGCATTGGAAAAGCATCAATTACATAGTGAGTAGGTAATAAATGCATCTCAAAAAGTCGTATCAGCCGTGTTGGGTAGGAGGGGCACCTATATTAGTCCTTCACATAGCCCAGGTAGGTACCTCAAATTCTACAAAATGTTGCACCCATAAGATCTGTAGTTGGTCTTCCCATGGTCAGTATGTTCCGCATTCTGATGCACCACCAGCGTATGTTGGGAGGCGTGTTTGTTCCCTATAAGAGATAATCACCAACTTTGCCCCAAAACCAGAGGAGCTCCTTCGAGCCCTTTTGGAAAGGTACTCTTTGTGTGAAGCTCCCATTAACGTTTAGAAATAGGATATCCCAGTATTGCTAGACCTATGACTTTCTCAGTTTCAACCTTACTTCAAGCCAAATATTTCTCAGGTTTGGATAACACCACAGAGTGTGCAGTAACACAATTTATTCTATGCAATCTCTCCAACATCAATCACTATAACATGCTGTCCTTCTACGTAGGAGTGCCGACATGTTTGACCACATACTCACTATTTTTTGTTTTTGTTTCGGCTTCTTGATTCCACCTAGAGGTGTTTGTCATTCTAGAATGAATGGATGTATGTACTAGATTTATAACCTGCATCAACATATTGCCACCGAAAGGGGCATCAAACACAGCAATTTACCAGGGTAAAATAAATGTTTTCAAAGGTTTCATAAAGGCCAAATAATCTTCCTACAAATGAAAAGGTGAAGGCAGGGCATTCCATAACTTTGCAGCCTGCCCAGAAAACGAATGTCAGTAGACTAGCAAAAGCTGATCTATGATGATGATTAGGAATATAGTACCTCAGGCACCTTGACAAAAAGGAAGTTCCTTTGCGATGACAGGCCTTATGAACCACATTCATATTCGATGCGCCTTGTCACCTGAAGCCTATGCAAATAATGCAATACTTGAGCGATAGGATTGTGCTAATTCAGACGAAAGATAATCCAGGGTGCCAAATTCTGGATACACTATCAAAAAGAATGTGTTTTTTTTTTTTAGAAAGGCCGAGGTAAACTGAATTACAATAGTTTAACCGACTAGGCGCGGCTGTCACAAATACATACATTGGCTGCATCTTTGCAGGAAAGGCAAAATAGACTTTCAGCTGGAAAAAAATAGCTGCTGATGAGCCTGCTAATCTGAGAAGTCATGGAGAGATCTGACGCCAGCCAAATACCTAGGTTACATATCGATTTGCATGGTTCTGGACAAGGGCCAAAAGAGGCTGGCAGGTAGTCACCTTGCAATGATTGCTCTCTATTACTAATTACATCTGGTGGCAACGATTCAGCTGTGTGCCCTGCCTTACTAGAACAGATTAATATATCTGTTTTCTGGACATTTAATTGCAAAATCTAGCTTTTAACTTGTTCCACTCAACTTTAAAATGTCCCCATATCCGAATCCTCCGGATTGCCTAGATGAAAAATCAGTTGGGTGTCATCAGAATACATAAAGAAAACTATCCCTGCCTTATGCATTAGCCCAGCCAAAGGACTCATATATAAATTGAATGATAATGGAGTAAGTGAAGAGCCTTGAAGATCTCTGCAAATGATAGGTCTCTGAGAGGAGAAAAAGGGTGACAAGGACACCAATTGTGCTCGGCTTGTGAGGGAGTATTCCAGCCATCTCCAGGCCCTTTCTCTAATACCCTTGTAAAGTAGCCTCTCCAACAAGATGTTGTGTCCATGGTATCAAAAGCTGGGGACAAATCCAATAATACCAATGCACTCATTTTCCCATTGCCCGCCCAGTACCTAAAATCATCCATCTGCAGCAAGCATTGATTCCGTGACCCAGTCAGAAAACTGGCTGAGCTTCTGACAGCCAACCTGAGGTATGAGCAAAATGTTGCAGCCAAGAGGTTACCTTTGCTTCCATCAATATACAAATATATGGGAGCTGAGAGATTGGCCAATAGTGAACGAGATCGCTAAGATCAAACGTTGCTTTCTTCAGGAGAGGGGTCACTTCTGGACGATTAAAGCATCTTGGAATATTTCCAGATCAAAGTGAGCTATTTAAAATCTGACAGATGTGTCAGAGTAGAAGCACAAAAAAATGTCATAAGCCATGCTGGGCTTGGGTCAAAAGGAGAACCCGTAGCACATTTCTTGTACATGAGTTTCGACAAGGGGCTCTCTGTTAACAGTTGGAAAGGGGCTAAAGTTATATATGTAGTGGAATTCCCCAATTCCCCAATGTCAACTGTATCAATAACGTCTTGTCTTGATGAAGAGTTGAATTGATCCCTAATCTTTATAATTTGTCCTTGATAACCTGAGTTAACTCTTAGCATCTTTTTTGTGATGGAGGAATGTGATTCTCAAGCACTTCCATTGATCCAGTCAGCCAAAACAGAGAAAAGATCTTTGCTGAATTGATGCTACAAAAGATCTGCTCAGTATAATAGTGTTAAATTTCGTGCTAATTGGAACTGTGGTAACTCAATGGCTCTCTTCACCACAACATGACAACTGGAAATTTCCTACCTTGTCTTCAGTAGAGAGATGTGGCTAGTAAGAATTCACCTGTTCAAATGGAGGATGCTTCAGGGAAACCCTTTGTTAAGGGGAAAAAACCCTGTGTGGCTTGAGAGCGCTGAATTAAACGGAGCTTGACAAGACTTCTGCCGCAGCCTCGATGTGGAAACAAATCAGCGAGCGGGTCTCTCCACGAAGCGATCCTGCAATTCACTGATGGCGATGACATTTCTCGGAAGTGGGATTGTTGAGAGGTTCGGGACTGGAGGTGACTTTGGGAGAGGAAGAAAAACAGAGGACAGGTTGTAGGAAAAATGTAAGGGGGTTTGATTCCACCTACCCAGTCTACGAAAATGGATGTTAAAGATGTTTTCCCATGATGAATGATGGGAGATGTAGTTCGGGAATTCCCAATGAATAGGCACGAGATAGAAACAATAAGAGGTAAGTGTTGCGTGGGGATTCTTGTGTATAGAAATGCGAATTTAATGGAGAGGCGATGTAACCTATGGACTGTAAGCAGGTCTGAAGGCGACTTCCACGGTAACGAGCTCTTGAACCTAATAGAGTGACGGTGATGGGCAGCGGCCAGTCTATGAGAGAAAGAGGAGGATGGATAGACAGTTTTCAATAAGGTAAGGAGGTGGAAGCTTAGAACCAATTCGGATACGAATACCAGAAATTCCCCTAAGCAAAAACTTACGGAGCGTGACCACCGACAACAGAAACAACGCGCTGAGTCTTCCCTTCCGACGGTTTAAGTAACGTGATCAAAGCACCAGGCGGAGTTTCCTCAATGGATAGAAAGGGATCTAGACAGTTCATTCGATCCCGCGACGCCATCTTGGGAGAAACGCCGTGGAAAGACGGCATAAAGCACCACTGGCACAGAAAGGACCACCATTGTGAACGGTTCATAACAAATAGGTGTGTTTTGCCCTTTTTAGCATCTTTTTATAGATATATCGTGTTGATTCATAAAATTTAGCTTGTAACCCTATTCTTTCTTTTGGATCCATACTCTTTCTGCCTGTCTGATCAGCTTTTTTTTCGTTAAAAACCATGACTCACTATTATTGAATTTGGAATTAATAACTCTCTTTTTGGCGGGGCCTACCGGTTTACCACATTTGACAAACATTTGTTAAAAGTATCTAAAAGAGTGGTGGAATCACTATTTTTGAGATTTCCCCTGCCTGAGTTTCAATACTCGAGAGGAAAGTCTAAGGTAAATGAGTGAACGTTAGATTAGACCATGTGTGCCTAATCTGAACTTGTCTGGTCTCATTGACACAGGTCAAACATGATTGCTGCATGATCTATCCAGGGAAGAAACACTAGACAAAATGTTTCCAATTGCTTATGATTGTCAAAAAGACAGTCCAGAATATGCCCCCCCAAATGAGTGGGCGCCATAACGCATTGCATTAGGCCAAATTCACTCATGAGCTCGATCAAGGTCAATATATTGCCCTCTTGATGAACCAACCACAAGCTAAGATCTCCCAATGCCAACAAATGGGGGCACAAAGGGATAAGCTGCACCACCACAGATACTAAATGGGCATCCCCATTTCTGGGGTGCTAAAATAGGGCATGGTTTAATGAGACATTTGGGGTCAGCATCCATTTTACACGCAGAGCATCCACATTTTTAGCAATGAAAATAGTTTTTTCCTTCTTTGTAAATAATAGCTACACCACCCTCTCTTTTCACTGACTGGCCTTGAGGAACATCAGAGAAGAATGGTCTGCCAACCAGGTCTCTCTACTCCACAGAGATCAAGATTATATTCAATTATAAGTCATAGATACAAATACAATTTCTAATAGCAGAGCATGTATTTAGAAGGGCTTCTTTGATAAGGCCTGACCTCATCCATCACTCTCTCTGCCCATCTCAGTTTGCAACGCAGGCTCCTACGTCACCTCCTCCCAATTCCTTTGATATCTATTCAACTTATAAATCACAAATATCATCCCCTTAGACGTCTTTGCATTCTGGATTCCCCTCAAAGGGATAAGCAGCCAGAAAGCTACACCTCTCACTGAGCAATGCATCATCCAATATGACATGTGGTAATAGAATCCCTGCTCTTGTTTTCAAAGACCATAGTTCTCTTTGCATTATTCAAATCATTTAATTTTGTTGTTTATTAGCAAACCATGGCCTCTGTATGTATTAACAATGAGAAGACTGAGCTCCTCATTGTCGGCCTGGCCGCGGCATTAAAAACACTTGACCCCAATACTCCTCCTTCAATATTAGTGGTTCCCCGATACCGGTCTACCAATCAGTAAAAACTCTAGGAGTTTACCTGGATGCCACTCTCTCCATGACTCGATAAGTCAGCGCCATCTCCTCCTCTGCAGCATGCTCAACTAAACTGCTCAATGCAGCCACGCCCTACCTATCCAAAGACCAATTTCCTAACCATTGCACGGGCAATGATCAGTGCCAGGTTAGATTGTTGCAACGTCCTCTTTACTGGTACATTCACTCAGAACCTCAAAAGGCTTCAAACTATCCAGAACAATGCCCTACGGGCTTCCCTCAACATCCCACGTTCCGACCATATCATGGCTGCCCGCAGAGCTGCCCACTGGTTAGCTATGAAGGACAGTATCTTGTTTATGACCCTCTCAATCACCTACAAATGTCTCACCAGCACAGCCCCTCCTTATCTGACACATAACATCAACAAAGTTCATTCTAATAGACAGATCAGAACTCAACACTCTTACAATTTGATCCTCCCAAGTTCAAACGAGCCAAAGGGGAAATGTCTAGTTTTCCTGTTCTATCGGCCAAATGCTAGAATTCTCTCCCACCCGCCCTACGAGCGGAGGAATCTTACTGGATCTTTTGCAAGAATCTCAAAACCTGGTTATTTACCTAACTCCACAACCTTTAGCCTGTCACCTGACTACACCCTCAACTGCCAGCCATAACAGATCACCCTGCATAACTGCCACTGTATTTGCTCCTGTACTACCTCTTGGGCAATCTGATCTCTGTATTAACGCCGACTGCCGTTGTATTTGTATCTGTACTGCCTCTTATGTAACCTGCTCATTGCAGTAACACCATACGGCCAGCAATGCTGCTTAAGGCAGACTGTCATGTGCTAATTGTAACTATGCTTTTCCCTAATCTGTGATCTTGTAACTGGAACCAGCGTCCTGAGGCCCACGAGTTTGTGTGTGCTTTATAAATGTAATGAATAAATAAATAAATAAATAAATAAATAAATACTAAACCAATTTGTGTGCATCTTCCAGTGCTCCATGCCTCAAAAGCCTTGTCTGTTAAGCAAATCCCTTTTAAAGCACAAAGAATTAAATGGAGAAAGGAGGACAGTCATGTCTGGGCTATTTGTCAATACACCCCATTCCTCAAGTGTAACTATGGTCATGGGGTTTAGGTATAATTCCCCAAGATTACCTGGGTCCAGTGAGCAATCACCATAGTTAGATGTGCTGTACGATAGGCCTGTATGTCCAGACATGATAGTGCCCCTGTTTTCTAGATGAATGAAAGACTTAATTCTGCTGCCTCTGCCCCTTTTTGTCCACCCATCCACCACCCATCCATATGAACTTCAAGATGTCAGTGTGCAATTTGTCTAGATCAATCACCAATAGGGACTGCTTTAAAAATGTAAAGTAATCTCTGTGATACAGAGATCCTGCCAATCCAGAAAATATAGCCGCCTCCATATAACCATTTCACTTCTGAACTCTTCAAGCAGACTTGGGTAATCAGCCTTTTACAATTATATTAGCCTAGGCGTAAGAAGGCATCAGGGGGGGGGATTTTAATTAACCAGACACCCAATCCTTATGGAACATGGTCTACCAATACATCTATGTCCGGCCCAGGAATGGCTAGATTAAGCATTTCTGAATAAGAAGCATTGACTTTAAAACCTGACACTCATGCCAAACCATTTGATTTCTGTTTGGATCACTTTTAGGGACTCTGAAGGTTCAGTGACCATTGCAATTAAATTGTCTGTGAACAAACTGATCTTGTGCATTTTTGAGCTTCAATATCCCTGGTAACAGCCTTGGCTAATGGCGAGTTCCCCACACCTACAAAAAGTTATCAAACAGCAACAGTCAACCCCAATCCTAGCTGTTGGAATTGTATAATTAGCTAAGATCCCAATATCCATATGGTCCTCAGAGTCACATTTGTCAGGTATTGCTTTCAAGAACCCTGGTCCACAATGTTGAAAGCTTTCTCAGCTAGCTTCTAAAGCCAAGGACAGGGCAGTGGGTGTGATTAGCTTTGTTGACTAAATGGAGGATTATATCATCAAACACAGTCCTCTGGAGTATGAACCCAGATTGATCAGGGACCAAGAGGTGACATCATTTGCTCCTGCTTTCCACCAAAATATGTGTAAACAACATGGCATCCAAGTTAATAAGCGTGATTAGGCTATCCGAGGAGTATTCTTTCAGGGTCTCCCCTTTGGTAAATACCACAATGTATGTCTCATACAGTATGATATTTACCATTGATGGTGCCACCGTATTTTGCTCCCTGGCAGAATGTAATACATGAGACACAGTTTGGGCTGGTTTGGTTTCAAATGATGTATCGAGTCTAGTGCTTCTTTCTTAATAAAAGGAGCATCCAGAAATGCCAGTTGAATGTCAGTGAGCTTAAGCATTGTCACAGAATCCAAATAGGCCACCAGTACCCTTAGGTCGGTGCTCTCAGCTCGATCTAGGTTTTGTTACAAAATACATAGAATTCTGTCTTTTACGTGGTTCACTGGCCCTCCCTAACCATTGGGCAGTGCTGATTGTTTTATTGAATGCTCTCCCCTCTTGAGCCTTCAGCAGCGTGCCCACCTTGTGATTATGTTTTTAAAAAGCTTGATTTCTGTTTTATTAATTTTCATTGTATTAAGCAACCCTTTTATCAAATTAAATTGTGTCATATTGGCTCTATTGGGTGTCTCTTTTTTAACCTTTTCTGTGTCCTTTAATTCTTTCGGTAGTTTGTTTTCAGTCACATTATTACCCTCTTCATCGCTGCGGACAAAGCTATTATTTTTCCTCTCGCCACGGTTTAAGAGCTCCCAGTAATTATCCTCTTTGTCTCTGTTGGCTGCTAAATAGTTCTATGTCTTTTAAGTCTGCCCATGCTACAGGAGCTCTCAGTATTACCACATTCAATCTCTAAGTATGCGCTAGCGTTTTGCCCTCTTTTGTCGCCAAGGAAACTTTATTGGTCTATGATCAGATGGTTTAGCAGAGCATAATGTGGTATTTGCCACCAATTTCATTAAGGAGGGACTCCGAAATATGCAATCTAGCCTTGACAGCGCACAATGTACATGAGAGAAATTAGAGAGATCCCTCATCCCAAGGTGTCTATTCCATCAACATTCGACAATTTCCATGTCATCGACATGTTTTTCAAGTTTTTCAGAGGTCTTCCCACTTTCCACATTAATGTTTACTGGGGGAGCAATCTAGCTAGGTATTGATCAAACAAATTTTGCAATTTATTTAAAAGTCTGCACATAAATCTCTCTTGACCAATATTAGGTGCATAACACAACACAAAGGTAATATTCAGAACTCAGCCTGCACCCCCATGTTTCATTTTACCAGAATATACCTGTTTTGCTTATCCCAGACACAATCATCTACTCCATCTGGAAAGTGGCTGTGGAAAATCAGAGGCATCCTGCCTTCTATCTCGGTGGGAAGAGTGAAATAGTTTGAAGAAATCTGTGTTGCAGCCAATACTGGGGAACAGTTGTCATGTGTGTCTCCTGCAAAGGCTTCTAGAAGAATCTTTTCATGATTCAGCTCTTTAAATAGATGGAATAGTCTATCAGTGAGTTAATATCTGTGATCTTCAGTGACCATATTCTACAGTCTCCTGGGGTAATAGGCAAGATCATATTGGTAACTAATCACTATTTTAATGGTTGAAACATGATAAATGGTCATATACTGGAACCTCCTCTGTGGAATGTTTGATCAAGTGCCAGGCGGCAATATGAAGCACACTCCCGAAGCCTATCTCCAAAAGTGTTAATATCCACTTGTTGCAACCAGATTCCTCCCACCTCCAGACCCTGGCCATGACTGAAGTAGAAATACCACAAGCACTCCCTCCCCCAGTCATTGCACCCCAGACTACCTCCCCAATTGCGAAGCCTAGTAATACATAATTATCCTTACAGAGACTATGCCTATTACACCGACCTGTGTTTTGCAACTCAACCCTCCCCCGAACCCTCAGTCTTCAGCCACAGTTACAATGGCTTCTTCTGGTACTCTACCCATCTCTTGGAGGGTGCCGATCTTGCCAGTCCGATGTGCCCAAGATCCTCCTCATCGTTTTTGTGTGCAAAGAGGTCACCTCATGTAACCGGTGGCCCAAAAATCATTTCAAGGGATTATATATGTACTTGTGTGGGCCCTAGGCATGTCTCTCGCTCTCCCATCTCTCTTGGGATCTTCTCCCTAGCCCAGGCATCTCTAACTCTGGTAGTTCTACTGAATGGTAACCCTTACTGCCTACTCTATGACTTTAGTAATGAGGTCCTGAGATGCTCTATGTCAAATCTCCCTCATAGATACCCTAAATGTCCCTACTCTATCCCAGTGTTAGTATTCTAATGGGGTGTTTGCATAGTGCCTTGCACTAACTCAGTTGGATTCAGGATGGTTCGCTCATGCCCACACTCACCTCTACCTTCTACTCTTACTGTCTCACGCTCCAACTTACCCCACCAATCCTCTGTCTCTCTGATGTTTCACTCCTCATAGCTCTCTCCTCCACCCTTTGATGTTACTTTTTTCTTCCCACTCCACTTCACTAATCCCCTTCACATCACTGTCCCCTCCTCTACACTGCTCATCTCCTTCTCACACTACAACTCTCATCCTCCCACTACTACTCTGCTCCTTTCACTACTCTCCTCCCATTATTGCTCTTCTCCACCCACTACTACTCTCCTCCTCCCACTACTGCTTTCCTCCTCCCACTACTGCTCTCCTCCTCTCACTACTACTCTCCTCCCACTATTGCTCCTCTCCACTATTACGCTCCTCCTCCCAGTACTACTCTCCTCCTCCCACTACTACACAAATACCGTCCTTCCACTTGAAATCAGTCAATTCACATTCACTCCTTACACTAACCTTCCTACTCACTTGTCTCACAAATATGCACACTCACAACACTTCACCTTCTCCTCTAAATGCCCCATCACTATGCTGCTCCTTCCATCTTCCTTCTGGTCTTTTGGTCCACCGCCAAATACAAATACAAATAAAATATCATACCTCTATCTCCTCTGACCTCCCCCGAACACCTTCAAGTTCATGCTTTCGGTTTTCTGCTTTATACTTCCCAGTGCTCAGTGATTAGTGAACTCTCCCCGATCAATCCATCTGCTCTAACCCCACGCGGAAGGTGTTATATAGCAAGAAAGGCATCATATTCCCCGTTGAGCCCCACCACCTATCTCTGTCCAGATGGCCTCTGCGCAGCAACACAGGTTCCAAATGTCCAAACCTTCCTGGAAGGCATCTGTGCCCACCTTCTCTACAGTAAGTTACCCTAAAGGGGGTGTTTGAGTCTCCTGGGATTGTCTTTGGTGGTCTAGTAGTTCCATGGTATCCAGGGGGCTGGTTTCCACTATAGTCTGGTAGCCGAGCCTGAGCAGAATCTCTGCTACATCGCTGTTGTTGTGGCTCCTTGGCTATCTCTCTTGGCATGCTGCCTACCACTGCTGCTTTGTAGCTGACCAGATTGCGGGGAGTGTTGTCTTCTACCGAATGGGTTTCGGTCATTACGACTTCCTCTTGGCTCACATTTGACACAAATGGGTCAGTCCGATTCTGATATCTCGCTTGTTGAGCTTTTACTATAATGGATAGAAAAATTATGTAAGTTTTTGTTTTGAGAGTAATGGCATGAGACAAAGGTGTACAGCGAATCAACATGCACAGGGGCAAGGGGTATGAATTGGAGTCTTTACAGGTACTCCGTCCCCAGGCTTTGGACAGGATGTGGACCTTCCCCTATGCCTCTCACCACCTTTCTAGGGGTTTAGTGTGCCCCTTTGACAAGGCCATGCTACTGGCCTTGTCACACTCGCCACTCCAGACTTTTCAGGTCACTCATTGTTGTTGTGTTTAGAGACTTCATTCTCCAGAATCTTGGCCCATTTGTTCATTGTCAAAACCGTGAGCACCCTTTTATCATCTCAAATCGCAGGCTGAAGGAATATGTAATTTATATCAAAATTGTTTGATGGTCACTCAATGACAGGGTGAATCTTTCTTCATCAATTCAGTGTTACCTGAGCTAGATCCTGTAAAATGTTCAGCTTGCAGTCAACATAACGAACATTGCCAATCCTCCGAGCCACGATTAGTTTGAATTGATTTATGGTGCAATCATTCAAATTAACCAAAACATCTATGCAGCTACTTTCCAAAGGCTATGATAGGACACTAGCTCTGTTAGTTCTGTTAATTTCTGCGTCAGCCAACACCCTGAGAATTAAACAAAAGAGGCCCTACCTTCACTAGTGGTTAGCTCATTTCTAACTCCTTCGCATTCCAGCTAAAAGAAAAAATTGGACCTAATTCCTTCAATGCTAGAAGGATCTGGGGAAGATTTTCTACTATGAAACGTATCGTAGCCTCTGTATGGTCTACTCAATCTTCCAGGTCTGAGATCTCATTTTTATTCTCATTTATTTCTTGCTGCTAATCACCCTTCACCCGAGATACTTCGTGTTTAAATGCAGTTGTGATGCCCTATTTTAGGCTCATCAGGACCTACTCACAAAGTTCCTTTGTATCTGCCATTCCTGTTATTCCGACCTTTGGAGTGTCTGGGCCCCGTTCATCTTTCTGTTGTGCCTGGCTATTTTCCCAGTTAGTTTATTTCGCAGCTTCCAAAAATGCTTTCATAGTGAGTTTTCCTGAGGTTCGGATGTTTTTGGTCATACTTCACTGTGGGCCCAGGTCTGACCACCCCATATCAAGTTTTGCTCTTAGTCTGTAGCAAGAGTATCATGGGACGGCATGGCCAACAACGTGTGGCATCTGTAACACTACTAATGATGGTCAGGAGCTACCTTGTGTGCCTAGCTCTGTGCCTTTGATGATATGTTCACTACCATTTGGGAGCCATGACCTGCAGGAAAGGACTCACCCATGTGGAAGCTCACGCCTTGTCAGTCCTTGGCTGCGTTTTTTCACCTCACAGTCTTGATGTTCCCATATCTCAAGTGAAAGCCCTGCAGCTCCCTCCCAATCAGGAAGGCTGACACAGACCAAAATCAAGCTGGGGGAGGGAGGGAGGGAGGAAGAAAGGTGGAGCGGGATTGGGAGTATTCCATCTACTTAGGGCCTCTTAACCATCACTTGCCATCATAGAACACCTGACGACCCCTGCTATTTAGTAAGTACTCTGAGGGGCAATCGAGGAGGGCACAATAAGGACCAAGGATTGGCTGCAGTTCTGCAATCATCAATTGCTATTTTGAGATGCCTTTAGATGTGATCCATCAACCCTACCTGCCCCAGGAAGCAACTTTAGGTATCACCACTTACTTGGCCCAAGAGCACAGAACAATTTAATCCACGTATCCCTGCTTGCTGTGATGGATCCTAGAGATGCCTAGTGTTTAATTTGTAAAACAATAAGTGCCAGGGTCCACATAGTTTCTAGCAAACCTGCGACACTGCCAGCAGGCAGTTCCTCCCCATTGCTGCCATCACCCATAGCTGCTCCTAATAGTGTCAACACATTTGGGGTTAAACTACAGCTCACACCTGCTCATTGGGGTTGATGGATGCTCTGACTATCATCACTTCATAATCAAACTGAGTCTGAGACAATAAGTGCCGGGGCTCCGAAATAAGTGCCAGTACTCCCCCACAAATTAAGCACTGCAGCTGCCTTCTACATGGACCTACACCTTTGGTACCATGCCCCATTGCTCCTTTTTTGTTAAGGGAGAATTATGTAAATTGTATGTGAAATGTGTTACCAAATGTGCTTTCCATCCTAAACTGATAATTATGCGCATACTACCTTCTTTACGTTTTTGTAGATACTCTTTTGCAGATTCTGTGCAAATTATCTGTATTGTTTTGTTGGTGTGTACTTACCATTATGTATATTATCTACGTAGAAGCAGTTTATACAACATACTCTGAAAGGAGCTGGACTTTTAGTGATGCATTGACATAGTATTGGTTACATATGTTAAAACATGTAACAGGAATCATTTTCTTTATGTTGTCACACGCATTTTCTAATAGGTTTTATGAGTCACATTTTAATTGGTGTTGCTGTATTTTGTTTTCGCTGTGTCTCAGAATAGACCTCAGATAGGGATGCTCCTTAGGCAATATATGCCTACTTTTGTATGTTCCTTTTATATTTTAAATTGTGACCTTTGTCTCAGGGAATGCTTACCAGCAGGGCTTGGGACAGTTGTTTCTGTGTCTGTTTTAGTTCATGTGTGTCTATGAATTTCTAATGTGAGGTGTCCTTTTATTTGCTCCTACTGTGGAATTATACCTTTTATGGATGTGTTGTGGTCTGTAAGTGGGCATACAGTTATATTTGCTTCAGGGGCTAAGGTGTAATTGGGGGCCTGTTTTAGTGTTATTGTTTGTACTATCTCTCATGCCCCAGTGTGTCGGGGCAGAGGATCTAGCTCGTAGGCACACAGGGACACAGACCAGGGTACGTCTTACAGCTATCTTTATTTTTACAGAACTGAACCATAGATCCCCCGCTCCCTCCCTAGCCCCACGTCACTTCCTTCAAGCACCACCTCAGCATAACCACTCCCCACATAACGAGGCCAACAGGCCAAATAACCAACACAACATTATATCTCCCCTGTTTTTAACAACTGCGTTTAAACATTTACTTCACCTCTTCATGAGGTCAGCCCGACACACTCCTGTGGTGCTATGTGGCGGTACTCTCTCAGCAGCTGGTACATAGTCTGTTTAAATGGGCTGTTGGTGACATTAGAGGCCTGCAGTGTCCTTTTGATGTTTGCCATAAATCGCTTGACTATGCCATTGACCTGCAGCCACAATGGCATGATCTTCTTATGCTGAAAAACCATGTAACAAGCAAAACTGGCAAAGTTCTTTTGTTTTTCACCAGTGATTTGACGTGTTTCATTCTTTCCCTACGCCATGCAACTGGCAATGATGTGTTCTTCTGGATCCATTTAAGATTCACTTCTGAGCGTTGCACAATTCACGGGCAATGGCTTCATGTGATGCACCACATAGTTGAGGTAGGCGTCTGCTTTGAACCGTTCCATCCTGGCTGGCCCCGTAGGATGTGGAGACAGAAAAATAGCCAGGTTTGCTTCCTTGCCCCCAAGGTGAATGATGATGAACTTGTCATCTTGAAGATGTAGGCCCCATCTTGCAATTCTCCAGGGTATCCTAGCCTTCAGGTTGCCATATATGGTTGAAAGTGTTTGATGGTCCATGACAACAGTGAATTCCTTCCCATATAAGAACAGGTGAAAGCATTCACAGGCCCATATGACCACTAAACTTTCATTCTCGATCTGAGAGTAATCTCAAACTCTGGCTGCCGTATGCCACTATGAATCATGCATGAGGAGCTTCCGGGTCCTCCTGCGTCAGAATGGCGTCCAGCCCAACCGGACCGGCGCCCATGATCACTTTCGCCCACGATCACTTTTGTTGTTCTGTTGGCGTGGAAATATGCCTTATCCTCAGCTTTCATGATGTTATGCTGAATGGTTTTGAACGCTTCCTGACACTCTGGCATCCCTTTGGACCCCTGATTCTGCTTCGTGATTTCCCTGAAGGGTGCGCCAATGGTAGCATAATTCTGTAAAAACCGTGAGCAATAACTTGCCAGCCCCAGGAAAATTCATAGATTGGACACATTTCCTTGCCTTGGGGTTTCATTCAGGGCTGCCACTAGGTTGGGGTCTTGTTGCATGCTTCATTCAGAGAAGCTACGTCCAGAAAATGTTAGAGTGCTCTTGCTCACACTTATTCTTGTTTAGCGTCAGCCAGGTTGCTTCCAGTGCTGAACATAATGAATGTAGCGTGGCATTGTGTTCCTCTAAGGATTTTCCAAACACTAAAATGTCATCGGAATAATTTAACCAGTTTGGGACGTGTTTTATGACCTTATGTATCTCTTCTTGGAAAATCTTGACTGCCGATGACACCCCAAAACTCAAATGCTTGTAACAGAACAGCCATAGGTAGGTTGCGAACATAATGGTGCATCAGGACTCTTGGGCTATTTCCAGCTGGTGGTACCACTTGTTAAGGTCGAGCTTGGAGAAAATCATTGCTCCATGGAGGAGGTGAATCATGTCTGTGATTTCCCGCACCTGGTGTCTTTATCTCTGAATTGCTTAATTTGCCCTCCTCATATCTACAGTTAGCCATATGGCACCCTCAGCTGCCTTCTTGTGGACCGGCACTATGGGAGACACCCATGGCGTGGGCCCTGTTGCAGGTCCAGTAATTTTGGGATTTCAACCTCTACATGCATCTGTATATTGAACAGTATGCCCCGATAGTGTTGGGCTACCGACTTGACATGCGGGTCGATGTGCAGTTTTACCTTGCAGTTTTTAAGCTTGCTGAGGCCTTTGAATGAGTTTGGAAATGCACTTTTGCTATCTTCTTCTTTTGCCAGGTACTTGTGTGTCATCATCTGGTAGAGAACATGCACCAGACCCATGCCCACTGCCGTCCTGGATCTGAGGATGCAGCCACTGTTGGTTTCTGTCTTTTGTACATGAAGTTGGATGCGGGCTGAGTGTGACTTGTGAGAGCAGACCACCGATATTACTCCTCTGCATGTCAGGAGTGTATTGGACCGGTAGGGGTAGATGTCTATTGCAGATGGTTTTAGTTTTGGGGGATGTGGGAGATTGTTGTATGCTTCCTCACTTAGAATGTTCACAGTCGCCCCTGTGTCAACTATGGATTCAGTGGGTATATTATTTACATGCCTAACTAGTGTCGGGCTGTGTTCCTTGGCTGTGTCATTTCACAATGCCCACACATACCCATTCTTCCTCTGATCGTCTGAGGATGATGCAGATTCACTGCCAGATGGTGACCGCACCTCAATGTATCTGACGTTCCTTTTGGAGCGCCAGTATCCACGCCTCTCTGGTGAGTGCTGCTCTCTGTGAGTAGCGAATTGGCTGCTTTCCTTGTCTCCAGATCTATATTTTCTTGATTCAATGCTGGTTCCTGCTTTGTGTGAGCTTGTCTGCATGAGCCTCCATCTCACCCTTGATGATCCTTTTCCCTGCCTCAGCACAGGTGAGTTTTTGCAGATGGCCCAGAAGTGATCTTCACCTCTGCAGGCTGCAGATCTTTGCCCTATCGCAGGGCAAACTCCTTCATGAGGGTACTCGTATCCGCATTTGAAACAGGTGTGCTCGGAGAACCTTGTGATTTTGTTGGTTTACGGTGTCAGTATATTCACACTTGCTGCTTCCTTTTTTGGGGTTTTAATATCACGCTGTTCATATTTTCCATTTGGTGGTCTATGGCAGAATACATGCAGGCCAATACAGGTATTTCTTTGATATGATATGATAGGTTATTTATGACGCACTTAATACCCAGAGGTTTCAAAGCGCGGACCCGGGGATCGAACCTGTGTTGCTCCGTGTCGTCTTGCTTCCAAGGCAAGCACGTTGCTGCTGAGCTATCCTCCCGAGACTTTGAGTGTTCTTTGCTTCTGCAGCGGTTTCTTTCGTAATGTCTGGGTCTCGCACCCAGCGATCACCTGGGATACAAGTGTCTGTGAAATTCACAATGTTTTATTTTAGTGTGCAGTCTCATTACAAAATTGTCAAGTGTTTCTCCTTTTTCTCATCTTGTGTGCAATACGTGTCTCTCATAATCCACATTCGTGTGTGGAGCGAAGTATGTCAATAGCGTCTCTTGCAGGTAGTAAAAATGAGGCTGTCTCATTATCAACTTGTACAGAATATCTCTTACTGCGGGACCCTTCGATAGGGACAGCATGTTCTTCTTCCTCTCATTGTCTATGTGCCCCTCGGCTCCTATGTGGAACATGAATTCCTATATCCATCTTGTACCCCGTGGCCCCAGGTTACTTGGTTTTGGAGGCAGATGTAGGGCCAGTGACTCACCATGGGCTGGCTGAAACCTACCTGATGCCTTTGCAGGCACTGTGGCCGGCATCTCCCCATCTAGCATTTTGGGGGGGTGATGCTTGTGTGTGGTATGTGCACTGCTGGGCCGTCTGTATCAACTGGGCTTTTCTTCTTGCCTTAAAGGTTCACATGGAAATATCCACCATAGTATTAATCAAGCTGCATAATTGCCTTGAATTCTTTTGTTTCCTTCTTTTGCCAGAAGTCTATGGCGCTATCTAATTCCCCACCAGGGGTCAGCACACTCTGGGTTTAACATGAGATCATCATGTCCGCAGTGCTGATGCGCTATCGCCTGTGCCCAGCGGCTGCTATTTGCTGTACTGATCCCTGCGCTGAGTGAGGCTGGATGTATGCCACTGCAAGTCCTCCAAAGGCTAAAATGTATTATGCTTCCTGTAAGGAGGTCACAGACTGACTCCTTACACAGCTGCTCAGCTGCAGGTCACTGCATGTGTCCCTGTGAGAATCAGTCACTGGGTGTGCCTGCCCACTCACGTGTCCCTGCGCGGCTTGCCACAAAGCCTGGTGACACCTGCTCACACTGCTGAGGCTCAACGGCTACTCACAGGTTCATTTCGTGCCTCAGTGTATCGGGACAGAGGATCTAGCTAGCAGGCTCAAAGGGACACAGACCAGGGAACATCTTACAGTTATCTTTATTTTTACAGAACTAAACCCAGAACCCCTGTTCTCTCCCTAGCTTCACGTCACTTCCTTCCAGCATGGCCAATCCCCACATAAAGAGGCCAACGGGCTAAATAACCAATATGACATTACATTGTTGAAAGGGTGTTATCGATGTCTGCTCTGTGTTTGACTAGAAGTGGACTTGAAACAAAAAGAGACCCTGGATTTATTTTGTAAGAGGCTCCATATTACAATGTGCAAGCGAAAACAGCATCTTAGTTGTGGGTGCTGCATGCAGCAATATAAACATTTCTGAGCTCATCGTAGCATCCAGGGCTTGGAATTTCTTATTGCTGCAAGTACTGTGAGGTGCAGGTGGGATTGGAATGAGATATTAACATGTTTCTATTGACACAGTGGGCCTCATTAGGACCCTGGCGGTCCCGTAATGAACGGTGCTGGTACGGGACCGGCACCGTTCATTACGGGCTGTTCTATTACGAGGACTGTTGCCGGACCCGCTAAGGAACACCTGGTCAGACCATGCGTCCTTAGCTGGTCCCGCTAGCAGTCCAGGATGCAAATAACATATAGGGCTCAATTGGGAATGGGGAATGTTTTTTTCCAGAGCCTAGGAAAGGGCAATAACTGGGTCAGCCAAGGTTGGCATGACCCGGTTATTGCCCTTTGCTTGGCCCTGGAAAAAAATAATTACCGGCGGCAGCCCTGTCCTTAATAAGGGCCCTTAATAAGGGCACGGCTACTGCCAGGGTCCTAATGAGGCCCCGTGTACTTGTTAATGTTTTGCATGTTTTGTTCATACTTTTAAAATTATTAGTGTAACTGTTCCCTTAATGCTGCTGTTAAAGTGTTGTTATTCATGGGAGGGATAGAGAAAAATCCTGTGATTTAGTGCTCCAACGTTACTATGATTTGTGAAAGAAAAAAACGCCATACTTTAAATAATAAACAAAATGCCTATGGAAAAAGATAGCGGGTTGTGTCTAATGTGCTGTGGCTGGATGTTGTGTTTCTGTTTTATGTTTGTGCCTCTTGAAGGGAAATGTAATCTCATTTTCTATGGTTTGTTTTCCATGTATTGCATGATCCTGTCCCCCATTTAGTGTCAGCTCAGGAGCCGATGTGGTTGCAAGTGACAATATGTATGGGGTTGGGGTGGTATCATCAACACCTCAGGCGGTTGCGTTGACTCTTGTGTGCACTCCAGGGCATGCCTCGACCTGACGCAGCTGTTTTGTCCCCTTTCCGCTTGGGACGGGTTATGCTGTAGGCGCTGCAGAGGCACACGGTGTAAGACTGGTACTGCAGGCGGCATGTGGTGTTCACGACGGCACTCAGCGAGGTGTCTGTAGCACCACCCCAGGACCGCTGAGGTTGAGTGACAAACTCCCTCACTGGTCACTCCCGGCCGGGAGGTTTTGTTTGGTTGTCACGATCAGGCATCAGCGAGGTAGGAGGGAAAGTATGCGTTTTGGAGAAGGTACACATTGGCAACATGCAGTTCATTCTGCAGTATATTAGGTTCACAGAGCACAATGAGTCTAATTTAGAATCAGGTTACCATATCTCGGTTTCTTCAGGCACAAATCTCAATCCTGTTGGGATGAAAAATATATTCTATGTATTTATATGTTTTCAGTCAATTTTAATGCTTTACCTTATTGAGTCAACTTAAGGAAAACCCAGAGGTGGGTTATCGTTTAACTCTTAAATTATATTTGTGTAAGGTAAATGTAACCTTTATGTGTTCCCACACCAGGGACCTGGGTAAGCCCTTTCGTTAGGGACACTGCACACGTTGTTAATTAAGGTTGGTTGCTCTTCCTCGGGTTGACTGAACTGCTTGTTCTTTGTCAGTCCAGTTCTCTCGGGCTCAGCCGTGCTTAATAAGGCACTGGTGGGTATTAGCGCTCAATTCCAGGTGCTTGTTGATTCATGGAACTTTGTGAGCGACAAAAAAGAAAAAGAAAACAAGCCTTATGAGGAAAGCGGGTGGTACACGGTGACCGGAACCAGGCCAGGGGTTATTTCTTCCAGGCCAGGGCCAGGGGGTATTTACACAGCTGAGGTATTCCAACCTGAAATAAGGAAAGTTCTCCAGGACCTTCCAGGGGTCACCAATGTCAGTGATGACATTCTAGCCTACAGCAAGACAGAGGAAGAACACAACAGCCAACTAGCTGCAACGCCTCAACGACTGGAAGAGTCCGGGTTGACCCTCCATGGAGAAAAATGTAAATTCTGAAAATCCACACCGAGTTTTCTTGAATACGTATTCAATGAAAAAGGAGTGTCCCCAGATCCTGGAAAAGTGGCAGACATCAAAATCTCCCAAGCACCCACCAATGCAACAGAAGTCTGTAGCTTTTTAGGCATGACAATGTACTGCGGGTGATTCATCACCGACCTGGCCACCATTGCCACTCCACTGCGAGAAACTACAAAATCAAATTCGACCTGGCAGTGGGGTGAGGCCCAAGAGATGGCGTTCCAGAAGATCAAAGACTCTCTGTCCAGCAACACTACCACGGCCTTCTTTGACACGTCATGGAAAACGGAACTACTAGTGCATGCCAGCCCCGTGGGTCTTGGCACAGTTCTCAAACAAACTGACCGGGACGGATCCCTAGTTCCCATTGCCTTTGCCAGTAGAGCCCTCACTCCCGTGGGCCCTCACTCCTGCGGAGAGGAATTATGCTCACATATAAAAAGAGGCCCTCGCGATCATATGGGGCTGCAGGCAGTTTCACGTATACATCCTGGACCACCCCTGAAAGTATTGACAGACCGCAAACTGATAGTCCTGATCTTCAAGGGGTCAGCACTGCACCCTCCAGCCAGGATTGAACTCTGAATGCTCCAGCTACAGCAATTCGATCACGAGGTACAGTACAGAGCAGGGGCTGACAACCCAGCAGATTTTCTGTCATGACACCCCCACCCCACCACCGCAATGGAATGCGAAGAAGCCAAGGACACAGAAGAGCATGTGTGCCAGATCATTGCTTGTGCCAAACCCAAAGCAATGAAGCTGGAAGAAATAGACCACTGTCTCCAAATGACCAAGGAAGCCATACTAACAGGCGAATGGAACACCTTCCTCACCGCTGTCTCCTACAGGACGTCCCAAGCACAATAAATTATGCAAGCCCTGTCCAGGATCTGTCATAAAGTATCTGTCTCCCCGGAAGGCCTAATCCTCAAGGGACACTGCATCGTAATGCACTCCACCCTACAGGAGAGAGCACTCCAGCTTGCGCACGAAGGGCACCAGGGGATCATGAAGACACAGGCTTTCCTCAAGTCACGAGTGTGGATACCGCAAATACAGCAGAAAGTCATGGCCCTCATAGAAACGTGCGCTGCATGCCTGGCCACGGGCAGACCCGGACCACCAGAACGCATGGCATGCCCACCACGAAGCAAACACTGATGGGGCGCAGTAAGCACAATCGCCAACGAGCCCTACTTCCTAGTGGCTGTAGACGAATATACACATTACCCAGAAGTCGAACCTGTCACCTCCACCGATGCAGCCTCTGTTGTAACAGCGTTAGAGAAAATGTTCGCTGTCCACGGAATACCTTAATTGTTCAAAAGCGACAACGGCCCTACGTTCAAAAGCAAAGAATTCCAACGCTTCATTGACAACGTAGGAGTCCGACACCACCACATTACACCATACTGGACCCAGGCCAATGGAGATGCTGAAAGGTTTATGGAATCCATTAATAAGGGCGTGCGAATCACCAAAGACAAAGGGCGACCATGGCTGCCAGAACTGTACCGGCTCCTTGGATCGTACCGACAAACCCTCCCACTCGGCTACGCAAGTCATCCCCACAGCCCTGATGTTCGGGGTACCAATCCAAGCTGGACTCCCCCTCCACTACTCCTGGCACCCAGCGCAAGTAGACCTGAACTAGATAGAACAAAGACGATGAAAGCACAATGCAGAGAGGATCGCTCGAGAAGAGCAACACCACGCCACCTTCTAGTAGTGGACACTGCACTAATGGTAAACCGGACACCACATGGGAAGATTGCCGTCCCCTACGAACCTCTGCCCTGGAGTGTTACCAATCAAGAACATGGGTTGGTAACAGCCACACGAGGATCAGAGTCAGTCACCAGGAATGTGTCCCATTTCAGGATGATACCTAACACCATGTGGGAAGAATCTCAAGAGGATAGGGCCCCCATAGGAGCTCACTCCACATTGGCTGGGCAAACGCCACCCGCAGGAGAACGGAGAGAACCCCCAGATACTCTGGCACATGGAAGCGAGCCCAGCTAAGGCAGCCACCCCACAAAGAGAAGACAGGGGCGGTACTCACTCCACAGAGAGCTGGTACCCTCCACTTGACTTCAAGGGTACGTCCTGAATGGCATCTACCGACGGACATGAGCCAAAGAACACTAGACTGGCACTCAGATGTCTGCATCTGCACCCAATAATTACTGTAATGTTGGGAAAGTTGCTTGTTTGTTTGTCCAAGTTGGGGAGGAATGTGATAACCACGTGATGTGGTACATGACGTGGTCGGTCAAGACCACGTGAGTAAAGCAGATAAATGGGAGTGGAAAAAGCTTGCCAAGGCACTCTCCCTCTGACACCATGTTTGCGTGTGTGTATCTCCCTTCTTGGCCTGCGGCACTGCACAGCACGGCCTGCCGAGGCTGTCCCTCACCGTCCCTCGGACCGTCCTGCTGCAGCTACTGTACTATCAGCACATCACATATTCAAGGGCAGATACACCACCTTACATTAGCATCAGGGTATTGGGCCAGCCGAAAAGGAGCTCTGGAATGTGAGCTGAAGCAGTTGTTGAAAGCCTGCGTTAACTGCTCTGGCTCATGTCTGACTTCCCATACTTGCCAATATTCTATGAACAAAAAAATGTAGATTTTTTTAAGTTTCAAAAATAATACTTTGCATAACAATTACATCACAGGAAAATACAATACCACTGGAGCATTCAAAATACGCAACCCATCAAACACCACCACATGGAAAGATGTTCAAATGTAATGGTAAATTAACACCAAATTCAATTACCTAACTTCACAGAAGGTAATCACACAGAGCTGGAGGGCAACGTTTGCCACTGCCCTGTAGCAGCAGCAGCAGCATGGGCAATACATATTTATTCCTTTTTTGTTAAGATGAATAACTGAACAACATGGAGACTGATACCTTCCTCAGTCTGACATGCAGATGCTGTGTGATGGTGGTACATGCTGCCACTTGCTTTCACTGGTGGGTCACCTAAGGCCTGTCCCGGCCAGAGTGCAGGGCAGAGTCATGTAGCTGTCAGGTCATGGATTGGTCTGAGCCCATCACTCAAAGTAATCACTTACCCGCCCACCACACAGACTAACTAATGTGTTGCATGCTTTGTCCTGGGCCGGTCACAAGCAGCCTGCCTTAGAGTCACATAAATTACCTGCCCCTGTAAAAAGCAGTAGGATCTGTCACCCAAATCTGTCGGTGGTAGGACTGGTTAAAAAGCAGTAGCCTACTGCCTTAATCAGAAGGGCTGGAAAGTATGACTTCCCCAGCTTTCCCCACTAGTCCATGACCCATTGCCCCAGTGCTATTCATCCTCTCCTCACCCTACCTGCAGCACCAGCTCCTCCTCTTTTGACTTATACTTCCTTACCTGTGCATGTCCTTTCTGCTTCCTCTGTCACCTCCCTTATTGCCCAGTGCTGCCTCCTGAATCTTTGAAAGTGAAGAGGGACTTCAGTGTAGCTATAGCTTGGTCCTTCGGCCATTACATGCGAGTGAAGCCCGCCCGGAACAAGGTTTATTGCTTAAGTAAACAGCCTGTTCATTTGTCACGAACCCTGACAGTCTTAAGATCATTCCTGTATTTCTTTACTATAATAGCTTCTTGCATTGTAAGGATTCAAACCTGTTAATTAGTAAGGGTTTCTTAGTTGTAATGTGTACCTACCAGATGTACGTGTAATTAGGTTGATTAAATTGGATCTTGCAGTGTGTTTTTATATATACTATTTAACTTTTAAAATGGCACAATTCTTTTTGTTGGACTGTGTCGTCGTCTATTTTCATTTGAAATGTGAATAGTGTGTTTAACGTTATGATACATTTTTTGATAATGTGTGCGACAGTGACGTGTTTCATTTGTTAGTGTACATTAAGAAACCTAAATAGGATGTTTTGGAATGCTTTTTAATACACTGATGATCATAGCTGTGCAACAAGGAAACGCAGAGTTAGGGCACACCAATATGGATACACTTAAGATAGATTCACTTTGTGTCCAAGGATCTGCCTCAGCAATTGTCTTCTATGTACAAAGTTTACTTTGTTTGACCATGTTTATATACTGCGCATTTACGGAAAAAATAAAACTAAGTTAAGTGTGCTGGTTGAGGCTGTTTTTGTTTGATGGCCAGTGTAACCCTCATTTAGTTTGTCCCATGTTGGATATTTGTGTGTGAATGTTGCTGTGTGCTGGACACTATACTTAATCATAATTTTGTTTGGATCTCTGCACCTTCTGCACACTTACAGAAATATGAATGCATTTCTTTTTGCCTGAAAAACGGAATATTGCAAGTCTGGCTGGTCGGATTTTACAAAAAATGGTGGCATGCACTATATCGGCATAATGTCGAAAATCTTGCAATTCGAAACAGACACATTTGAGATATAATGGGCTAAATAGGGCAGGTTTCAGTCTATCTGGAAATTTCAATTCAACAAACAGGTATTGTTCATCTCGTTATCAGGCTCTGCTTGCTCCGGTGCCTCCATTGTTGCTGGTGACCTGTGAGACTCTTGCGGCTTTGACATGATGTTCCTCATTCATGTTTCAGCTCCCTAATATGAAGTGCACCTGACTGGGGAGACGTTCTACTCAGTTCCAAGCACTTGCACTTCTATACAGATGCTGAGCTCCTCAGTGGTAACAACGGGCAACCTGTAACACTTCATAGGCATCTTTGTAAGGCTTATCATCTACACAATATTGAACAGTATTACCACTGGCCTCTAACAAGTATAGTGACTGGTATTTGGCAAGAGGTACATCAAGCCCTTACATTTGGCTGTGAAACTAGTGCCTTGAATTAGTTGATTCAGGGGGAGGGGGGTGCTGTTCTGAACTGGGTGGAGGGCTCTGACAGTCCCACCCTTCTCTGACTACAGGTACTTCAAGGCTCTGTACCAAAGACCCTGGTAGGGTGGTTTTCCTTTGTCCACAGAGTTCCCTATAGCTCTTGAGATGCGGTCAGGCACTGACTTTGTTAGACCACTTCCAAAGGTCTACAATAATTGTTTTGCTCTCTGGGCAAGACTAGTGGGAGCATATCCATTGGCATACACATTTGTTCTAACACAAAAGATAGTTCAGCAACGAAACGTCCCATATAGATACTTTTCCAAATGTATTTGTCCGAATCTGCTGAATGGAATTACATCAAGCATGGATAAGATGTTGGCTGGGAGGGTCACATGCTGAAGAAGAACAACGTCCATGCCCCAAGCAGAGTAACTGCTGGGTAGGGATCTATCTGAAACCAAACAGCTGGTACATGGAGGAATACTTGTACCAGGGCATTTCCAGTGCCATATCCAGCATGCAATGCAGGAAGGATTAGAGTGCCTGTGGCATTTGTATTTGTATTTTATTTATTTATATAGCACACCTGGTCCAAGGGCACCCAGGCGCATCACTTAGATTACATGGCAGATTGGCATAAAACATAATATACAGGTTAAATGTCAGATTAACAAAGCACATTGTATAGGGTAACATACAGTAAAGGACAAGAGTAATCATAGTTTACAGTCATAACAGCGGTGATAAGCAGGGCCAATCACAAAACACCAGGAATGTACAAGTAGGGATGTGGGCAGAGAGCTTACAGAATATATACACAAGCAACTTTATACAATGAAACAGAAAGCAAGGTGGTGGCTAAGGGTATGTTAGTGCCAGGAAAGGTCTTGGGCAAGCAGCCATGCTTTGGCATTGCTTTTGAAGGCAAGGAATGAAGGTTCAGCTCTAAAATGGTTAGGGAGTGAGTTCCATAGTCTCGCAGCAAGGACTATGAAGCTGATCCCTCCTGATCTTTGTAGCTTAAAACGAGGTATGGACAGGTAGTTGGATTGGGCAGATCTGAGGGGTCTGTTGGAGGTGTGGTAAGCAAATCTACATGCCAGCTAGTTGGATGCTTGGTTAGCAAGGCATTTATGCGTCAAGGCAAGTGTTTTGAGTGAAACGCTTTGTGATACTGGAAGTCAGTGAAGGCTCCTCCTGGTGTCAGAGATGTGAGGGTTCCTGGGAATGTTTAACACGGCTCTGATGGCATTATTTTGGATAATCTGTAATTTGTTAAGATTACATTGGTTTGTGCCTAGGTAGAGGGCGTTGCAGTAATCGATTTTGGACATAACTAGGGTCCTGGATAGTGTAGTACAGTTGGCTGGTGTGAAGAAGGGTCGGTAGGCAGTGATGATTTACAGGTGTAGGCTGCGGCAAAGGATACTGCGTTAGTTTGTCTAGAGAGGGATAGTGTGGAGTCAAGATATATACCTAATGTTTTGGTGTCATTCGACACTTCAATGATGTTACCATCAATGATGAATGATTTGAAAGAAGGTCTAATTTGTTGAGTCTCTGATGGGAGCCCAGCATGAGAAGCTCTGTTTTTTCGTTGTTGAGACAAAGTTCGTGTTTAGCCATCCAGGCTTTGATTACTTGGT
Organism: Ambystoma mexicanum; assembly: GCF_040938575.1. Classification (NCBI taxonomy): domain Eukaryota; kingdom Metazoa; phylum Chordata; class Amphibia; order Caudata; family Ambystomatidae; genus Ambystoma; species Ambystoma mexicanum. The sequence continues at coordinate 524,424,419 of NC_090923.1, forward strand.
AGATAGTATTTACGGCTAGTTTATTGGCTGCGTGGTTACAGGTAATGGGGATGAGTATCTGAGTGTCATCCGCGTAGTTAGTGTAGGTGACACCCAGATAATCCAAGATATCGAACAGTGGTTTCATAAACATGTTGTAAAGTGTATGGGAAACGCACAATCCTTGTGGTACTCACAAAGGATTGGTGATGGTTCGGCAGCTGTGGTAGGGGAGAAGACCCTCATGGATCTGTTATTCAGGAATGAACTAATCCAGACAGTGGCTTTGTCTGAGAAGTGGGCAGATGATTTAAGATGGCGACAGAGGATTTGGTGGTTTACCAAGTCAAACGCTGCTGATTGGTCGAGAAGGAGTAGAAGGACTAGCTTGCCTTTGTCTTTTAGGTCTTCAATCCGGGTTTTCCAAATAGTCTTGGATCTAGAGGTAGGCTGCCCGATCCAAGATTTTTAACAGGAAAGGCACAGTGGTGATGGGCCTGTAATTTGTGGGTATGCTGGCATCTAATGTATGCTTTTAAAGAAGTGGGATGACCCACGCATCCTTCAAGTTATCTGGGACAATACCTGTGCTAACTGATGAGTTTATAAAGGCAGTGATGAAAAGGGCTAAGCTATGTGAAGACTCCTTGATAATAGGGGCTGGACATAGATCACCATGGCAGTTGGAAGGTTTGAGTTTGTTGATGATATTTTCAACTTGAGTAGTAGAGAGGGGGAGAAGCTGAATGGCTTATGAGTGTAAATGCTAGGTTTAGATCTATCACACTGGTGCTTGTCTTGCGAGTCCATCTAGAGGGAGATTGTTTTGTCGTTAATTTTGGCTTGGAGAGTAGCTATTTTGCAGAGGAGCGCCTTCTGAATATTGGCACATCAGGTGCTATCTTTAGTACACGTATCAGGTGGGGTGACTGGGGATTCCAATTCATTTAGGATCTTAAACAACTCTTTAGTGTTGTATTTAGCTTGTAAGATTTGCTTGTTATGAGTGTCTTGTTTGGCCTGGAGGATAACCTCTTTGTAGTTCAGGGTGGCTAAGGTGAGACCAGCTTTGTTCATTTCAGAGGGATTGCTTTTCCAGCGGGCTTTCTGGTTATGTTTTTCTTTATGAAGAACTCTCAACTGCGGTGTGAACTAGGAGTTGTGGTGGGCACGTGGTTTAGGTTTCCTAGGTTTAATAGGTGCAATAATGTCAAGGTCTTTTAACATAGTCTGATTGAATGCGTCTACCAGGACAGTAGGATCAGTGCAAAAGGAGGAGTGTTCGTTGAGAGTTGGGAGGAGAAGTGGGAGCAGTTTTTCACATGTTATGTCTCTCTTATTTCTTGTGCACATTGTGGGAGCGATGTCCTGCGTAGCAGGAGAGCTTGAGAAAATGTGTTTTACTGGGATGCTAAAGGTGATTAGGTGGTGGTCAGTCCCTGCATAAGGTTGGCTAGACTCAATATTGATTTTGCCGTTTAAGTCTGCTAGCCAGTGAAGGGTTCTGCCCTTAATGTGTGTTGGTTCGCTGAAGCGTTGTGTAAAACCTAAGTTCGATAGTACATTAGTAATATCAAGTGCTGTGACATCATTAGGATCTTGTAGACCGAGGTTGAAGTCACCTAATATGATAATTTGCGATTTGGTTTTGGTGTTGTAGGCAAGAATATAGGATATATCTTCTTCAAATGTAGCTATAGGACCGGGGGGCCTGTAAATAAGGTGAAGTGTGATGGTTTGGTTAGGTGATGTGGCTAGTTTCACAGAAAGTAGCTCTGCTGATGGCATCTGTTGAGTGGGGGAGATACAGAGGCTAATCAAGTTTTTATGAATGAAGGCAATACCACCTCCTTTAGTTTGGCTGGTGTTGCAATTGTTTCCCATGATGGTATATCCTATGGGGATGGCCAAAGATAGAAGTGGTCCTGAGGCGGCATGGAGCCAAGTTTTTGTAATGGCGATGAAGTCAAGGTCATGTGTTGTGATCAGGTCGGCCATGTCAAGCGCCTGAGCAGTAAGAGACCTGGCATTTATCAGTGCCTCCTTGATCGCAGTCTTCTGTGGGAAAGGGGTACTAGTATTACGTTTGGTGTTCAAGGATATGGTGGGTAATAGTGTGGTGAGGGCTCTTGCACAACGTACTGCAAGGTTAGAATGCTTGGTAGTGCCGGTATGGCGGAGAGAAGCATGCAAGAATCTGGAGCCGAGTCTAAGGTTCCTTATATGTAGTGAGCATGGTTGATTGGGAGTAGGTTTGGTAGCAAAGTGTTTGAGCCAGAGGGCTGGTGAATTAAGGTAGGGGTTGGCAGTGGGTGGTGATGAGGCCAGTGCTGAGCTGGGGTAGTTCTGCGTGATAGTGGCCATGGCAGGCATGTGCAATTGTTCATTCTGGTTGGAAGGCCTGATGTACCCAAGGTGTGTAATTTAAGAGAGCAGTGGGAGGGTGTGTGTGATGGTAAATGCTGGTTCTGACAGTAGGGCACTAAGGTATAAGGAGAGTGACCACCTCAGGGATAATAACTTGACAATGAATGAGAGTGTGAGGTATTTAGTATTGTAGTGTGTGTGATGCCAATACATAGTAGTGCGTGCTGATGCCAAGGGTATAGAGGTGTTCAGATATAGGATAATGCTAGATAGTAGTTCTGTCAGTGCTACGCGGGTGCAGTAAGCACTTTGCTAATAAGTACGCTAGTCTAAGGGCAAGGTGGGGTGATTCAGAATGGCTGAACAAGAGGGCATCTGAGGCGGGATCACAGGGTATAATCACCCACTAGAAGGAATATATAATACGTGCAAGTTTGGGTGCAGTAGGCTAGTTCAGGATAGTGCGTTGGGTGTGCACATAGTATAAATGCGTTGATCAATTGGACCGATCAAAGCAAAGCAAGTATAAAAGGCACAAGGTTGACGCAAAATAAGCTAGTTCAAGTAAGTACAAAGGACAACTAAGGCGCAACAATAATTAACAATAATCAGTAGTTAGCTTAATGCGAGGGGAGCTTATGCTAACAATCATCAGCGATAGTCTATTTCGAAATTCATACAGTATAGAGGTTTAGCAGCAATAGGCCAAATCAAAGTAAAAACGAGGGGCAACAATAGAGAGCAGCTAGAGTGCAACAATAGTCAGTAGGCTAGCGTAATGCAAAGGGAGGCACATGCTAGCAAACATCAGCAGCAGGCTGATTCGAAGTTTATACAGTGTATCAGTTAAAATCAAGTTCAACTAAAGCAGCAGTTTATCAACAATAGGCTAATTCAAGGTAAGTATATTGTCCGATTAGCACGTAATGATAATCAGTGGGTTCACTTAATGAGGGGGTGGCTCAAGCTAATAAGCCTCAGCAGCAGGCTGATTCGAGATCAGTGCAGTGAACAAAATAGGGAAGTGATTTTACCAGCAATAGGCTAATTCAGGGTTAATATGGTGGACAATGGGTAGGGCAGAGCACAATGGTCTATAGGGTTCCGGTGCAGCACCCGTGTTGGCAGGTTAATAGCGTAAGGCAGTGCATAAGAGGGGCATAGTAACAGCCAGTGAGCCAGGAGCTCACTGCAAGAGCAGGAGCAGGCGTTAATGTGCAATGGCCATAGAGTGGATCACACGTATTGTATGGCAGAGACAGTTAGGTGAAAAGCAATCACGGTACAGTTGTTTAGACAGGTACGGATGCTAACAGGCTGCAGAGGTAAGGTAACATGGCACGTTCGAGTTGGGGCACATCCTGGGACAGGCACAATATGGTTATGCAGAGGCAAGAAAGGTTGTCTTGGTCAATTGCCTGGACGGATGGGCTACATGACACAGGATACGTTGAATGAGGTACGGTAAATGCGGGTGGTATGCTCTTCCATTAACATGGGATGGGCAGAAGTAGATGGGATAGTTGGGTGCAAACAGGTATGGGAGTAGTTCAGACATGGCAAGACCACAGGCTGTATGTACCTCAAGCACAGTAACAAATGACTACAGGGGTCCCTCAAGGCTATGTCCTTGGACCTCTCCTATTCACCTTCTATTCCTCTCGTCCTTCTCCCTTGGATGACTCATTTCCTCCTTTGGATTCTCCTACCACCTTTTTGCTGATGGCACACATGTCTTCTTCACCTTCCCTTATTCACTCATGAACTCTCAGCCTGCTTATAGGAATGCCTTTCTGCTATCCATCACTGGAAGGTGCTTTGTTATCTCATGCTTAGTTCTTCCAAAACTGAAGTCATGTATTGCTCGGCATCCCCCCACCCACCACTCCTCCCATCTCCAATCTCGGTCTCTTCTGATTTATTCTCTCCTTCCACAAAGCACCCTTTTCATAGCAATGACAACTTCCACCACTTCATCACTTGCACCTGGACAAAGGCCAGAATACAACTACTAAATGTAGGGAAAGTAAGCTCCCTCATCACAAAATGCAGTCACAAAAACCCTTATTGTAACCCTGGTAATCAGTTGCTCGTATTTCTGTGCCAGTCTCCTTATAGGTCTCCCCCCTCCTTCCCATTCTCCCTTCTTGACAAAGTTCTCAACTTTGTCATCCTCTACAATCTTCCCCGCTCCTCTCCTATTTCCAAATACCACCCTTATAATGGATGGCTTTCGATAAAACACTGATCCCTTTTCAGGTTCCTTCTACTGGTTTTTAAATCTCTTCATGGCCATGGCTCCACCTATTTTGCTGACACTATCTCCATGTACACTCACCCATGCACCCCCTGCTCAAGTACTATCAACAATGGCTACACCTTGCTCCTCTGCATTGGAACCCCCTTTCTCTCAGGTCAAGCAGCAAATTCATTTCACACCTTCAAATCGTCTCTAAAGCTTCAGCCCCCTTAAACCTTGAAGGCGCACCCCCTACTTGCTCTCATATCACTCCCCTTCTCTCACCCTCTTGCAATCCACTCCCTTCCCATTTGTCCAGTCATCCTGAATTCAATCAGCCCTGATTACTGGCTATATTGTGTCTTAATTGTCCCTCATCTCTGTTTCATCATGTCCTATTTCACTCCCTGGTCACATGGTCCATTACCATCATTGTATTTTATGACTCCTGTTTCAGTAACACCCAGATATCTGTTGTTAAGTGTTACCTAAATAAATATAAGGAATACAATACAATAAAATCGACAATACCATAGGCAATGCCCAGTGAGCAGTGCAGGGAGGTTCAAAGTCCCTTGTTAGGGAGAATTCTCTGTTAAGGCTAATTTCCCAGACCTAGTGAGTCCCCCAGCAGCTTTGCTGGATTTTTGGGGTTTAATTTTTTCCCCTGCTAAGAGTGAGACTCTTTTTCTCCCACTCTTAGACATGATTTGAGATGTCCTTTGACTTTGTAATGTGTTTTATGGGCTATGGGGTCTTTTACTCCATAGGGTTTCATGTGGTTTTTGGTAAGTGTGTTACACAGCACCCTCAGTGCAGTAACACAGGGGTGTCATAGTGATCCCCAAACATAGACTCCATACCCTGGGACTGACTACTGTCTCCCAGGGCATGTAAAGTCACCATTGACTTTACTAGTCTTAAATTGGGAACAGAACCAGTACAAACCATCATATTGTGGAAGTACTGGTAGGGGTAATTAGATTACCCCTGGGTCTGTTTTTCGAGGGGGCACTGTGCAGTCTCCTCTCGTCGAGTTTCTGGCTGGTGGCAGTGGTTACCACGCGAAATATTCCACCGGAATATTTTCTATGGGATTTTCCCATTCATTTTAAACGCACCACTTTTTGGTGCAATGTTAAAGATACCGCCGGGTTATTTATTTCATATTTATTCCCCGTTTGGGTCTTTTTGCCAGACCTCGGTTTTAAAATGGCGTTTTTGTTCGCCTCTGTAACTCCAACCCAAGTCGAGCCCTTTGTTCCACTTTTTGGCGGGCTTCTAAACAGAAGCCTCCAAAAGTGGTGCCACTCTGTCTGGGTCTACAGGATGTGTGGGAGAGGGGTTTAGGCACCCTGGACTGAGTTGCCTCGGCAACTCAAGTCGCACTCTTGTGTGATTGGCCCAGTGGTGAGCCGCCCGGCTCACCACTTAGCATGTTTGAGTGACAGCTAGGACTGATGAATGGGGGTTTTCTGCATAAAAGCAGGGCTTTGGGAACTGTAACTTCAGACGTCGCCACAGGACCTAAAGAATCCAAGGAGGGAGAAGCTGAGCCGACCTGCAACGACGACACCACCGGTGGAGCCCTGCTGAACCATCTCACCACTTTTCCCGACGACAGAGAAGATCTTCATTCCGAGGAGTCTTCTTCCTTTGACTGGTGGGGATAACCAGGTTGTCCGCCTTTTTGCCTTCCCGGATCATCTCGTGGCTACGATTTACCACTACCGCAAATAAAAGGGTAGTACCTTTTAACTGGAGAACTCTGCGGCTGGTTTCTTCCCTGGCAGTGCAACGACCTTCAGCTTTCCTCCACGTCGAGATCTTCTCTTCCTCTGGACGATGCCGTGACTTGCACCCGCTGCCAGGAACAACTGCCCCCGCTGGAGGATCCTCTCCATTTTAAAGGTACTGTGTCCGCCTAGCCTCCCTTGCAAAGGTCTGTACGAGGTGTCTATTAAATCCTCGACTTACTACCCAGGCTGACCCGAGGCTGGCTAACTGAACTTTTCTGAACTGAACTAATTCCTTTTTGAACTCCCTGCAAGTCTTTTTCGAGCCTCTTAAACGGTGTGATCTTGGGCGCTTTGGTGCTCCGCTCTCTCTAAGAGGGAGCCTCGCCTCTGAACTTTTTGCTCACAAGTAGACTTTGACTTTCCTGCCTTGCTGGGTGCTTCTAACGTATTAGTGTTGTGTGCTTTTCTAATTTCTGCCTTTTCCCTCCCTTCTTTGATAACTTATTGGAGTGCCATCTTCAGTTAAGCGCTCACCTCTGTCTGAAAATAACTGGTGTTGACTAAGACTTGTCTAATAAGGAATAAGGGATGTATATATATTAATAGTGACTGTGTTTTGAACTTGCTTACAATAATAGTGCTGGAGTGTTTCTATAAGTGTGTATTTAAATAAATAATTATATACTTTGATACCAAAGCTCTGGTCAGTGTTTGCTTGTGCTATTGTATTTTGGTACCTATCTTGTATACTCTATATACTGTCTAACTCTTCTGAGAGAAGTCTGGCTGCTCAGCCACAGCTACCAGGTAAATCTGGGTTATACAGACTGCCACCAATTGGGTTTACTGCCAACACCTGTAGTCTTAAGCCTTTTGCAGTGGTCCCTAAGGGAACTGCACAGGTTTCTGCCTAACATGCCTATGAAGTGGCCACATGCCACCTGGGGAATTCAGGGCTTACTACAGGGAGGGGGGGGTTGATGAGCCCGGAGATTGGCCCAGAGCTTGCACATGGAGCATGGTATATGCCATTACCTGGAAGCAATGTTCACTGTGCAATGCTGCACGCAGCTATGCCGTCAACACAGTGACTGTTGGTAAGGGAGGGGAACTGCACATCCTCAGAAAGAGAGGATGCTGTGCATGGCCAGGGCTATACCCAGTTGGGCCCTGCATTCAATTTGAAAATTACTTTCAGTCATGTCCGATGGGCATGGACACATATTGTTAGAATATATAATTAACAAATTAAACCAACCGTTTTTTTAATGTAGTTATGTTAACTTTATAGTATAAACACCTTAAAAGTTCACTTATAAAGCTTTTTGGTTGAACGAACATTATGGTTACAAGGCAAAACCAAAAACACTCTACAGTTCACCTGTTATAGTTAGCAATTACATTTTGATTACATTGTTCGGTGGTGAAGCAAGATGCTTTTTTTTCTATTCTCCAAGTCTACGTTTTCCTTAATGTCTTGAAGCTGGTAGTGCCTCATTGAGGAGAATCAGGTATGATTATTGTGGTCAATATATAGGTTTGTGCCACCTCTAACAATGTTTAATCATTACCATGCCTGCCATACATTTTGGACATTTGTCTAAAAAATGTATGCCAAACACTGTCAAGTCCAAGACAAAATGTGTCTATAAAACACTGTATTTCCTTCTGGCTGAATTAATATAAAGTCTCTCAATCCTGTAAAGTAACCTCATGTATCATCCAGATTAAAACTGTGTTGTCCTAATGAAAATATTTTCAGACTAATTGCAACCCACCTCAGTCTGTCTTAGTGCTAGCACATTGGATGGGGGCTGCAGCCTGAGTCCATAATCCGCTACCCCCACAAGGTGGAAATTACTCAGGGCTATGCTGTTCCCTTAAAGGCATGTTGTATATTTATCTACTCAGTGCCTCTACCTATTGATTGAAGGGCAATAGGTCCCTCAAACCTGTATGGGAGCAAGGCTATCCTCACAAATGAATATTATTGCTAACAATACCAAGGATATCTAGTAGCATTGCCCCACTTGAGGCATTTCAATAAAACAATCACCTGTGGAGTCCCGTAGGACTAATCTTTGAGCCCTCTGCTGTGTAATACATATGTGAGGCCTTTGGTAGATTGACTTGGCTTCCTGGTGCCTCTTTTTATGTTCATGCTGATGATACACAGCTGATCTTTCTTCTAGGACAAGCCAACAAGGATGTGGTAGACTGCTTCAAAGATTGTGTGGAGCAAATTTACGGATGATATTTAATCATCTGAAATTCAACACTCAAAATACGGAAATCCTATTTGTCCCAATCCATTGCTGGGTCGATGGCTACATTTTTAAAAATAATAGCACCTCAAATACCCCAATTACCAACATGTGCCCAGAAATGTTTGACCCTCTAGTTTGTGCCCTGCCCCATCAATGAAGGTGAGGAATTTTATAGTGTGGTTAGATCATTGGTTGACTTTGGACTCTCAACATTGGCTTGGTCTGGAGTGCCTGCTGCTTTCACTTACACTCAAACGTTTTTTGGACTATTTTTCCTTTTCACAGGAGCACCCAGCAAACCACAGACCGACAGCCAACAAGTGCTACGAATACAGACCCCACCAGGACACCAGAAGCAACACGACAACTAATAAACCACCCCAACCCAGTCTACACCATGGACAATACACCAACCAGAATCAGGGACAAGTTAGAATCTATCCCCCTCTACTCGCCCTACATCACCAAAGACTGAAAAAATTGACGGATACCTACACAATTTACCACCCCGAATGAACCGACAACAACCAACCCTGCCATAAACCATATCAGTCTACTAGACAAAGAGACAGATCACCAAAGAACTGCACCACCCAACAGGTTCATCCGGGAAAAACCCACCAGCAACGGAAACCCAACTGACAACACACCAGGCCGAACAAAAAATAACCCGAAAGGAAAATCAAACAAACTACACTGCAGCCTTCTCTACGTTAGATCCATGGCAAAACACTCAATAGAAATACGTGACCTTCTAAGCGAAAGAGGCAAAGACGTGCTCTTTCTCACTGAAACCTGGTTATGAGACAACTACAAAGCCATCGCGAACCAGCAAGCCATACCAGACAATTATAAACTAATACACGTCAACAGAGAAAACCGAAGAGGAGACGGAATTGCAATCATACACAAAGAACACATGCAATCATCTCAACTCATCACAAGATTATGTACCCCTCCTCATCAATATAGAACTCAACGACCAAACCAACATAGTATTCCTCCTGATCTACAGACCACCTACTTACAACCCTAACTTTGCAACGAAACTATCGGATGTGGCCGCCATGTTATCAACCCTCCACGACAACCTAACCATACTGGGAGACTTCAACATATTGTTCGAAAAAGAAACCAAGTCCTAAGCAAACTCACTCTGTGCACTCCTGGAAACTTTGCAGTTCAAGCAAATAGTAAATGGATCCACCCATGATGCTGGACACACCCTGAATGCAATCTTCTGCATGGAAGGACTATGCACATCTGCACCCCCTACACCAATGGTATGGAGCAACCACTACTTAATACCGTTCTACATCACACTCCAAACCCACCTTATGGCCGGAAAGGAAATTCTCAATACCAGCAAAAAAGAAACTGGAATGACATACACCTAGAGGCCTTAACAAACCTTCTATACTCAACCCTCCCAAGCGAAACAGAACACACTGAATCAACCATAGACACAGCAGAAGACACACTGAACAACCAACTGGCACCAGCTAAAACCTTCAAAGCAACACCAAAAAAACTAGCTGCAAAATGGTTCACAGAAGAACTGAAAGAACTAAAAAAACAACAACCACAAAATGGAAAACAAACGGAGAGAACAATACACCCTACGAGACAAAATATAATACCAAAGACAACTTAAACTATACAAATCAACAGTCATCAAAGCAACACAATTCTACTACCCCTCCAGAATAGTATTGGCAAACAATCCACAGAAAGAACTCTTCAAAATCATCAAAGAGATAAAAGACCCTTCTTTCTGCAAGGACTCCATCACACCCCGACATAAGCACTTTCTGACAACATTACCAACCACTTGAGAGCAAAAATGGACACAATCCAGGAGACCATCAACCAAGCCCGGGTAAATACAACCACATATGCTGGACCACAGACACTGGACGAAACACAGATTACAGCAAAACTCACCAGCCTAGGACCAATCACAGAAGAAACCCTTGCCATAATGATCAAAGACACCAACCTCACATGATCCCCAATGGACCCATGCCCACCTGACATCTTCAAAGGAATCCTCAACCACAGAGCCCCATTGACACACTTCCGGAACCTAATGAATCTATGACTCAAAAGAGGAATAGTACCGTCCTCCTTTAAATCAGCATACATTAAACGACTGATAAAAAAAGGAATCAGAAAGCGCAGAAGACTCGAGCAACTACAGACTGATTTCCACCCTGCCTTACACAGCAAAGATACTGAAAGCCATGTATACAAAATCCTTCCTAAATACGTCAAAACAAATGGAATACTTGACCGGTCACAAGTTGGTTTCAGACCAATGAGAGGAACAGAACCAGCACTTCTATCGAGTTTTGTTTGTGAGGGAGAGATTTGGAGACGGTTCCGGCAAACTGTACTTTGGACATTCTGACACAGACAGTTTCATTAGCTAGTTTTGTTGAGGCAAGGAAACCCCTCTTAGAGGTAGGCTTATTTACGATGTCCTCCAACTGCGCCCGTTTTTGTTATTAATAAAAGTCTTTGCCAATCAACATGCCACCCTTATGTCGGAGTACACCCTCTGAGTATATAAAATGACATGCAGTTTGTATGAGAATTTCTGATACTAAATGCTAGATCCACAGTAACCATGTGGTCTTGGGAGCATTAAAGGCATGGTCTAGTAAAAATGTTTATTGTCCCTACGGGTCGGCCATGTTTTTTTAAGCCTAAGTGGCTCGATTTTAGAAAACTTTGCTATGGACCTTACCCGAGTTTTCGTCCATTAAACGCACGCGAAAACAAGCACCAGGGAGCCGCCATTTTCTGATAATCCTATCTTTTCCCCGATCGCCCTGGCTGACCTGCTTTTGCGGCACTAAATCAATTCCCCCGCCCCTGAGCCTGACATTATCAAAACATTCATATTCCCCGCCTCTCCCCGTGACGTTACTGTGCTGTGTAGGCAAACACGCCCAGTCGTCTTCTGCGCGACTCCACACAGAACCCGGAAACCAACACAGATCAACTCACAACACAGCGCGCCACACTTCGGAATATGAAACTGTACTTTAAAATGAAACAGCAACACGGTACATTTGGTAAAGTACATTTATTTGATATTAAATGTTTAGAGAATATTCAGCAATTGCCATATGAACTCCGGAAGCCATTTATTTCTTTTATCTGTATCCGCAATAACTGTTCCGTTTCATCTTGAGTCACGGGCTGTTCCTTTATGGTACACAGGGTGTTCATTTTCGTAAAAAGAATCACTTTGGAAGCACGGTGAACCGCAAGGCTGTTCCATCAACTAGGCACTAGTCCAGCCTAAAGGTTGTTATGTTGCTTCTAGCCACTAGTAAAGCGTAAGGGCATGTGGGCCCTTGGCGATCGTCCCATAATATGGTGATCGTGCTCCAGTTGTTGACACGAAGCTGCAGGTGTCTGCTGAAGAATCCATCCGCCGGTGTCTCAAACAGATGGCAGTGGCAGAATGGGATCAAATACCTGTTATGAAAACAAAAAAATGATAATTAGTCTCGCTAGCCGAACTTCATTAATATTACTCATTTTATTTATTACGGCCGATCAGAAACTATTTGCTTGCAAGGATAGTTCAATGGAGTATGTTCGTCTCTAAAATCAATGCGAAAAGTAACAAGATAAATCGAGGCCAACACACAATGATAAACGACAGTTAGTCTACATGCGTGAGGAATGATATGATATATGATATGGCATTTGTAACGCGCCTATACTCAAGTGTTTCTAGGCGTGGCGAGGCAGGTGGGGAACAAGGGCAGACAGACAACGATCCTACTAGGCCAGGTGTCTTTCTGATCGCGCATGGGGAAGGGCTGTACATGGTTAGTTGAATACAAATTAAATAATAGGGCCAGCTGGTGGCAAGTGCAAGGTAAATGCCGGGAGAAGGGGCTGAAGGATACAGAGAGAGTCCCGTAGTGCAGGTAGGTAGTGCAGGGAAATGTGGCTGGGCCAAGGACCGAGATCATTCATTCATTTATTCATGCATCCATTCATTAAATCTTCATTCCGGTATAAAAGCGTGTAAAGATTTACTTACATTATATTTAAAATTTCCATTGTGTCTCTTCGTAATGCAGTCTGTAAAACGGACCGTGCTCTTGACAACGATTTTTCGTATACTGACCTAAAATGAAACTCGGTCTAGTTTCTGAATTTTTTGCCTTATCGTCTCTTACGTTATTGCGCACTCCCTTCAAATGTAGTTCTTTCGGCATGGTCCCTGTCTCAAGGTCAAAAAACAATAGACCCTTATACTTCCAGTGCGACTTGTGGGCCTCATCTGGGCGCTGTCCTTCGCATTCTTTATTTGCAACATCACGTAGTATAGGCATCTGTGAGAACTTGAAGTTTAGAATCCGTCTATGTAGTGCGCCTCAATGTGCAAATGCGAACTGGCTTCTCTCCCAAATGCCACGGCCCGCTTGGCTGGCGCGTTCTAAGTGCCCCAATTTTGTCCCCGTTGTCTGCGAGCTTTGCGGCCCAAATTGAGACATTTAATTTTTGGCGGAAGGTCAGGGAAAGTATAAAGTACCACAGGAGTTGAGTTAAAAGTGAGATTTATTGTTTGTTTGTTTGTTTTATTATTTGCAATACGCAAGCCTCCCCTCCGTTAACAGTGCGCAGCATTTACACTTACATGAGATGAGACATGAGGAAAATATATACATACACATATGTGAGGTGAATAGAGAGAATTCAAAGATGACACCCAGCTTGTTCGCCACCCATGATGGTGAAGGTAGGGGTTAGGTTTACAGATACACTGTACAATAACATTTATTTACAAAATGACAATCATATTGCAATTATTTAAACCGGGATTTGTACTTCACAATCAGCTGTGCTTCGGGTGGGCATGGCACAGTCGCAATGTTCGGTGGCAATGGATCACTGCTCTGCACAGAAACGTCCAAAATTCCATATCTGTGCTTCTCTAACACAGCAACAATAAGGCCTTTCACAAAGTCGAACTGAATTTCATCATAGACTGGTTTGATCACCCATTGCTTACTTCGTTTTGAAAACACCTTAGTGTAGCGAGGCATCCTTACTTTACCCCTAGTCCTAGATTGTTCACGTCCGACATTGCTGTTATGGGCCAAGACTGCTAGTAGAGTGCGATGTTTCATGCCCCGAAAGCTAAAATGCAAGCGCTTTGGCCTGTACTTTAGGCACATATTGTGGAACACCTCCAAATCTCCTGTGTGACAGAATTCTGTCAGTCCTCTCAAATCTCTTAATAGAGTTTTGTCGAAAACAATCTTCTCAATGGCTTTGTGTGTCGGTGAAGATGGAATCAACCACTTCTTCTTCCGTGCCTCCTCTGGGGACAAAGGGCCATGTTCACATTGGTGGAAATGTTCATTTGCTGTCCAGCGGTGAACGTTGGTACAGTGGTGCATCAGTGACCGCCATTTTTCAAGTAGTATTTCCACTGACCCCTCACAAGTTTTTGAGCTCCACCAAAGATGGTTGGTGATAGAATGTGACCACTGCAAAATACTTTCAAAACCTTTTTTTTTCCCTGCAGCCGAGATTTTCTTATTGATTGATTTAGCAAGATGCCATACGTCAAATTGATGTTTAATATGTGGGAACTGCTCTCTCATTGTCTTGGCAATTGAAACGTGTCTATCCGTGGCTATGAGTTCGATGTGCATTCCCCTCGATTGTAGATATTCCACTGATTTTATAAAACCTAGTTTCTCCATGGCCACTGAGGATGTACATTGTTTTACCTGCATGACCACCAAACTCACAATTTTCTTACTATCCATGTCCTGAAAGTGGTAGGTGCAGTACTTGGCAGAAAATCCAGGGCTGTCGCACTGTCCATCGCCGGCTAGCCTGAATCGTTTGCCTTCGAATGTACTTGCTAGAGACAATTGTTCAATTTTCCAAGCATCACTAATGGCCGGAAACAGATAATCACGTTGGTATATGTAGTACAGCGCTTTAGAAATGAAATGGAGTCCCACAAACTGAAAGAAAGCCTCTAACTTTCTAAAACTGGAGCCACTAAAAAGTGATGCAGCTGCACACAGTAGATTGGCTGCTGGCAGTTTCCCCAGCATCGGTTGTGCAGACCATGAGAACCTATGATTTAATCTACAGGCGGCATTTATTTTGACGTTACTGCCTTTTATTTGACGAGTCACATTAATCAATGGCTTCCCACATACTTTCCCTCTAATGGAATGCACACATTTCAGCATACTTATAATTTCCATCAAACAACTGTTGAATACAATATATTTGCTCTCTTTCATTAGACTGTCATCCTGCGTCAACGTTGTTTCGGCCTTTGACGTTGTGGAGATTTCAACACATTGGAAAGTAATATCGCTGATATCAAGTTCTGATGCGTCTATGGATGCTGCGGCTGGTTCATTCTCTGTCATTTCAACATCTATTACTTCAACATTGATGGGAGAATACAACAATGTCGACAGGTTTTTTGGTGGCAAATTTTTGGCGGGTGTAGATTGTGTAAATTGATCTGCAACTACTTCAGAGCTATCTTCAATACATTCAATAACATCTTCTTGTGGTGGTGCGGTCGCACTTTAGCTATGGTCCAATGCAACTTTGCTGTAGTCTACAAACACAGTTAATTCATGTTCTGGCCATTGGACATGAGCATCTCGAGCCTGAACACGCCTCGCCTCAATTAATAGTTCCTCCATAGTGTACACGGTCTGGCAAGCCACATCTCTCATTCGTTTCACTGTCTGTGTGTGTATAGTTCTGACACCCACGGGTAACTGGAGGAGAGATTGGAAAAGGGATGTTCAGTTTAAACACAAGATGGAGTGTAGTAGAATTGACTGGAAAAAAACATAAAATAGTCCCCAGCACAAACATTTTTTTAAAGTTATGAACTGTTTGTAACTAACCTTTTTTTGTTTTTTTTTCTTTGCAACTTTTTTGACTCGACCTTCAACATCTGCATGCTGTAGCTCCGATTCGTTTCTGCATGTCCTCCCTTCCTCTTGTGCTGCAACAACTATATTTTCTGTATCCGCATAGACAGCACGGAATGAGGCTCCATCGTCTCCCTGAAACATAGTACTTTCATTACTATGTATCAAAATATTGTTAGCATAAAACACATGTGAGGACGAACACACAGGTACATCTCAATAGCCAAACACGATTTAAACATTGTGTGCAACAATCAAACGACAAGTATTCGACCAGTGATGATCTATTTCGATGGAACTGTCAGTATCCATACCTCTGGCTCTGCATGGACTGCCATGAATGGTTGTATTGGAGAGGAGGCATACGCATCTCCCTGAAACACAGTACTTGCATTAGTATGCTTTTCAATATTGGAAACACAACACACACTTGGGGTCGACGGCACAGGTATATATAAAGAGATAACCACAAATGATGCATTGTCCAAAAGAATCAAGGAAAATCCAAATATGATCACATTTCATCGACTTATTTCAACGATTCCTTTACATCTGCATCATCTAAATGAGATGTTGTGATTGTGGTGGAAGCTCCGTCGTCTCCCTGAAACACAGTACTTGGATTAGTATGGTTTTCAATATTGGAAACATAACACACACTTGGGGTCGAACGCACAGGTACATATAAAGAGATAACCGCAAATGATGCATTGTCCAAAAGAATCAAGGAAAATCTAAATATGATCACATTTCATCGACTTTTTTCAACAAATTATTTACATCTGCATCATCTAAATTGGATGTTGTGATTGTAGTGGAAGCTTCCTCGTCTCCCTGAAACACAGCACTTGCGTTAATAGGGAAGAAAGTATAGCAAATGGAATCACGTTATATGATCACGCATGATGGAGCTGCCATTATCTATACCTCGTGATGCTGAAGAATATCGTTCGTATACTTGAATGTCAGGCTCTGCATCAAGTGCAGGGGTTGACGCTACATCAACTGCCTGAAACATAGTACTTGCATTAGTGAGGATTACAATTGTGAAAACATAACACACACGTGGGGTCGACAGCACAGGTACATATCAACGGCTAACCACAAATGAAACATTGTGTAGAACAATCAAACAACAAGAATTCCAGCTCTGATGATGACGCTCGATGGAGCTGTCAGTATCCATACCTCCTGCTGTTGAAGAACATCTAGAAATGTTGTAGATGTGGCGGACGCTTCAGCATCTCCCTGAAAGACAGTACTTGCATTAGTATGGATAACACTAATTATAACTGAAAACAAACACCAGTGGACGATAACTAAGGTGTATATCAATTGGAAAGCAGTAACCAAACATTCGGTAAAATAATTACACGATAGAATAAAACTATTACTTGACATGCATAAAACAAGTATGTAGCGGATTAGCCTAGTAAGATTACCTGATACGCGCTAGAAGTGGTTGATAACTGCGACCACGTCAAGGATGTAGAATGTTCTTGCTTCAGATTCAAGGGATAGTCAAGAAGTTGTAAAGGTCAATTAATGATTGATAATGAAATGCCAATATTATAAATAGCCATGTAAGGCGACAGAATACTTGAAAAATGCTCAATACAGCACAGTTCCCTGTCCCCATATATATATATATATATACATTGCGTTTGTGGGTTATGAAATCGAAAAAGAATATATTGATAAATGTCATTATTCCAAAAACTATACACTCATATCAATATCGAAATTATTACAAGGGATAGAACACCTACAATATCAATTAATCCATTCGGCTACCTACACACTACCGCAAGGCCTAAAGCTAAATCCGGACACTTTAGCATGGGTCTTCGAAGGGCAACCGCTAGTCGAACAGGCAGGCATTGTTGATAAATCTGCAAAGTAAATATCGACATTATTATACAATCTTCAAGAATAAAGATTTGATACAAAAGTAAATGAATCATACAATGATCAATGCAAGGTTTGTTTTGGTCGCAGGAACTATACCAGTTCATTATGTGCGGCTTAGTATTTGCATAAGTTGCAGAAATGTATAAATGATGTGATTAAAAACCGAACATGTGACTCATCCCTTGGATGTTCTGTATTGCACGAGAAGGAAACATGCTTACATTATAGACTGGACCCCCGAAGGGTGCAATTCGATGACAATAGACACAGATGAAAATAAATAGATCTATTGATAGCATAGCAATGGAAACTCAAGTCAATAGCAATGAGACCAATGAACCTAGCACTATTGTGTACTCAACTCGTAAATAGATAGAAATTTAAAAATCTGCGAAATATGACTAGGATACATGGCCTTACCTTGACCAACAAACAGTTGGATTCAGCAAGCAGAGCAGTATGTTGCAGGAGAATAGGTGGGTGGCCACGGGTAGCACACTGATGGGTTTGCTCTAAGCGGTCACAGAAGTTCACGGATAGCACGACGACGAGCAGATTAGCGTAGATCTCAGTGGTTGCCAGGTAACACGTTCAGGAGTTGACTTGCAAAGCACAAAGATGTTCTCATGAGACATATCAAGGGGTTTATAAAGTATTAGAAACAGGGGTGTGTTTGTGAATGAATGACGTATGTATGTCGTGGTCTTAGGGGGGCGGCCTGCTTCAAGGGGAGGCCTGGCTGGAGACACGGGGTCTGAGGAGGCCATGTGACCGATGGCCCCTGGGCGTGGGGCACCTTTTGAAGTGCACATGTAGTTTGGCACCTTGGCCGTTTGCGCCCCTGACAGCCCCCCATGCCAGCGGGCATCCACCGGCGCGAACCGCCTTTGATACAGGGGGGTGGGATGGATGGGCCTGGGGCGTATTGATAAGGCACAGGAAGGCTGCTGAATGGAGACACACTTATATGGATTGCAGGGGGGCGGCCTGCTTCAAGGGGAGGCCTGGCTGGAGATACGGGGTCTGAGGAGGCCATGTGACCGATGGCCCCTTGGCGTGGGACACCTTTTGAAGTGCACATGTAGTTTGGCACCTTGGCCGTTTGCGCCCCTGACAGCCCCCCATGCCAGCGCGCATCCACTGGCGCGAACCGCCTTTATATCAATATATAGTATATCGCCTTTATATCAATGATAGTATATTGTGCTTATCAATAACAAATGCCACATACCAGAGATTCTTGTGAGCACAGACCCACACTTCAACCGGTGTATTATAGTGGTCAAGACCCTAAGGCCTGTATAATCCAATGGTAATTGTTAGTATAGATATATGTGTGACTTTTATAGAGACATAACCTACTGAAAGACTTTGAACAAGTGTTATTTAGTGCATGCATTATCGAGAATATGTTATGTTAGCTTAGATAGATAGTGACCACCCTGCTTCACAGCGACCAGACCTTCACCCATTCGGAGCACAGATGTCTGACAGCCATCCTTGAATGGAGACAAACTTGATTCATTTAAAAAATCGAGACAACCGTTGTTAAAATATATGTGGTGTTTTATTTTGTATCTTATTTTCATGACACAAAAATACAAGACTTTAAAGATTATACAGGTCAGGTTGCAGCACAGCGAGAGGAAATCCCCTGTACTGACCGCTGTCACTCGGGAACGTTTCTCTAATGGCACAAACGGCACAGGCGGGTATCACTCTTCGAACGCGGTGTCCAAGCCTCCCGTGAAGCCACCATGTAAAGGAACGATAGGCCACCAGCCTGTACCACCTGTGAAAAGGAATGAAACAAACTGTTTTTAAATGACCAAGATAAGTTTAATAAACGTTTGTTGTCAATGACAATTCTTGTAACTAATGGCATTTTACACGGACAAATGCTATCTAGACAATGCACACTATTGAACGACTTACATGCGTTACAATGATATGTAGATGTAATTTTGGATATAGTAGAAGAACATGAAATAGGAGTAGCATGACAAGCAGAGTATACTTACTTGTTACTCGGATTACAAGGACGAACAGTTGCGCGAAGTTCGTGCATAAGCACCATCATTATTCTCAACACGGCCCGTGTGAGGCAGGCTGCCCTGAAGTCTGGCAGCTCGGTGATGCATTGCGGACGTGGCTCGCCTTCCGAAATGTAGGCCAGGCATCCCGAGTTTTCTCGGCAGCAGCAGTTCTCATCCTCAGTTGGCATTAGCTCGCACAGATTGCATGTGCACCAGGTGGAGACGCCGTCCATTTGACTAGGCCCAGGCTCTTCATCTCTTGATTCGTCCTGCCAACTGCCGTCCGAATCCCCATCGTTTTCGCGTGCTTCCCTTTCCAGTAGTTCCTCCTCGGTATACTCGGGCTCGTACATGTAGGGCATTATTGTAGCCATTGTGTGTTAAACAAACTGAAATAATTCATAGCGGTGGCACTGGTATCTGTTCACACGGGCTACAAGCGGCGAAGGTAGCTGACCAGAGCACTGAAACAAGTCACAGAATACTCAAAGTAACACAGAGAGAGGAATGGAATCGAAAATCTGCTGCTGTGTGTTGTGAAACGGTCTGTTTATACTTATTGAGGAAAGAGGCGTCCTGCCATTTCCATGGCGACACGTCATTAGCTGAAGCACAGCGAATGTTGACATGAGACGTGCTTTGGCGTTGGGAAATGGGCGGTACGGGTCTGCTGATGACAGGCTCAGGGGCGGGGGAATTGATTTAGTGCCGCAAAAGCAGGTCAGCCAGGGCGATCGGGGAAAAGATAGGATTATCAGAAAATGGCGGCTCCCTGGTGCTTGTTTTCGCGTGCGTTTAATGGACGAAAACGCGGGTAAGGTCCATAGGAAAGTTTTCTAAAATCGAGCCACTTAGGCTTAAAAAAACATGGCCGACCCGTAGGGACAATACAAATTTTTACTAGACCATGCCTTTAATAGGAAGACAGAGCCTTACCTTGCTTATTGGTGAGAAGTATAATGCCACAGTACAGTAATGAACTTTCATATCAGTTACAAGGCAAATTGTCGGCTAAACGTGAGCAGCGCAGCACATCTCGCTGAGCCATTTCTTTATACACAATGTAACACTACAGGCCCCATTATGCGAAAGACATTAACAGACTACCCACTGGTAGGGGGATTACAGGAATGCTGTCTGTATCATCCAATGTGAAAATCTGGGGAGACCATGTGGATGCTACTGGCAGTGGGTATAAAACCTCAAGGAAGAGTCTCTGCACCACCAATGGAACCCTAGTGGGTAGGTTGATTATACATGTTGGTGCGTCCCATCCTAATGGAGGAAAGGCGCGGGTTTCGCTGAGAAGCAGGGTGTGTGGGTTACCTCGGGGACCGCAGGGCATAAATAGCAAAGTGTTCCACTGGCCCTTCTTTCTGTCTCCTCAGATAGAGTAGGATTACTTTTTGTAATCCAACAGCACCTGAGCTTTACCACCCAAACGTCAAGAGTCAGCATTCACCTATATGGACGGTAATCTCTATATAATGATGGC
This sequence comes from Ambystoma mexicanum, assembly GCF_040938575.1. Classification (NCBI taxonomy): domain Eukaryota; kingdom Metazoa; phylum Chordata; class Amphibia; order Caudata; family Ambystomatidae; genus Ambystoma; species Ambystoma mexicanum. The sequence goes on from NC_090923.1 coordinate 524,445,405, forward strand.
TCACATCTTTTTGGGATAAAATCTATGCCAATGTGCCACAGGTTTCAGCAGTCTTTCAAACACACTTTCTCTGGCTGCACCTTCGTTCTTCTAATGCCATTAGAAATAGTTCAGTGCTGTCCATTTTTCTCACCTGCTGTGCATTATTGATGTGTTTTGACTGGGAACACAGACACACACACGCACACACGCACGCACACCCCCCCACCCCCCCACACCTCCTCATCACATTACCGATATGGAACAACTATAACCATTAACACAGCCAGGCATATGTGTGTGATAAATTGAGATTGCTTTCCTTGACTTATTTTTGGAAGAGATTAAGCAACATGCCACCCACATCCCACCTGCAGTCTGCATCTATTAATAGGATAATGTGGCCACCAAAGACTCTGGGCAGGTTGGCACACGTACCTACTGTTTTATCTGTGGCATGCGGCTCTTCTTCCCGGCTGCTTTCCAACAGACATTCTTTCATGGAGTACTCAGTTCTTTTCCGTGTGGAAATTGATGGTATCATCATGGCACGTAATGTTTGTTACCTAAGGCGCCGAAAGTCCAGGTATGCCAGAAAACAGCTCATGCATGTGATGGGTGCCGCTGTGATCACGAGGCAGGCTGTACCCTCTCCATCATCATCTGCCCGACAGAAAATAAAGTAAGCCAGTAAAACTGAACAAACACACGCTTTTCCTCGCAATGTCCACATAAAGAAATCACATGTATTGAGCCATGCATGAGATCTTAAAAGGTTAGCAACACGCAGTCGCGTGGCAGCACTGGCAGAGCAGCACTCAAAACATTCACACCTAGGTTTGTACCCCAGCTCTGAGTTTGATGGGGTTGGGGCCCACTCTCTCCCCACCAACTCGGTGGGGAGAGAGTGGGCCCCTGACATGTAGTTCGCCTTGGCGCACTCCCTCATACTTGGGTTTGTGTCGAATTCCCACATTCCTCTAGTCTACTAGCAAAGCCTCATTGGTCTTGCGATATTGTAACACCACACAGTGCATGGTGTTATAACGATTACATGTTCTAGATGGCCTAGAGAGGAAGCCGTTCATGAGAAACCCAGTCATTTCAAGCTGTGCAACCACAAAGGTGTAGCAGGCTGCTTGCAAGAGGTTATGAACTGCACTGAGGCGTCTACCCCTTACACCATATGCCAGCGCACATTAACATACAACAACAAGCCTGCAGTTACTTTCTGTGCTTTATTTCAATGTTTTTGCTTCAAATAGCAGATATAAGGACTGTCTCATACCCGAATGCTATAAATGACCCTGTGTTTAGTGACACCACAGCTCCATTTGAAGTCTGACTTCTGTACACTTCCTGTCCATCTCATGAGAATGCCATATTTGTTAGTGATAAGAGGCACTTATCAATCAATTAATTGGCAATTCATTTGCTGTCCTGAAAACATAGTCACTGTCTGGCATTCACAACCTTTACTTGAAATGATTGCTGATTATATGTGAGACACAGAGGATGTGAGAATGGCCTTGTTTTGTACTGATGAAGTATGAGTTGGATTTGGTTCAGGCTATATTACCACCGCCCCTGGATGGCTTTGCTTCCATCCTCAGGAAGGAGCAGATGGCAAATACCCTGAATACATTTTGGGAAGGCATTTTCTGAGTTCAAACAGTCCACAAACCACTGGTCAACATTTTGCAACCTGCAATTTAGGAAACCCAGCAGGCTTATCATAAAAAATGTTGGACTTCAACTTCACAATTGAGTATTTGTATTATATCGAATTGTATCTATATAACGCTAAACGCCAGAGCGCTTTGCCAGGTACAAAAGATGGCACATATCAAGCAGCAGTAAATGATACAACCACATCAGCAGACAAGCAAATGAGCTTCAAGGCGGGTTCTGAAAAGGGAACGAAGAGGAGGGGGGAATGCATTCCAAGATTTGGGGCCAAGAGGGAAAATTAGATTTACCACATGGGGGGCAAGGGACAGCAAGAAGAAAAAGAGATTGTGACCAAAGAGAGCGAGAGGGTGGAAAGAAGGAAATCCAGGAAGAGAGATAAGGGGGGGGGGGGTGGGGTTAGGCCGTGGAGATACTTAAAAACGAGGCAGAGACAATTGAAAAGGAGGCCCGATTTGAACGAGAGCCACTGAAGTGATGAACGCATAGAGCAAATAGACTCTCAAGAGGGTAAAGAGAAGCCGAATAGAGGAACTGTACATATAACAGAGAGGAGCCAGGTGAGTAGCAGGAAGAAGAGAAGAACAGCAGAATAGTGGAGAAAATATAAGCGAGAACACAATAGTTTTCATGGCATTGAAGGAAAGGAAAGGGTCTACCTTCCAAGCATTGAAGAGCTGGTGGTGGCAGTAGTGGTCAGTTGTTTCGATATGAGAGGAGAATGGGAGGGAGGAATCAAGGATAACCCAGAGATTCCAAACAGATGAGGAGATGTTGAGAAAAGTAGGAGGAAAAGCAATAGAAGGAGGGGAAAAAGGGGAGGAATAGTAAAGGCGGGGGAGAAACAGACCTCAGTCTTGGAGGGGTTTAGATGGAGGTAATGATCCACCATCCAAGATGGAATAGCAAGGAGATAGAAAGTAAGAGTAGAGTGAATAGAAGAACAGAAAGAAAGGAGAAAGAAAGTACATTCCTGGATGGTAAAACAAGCAGGAAGATTGGATTTCACGGACAACTTCAAATCAGTTGGTTCCTGGGGCATAGACAACACCATCCCCAAAACCAAAGAAATGAAAGGATCCAAGAATCTCTATTTGCTGACCCACCATCCCAATCTCAACCCATAGTTTGACATGCTTCCCTAACAGCAATCCCAATAAGCATGTGAATTTCCTTGAAGTCTCCTGACCCCCTACATCTGTGCTGGAATCAGGATAACATACCAGTGACATTTCAAGGGCAACATTATCATTCCAGAATATAGGTATTTGTGAAGCATAGGTGTAGGACACATTTTAACAATAGTAGTCAAGAAGAAGGTATACAAGCAGTATTACAAATGCAGGACAAGATAGGTGCAGGAGTCTGTGATAGGGAGTGGTACAAGTAGATGAGTTGCAGGGGGCCACAGGATGGCGATAGGTGGCAAACATTCCTATTGCAGGATCAAAAGGAGGAGGATGAGGTTCTGCTCAAACTTGAACAGTACCACCTCCGGTTCCGGAAGCAACTCAAGACCTTCCTCTTGGCTTCCGCCTTCTCTCTTCCTCTCACCTGCTGATGACCCGTCTGATCCACGCACTGGTCACCTGGCTACCCTCTGAATTTGGGCCCAGGTCCCTGCCTGTCCAGTTGCACCTCACACTGCCTCTTGGCTCCCCCTTCACTTGTAGTCAGTATGGTTAACCCTACAGTTCCCATTCTTTGTAATTATAAGCCTCCTGTTGGCTGCACTTTATGATTACCTGAACTGGGCCACCTGCTGGCTGCACTTTATTACCTGCACTTCTCCATTCCCCTACCCCCTCAGTGCCTTTCCCCTTCCCCTTTCCTGCACTTGCACATCTGAATGACACAAGGCCTAGTAACATTGTTGTTTTGTCTTCTCTCTGTTTCCCCCTCCTTGTTTTGCCGCGCCTAGAAACTCTTGCCTACAGGTGCGTTATAAATGCTGAGACTATATCCAGAGGGCACTCAACCATTTACTTACACCAGCATGTTATGAGGAACTTTCTACAAACCCTAAAAATGACATTTTAATCCAAACGGAAGAATCAATTACCAAATGGCACAGGAAGGGGTTGATTTCATATGAGGAAAGACATGCATTGACCAACAAATTTCCTGTAATACCCACCTTGTATTTTCTTCTAAAGGTGCATAAAACCTTTGACAAAATTCCGGAAGGACGTCCGATACTCTGTGGTATTGGGTGGCTGATGGAGAGGATCTCTGAGTACATTGACAATGCCTTACGACCACGGGTGCCGAAACTAAAGGCTTACATTAAAGATACTACAGATACAATTAAGATCATTAATAAAGTTGCCTGGAATACATCTTATTTATTGGCTACCTGGGATGTACGCTCTCTGTACACCATCATTGAGCACTCAGCAGCTATCAAGACCATTGAATATGAGTTTAGAGATGATTCTGCATCACACAACCAATATGTTCAGATGCTCAAGGAAATGTTGATATTCACTTTGGAGAACAACATGTTTATGTTCAACAACCAATTTTACAGGCAAAGGAGAGGGATTGTTATGGGCCCAAAGTACGCCCCAGCCCTAGCGAACCTATTCATGGGTATGTACGAGGACAAACAAGTATATCAACCTGAACATGATTTAATTGATTTGGCCAGAAACTTGTTGTTTTGAGAAAGGCCCTTGAGAGGCCGAAACACGTGTAAACCAATGGGGCAATAAATCTCTTTTGACTGCAATCACAGTGACAAATCATTTTTTGGAGGTATTTAGAGTTTGGTGGTGCTGTAAAGGTGTGGATTACAGACTTTTGCGTTATAAATACCATTTCATAACATATCATATCATATCATATCATATCATATCATATCATATCATATCATATATCGAGAGTGGACAGATAAACTTCCAGTTTTAAGCTGGGGTCAAAGGCAAGGGTTTGGCATGATTGACCGAAGACCACTATTTCTGGGCATAGCCATCCAGCATCTCTTAATCATCCGCACTTTCTTCCTCCAGTGCTGGGTCAGCCTTATGGATATCCTTTCCTTCTTGCTTTTCGGGCACAACCTCTCCTTCTGAAATCATTTGGTAATTTAGGGGCAATCATCTGCATTTAGTCGGGAGCAAACTCGGTAGCAGAGGTGTCCAATCCTGGATTTGGGCACATTTGGGCATATCTGGTGGCAGGTTTTCTTGCCGGTCCCAGTTCTTCTGGAGCAAGGGCAGCCAGGTCCATTACATCCCCAAGCAGGAGGATGTGGTTCTGATAAAGTGCATGATAGTTTTTTTGGTTTGCCCTTTTCTTGCAGTCGATATATGGGAAGATTATATTTCAACTGGTAGTCAACCAGGTAAAACCTTGACTCCAACTGGTCCCCGATATTATTCTTCCCTCAGAGGCCCTGCTGCGTATGAGGACACAGTTAACGGTTAACAGCTGGAGATTGTGACACTACACTTTTGCATTCTTCATGCTTTTGTACTTTCCAGCATTCCAGTGTGTGGTAAATCTGGTAAGATCATGGGCCAGCTCCAGTTGTTGTTGGAACTTTTTGCTGTAGCTCAGGTAGTTGTCTGACACAGTACTCCCAAGGCTTACCCCAAGGCACAGGTCCACCAGTAATTGGGCCTCTCTATGAAACATGAGAGAATAGGGGTGCGTAACCAGTTGCATTGTTACAAGTGCAATTATAGGCATGAGTCAGTGAGGCAACACACTGACTCCAGCCGGACTCTGTTCAGATGTCAGGGTGCCAAGCAGGTCAAGCAGAGTCCTATTAAAACACTCAGCCTGCATCTCTATGATGGGTGATAGTGTGAGGCCCTGGTCTTTTTGACACCATCCAGTTCTAATATCTGCCTGATAAGGCATGATTTAAAGTCTGTGACCTGATCAGAGTGGGTCTGTGCTGGCCATCCATAGTGTGCAACGAACTTCTGCTATAGAATTTTCACAAGAGTCACCACCTTTTGATCGTTTGTGCGAAAAGCCTGGGACTAGCGGTGGAAGCCCTCAGTCACCACCAGTATGTTCTTAGTCCCACTGCAGTCCATTTCAAGACTCAAAAAGTCAATACATATTGGATACATGGGCCCATGGCTCTGGAGAAGTTGCATATTAGCGGAGGGCCGAGCTGGTGTTTTGTGACCAGGGAGTGGGAGCAGTGTTGGCAATAGTTCTAGCCTTCTGCTGCTAAGTGAAGCCAGTAGTACCTGGTTTAGATGAGTTTGAAAGTCTGATCCCTGCCCAAGTGCCCATGTTGGTCATGCAGGGCCATTAGGACAGTGGCCCTCATTACGACCCTGGCGGAAATCGAAAAACGATGGCGGAAATGCAATACCGCCATCGAATAGCGCTCGGTGCGACTATGACCCGTCACCGCAAAGTACGAAGCCATTAGCGACACCGCAGTGAACGCCAACGCTAACTGCACCAAGCACGCGCGCGCGCGCCATGCCAAACCGCAAACACCACCATGGTGCAACGGTACGCCAATTCCGACCCTAGCGGACATGTACCTAACGCCATCAGGCATGGCGGAATGTACCATTCCGCCATGGCGAGAAGTACGGCATCGCGAATCAACCGTAAACGGCCCCACTGAGTGCCTGTACACCGCTCCCTGCCCACAAAATACAACTCCCCGTAGGTGCAATGAAGCCACAATGCAACCATTGAAATGTACAAGTCACCCATGCATGCCAACGAACAAAAGAAACACAAGAGGGGCCAATGGGAGCTGCAGGGCACAGATGGCACGAATACAGAAGCCATCCCAATGGACATGACCACAGTCCCCCACCAAGAAACGCACGCAAACACAGGCACCTGTGACCAGCAATATTCCGAAAACCACATCATTCAACCAGTCCACCTGGCTGACCGGCATCTGTTACACAAAACCCAATCCCCCGCCCCTGAGCATGACAACATTCAAACTGGCATATTGGCAGCCCCCATCCCTGACCTCACTGGGCTTCGTAGGCAAACGCGCACAGCACAGTACCACGCAACTAAACCCCGAAGCTGGAACCCAATGCAGATCTCCTCACAATACATCGCCCCCCAAATAGGCATATGCCACATCACTTGCAAAGAAAAACGCTACACGGGCCAAATCAGAATAGAAATTTAATGCACATCAAAATCACCAAGCACATACAGCCATCAGGCCATGAACTCCAAAACACTAATCACCATTGTGGGCTGCTTCCGCAAGAAATGACCAGCCACTACCTGTGTGTCGCCCTGTTCCCCCATGGTACACAGAGCCACATTCACGTACGAAAAGGCAACATGGAAGCGCACAGAACCGCAGGGCCGTCCCAATGGGGAGGCACTAGTCCAGCTGAAAGGCCGAAATGTTGCTCCGAGCCACCAGTACTGCGTAAGGGCATGTGGCCCATTGGCGATCGTCCCATAAGATCGTAATGCTGCTCCACTGATTAACACGAAGCAGCAGGTGTCGGGAGTAAAATCCATCTGCAGGAGTGGCATACAGATGGCAGTGGCAAAAGGGGAGGAGATACCTGTCAACCAAAAGAAAAGAAAAAGAACAGAATGGCCATCAGAACTACATACCAACAACTCACTTCAATGATCACACGAAATCCACAGCCATATGCATGCTAGCCCACTCCAAAGGAACATCACCACCCCAAAACCACTTGCGACTCATAACCATCTATATCGAGGTGCAAACACCATCACAAACGAGTGTCTGAGGGCGCCTCGAGACAGGGAGGGCTCAACAAGGCCAGATGGACGATGGTCCCACTATGGCAGCCCTGCATCACATAGCGTAGGGGAGGCGGATAGATCCCAAGAAGCCCTGTACATGGCAAACTCTGTATCAAATCACCTGCCCATGCATCCATCCATCATTCCCTCATCCCGGGATCAAAATGCCTGAATAATTACTCACATAACATTAGAAACATCCATTGAGTCTGTGCGTTATGCAGCCTGCTAAATCCACAGTGCCCCAGCCCGTAATTCCAGTGTTGTGAAGTAACATGTTTTTGGGAACGGACGGCCTCATCGCCCACGTAGCTATTGCGCATCCCAAACTATTCATATCAATCATTGCTCCCTCGCCATGGGCCCTGTCTCAAGGACATAGAACAATAGAACGTTACATTTGCAGTCAGACCTGTGGGCATCTCCTCGCCGCTAGCTGGAAACCGAAAGCGCCGCCCTTCGAATTCCTCATTTGCAACATCACGTCGAAAAGGCATCTGTGGCCGTTTGAAATCACTAATTATTCCATCGAGTGCGGCTGTGTGTGAAAATGGCAACTGCCTTCACCCACGAATGGGACGCCCCGCCCGTCGTTGCAACTCGGTACAGTGATGCATGAGGGCCCACCGTTACTCGAGTACTACGTCCCACTGACCCCTCACAAGTCTGTTCGCGACTGCACAGATAGTATCTGAAACAATGGGACCACAGCAGAATGAACATATCAACCAATGTTACACGGCCATCGGGTACAAATACATGATTGCAATAGCAAGATACAATTCCCCGAATTGCAGCGTTGTGCGCGGGACGTGCTCGGCCAAAGGGGAGAGCAGTTTGCACAGGTGGAATCAATCACCACAGGTGGAGGCCATACAGCCTGAAAACACATAAATTGCACAGCCAGTCTCCTCCCACAACCACACCGAAATGCTACCGGCAGGACTCGCGATGTTGGCCCTGGGGGACCTGATAGCACTGCAAGTGCTCCGACTCCAAGAAGTAGACGAACACCAACTACAACCAGCCGCACGGAGGAGACGCAGGAGGAGGAGGAGGCCAAGGCAGGGCCAGCAAGGCCCACCAGCACAGCCACTACCACCACGCAGGCAGCCCGCAATTCAACGCCTCCGAGCACATCCGTTCAACCTCACTGATGAGCAGATCCACACCCTCTACCGTCTGGACCGGGACACCATAGCCGCCATTGTGGACATGACACAGGCTGACCTTGTCAGCATGATAGATAGCCCAACCGCCATCCCACCCCTACTGAAGGTGGTGTCTGTACTCCACTTCCTGGCCACAGGCACCTACCAGCACACAGTCGGACAGCTGCATGGCATTTCTCAGCCACTGTTCTCACGGACACTATTGCAAGTGCTCGATGCCCTCCTGAAGCACGCAGACGACTACATCTCTCTACCACGCTCGGAGCAGGAAATAACCAACACAAAAGTGGGATTCCATGCACTTGCCGGCATACCGGGTTGCATTGGTGCCATCGACTGCACCCATGTTGAATTGGTCGTCCCACATGCCATGGAGGCCCAGTACCGCAACCGAAAACAATTTCATTCCCTGAATGTACAGATGGTGTGTGACTCCAACAGGATCATTACACATTGTTGTGCCCGATTCCCTGGATCAACCCATGATTCTATGGTCTTGAGGAACTCTACAATACCACGCTACATGGAGCGACACGCAGGGAACAGATCCTGGCTACTCGGTGAGTCTCATTACATGCATGATGATGTGGGGTATGTGAATTGTCAATGACCTGCCAGGAAGGGGGGGGGGGTGTGCGTACGTATCAATGGCATTCCACATCATACGTTTCTCGTCCACATACAGGTGATGCTGGATATCCACTGAAGAGATGGCTCCTCACACCAGTCCGGAACCCACGGGACCAGCATGAGGAGGACTACAACCATGCCCACTCACGTACCCGTGTAGTCATTGAACAGGCATTCGGCCTACTGAAGACCCGTTTCCGCTGCCTCAGCAGGTCTGGCGGGGCACTCCTGTACCGCCATGAGAAGGTTGCAAAGATGGTGATGGCATGTGTCATGCTCCACAACATGTGCGTACGTAGAAATGTGCCCATGCCCCCTGACGCAGAACTGCAAGCACCTGATGATGGTCATGATGAGGGTGGGGATGTGGCAGCACCTCATGGAGTCTGCGAGGCACCGGAGGGCCGTGACATTCGTCAGCATCTCATTGATGTATGCTTCTAGCACTCACGCCTGGTGGCTGATACATGGACACGGGACTCGTGGCACTGCGTGTGTCTGGGACATGCACAATATGGACTGTACGCCTATGATGGCCTAGTACACAAAGATCAATGTCCACACTTCTCATTGGTTGATCGTGCACTTTTTATGGCATATGTGATATCATGTTGAACACCCTATCGACCCGCCACCCAAGTGAGCCCAACACACCCCCTCCACCCTCCTACCTCCCCCCCGAACACCAGTGTCCAAAGATGCTCATTGTCAGTGGGCTGTCGCTATTGCATGCCCCCTCTGCGGGTATCAGGGGCACCCCTGCCTGTGGAGCGCAGGTTCCTTCCAGATCTACGTTGGGGGCTGCCCTGGACGGAACTTGCAACGGATGATGTGTCTGCCTGCTCACGTCCATGCATGTCCCTAAGGGTTTGCGAGAGCTCAGTGAGCACACGGCGCACTGCGGCAAGTTCGGCACATACGTCTTTGGACGTCGCATGCAGTTCCCCCCTCAGGCTCTCGGTGCTACTCTCCATTTGGACTCTCAGGCTCTCGGTGCTACTCTCAATTTGTGCCCTTAGCGTCTCTGTACCTCTCTCCATTTCTGCCCTAAGTGTCTCTGTTGATGTTTCTATGTCTGCCTTGGTGCCCCCACATTCATCGGCATGGCCCTTGAGGAGTGTGGCCATTTGCTGCTGTTGGACGATTAACTTGTCGAGGGACTGTTGCCTCTGCTGGGCCATGGCCATTTGCGGTGGTGTCACAGAGGGGCTGTTGTCCTCATGTTGCCTTTCCACAGGGCTTGTGGGGGATGGCCAGTCGTCGTCTTGTGGCTGCACCTGCGTGGTATCCTCATGTTGTACGGGATGGGACAGACAGGGGGATTGGGACAGGTCATGGATGGATCTGACCTCGACATCCCCGTCTTCTGTGTCCGAGCATGCTGCCATCAATGGGGTGTCACCTATGGTGCTGCTGCCACCAGAGGCAGTGCCTTCTGTGGCATCCATTGGGGGGACCTGTGGTGGTGGTGTTGTGGGCATGCTGGCTGCTGGGGTGCCTGTTGATGTTCCCTCCTCTGTGCTGCCACCTGATTTGTGCTGCTGCCGTGTCTTGATGCGTGCAGCTGAGGTGGAGGGTCTCTGGCCGTTGGTCTTGGCCCTCTTTGCAGGTGTGCTGGTAGGGGTGTCCTGTAGCTCGTCGTTTGGATCGGACCCTGTGGTGGAGTAAAGGAGGGCGAGGGTTATTGATGGGTCAGTGGGAATTGGAATGGCATTGTATCACATGCATTGGGGTGGTACCTGAGGGTGATTTGGGTCGGGGTCTTGGAGGTGCTTTGATTTGTGTGTGGAGTGAGGGTGCAGTTGTTTGGCAGCCTGCAGTTAGGGTGTGCCTGCTGCACGTGTAGTGCGTGTATTAGGGGTTTTTAATTATTTATGTATTTATTGTGGGTTTTGACGTGCGCTTTCAGGCCGATGTGTGTGGACGTTCTCCTGGACATGTGTTTCTGTTGCACTATGTGGACGCATGGTACTTCACATGGTTGGACTTTGTGGATTTGGCATTGTTTTATCTGGCCCACCTACCTGAATCTTCGGATGTCTGCACTCCTTTCTCCATCCCTCCGACTCCCTCTATGCTCTCCATTCCGATGGTGGAGGCACAGATTTCTTCCCAGGGGGTCAACTTGATGGGTGATTCAGGACCTCCCCCGGTGGCTGTGGCAATGTTGCGGTTGGCAGAGAGTATGCTGCGGACGCGTATCCGCAGGTCGTCCCATCGCTTGCGGCATTGCTGTGGGGTGCGGGGTGCGGTCCCCACCGCACTTACCCGCTGTGCCACCAGAGCCCATATGGCCTTCTTGTTTGCAAGTGCCGTCCTGGTCATTTGCGTGGAGAAGACGACGGCAGCATTCTCCTGGAGGGTCTCTGTTAGCACGGTGAGTTCCTCACGGGAGAAGTGGACCTGCCGCTTGCGGTCGCACGCTTTCTTCGCTACTTTTCCCATTTTTCTTGGTTTCGCTAGGGTGGTTGACGGGTTGGGGTGTGTTTCAGGGTAGTGATTTTGGTGGTTGTGTGGTTTTGGTGTTTTTATAGGTGTACGCCGGGATGTTTCCCGTTCCGGGCCCATGTTTTAACTTCCGTTTCCGTATATTTCCGGGCACCGTACTTTCCGGTAGGCGCACACTGCGGTGACCGCTAAGAGGGGTGGCGGTATTGCACCTAGGGCGCCGTACGGCGGCGGTGTGGGCCGTTTTGGGCTCATTTCCGCCATCGCGGACTTTGCACTTCCGCCGTGGCGTGGTGCTCGTGCCCGATGGGTCGGAATGGGCCGCACTTTGCTCCTTCGTACAATGGCGGAAACGCTATTTACGCTGTGGCGCTCCGGTCAGTCGCTTTCCGCAAGGGTCGTAATGAGGGCCAGTGTGTCTGAACATTTGGCGCATGGCCAGGCAGTGGATGTGGCTTTCTTTCTACAACAGACCTTTCTTTACTACAAATGTCTTCCACTCCCAAAATAGGATAGCATGGTCAAGGTCTCCTCCAAAATTCACAGATTCAGGGTGCTTCTCTGTCTTCGTCCAATTCCAGGATCAGTCTCTTGGGAGACACACAATTCCTTACTGGCCAGATGAGGCAGCTCACACGCCTCTCAGCTGGTCACATTGAAGAATGTTGGGGAGTGTCCTACTTCCATAGCACCCAGACTGTCAGGGCCCCAGAACTTGACGGGGTCCCTGTTGCTAGCCATATAGCATATTGCTTTGCATTGGCTTCAGGAACTTCCTCCCACTCATATTGGTTGACAGACTGAAGATAAGGCCATCAGGACAAGGCATCAACATCAATGTTGTGACACTGGGTCAGTATTGGAGCTAAAACTGATATACAGAGAGGGCGCTATCCTCTGGTGGCCAGTGGCATCCAGTCTTGCAGATTTGAGCACATGTCAGTGGGTTGTTGACCATCATTGCGATGAACCGAACCGCATAAAGGCAGTCATGTTACTTTTTCGTCACCACCCATTTGAAAACTAGGCTCTCCAGCATATGGACTGGAGGATTTCTCTCAGAATGGTGCAGTCCTCGGTTTGCATAGGCAACTGGTCATAATTGTCCATGCTCCTCTGTGAAGAGGACAGCTCCGAGGACGCTCAGGCTGGAGTCTACATGAAGGGTTTAGGGCTTGTGTCGATCGGCATAAGCCAGTACTTGTACCCCAGTTCAAGTCTTCGTCATGGTTTCAAATGCCCATTGGCACATCTCCATCCAGCAGTCTGCAAAGGGGTGTCAAACCTGAGGCTGATGTCACATAGTGAGTGGTTTCTGGCTGAACCTCTGCGTCGAATGGTACCTCTTGGTCAGCTCTACCAGTGGCCAACTATTCTTCACAAAGTTCATTACAGATATTCTGTAGTAATTATAGAAGCCTAGAAAGCTCTGGAAGTCTTTCAGGTTGTTTGGATGTGTCCACATGATGAAAGCTGGATCGACAGAGATACTGTGCTCGGAGACCATATGGCCAATATACTACACATGCTAGTACCAGAACTGGCAATTGTCGAGGGAAAATTGTAGCCCTTGCTCCTGCAACTGGTACAGGACCTTCAAAAGTCATTGGTTACATTACTCGAGGGGAGTAGGTGACCAAAGAGGATGACGTTGTCTAGGTACACCAATACGTTAAGAAGGTTAATGTCCCCAACACTCTTTTCCATCAGTAGCTGGAAGGTGGCTGGAGCTCCAGAGATGACTTTGCGGATCTGGAGAAACTGATAGAACCCCAGATGCCATATGAAGGCAGTCTTGTCCTGGTCGTTGAGGGTGCATCAGCATTTGGCAGTAGACACAGCAGATATCCAATGCACTGAACCACTGTGGGACAGTCAAGAACCTCATCCACACGGGGGTAGTGTATTGGCTGGGTATCATTGTTCTATTGTTTGGTTTTCTATAGTCGATACACATTCCAATGTAATTGGTCTTTTTGCATGCCGAATTGGGAGGCATAGTGATTCCTGGACGTCTGGATGAGCCCTGCCAGTAACAGTTTATCAAGGTGGGCCCTGACATTTTCAATGTTTCCCGAGTGCCAGTCTGTGTCACCGTTCTCAGAAAGGCATGTTCTCTATTACCCAATTTGGTTCTGTACGCCAAGGGCCTTTTGAATATCCCAATTGCAATTGGTGAACACATCAGCTCTCTGGGCCATCTGGCCCTCAACCAGTCCGTACCACGGTAAGCGAGCAGTGTGCTTCCAAAGTCTATCTTTGGGGGTAGTTTGCTGTGATAGCTCACTGGTTGGAATAAGAGGAGCTGCAGTGGCTACCAGATGGATCTGGCCTATGACCCTGAACAAAGGAATACTAATGGTTTTGTTGGTGACAGGTACCCTTAATTTATTCATGTCATTGTTTGAGTCGGACAGAATAATGTGCTGCATTAGCATTCCCCCTGGAAGTTACTCTTTCTCAGGGGGCTACATCACCATCCTGCCGAGCTTAATGCTGAGTGTGAGCCAAATGTGTCTGGATACCATAATAGTGGTGCCAGGGAGCACTGCTGTTTGTCCATAGTGTAGGGTGTGTACCACTCCCAATGGGGCACGATGCAGAGACCTGGACTGCAGTTTATTTTACAGAGGTGGGCATCCTTACATTATCAGTAGATATGCAGGTGGCTGGTGCAGCGGGGCCCGGACAGATTGTGACACAGTTTGTCCAGGGCTCCAAAAACAGAGGAATTTGTGCTGATAATTACCAGTGGGTCTGGGCCACGTCCACAATGTTTGAAGACTAGGTCCAGCATGACCAGTGTGGTCTCCATGCCAGAAATGTCCTGTGGCAGTCTAATTCGGATGGGAATGCATCTAGAGTACTGGCCTTGACAGTTCCCTAGACACAGTCATGATAGTGGCTCCAGAAGTCTATGGTGCAGCTGTCTCACGTAGTTCCATGCCACTTGTCCCAAAATAATTACTTTGTGGTAATTTACCACTAAGTAATTACTTTGAAGTGTTTCATTGTATTTTTTTATTTTTTTTATTTGGGGGTCCTCCCCAATGTCATCCCTTCCCCTTCATTACAGCCCCTACTCCAAAACCCCTTCCCCTATTTGCCCCTACCTACAAATACCTATATTTGTATGATGAATTTTCAAAGTAATTACTTGTGGTAAATTACCATGGCATAATTACTGTCAACGAAACAACAGGATACTGTCTCAGGTAGTAGGGCTCATAGAGAATGGTTACCTGAATCCTGCTGTCCAGCAGAGCTCTGGTTGATTTCCTTTTTAGAATCACAGTCGCAGTGGCTTGTCGGGAGATCAGTCCCTCAGGAATCAGGGTGTGGTGATCCTCGCCCTTCCTTTGAGTTGAGTTCAGATGAAGGTACTTGGTTGGCGGGTGAGCCGGTGAATTCAGTAGATAGATTGGCTCACTCTGGAGGCTGGATACAATCTCTTCCTGAAATACTGGTCCTGTAGCACTTGGGCTGGATGTGACACTGGTGGCTAGTGACGTTTTTATGCATGGGTTTTGACAAAGTATCAGCCTTGAGGCAGAAGCAGCTGAAGTAGAGGCAGAGGACACTGGCCCAGTGGTGGAGCTGCTCTCATTGCTGGTGTCCTTGCAAAGTCGTTCAGGCAGTGCCAGTATCGGATGATGTTGAGGGGATAAACTTGGAGTGAAGGACCGGATCAGTCTCTGTGTTTCTGGCCCTGGATGTTCTGGCCTCTTCAGCATAGACCCTTTCTGGAATTACCTGGGTGTCTGTAGTGCCAGCCTGGGACAAGGTCTCAGCCCTGGAGAGGGCTGATAGAGCTGAGATTCCCAGGCCAATGATTCCTGGAGGGCTCCAGTCAGTATAGTGTTGGGGGCCACTGGCAAAACAGGGTCTTTGGTTCTCACTGCTTGTTTAGCTACTGTGATGTTTACTTTACTTAATTATATTTATACTGCGCACAACTGACCCAGAGGCTAAAGGGGGCCCAACATAACAAACATACAGAGATGGACAGGGGCACAGACGAATCCTGGGAAATCCGAGGCATTTATGGAGGCTGATAGATCATAAGGCAGTACCATTGTCGTGCCTATCTAAACAGAAACGTCTTGAGCCTCATCCTAAACAAGGCAGTTGATCTTTCTTCACTGATATCTGGAGGAATAGCATTCCAGGCAGTAGGTGTTGCTGCAAAGAATGCCCCTTTTTTACTTGGGACATCCTAAAGGCTGGAATTCTTAATTGATTAGTGATGTTTGATCTGAGATTGCGTGTATTCAATTTTAGTTCCAGCACTTCACTCAAATACACTGGCGATGATCCTGTCAGGCACTTATTAGTTATTAAGAGAAGGCGAAAGTCAATACTGGCTTCTATGGGGAGCTAGTGCAGGCTCCTTCTTGCCTCTGAGACATGATCCCGCCTTTTAAGATCCATGATGCTTCTAACAGCATTATTCTGTATAATCAGAACTTAGATAGGCCAGCTAACAGACTACTACGATAATCAAGCCTGGAACCAATTATGGTGCTGGCTAATATCTTGTGGTTAGCTCTTGAGATAAAAGGCTCGCTTGTGCCAGCAACTTGATATAATATGAGGCTGAAGATACCAAGCTGCCGACCTGTGGCTTCATGTTGAGGTTACAGTAAAAAAAGACCCCCAGAGTCTTCACTTTGTTTTTGGTATGATAACGCAACCATCAATTTGAAACTGGGAATACTCGGTTGCCATCTTTCGGATTTTGGCCTCCATACCTACCAGCATCAGTTCAGTTTTACTGGGGTTTAGAGCAAGCCCATTGTTACTCATCCAC
Organism: Ambystoma mexicanum; assembly: GCF_040938575.1. Classification (NCBI taxonomy): domain Eukaryota; kingdom Metazoa; phylum Chordata; class Amphibia; order Caudata; family Ambystomatidae; genus Ambystoma; species Ambystoma mexicanum. The sequence goes on from NC_090923.1 coordinate 524,461,869, forward strand.
TGTTGGATCAGTCCATAGATCCAATTGATGGTTTTCTCAACCTCAACATAATTACCAGGAAGAGGGATGACACATTGTGTGTCATCTGCGTAATTCGTGAAGTCTATTTTAGTTTCTTCTAGAAGATTGAGAAATGGAACAGTGAAGATGTTATAGAATGAGGGAGACAAGCAGGCCCCATGGGGTTCCCCACATGTAAGCACGACAAGTTCTGTATCTGCCGATGCACTACTGACTTGTTTGGAAGAATATGGTCCTATCCCACACCCCTAGGCATCGGCAAAAAGAATAAACGTCATCATAGCAATGATAGAAGAAGCCCCCTCCTACACTGTACGGGTAAGAGCCTCAGAACATAAGATATAGGCCAATAACACTACCCATTCCCCATCATAAAACTCCATTTTGAAGCAGGCCTAAATGCTATCTTTCTACTAGGCCTGAAATCCACCACTGCGCAAGGCTGCGGCCCTCGCACCCCAGCCTCTCTCGCAGAGGGAGCAAGCCATTCACACATTAGACCACCTCCGCACGAGCCTTGTTCTCACGGAAGTCCATCCGTTCACTGTCCTTTGAAAGTTACAATTCTCTAGTATCGTTCTTGCACAGAATGCACTCTGCGAAGAGCGTGGGACAGGCACAGGCTGCAGCACAAATGCCTACCCATCTCCACTAAACTGCCCGTGCCCCCTCACCCTCCACCCCGCCAGGCCAGAGCCCACCCAACCCAACCTCACCATTCCTTTCATGATAAGCATCTAACCGTCTCACCATGACCATTCCAGAACACCCACCCTAGGCTTAATCTTAGGTGGCAATATATTCTTCCAAATAACAACACATGTCTGTTTGTATCATGAGGAACCAGAAGGATAGGCAGTATATCGAGCCCATAGGAGAGATATGGAGTGAAGGAGGTGCAGTATCAAAGAAGCCCTAAATGTGGAGGTCGGCATGCCAATATATTATAATCTTTATACAAAGAACCCCCTTGCATGTGATATCCTGGTATCCGCCATTGCTCAGTTCCTGTTGTTTAGCTTAGTTAGAAATGTAACACCCTCTTGAACTGACCTCACCGCAACGATGAGCCCAGCTGACCCCCGTGCTGCAAGATCAACTGGGGGAGCAAGGACCACTAGGCGCCTGACATCCCGTATGGAGCTGGTGCATCGCTATGTTCCCCAACAACCAGCAACCTCGCATCTACCACAGTCTAAAATTGTTATTGATGATGCAATTGTCTTTTATAATGTGCTGCCCGTGTAATTTTTGGCAGAGCGCTCTCGGGCAGCAGAGTTCTCTGCTGGCATTTTTCTATATTATATAAAACTTTATAATCCTTGCAAAATTATCTCTTTGTCTCATTCCCTGAAGGGTGGCATTCCTATTATTATTGCAATTATTTGGCACATGCAAATAAGGGATGTGCCTTCAGAGTCTGCACCATCGATTACTGAGGAAAGTTTCAACTCAGCAGGGTGCTGACCCGAGAACGCTGCCACCTCCCTTAACCTAGAGATCAATAAAAATGTGATCTACCGGGTCAAAGGCGGCAGAGAGAACCAACAGCATCAGCATGACTGTCTGCCCGTTGTCCAGGAATCAGAGACGTCTGGACTTTAAATCTAGAAGGGCGGTCTCTGTGCCATGGTTCTCCCTCAATCCTGATTGCCATTTATTCAAGATATTGTTACTCTTGATATTTGTAATGACTTGTGTATATGCTACACCATCAGGAATCTTCAGCAGGAATTGGGACTCAGGTGTTCCAGTTCCTTCAGGATTTTACACGAGTCCCTTTCCTGTGATCGGCTTTCTTAAATCTTGTAGCCACACTTCTGTTGAGGGTAACTGATGTGGTGCAGTCTTTGCATTGGGGCTGCAGAACATTTCACACTTGAAAGGTACACACAATTCTTAAAGGAGGGGGGTACTTTATATTTGTATAGGTGGCTACATCTAAAAAAACAAGTGCCACTCTTTACGAGTAATTTAAAAATGTAGAATGAGCAACTTAATGTGCTCCAAAGTCCTGTTTTTTAAATTCTTGTCGGCACCCATTTTTTTATATGTCTATGTGATTGTTTGATTCAATGTCCTGCGACAATACCGAAACACCAGCCCCCTCCAGCATGCCTGCAGGTACTCTTTACATAGAGGGATCTTGTGTTTGTTTACTGCTGTCAGAGCAGTGAATTCTAAAGATACACTGTGGTGTTACAACTTTCATAAGACTCGCCTGTCTTATAACAGTGAGCGTTTTGCAAGGGATTACGTGGTCTAGTGGTTAAGTGTTTTCATGTTGTGGCTGCCCTGTGAAGAACAGAACCAATGTCATTAATGTGTTAAATATATGCCCCGATTGACTTCTCCCTCGGTCAAGATAACTTTCCACCAGTGTTAAATATAACCTCAGAATGTTGCCTGTAGGCAGTGATATGGATACCAAAGTGTACACTTGCCCCAGTCAGTCTAATCAATGGGAATCTGCAGGTTAAAAAATGTAAGGTATGTTATTTTGTCTATTAAATGATTGTTTAGCAAGAATTGATACACATGAAAGCATTGTTATTCCTTCTCAAACAACCCTACAGACCAAATGGATGTCATAATATTTGCGGTATCAAACCAATATATAAGTCTTTCATACATAACAATGTCAAACAGCTTTGAATCAGTGTCAGAATGAATAGTTACTTTTTATTTTTTTTAGAATGTATTTATTAAACAGTGTGGTCTGAAAACTGTGCCGAGACCAGTGCAGTGAGATCTGAATAAGTTGTGAGACAAACCAAGGAGAAATATTGTGAATAAACTGGTGAAGCCAACCAGAAGGAGAGTCAAATTGACCTCGAGTTTTGTTGCATTTATTGAAAGACTAAAAAAAATCTGGCAGAGTTGAAGTCTCGGGGAAGGGCCCCACGAGATTTGAGGAACTATCCATGTCGTCTTGAGGGCAAAGCCCCATGACACCTTTACTTCGTGAACTGTGTTGCTTGGAACTTGGGGAATGGAACCCCAAGGATTATTTGGAACTGTGTTGCCTTGAATGTGAAGAAGGTAATCTTGAATTTTTTTGGGACGTTTCTTGCACTTGGGGAAGGGAAGCTGAAAGAAAGCTGAGAGCTGGAAGAAGCTCAGACTTTGAGTTGAACACTGTTTATTTTGTTAGTAACATCCCTACACATTGTTTAGCGTTAGCAGTGAGGGAAATAATACATTTTGGACACAGGCAGACTTTTAGGTTGAAGTCTTTGACTCAGACTTTCCTTAGTTTTGTTCTTCAGGTAGGGAAATCCCACGTTAGTATAGGGCAAGTTAGGCCTTCAACCATCCAGACATTTCAGTTAAAAAATATCTTTTATTTGAACTTTAAGTCGGTTGTCTGTGTCTTGCTTCAGGATACCTTCACATCTACCTGGGCATTCCCCTTCCCCATATTTTCTTGCAGCTATTGGTTTAGCAAATTATCGCACCTCCCTATTGGCGTGTCCCTTCACATTTTCCAAAGGTTTTTTCTGCTAGCACGTCTCTACTTGGGTTTGCAGCGTAGCTGTTCTTCAAGTTCCGTAGTTTGTTTTCACTTTGCTCTAAGTCTTGCCTAATGGTATTTAAGTATGCCAAATTCCCTAGACATGGTCATCCCTCTAATATAAACCATAACGGTCTGCCATAGCATGTCTTGTGAAACCGCACCATTACCATTATTCACGAAGAAGGTGCGAATATCATCCTCAATATCCGTCCTGAACACAAGGTCCTGCAGCCCCTCTGATTTGAAGCCCCATGTCACCCAGGCACACACTTTTACCCGCCAATAACACTCTAGTACTATAGGGGAGTGATCTGAATACGTGAATGGAAGCATGTCAGCCCAGTTTGTCAGCCCAGTTCACTTTCGCCATCAGACACTGTGAAACCAAGAAGAGGTCAATTCTAGACGACCTGTCATGTACCATGGAGTAATCCGTGTAAGCTCTCCCCTGAGGGCGAATTGCCCTCCAGTTCTTACCTAATTCTTGGTCATTCCACACTTCTTCCTCCATGCTGTTCCCATCTTCATCTTGTATCCTGGCTTGCAACATTATGTGTTGCTACTGACTTCTGCAATTGTATTCGCTCTCCACTCTTGCTTCTCCACTCTTTTTTACTGCTTACTCTCTTTTCTCTCCTCCTGTCATGATCTCTGCTTCCAAAAGGTCATGGTTTTCCCAACTCCCTTGGAAGCAGATCCATAACCCAGGTTCCGAGTGCCAACCAGTCCCAATTGGGACCTTTTGGACCCAGTCCTGGCGCCAGTGGCACCAGGCTCATAAATATGCCCAGTCCCAGCGCTGGAAGCGCCGGGCTCATAATGCTTAGGTGGACATACCTGCAGCAGACCATGCTGCTTACTTGCCTGCCAGTTGAGCCTCTGATCCTCTTCTGTTTGGAACTACTTTTTCTGTTGGGTGGGGCAGGAGCCACTCCCTAGGTTCAGAACACTGGAACTCTTCTGGAAAGCAGGAACTCTTTTCTTACCTAGGCGTGGCTGTGGAAGGAGACACCTAAGCACTACAGGAGGCTATTTAAACCACACCCGATGGATGAATCTTGCTTTGCGTTATTCTGCATCCTCTGCAGCAGAACGCTCATCGTGTCTTCTGCATCTGATCCTGGGCCTAAGGAAAAAGGCTTACCATCCTGAATCCAGTCTTCAGCAACACCTATAAAGACAAGAAAGAACAGGTTAGCATTACGGTCTTCAGTGACAGCTCTTCACTTACCTGGTCCATCGGCTGTCACCAACGCCTCGCGCTGCATTCCGGCATCTGAAAGACAAAGGCTTACCTACTCTTCGTGCGCTCCGGAGGTCTTCACACTGCATTCCGGCATCTGAAAGACAAAAGCTTACCAACTCTTCGCACGCTCCGGAGGCCTTCGGCGCTGCATCCCGCATCTGAAAGACAAAACAAGGTGCGTTTAAAGACATTGGGGAGCTTTAATACTCACGTGCCATTACTCCTTTCCACATCTAACCCAGTGGGTATTCCGGCACCCTGCAGCCGCTCCGAACTTGTACCTGCAAAATAAAAAGACAGTTAGAGCGCATTGTGAAGCAGGCAACAAGCGCTTACTTACGTGCTTCCAGGCGCTTCTATTCATCACACGGGCTCCATCTTCAACTCACTTCAGCCCGTCATCCGCCATCGCCGGAACCCTGCAAAACAAGAGACATCATTACTAAAGACTTTAAAGACATTAGAATTACTCGAAACTTACCGTTCGTGCAGTAAACAACGGACAGCAGTCCTCTGAAGTCAAGAGGCCTGCTCCCCTTATCCAGTGAAGAAACTGGTTACAGCACCCTGCCCCGAGGCAGATGGAGAGCACGGCGTTCACTTACCTAAGGTGAGAGCGTTAACCTTTGGGGTTCTACAGGAGAAGAGAAAGGGAAGAAGAGAGAGACATTTAATAACCCAGTTCATTAATCCCATATTTTCTATCTGCAGACATCTTACCCTTCGAGTCAGACATACAGTGCACAGAGGTCCAGCCCAAAGAGCCAGCCGTGTGTTACACATCACCTTTGAAGATACGGTATACGCCCAGTCAAGACCGGCGCCTCTACGGGAATCAGGTGAGCGTTACAGAACGCAAAGCCTACCACAAAACTCCCGTCCAGGCGCTATGGAAACCTCGGATACCGACCAGCTAGCCCAGTTACTTGGGGAAGGGCAGAAGTGCATGCAGCCCGTCAGGAAACGAACGCTCTAAGAAGGGAACTGATTATTTCCAAGGAGCGAACAGATGATCTCGCTAGACAATTGCTACAGTCACAAGCCGGACAGACCCCGTTACCCGCATCTGGGGGAAATCTTCCTTCTACATCCTCTATGAATCCAGTGCAGATCAACCTACCTGGGAATGTACCTCTGGCTCCGCCCGAACGATTTTCTGGTGACCCAAAGAGGTTTGCAGTATTTATCAATCAGTGCCGGTTGCATTTCTTATGCCGGCCAGCAGCCTTTCCAACTGATCAAGCTAAAGTAGCTTTCGTACCTTAGTGGCAATGCGGCAGACTGGTCGATCCCTTTAGTAAATCAAGATGATCCGGTCCTCCATGATTTTCAAGCTTTTCAGCTCAGTATGGAAAAACTGTTCGCAAGACATTCACAGGGGCAGGCCTTGGACAATGAGCTTCTTTCGTTGCGACAAGGTAATCAAGACCTTTTGGCTTATATTGCGTCTTTCAACAGACTGATAGTGGAAACTCAATGGCCTGAGGACAAAAGGATTACGCTGTTTTATAGAGGTCTACGTGGAGAGCTCAAAGATGCGTTAGCCCAAGTAGTGAATCCCCCACAAGATTGTTCGGACTATATAGACTTAGTCGTTCAAATAGATCACAGACTGCAGAACAGGAAGGCCGATCGTTCCAAGTTTGATGCTCGAGTATTTTCCAAACCGCCAACTCCTTCCAAAGGAGTAGACTCCGGGGAACACATGCAAATAGGGGGTCTGAAAGGTCCTCTAACACAAAAGGAGCGGGAAAGGAGAAAACAGTTGCAATTATGCCTCTATTGCGGAAACTCAGGGCACTTTCTTCGAGACTGTCCGGTGAAACCTGCCAAGAAGGCAGTAGGAGCTGCAGTTACCAAAGTTACAAACTCTGAGCAGGGAAACGACCTCGCCCGACAAGAATAGAGGTCCTCTTGCCGAGCGTGAAAACCAGTTCCGTGACCTCGCATTTCGTGATACCTATGGTCCTCATTAGCCCTGATAATCCGGATCGATTACATGCAATTAAAGCTTACGTCGACAGCGGTGCCATCGGCAATTATGTGGATCATGAAATGGTTTTGAGGATGAATCTAACTCTTTGTCCCAAGGCTGTAAAGGACGTCATTACTACGGTGGATGGTACGGAGATAGCCTCCGGGCCAGTAATGCATACCACTCAAGAAGTGACGCTAGTAAGTCAAGATGGACACCATGAGAAGATCGTGTTCGATGTGATCAAGGCCCCTCAGTTTCAGATTATTCTAGGAATACCTTGGTTAGCGAAACACAATCCTCTGATCGATTGGCGAGCAAGAACGGTCCAGTTTCCAGAATGTGTCTCTACTTGTCACCCTCCACCTGGTGTTGCACTGGCAGCAATTTCTTCAGAGACTCCCCAGTTACCTCCCGAATACCTAGAATACCAAGATGTTTTCCGGAAGGATCAAGCTAACTCTCTACCTCCTCATAGGTCTTATGACTGCCAGATAGACCTGATACCTGGATCTACTCCTCCTTGTAGTAGAATTTATGCCCTCACCGAGCCTGAGAACCTTCACCTTCGACAATACCTGGATCAATACCTGGCAAATGGGTTTATTCGTCCTTCCAAGTCCCCTGCTTCTTCAGCTTTGTTCTTCGTTCCAAAAAAGGAAGGAGACCTTAGAACTTGTATAGATTATCGCTCCCTGAACCAGATCACCGTTAAGAATAGATATCCGTTACCTTTGATCCCTGAACTCCTGGACCAAGTCAGAAAAGCATGCATATATACAAAGCTGGATCTTAGAGGAGCTTACCACTTGGTACGAGTAAAAGAGGGCGATGAATGGAAGACGGCCTTCCGCACCAAATATGGGCTATTTGAATATCAGGTCATGCCCTTCGGACTTTGCAATGCCCCGGCCGCCTTTCAATATTTTATGAATGATGTCCTCAGAGAGCTCATAGATGTGTGTGTTGTTGTTTACATTGACGACATCCTCGTTTATTCTTCATCGGAACCTGAACATCGGAAACACGTGAAAATGGTCCTCGAAAGATTGCGTCAACACAAACTTTTCGCTAAGTTGGAAAAATGTGTTTTCAACGTGACTGAAGTTGAATTCTTGGGATTCACATTATCACCTGGCGGAGTGCGTATGGATTCAAAGAAGGTCGATGCAGTTCTCAAATGGCCATCACCATCCTCCGTAAAAGGTGTGCAAAGCATGTTAGGCTTTGCTAACTTTTACCGCAGGTTTATCCCCGAATTCTCTCGAATAGTCCAGCCCATCACTGCCTTGTTAAAGAAAAACAAACGTTTTGAATGGTCTACCGAGGCGGAACAAGCTTTCCAGGATTTGAAGACTAAATTTATCTCTGCACCAATCTTAAAACACCCTCGCCCCGAACTCCCCTACATCGTGGAAACTGATGCTTCAAGCCTTGCCATGGGGGCAGTTCTATCACAAAAGGACCCGGTAACCAATCAGTTGCATCCCGTGGCATTTTGGTCCCGCAAATTCTCGCCTCCTGAAATCAATTACACGATTACTGACAAGGAACTTCTGGCTATCAAGTCTGCCTTTGAGGCTTGGCGGCATTATCTGCTGGGGGCCCGACACACCGTTACTGTGATTACGGATCACCGAAACCTGCAATATTTGAAAACCGCAAAAGCCCAATCCTCTAGACAACTCCGTTGGGCATTATTCTTTGCCGAGTTTGACTTCATAATTACCTATCGACCTGGTACAAAAAACGGTAAAGCTGATGCCCTTTCTCGGATGGGAGTGGAAGAACACTTGATCAACCCTAAACCTGTACCAATCATTCCCGAACAAAGAATTCTGGGTGTAATCGCCACACAATCCATAGAGGAAGTTAAGGATAAAGCCAGGCAACTTGTAACTCCAGCAGACATACAGAATTGGCATCTGCAGGGAAAGGACTTTGCAGTAAAGGACAACTTATTGTATTTCCAAGAACGATTATACCTGCCCAGCACAGATTTACAGAAAAAAGTAATCTCTTGTTATCACGATTCTTTAATGGAAGGAATTCCCGGTATGGCCAAGACCTCAGAAAAGATCAAGCGCTACTTCTGGTGGCCGTCTTGGAAAAAAGATATCAGAGACTTTATAATGTCCTGTGGAGTATGCGCCCAAAACAAGAGTCAAAAGGAAAGACCAGCAGGCCTCTTACGCCCTATTGACATCCCACCTCACCCTTGGCATACGCTTTCTATGGACTTCATCACCGATCTACCTCCATGCTCCGGATACAATACGATTCTAGTAATCGTGGACTTATTCTCCAAGATGGCGCATTTCATTCCGCTCAAAGGCTTGCCAACAGCAGCAACTCTGGCCCGAGAATTTCTCGAAAACATCGTCCGACTGCACGGTTTTCCTTCGGTTCTAATTTCGGATCGAGGTAGTCAATTTATTTCTCATTTTTGGCGAAGTTGCTGTCGGTCGGCTCAAATTGATAAGAGACTATCAACCAGTCACCACCCTCAGACCGACGGACAAACCGAGAGGACCAATCAAACTCTGGAACAGTATTTACGCTGCATGCTGCAACAAACTGAAAAAACTTGGAAAGACATCCTTTGGATAGCCGAATATGCCTACAATAACTCTGTCCATTCGGGAACTGGGAAAACCCTGTTCTTTCTTTTGTACGGCAGTCACCCTCGAACCTCGGAGTTGGATCCCCTCCAAGATCTTGAAACACCAGCAGTAGACTACCTGCATTCTACAATCACCCAACCCTTTAAGGAAGCTGTTTCTCACCTTCAAAGGGCTAAAGAACAATACAAGAAAGGAGCAGATCAACATCGGAAGGAAGCCCCTCAATATCAAGTAGGGGATCAAGTCTGGTTATCCACCAAATATCTACCTCTAAAAGGGCCACGCACATTCAACCCAAGATACCTTGGTCCCTATTCCATCACTACCATAGTAAACCCAGTAGCGGTCAAGTTGGACTTGCTCCCGCACATGAAGATACATCCGGTCTTCCACGTCTCTCTATTAAAACCTGTGCAACCGCAAACCCGACTAACTAAATCTCCAAAACCTATCCTAGTTGATGGAGAACTCGAGTTTGAAGTCAAAAGCATTCTGGACTCCAAGATCTCCAAATCTAAACTATTTTACCTAATTGACTGGAAAGGCTACGGCCCCCAAGAGAGATCCTGGGAACCTGCTGAATATGTCCACGCTCCTCGCCTAATCAAAAGATTTCACCGAACATTTCCTGACAAGCCAAAACCCCCGGAGAAGCCCGGTTTGGGAGGGGCCTTGAGGGGGGGTACTGTCATGATCTCTGCTTCCAAAAGGTCATGGTTTTCCCAACTCCCTTGGAAGCAGATCCATAACCCAGGTTCCGAGTGCCAACCAGTCCCAATTGGGACCTTTTGGACCCAGTCCTGGCGCCAGTGGCACCAGGCTCATAAATATGCCCAGTCCCAGCGCTGGAAGCGCCGGGCTCATAATGCTTGGGTGGACTTACCTGCAGCAGACCATGCTGCTTACTTGCCTGCCAGTTGAGCCTCTGATCCTCTTCTGTTTGGAACTACTTTTCCTGTTGGGTGGGGCAGGAGCCACTCCCTAGGTTCAGAACACTGGAACTCTTCTGGAAAGCAGGAACTCTTTTCTTACCTAGGCGTGGCTGTGGAAGGAGACACCTAAGCACTACAGGAGGCTATTTAAACCACACCCGATGGATGAATCTTGCTTTGCGTTATTCTGCATCCTCTGCAGCAGAACGCTCATCGTGTCTTCTGCATCTGATCCTGGGCCTAAGGAAAAAGGCTTACCATCCTGAATCCAGTCTTCAGCAACACCTATAAAGACAAGAAAGAACAGGTTAGCATTACGGTCTTCAGTGACAGCTCTTCACTTACCTGGTCCATCGGCTGTCACCAACGCCTCGCGCTGCATTCCGGCATCTGAAAGACAAAGGCTTACCTACTCTTCGTGCGCTCCGGAGGTCTTCACACTGCATTCCGGCATCTGAAAGACAAAAGCTTACCAACTCTTCGCACGCTCCGGAGGCCTTCGGCGCTGCATCCCGCATCTGAAAGACAAAACAAGGTGCGTTTAAAGACATTGGGGAACTTTAATACTCACGTGCCATTACTCCTTTCCACATCTAACCCAGTGGGTATTCCGGCACCCTGCAGCCGCTCCGAACTTGTACCTGCAAAATAAAAAGACAGTTAGAGCGCATCGTGAAGCAGGCAACAAGCGCTTACTTACGTGCTTCCAGGCGCTTCTATTCATCACACGGGCTCCATCTTCAACTCACTTCAGCCCGTCATCCGCTATCGCCGGAACCCTGCAAAACAAGAGACATCATTACTAAAGACTTTAAAGACATTAGAATTACTCGAAACTTACCGTTCGTGCAGTAAACGACGGACAGCAGTCCTCTGAAGTCAAGAGGCCTGCTCCCCTTATCCAGTGAAGAAACTGGTTACAGCACCCTGCCCCGAGGCAGATGGAGAGCACGGCGTTCACTTACCTAAGGTGAGAGCGTTAACCTTTGGGGTTCTACAGGAGAAGAGAAAGGGAAGAAGAGAGAGACATTCAATAACCCAGTTCATTAATCCCATATTTTCTATCTGCAGACATCTTGCCCTTCGAGTCAGACATACAGTGCACAGAGGTCCAGCCCAAAGAGCCAGCCGTGTGTTACACATCACCTTTGAAGATACGGTATACGCCCAGTCAAGACCGGCGCCTCTACGGGAATCAGGTGAGCGTTACACCTCCTTTCCCTTCTCCCTTTTCCTATCTCCTCCCCTTACTTTCTTCTATGCACTTACTCTATCAGAATTGTCCCTGGACCTAATATGATAGCGACCTCGTCTGTTTCCTCCACCCTCCCATTACTGTTTTTTTTCCTCCCCACCACCCCTCCAGCACTATCTGAAATGTCGTCAGGCCTAGTATGATAGTCGCTTGTTTTGTTCCTCCCCTCCCTTTCTGCACCCCTCTCCCTCACCTTTTGTTTTTCTCCGGCTCTACCAGAAATGTCGTCAGGCCTAGTACGGTAGTTGCCTGTCTGTTTCCATTTCCTTCCCACTCTCCCCCTCACTTCCTTATCTATGTCTTAGCTCTTGCACTATCTGAAATGTCGTCAGGCCGAGTACGATAGTTAATTTCACATCCTTACTGTTCATGGCCTGTAAGAATGTGGTTGTATTTTCCCTTGTTCCATCCCTTGCCTTGAAGCGCTTTGAAACACATTGTGTATAGGCGCTATATAAATAAACAATCATATCATATCATATCATATCATTGAACAACATTGAACTTTGTCAGCACATTCCTCTCCGTTAGGAAAAATTCTCATAAATGTACTAATTCCCTTCTACCTTAGAGACCCCCGGCTCTTTTTGCTGGAATTTAGGACTTTTCATTTCTAACCTGCAGAGAGTGAGGCCTTTTTCCCACTCTCTTACTGTGTTTCTTTTGGTGTTTTGGAGTGTGACAAACTCCATTGGCATCCTCTTTTTACATTGTGTCACACATCACATTTAGTGCATTTAGATGTCTCTCAGATTTCCCGAAGGTTTAAATACCTTCTCTTGGTTAAACTATTGTTTCCAAGAGCATTGAAGTGAAATTGACTTTACTTACATTTGTAACTTTCTAGACCCAGCACACACTATCTTACAATAGGGTGCTGGAATGGTTAATTAATATCCCCTTTGTCTCATTTCTCATGTAACATTTTTATGTTACCCTTTCTACAATGAGTGGCTGGTGGCAGTGGTTTACTTTTTCCTACCATTGTGTGTTTCTACCGCGGGGTGCAATTGCAGCTGCAGAAAAGCACTCATGGGTGCCCCTTTTGTCAAAACAGCCCAGTCTTCTTTTTTTGCAATTTCTTGTTAGAAAGGTCCTTCCTGAGATTTACTCTGCACGCCAAGCCTGGTTTGGTCCCTTTGTTCATTTTGTCTTTGGCTGGGTTCACTGCTGAAGCCCGCCTCTGGCTCCATCGTGTCTGGCAGGGCAGGAAGTGAGTGAGGTGCCCGAAACTCCTTGTGCTTAATCCCCTTAGTTACAGGAATGCACCTAAAGGTGATTGGCCAGCCACCCTGCTGTGTGAGTGACAGCTAGGCTGCAAAAGTATGGGAGAAACCTGCATAAAAGCTGCTGTCTTTTGTTTGGAAACCAGAGTTGACCACTGGACGAAGGAATCCGAAGAAGAACTTGGAAGAGACACCTGTTGCAACTCCTGGACCGTTGCTTTGCTTGGTGAAGCCCTGCTGCAGTGCTGAAGCTCTGAATTTGCCTCGACTAGAGAAGCACTGCAAAGGACAACTTCTTCTCTTGGGTTGGTGGGACCAATGAACCCCAAAGCAAACTCGTCTGGACATCTTCTCAGAGCTGGCTGCACTTCCATTGCTACTGCAGGAACTGATTGCCAGGGAGAGGAACACCAGGATCGAGTGCATCATTTTTAAGTCGAACCTGAGCTCCAGGAAGATCCTCCGGACTCCCATGAAGCAGGACTGATTAAGCCTGAGCCACCTCAACAGAGTGCTGTACCCCAGATGCAAGGGAAGTCCATAAGGTATCCGAGAACCGCAGTGGTGCTATTCACGAGACACTGAACCGAGAAGTGCCGCTGATCTGAAGTTTGCCCATTGCTGCCACCGACCTTTAAAGCGTGGTGCAGGAGTCCCCAGACGTCCTCCCTCTTGTTCCCACGACTGAGGCCCAGGAACAACAGGATCTGCCATACTACAACTGGGTCAGAAGTAAGCTGGAACCAATTTCTTCAGACCTAAGGTACTGTAAACCAAGGGACACTTACCTCTTGTTGTGTAGCCTTGCTAGCTCTCAGTTGAGACTTGTCTTAGTTGCTCTTACAGAGTTGCTTGCAGCTTTGCCCCTCACAAGCCTCCCAGCTTGTGGCCCTACAGTGATTTATTTTCTACAAAGACATCTAAAACATTTTGCAATACGTTATACCTACCTACAAGAAGTGCTTCAGCTCACCTAGACTTTTGTTCAACTAACGTTGGCTGCTCTGGCTCCCTGAAAGACTCTTCTTACCTCGGACTTGTGCTTTAACTATCCCTCACCATAAGTAACACATTAGATAACCTGTGTAGCTGGGAAAGGGTTAATTTACTTTGCATTGGAGGGTTCAAAAAGTATTTACCTGCTTAAGAATATTTGTTAACCATTGTTTTATTCATCTTTATCTTTTGATACTAGTCTCAGTATTGTTCTAAATGTGCCAGTGATATATCAATGTCCACAGTTTCCTAGTTATTTAAGTCACCTCAGGGTGTAGGAAATGTCTGTGTGTCATCCCAAATGGGTATATACTGATTTAAAGAAACTGAGACTGTGTATTTAGAAGTATATATTTTTTGTGTTACATATATTTGTTCCCTTCTAAAGAAGGCTTATACAGCTGGCTGTTAAATTAATAAATAATTGTTTAATCACGAAACCTTGAGAGTGTTTATTTGAATACCTGTCATTGTGAATCTCTATGTTGTAACCCTACAGCTCACATTGATGCCTCTTGAGATAAGCATGGCTGCTCAGTCACTCTTCCAACTTGCGTAGTACATGCTTATACCAAAGGTTGGGTTAACTATTGCTAAGAGGACAAGGCTGGTGCAGTCTCCCACAGGGTACTGCATACAATCTTGCCTAACACTCTCCCATTTAATCCTAACTTCCGAGCCCCCCAGCTGAACACCACTTAGACCATGTCTGTACAGCATGGAGATACTTCTTTTCACCTCTGTATTGTTGGAAATGTATTATGTACATGTGTGCATAGATGACTCCTCAGGAAAGAACAGCAAAGTGACCTAAAAGCCAACCTCATGCAATGCTAGTGAGGTAATTGTAATAGCGTATCACCAACCAAAGTTCTGATATTGTCCCAAATTAACAAAGTGTCCCTCTACATACATGTGCCCCAGAGCCCGGACGCCTGCAGGACACCAGCTCTTCAATATAGCAGCATCTAAGGTGGGTGGCAACTTGGGCCCCCTCCCCACAAGGAAGTACGTTTATCGTAGGGTGCCTCCATTCCTTGCAGCCCAAGAAGCCTCCTCCACGCATCCCTCGTTGCCCCAACTGGGTCCATTGGATTATCAGAGATGTACATTCCACCCACCAATAATGGTTCCAGGGGGACCGTGCCTGCTGCCAGCCTTTCCAGTCTGACATGAGGAGGATCCCCACCCAGCTCGACCGTTCCAGTAGGTTTCATGGAACACCTGGGCAGCCAAGTAATACATTTCAAAGTGTGGCGCAGAGATGCCCCCCTCCTCCCAAGGGCATGCCATTGAGGATCATTTTATTCAAACTGGACCCTTGGCCCACACAAATGCAGTACACAGTGAGTTGAGTTCTTTAAAAAAGGGGCACTCTGGCCACATTGGTATATTGTGAAACATGTATAAGAACTTAGGTAATATCACCATCTTAAGCAAAAAATGTCCCCATTTTGGACACCGGTATCCGGCCCCTTGTTTGCAATTTGACCTTTCAGTGTGATATTTTTAAGAAATAATTACCCGTTGGAACAGGTGATAACGGCCCAGGTCAGAGTTAAAAAAGCACCGAGTATAGCAAGGGTCCCCGCTTCCGTTATCTCCCATTTCAGCCCTTGGCATGAGTGATTATTGCAATTAACACCCCGGTTTTCAAATCCGGAAACCCGGGGTTTTAAGAACAAAGTGGTTTCTTTCAAATGATTGGGACGCCTCGCATTGTACCGTGCATTGAAGGAAAATACTTGATGGCCGCCACAGTGCTGGAAGGCGGGGCTCTATACGGATTGTCACTGCCACAGTAAGCACGTAAGTGGGGCTGGGAGGGTGATTGGGGATAAATTAGTATTAACAGGAGGGGAGGATGGCCACCCAACCTGAGCCCTACCTCTCTATACGCCTCTGTCCTATGGTGTTACATTCCAGTAAAGGGTCCCTTACCAATGCAAGCTCCAGCCAGAACTCGCATCCTCTCCAGCGTGTTGGAGGGTTGTGCAAGTTGCACAAGCCTGAAGTTAGTTTCTTATTGGCCAGCTTCTATGAATTAGAACATGCAGTTGAACCACAATCAGTGATATTTTAATGATTTTATTTTATTGGTGTTTTATGAAGATGCAGCTTCCAACAGAATTCTTTCACAGCACAAATTATATAAGGTTGTTCCATTAACCTAATTCATGAAAGTGACAGTCAATTGTGGAACTGGACGGTGCACATCAAAACCTAAACCCATCAGGAGTTCTACTAGCTTCCTGAAACAAAGAGACTATTCATCGCTAGTTTTACTTTGTTTGAAGGCTAATTTACCAAGAAAACTATTTCTTTTTTTACATTGAAAATCTATATGAATGTAATGATATTAGAGAATGCACTGATCTTTCCCATTCAATCTACACACCAGCTTTATGCTGTACTCATAGTTGCCAAATGGTCCCAGGTAATGCGGCCTTCTGCCAGTTCTGTGTTTGCCCTTTGCATGCCTGAGCATGTTTTTTTATTTTACCATTGAATATGTAGGCCTACATGTCCCAGCAAGGAATGTGCACAACCAGGACTGAATGGCATATGGCCACTTGGCAGTTATGTGTGATCTCATCCCCAAACATACACAACCTTGGAATCTGTGACTATGTTTAAGGACTCTTAAAATAGCTATAGGTGAATAACCTTCAACTAATGTAGGAGGTGTATGCACACCGCCCTTTAATTTTCTTTATTGATCCCCTCCAGTTTGCATTCCTTATTGTTAATTTACTGCAGCTTCCCTATGTATGTATCCTCTTGCTTTTTCTGTTTTTCAATTCTCATCCATCTTTTCAATGTAACATTATCAAAGTAACACAATTATATTGCTGTCTACAAACATTGGGCCTCATCACGAGTTGGGCGGTAACGCCGGCGGTATTAACGCCGGCGGTATTAGCCCTACCGCCAACCCCCCGGCGCTATTAGCACCGGATCACGGGTTTGGCTGTAATGGAATTCCCCACAGAGCCCATTCGGGAATGCCCCATTGGGCTCAATGGGGAATTTTTGCGTTCTTACCGCCGGCGGTAATAGCGCACATTTTTGGCGGATTTCCCCCCAGCTCAGAGCTGGGGAGAAATCCGCCAAAGCCCTGATTTGGTGGACCCTTAAATCCGGCAGTAATAGCGCGACCGCCGGATTTAAGTGTTACCGCCAACTCGTGATGAGGCCGAATTGTGTTGGTGCGGCAGGTTGGTTTGTAAGGCAGTAGAAACGTATAAAAGGGAAGTAGTGTCTAGGACAACGTCTTGGAAGGTAGATGAACCACAAACATATGCACATGGATATACCCTTCTGTGTTCAAGCGCCCCCAAAATCTTAGCAATTAGGAATTTCTACTTGTTTGCAACTATAGCCCAACAATTGTAGCATTAATTCCTCTGCTGGTGTGAATGCACAACATAACAATGCCAATGTTGACCACCTGCTTGTGTGGACACAATATCCATGCTCCCCTCTCTATTGCCCTCCTTGAAACTGCACAGATGTGCTCTCCCGGCACAAATGTGTTTGACTCCATTGATACATTGTACTTTTTATAACAATGGAGTGGAATGTGACTGTGTTGCGCTGTCGACCGCACATAAAGTGTGTGCTAATTTCAGTTCCACTTTTGTGCCGTGCATATGCACCACATGCGCTGGGATTCCATAGATGCTTTATCCCTTGTAAAGTAGTGCTCAAGCACATCCAGTGGTGTCTGGCCTACAGGAAACCCTGGATAATTCCTAGTGGGGCTCTGCGAGTGATGTAATTTCACCAAAATGCCAGGGGTAGTGGAAGTGACATCACACAGCCCTTGACCTCCAATGTCATCACGGGAAGTGATGTCATTTGACCCCGCCCCCAAGTGACATCACGGAAAATGATGGCACACAACCTTCAGATGCGTCTAACACCCGTGTTTCCAGGTTCTCTCATTTCAGCCAGATATAATAACCGAGGCACAGGGGGAGGCGAGATTTGTCCACAATCACACATTTGGGGAATGTCATTTTTCAGATTCGACGTGGAGCCTTTATGCAAAACATCCATAATGCAGTACTTATAACAGGGTAACCGAAATCTGTAACGCAGGCTACAGCCAGTGTACGAAACATCTATAGATCAATGGACACATAAGTACTCGTTATCTGTGGCATTGATCTGTTAAACAAGCCAAAAAAAGCACTGACCTGGGGAGGTGTGCCCTGTCTGTTTACCCAATGAGCAAAATACTGTACGAACAAAGCCTGAAAATTAAATCATTGACCAGGATTTAGTATCAACAAAATTCCCTGGTTATAAATATTTCTATGAGTCAGCTACCACTAAGCTAGAAGAAACCTATTGTGCAGGTGTAAGCTGATGCCACCTGTCTCAGTGCGCATTTATGTATAAGTTATGTGACAAGCAATCACATGTTGTCCCCCCACAACCCAGAGCCAAACATAACACCTTAACATCCTAGGCTTTGATACATGACTTTTCTTCAATCTTTTTAACAGGGTGAGGTGTGGGGAGGAGGGTGCACTTCACTCAAAGATGGGGTTCAGTGCATCTACGGTTTTCAGAGCTCTATGTGCGAGGTTCGTTATTCAATGACCCCACTGGACCTTCCAGAAAGCTCTTTCCAAGAAGGAATTTTAGTGGGGAGGGGTGGGGTGGGCCACTCCATGGCTCTCTCACTGAGACTCCTTGTCTATTGCTTATTTTCTTAAAGGATTTTGCACCAGAGCAGGGTCCGGGTCGAGTTTGCGGCCCCTCTCAACCATTCACATCACACTTGAATGCATTCAAGGTGAGCAGAGCCCAATCAGTGGCATAGCACACAATTTGGGTCCCCCCGTGAGCCATGTTGAGGGCCCCTCCTCATGCTACTTAACAAAGAACAGGGCACGCCACACCCTGCGCCAGGTCCGGACCACCACGTGTCCACAATGTCCATGATGATTATGCTGCAGCAGGGGCATGTGCTACTCAAAGTGAAAGAAGTAAATATGTTTTTTAATCAAAGCTTGAATGTTCCACCTAGCGTAGAAAGAATTGGGCTGTGACTGGTCCCAAGATATTGTTGTTTTATTGGAGCGTGTAAATAGTTGACACAAATATATGATTGCGACCGAGCATAACGAGGGGGCCAAAACTAACAAAAACAGGTTTTGGCGGAGGGGAGGGATCAGGGAGATTCTTCCTCCTCCCATGAGAAAATGTTTTGAATAATGGGTTAAAATGGTGCGTTACACAGCACATTTTCTGTGAAAATCTGGGTAGAAAGCCAGATAGTTTGTAATTGGTTTTGTAGGGTGTTCGGTAGCTCATGGAAAAGGAGTACAATAGATGCAACTCACCAAAAGTGCACAAGCGCATTTCCCATTGCATTGTCATGCCGGTCCCTTCAATATATGTCAGTATACAAAACATTTTCATGCTGGCTGTGCCTATACATTTTCATGCTGGCTCCACCAACGGATGCTAGTATTCCCATATAAGAACCTACTCATGTCTGCTTTGAGCTGTCTTTTATAGTATTGTTAGTGGCACTAAGCACAAAGCTGCCTCGGCCAATATATGCCAGTACTCCTATGTAAGAAAATACTCCCGTTGGTTTGGCCATTAAAAGTGACTTATCACAATAAGAAAACATGTCCAAACTGGTTCCAAAGGAAGCCAGTATTGACCCATACAAACTCTTATCATCCTTGCTTTATCATGGATGCTCAGTTAATAAAAAGCCATGATACAGTAAGAAATATAAAGGCTGCTACCTCAAACCATCAGTCTAGCGAGGTAATACTACTTATCATGCTTGCTTTATCAAAGATGACGAGTAATACATGTCATGCCATAGTAAGCAATGGCTAGACTGGCTCTACCACACACATGAACTTGGTGTGGCCCGAAAATACCAGTAAAACATGCAAAGTCAATAAAGGATGTGTCAGAAATGCTCTAGTGATACACACACATATGCAGGCATCCCATTTCACCAACCCACATATCTCCTCTCACATTCATTCACACTGCATTCACCACACAGGCATGCACCCACCCACCCAGAACATTCACACCCACAATCACATTCATACCCATTCACACACCAGTCCCTCGCTCGTATACCTTCTCTCACATACACTTTCACTGGCATCCACTCACCCAGAACATTTACAGACACACGCACACACACACACGCACACACACACACACACACACACACACACATTCCTTCTCACTCACCCACCATTCATCCACCCATAAACCTCTCACAGCCACTTGCACTGCATTCTCCACACTATTACATTCCTACTCATTCACCCACTAATCACTGATCCATTCACCTACTCTCGTGACACGTACCCATCCAGAACATATCCATCCAGAACATTGAAACACACTATTACATTCATAGTCATTCACTCACCAGTCACTCACTCATACACCTTCTCTTACATCCACTCTCATTGCATTCTCTACACAGGTACATACTGACCTACCCAGAACATTCAAATACACACACTATCGTATTTCATCTCATTCACCCACCACTCACTGACCCTTAGTACATATATACATCTGACATGCACGTCACACATGAAAAATACACATCACATTAAAAAAGCCTTCTTACCTGTTTTTCCAGCTTTGGTCTGTCACTCCAGGCATACCTCAGCTCCTCCGTGCTGCTCACAAACAGGAACCAGGAAGCCATGAGAGCTTCCTTGTTCCTGTATATGAGCCAGAGGAGAAGGGGTTGGAGCGGAACGTGGCATGCGACATGTGGCACATGTCAAGGTCAGCTCCAACCCCTACTGAGAGCTTCCTTCTTGTGCTCATCTTTATGGGTGAAGACTGTGCTGCAGCACCCCCACACCTGGTGTGGCGGGGGGCACTACACCAGGAACTTCAGTTAAAAAAAAGAAAACCCCCAAATGATGTCCCTGGGCTCTGCACCACAGTCCTCTTTCGTGAGAGAACCCTCATTTTGTGCTCCTCTTACCCTCTCTCACATGCACCCTGTCACTTTCCTTCATTCTCTCCTCATCTGCCACATCACATTGTCCATTTTTTCTTATGTTCAACTACTTTTTTATCCCCATATAGGAACAAATGTGCTTTAAAATTCACTATTTGAACCCCTTTTTCCTAAAGGTCTGGTGGCAGAACCCTCCAAACACTAATTAGGAGGGTTGGGCTTTTTTGTACAGTGAACTATGGGGCAACATTTGGTTGCCAGCCCATCCATGAGCACATCGAACCCCATTATCTTGGGGACAAGATTGTTGATAATGTATATATGGTTGCAAGAACAAGAATGAATGAAGAAGAGTGTAACAACTTTTCATATGGTCTTTGTCGCAGGGTCTGGTCTGCGTTTTTAGAAGCAAGCAATACAAGCCAAAGAAATGGAGGTGACTCCTCTCCAGAATGTCACCTGACACTGCTGCAAGAGAGCGTTTTGGAAATGATGGACATTTGCAGTTTGGTCCCACACAACTGTTGCCTTTTGAGTTTACCAAGAAACCAATTGTTTACACGTTGCTGTCCCTTCGTTATCCCTGGACTACTGCCACTCTGCAGAATGTAGTGGCATGTTCTGAACCTGAAAGTTTGCATAGCAGTGATATGTGTAAAGGGGGTGAGGTCGGGAAGTTTGACAGATACGTGCTCCCGAGGGCCTGTTCGCCTGGGTATACTGTTGGGATGTCACGGTGCCTGCTTGGATGGATTTCCAGAAGAGCCCTACATTTGTACTTATGTAAATTGAGTGGTTTTCATATTGGTGCTAAGCCATGCCCCCTTGTTCAACAACTGCTTATTTAACCTGCAAGCTATGCTCATCCTTGCGTGCGCATCCCGGAGTGCCCCCGAGTGCCTGTTTGTAGTTATGTAAATTTAGTGGTTTTCATCTTGGTGGTAAGCCAAGCCCCCTGTTTAACAATTGCCTATTTAACCAGGGTGCGGCGCGCATCCACGCGCGCCCATCCGCGCGCGCCCATCACTGAGTGCCCCTCAGTGGCTGTTCGCCTGGATATACTTTTGGGAGGTCACAGGGCCTGCTTGGACAGATTTCCATACATACGGAGAAGAGCCCTGCATTTGTACTTATGTGTACGTGGACTATGCACAGACTTAAAAGTAACACCTTTCTCTAATGTTTGCATTATTATTTATACTTATTTTTGTCTTTCTCGGCAGAAATTGAGCAGTTTTCATCTTGGCGCTAAGCCATGCTCCCTTGTTCAACAACTGCCTATTTAACAGTGGAGCCGCGCACATCCCGGCGTGCCAACGAGTGCCTGTTCGCTTGCTCGAAGTGGTCACAGGTGCTTTGTGGGTTTTATAATTTGGTAAACTCCTCTTTTTTTTATCTTTCGGTTGCATTGCTGTATTGCTAGGCCGCGTTTTAGTGATGACCGGCTGTATGAAACCAAACACATGCAACAGGAAAAATAAATAACTAAGGCCTGGGATGTATGAGGATATATTAGCTGCCTCCTTGTCTTTACACTGATCAAAACACTTTCACAAGAGTAATTGCACTCTCTCTTCCTTTATTTCCCCCTTCCGTGGCCGCTTTAAAATCAGGGATTACTGATCAACGAGGAGGGGAAGTGTCGCCTCTGCTTCTGGGCGGATGGTGGCAATTGTGTTGATGTTGCTGTCAGCCAGCAGGTGGTGCGCCTAGAGATCAGTGCGGATCAGTCCTTCTTGGACACGCCGCCGGTATTTCTGATGGGGGAGGTGTCACTTTTGGCAATATCCTAGCTGGGGATGGAGGGACCCAGGCTGCTATTCTCACGCAGTTTAGGGAACACACTAAATGTTTACATGCAATCACAATCTTTTTAGTGAATCTGCAAAGTACAATGAAGATGAAAGTACTATACGCCCTGATATCGAGTCTGCCAACAACTCCACGGATGAATCAGGGATACTGGAGGGTTCATCTGAAGCTCCAGGGGAAACTAAGGGAAGTAACCCAGGTAAAAATACCAAAAATAATGCAACCTCAAACAATCCATTAGACATGACAAGTAGAGTGGCTCGACGCACTCTCTTAATCAGTCTCATAAGGGGAATAAAAAGAATAAAACAAAATAATTGGATTTTGGGAGGGTCGCAAGTAGGCCTCCTAGAAATACCTGCATAACTGTGTTAGGGGGGAGGGGGTGGACTTCCAGGAAACTGGGACGGGGCTTGCTTCATCTGGTGACAAAGAGGACTGTATTGAAATTTCTCTCAAAGAATCTAGCAATATTAGGGGTGGAAGGGGTCCACTCTTAAGGAATGACAGTAATATTCAGAGCGAGAGTGTGCTTGCCACTAACACCTTAACTGAGGCAATGCAACACAAATGCACTAAAGGGGAACAACAGAAAGCTAATGTGGGCAAGGCTTTTTAAATCCTACCTCAGGTAAGGGATTGTATCACTTATTATTATTTTTTTTTTATTGAAACTTCAGCTATAAGATCACAACTTAAAAAAATTCGGTCAAGCATAACTTTTGTTACATAAAAGAAAATCTAAACATCTGAAAACTTCTTACACCCAGCCATCAAAAAAACATTAACAAAATGACATTGTGTCATGTTTCCACGCAATATCTAGGTTGTTTTGGACTGAAGGAATGCATAAACCTGCAAGGATCGGGTCCAGTTATCAGGTAAAGTCTTGATCAGCAGTTCGAGTGCTAATAAACTTAAACAACTGGATTCAAATTCTATAAGTGTCAATGCTAGAAAAAAGGGGAATTAGTTAGCTAAGCCTCGAAACGCAAGCAAAAAGTTGACAACAGCACATGTTATTTGTATATCATGTCCGGCAATCACACGGCCCCACCAGTTTGCCATGTCACCGTCAAGTGGGGCATATTTCCCAAGATGGCATTGTCGTTGAATATTTAGCCCTGAGCATGCCGTCACCAGATGTTGTGACGATTCTATGGCGTCAAAGCAAAATTGACAGATGTTATCTATGGTATCCTTGTTCCTGCGTTGCCACAGCATTTCTTTAGTCTGAATAGCATTTAGCCCGAACTTCAAAAAATGTTCACGGTAATGTGAATCAGGACATTTTACCAAATATCTACAAGGTTTGTTCAACTTGTGAACACTAGTTTCTGATGTCAGTGTGGATTTCAATGTGCTTCGATGATCTACGCTGCAAATCCAAGACCAATTTTCAAATTTCTTTTTTGCCAACTGTGGCAAATTAATTAGATCGTCGATTGATATGTTCGCATTGGTTAGCTGGTTGGCCAGGCCTTGTTTCCAGGCATCCAGCAGTTGATTATTGGCGGCTTCATGTTTCCCAACTAGAATTTGGTAAGCAGGTCTTGGTGCAGCAACGCACATTTTCCTCCATGCGCACAGTGATTTCCAAATTACCACAGAATGTAGGGAATTCAGAGATAATTCATAACGGATCGCAATAATGGATACGTAGTTTGGGAGTCTTAGAGCGCGCCTCCAGAATATTGCTTCAAGTTTGTGCCACGTCTGTTCATCCAAATTCCAGTCGGCCTCAGCACCAAAGGCAATTACTGGAATTACTTTTTGGACATAGAATGTCAAAACTGGAGACAGACTGAATTTTCCATATTCGCTGTTAATCTTGGCTCCTTGAATTGCAAACTGGTTCATCCGTGCAATTAGATCTTGCCTCCAATAATCTTCGTTTACAGAGTTATTAAACATGACGCCTAAATAGCGAATAGACTTCACTGTTGACAAGATTTTATTTTGATAGTCCATTTAAAGGCTTTGTCTTTACGAGATGTTATTGAACCAATAGCCATTATTTTGGTTTTGTCGACATTCAGTTTCAGATCGTATTGTTTTAGATAGTCGCTGAGGTTGCTCAGCAGCCGTTGAAGGCCAATCTGGGTGCGGTCAATTAAAACAAGATCATCTGCATATGCTATGCATTTTATTGGAGTGTTATTGATTTTAGGAGAAAAACACTGAACCTGGTTCAAGCTGGCTGGAACATCTGCAATAAAGAGCTTAAAGAGCTCAGCTGCCATTGGGCAGCCTTGCTTCACTCCTCTATGTGTAAACATTTTTGGTGACAGGTCGCCTTGGTTATTTAGCCGTATTTGCATTGATGTGCCCGAGTGTAAGGCTTGTATCGGCTCTAATATGGATCTCGGGCAGTTCCAGTTTTTTAATGTTGTCCAGAGCAGCTCACGGTTGATCATGTCAAATGCTTGACGTAGATCAATAAAGGCAAAGAATAGTTTTTTTCCTGTCTTCAAGGTTTCCAGCTTTAAGATGGTTAGTATAAGTAAATTGACATCAACACCCACTCCCTTAGTAAAACCTGTTTGTATGATGTCCAAAATGTTTGCGTTTGAAGCCTATGCGTCTAGTTTTTGATGTAGGTGCGAACCCAGGATTTTTCCAATAGTGTCCAGGAGGGCAATCGGGCGATAGTTGGTTGGTGTCGCTCGATTGCCCCGCTTGAATATTGGAACCACGATTGCCTCCAGCTATGAATCAGGCATTTGTTTTATTGTTTGTATCGTTTTTAGCAAGGCTTCAATCAAGATGGCCCATTTCCGAGCATGTTTTTTCAACATGATATTGGTGATCATGTCGGGACCTGCGGCATGAGAGTTCTTCAAGGTCTTAATCATGTTTTCTATTTCAAGAACAGACATCGTCACCTCCCAAACAGATCCGGATAGCTTTGTATCCGTTTGACGTTCTTCTTGGGGCCGCTGATAAACGTCAGAGAAGTGCTCTACCCAGGTTGCACTGTTTATTTCGTTAGATATATACGCCGAGCATCGAGAGTTACCAGAGTTTAAGATGTCCCATATCTGACGGGTGTTTTTGGTCACCAGTATTTTCATCATTAATTCGGCCTTGTTTTGTTGAATAATCATCTTATGAGATTTCAGCCAGTTACGATACACCTGGCGCCTTTGTTTAATTTCTTTTCTTATCTTCTCTGTGTTGTTGGAGGAGCTGGAGAGCCTTTTCAGCAGTCTTATGTCGGCTCTCATCATTTTCTTTTGATCGGAGATGATTGTACTTGCCATATGTTTATGGGACATTCCCATTGATCTTGCTGCAACTATGGTGGACTTCATTTTGCTAACCAATGGCGCATAGTTGACATTTTGATCTTCATAAAGATTACAAAACTGTGCACTCAATAATTGGAGTTTAGGACCATTTATTCTCAAGCGGTTGCCCGCAGCATTAACTGAAATGGGGATTTCATAATGTCCTTCTGAGAATGACCACGCAATCGTGCAAGAAAAGCGTAAGAGGTCATGATCGCTGTTACGCATTTTCTCAACATTGAAATTGGTTATCTTGTCCACCATGTTTTGAGACACCCAAAAGTAATCCAGGACACTGTGAGATGTGTCACGATGCCAGGTTGCAGATGGGGGCACATCACCCTTGACATTTCCATTCACCAAATGGCAATTTCGATTTTGAAGGGCCTTCGTC
The DNA here is from genome assembly GCF_040938575.1 of Ambystoma mexicanum. NCBI lineage: Eukaryota > Metazoa > Chordata > Amphibia > Caudata > Ambystomatidae > Ambystoma > Ambystoma mexicanum. The sequence goes on from NC_090923.1 coordinate 524,488,136, forward strand.
CATGCCTTACTTCGGCTAGAAAGCTCGTGTTCGGCCAGTGGTAAATATAACTGCCGGATGAAGTCAAAGCCAAACCAAGAGCAATTAAGATCCCCACAGCAAATTATAGACACATTTTTGTATATTATGACAGCATTGTCTATGAGACTAGTAATGGCCTTTAAAAAAAGAACTGTGCTGATTTTATGAGGATTCCAGTATCCATTGATGATCAGAAGATTTTGCCGATCTTCTATAGTACCTCGAGTTGTTTGCATGATAATCCCCTGAATGAAAGAATTTGGATTGGAGACTTCCAAAGTTTTCCAGTAATTAGTGACTTTGATCATTGTAAGTAGCCCAGAATAGGGGCGACCTTGTAGGTTTTTTACTGCGGGGTTTAAATGAACTTCATAGCCATCTCTCATTGGAGCCTCAGCAAGCCACGTTTCTTGTAAACAGATTACAGCCACTCGTTGAAGATCCGCGTCAAAGTTGTTAAAAAGATGCGTGAACCCTCTCGTGTTCCATGATAGGAACTCGCACCAGGGTTCACGGCCAGTTGGTCATGGCTATTGTCTCATGTCACGGGAACGTGAGTTTTGGTTATCCCATTTTGACTTTCGGCTACTCTGGAGATTTTGATTGTGCCTTGATGAAATTTCAGCAAGCGACTGCCTTAGCTCATTACAGCTTATAGTGGCGTTGGTCTTTGATGGTGGCGTAAGATTGCAAACATTGGAACTCTTTGTCTGTGCCGGAGGTTCGATTGAGATGTCGAAACCAAAAGCCAGTAGCTCGTCAGAGGCGCGCATGATGGTATTGGGAACAGAGGCGGAAGCAATGTGCAAAATAACCTGATCAGCCGTACGTTCTGTTGGATATTCGACAATCTTGATGTCGGATGATTCAATTGTGCGTAGTATTGGAATACATTTGAATAGTCTCATCACATTAGCACGGTTTAGATTGACGTCATTGTCATCATCTTGAATATTTTGAAGGCGCAGTTTCCCAGTTTGGGCAATTGAAGAAGAAGAGAGAGTTTGATGAGCTCTGGACACGTAGTGCACCTTCTTACTTTGTTGATTTTGGGTACATTTAGGGTTCCATCTTGATGGATGTTGAATTGGATGCACACGTTGTTCTCGAGCTCTAGGATCTTCATTTCCAACACGAAGAGAGAGAACCGCAGGCTTGGACCTTTCATTTATGTTAAGTTTTGACGGACCCTGGACATCGGGTGGGAGGACATGTGAGTCATCATTTTCACTCGCATTATGTCTCTCAAGTAGGGCATCCCGGAGTGAATAAGTAGAAAGATCACAAAGGTCTATTTCAGAGCTAGTGTCTATGCGCTCAACTGTCCCACTCTCAGACTCTGTTCTTCGCCTTTTGTTTGCAAGGCGAGTCGGGACGCAAGTTGGTCTTATATCTTTCACTGATGGGGCAGAGATTTTGGCCACAAACTCTTCTGGTTGGGCTGTTCGAGTGAACAGCCCCAACTTTTTCGGCGATGATAAATTTCTGATACATTTCTTTACTTTCGATTTATCAATTGCAGCACGAGGACGTTTAAGATTGGGCTTATTAGAGACCCGTGAGCTCTTCGCAGTTTGTGAGGTTTTGGTTAATGGATCGAACTGAGACGCAGTTATAGATTTCGCAGTTCCCGTGAAAATGCCAAATGAGTTAGACGAACACTGCAGAACTGAAAACACAGAGACCTGTCTCTTGTCTTTTGATAGAATTACTGCTGACTGTTCCGCGTTAGAAGGTGCTCCTTTTGGACTCTTACTTAGAGTAGGGATTTCCTTCTCGGTGTTGTCCTTGCTATTTTTTAAATTTTTTTGAGGCTCATCAGAGTGCGGCTGTCAGCCTGGAAAATTAGGAGACGGAATTGGTTGGTTGGGTTGCCCATTTTGAGACACATTCAAGGATGCCGGAGACGTAATATCCGAGCTAGGTTTTTGCCTGGCCGACGAGTTTGAGAGATCGTCTGTCGCACATTCGATTTTAGACTCTGTTGTTCGCTGCCCTAACGTTTTAGCAGTTAGTGGATTTTGCGGTACTGAGTTGGAGGAGGCAACATCAACGTTATGCCGCATCCACTTTAGGGCATCCAATAGTCCTTCCGACAAGGTGTCGTTTTGGCAGTGGTGACGTGCAGCTAAGTCAGTTAGACGTTCCTGCCACCGAGTGGTAAGATCAGCTTCTCTCGAGATCTGATTTTTAAGAAAATTATTAAAGTTTTCGGTTTTCACCATTTTGTCGGATAAGGCTGCAATTAGAGCTGTCTGGTCTTTTAAAGCATCATGGATCGATTCATAAAGTTTTGTAAAGGGAATCATCGCCATTGAGGTTGCAGCAAGCACATTGTTGTACAACTGTGTGGCGGCTGCAGTCGAAAGACTAGATTTTTGGGATGACGATGAGGAGCCATCAGTACAAAAGTGTAGGCTCGAGGAAGTGTCCTCATGTGATGATGGTTGGATGCTCGATTGAGCTTTTTTCGAGTGATCAGGCAGTTGTTTCTTCAACAAGGAAGCGCTAGCTCTGGGAGTGCTTGAAGATGCTAAGTTGATTATTCGACGACCTTCGACCACACTGTTATTTGAAGATACATTCTGATTTGTTTCAGGGTCTCCATTGGCAGAGCCAGGGGAGTGGTTAGTCAGGTTGATTCCTTCAACATTTGATGGGGAGTGGTCTTGCCGAGGATGATTTCCCGGAGTGACCAAGTCAGTTGATTCGGTTGGATTGATCTGTTGCAATGGCCGAAGACACGATTGATGACGTTGATCATAATATGTTATTAACCTTTGCTTTGCAGTGGCATAGTCGGCATCAAGTTGTGCCATCAGGCGCAATTCACGTCCTTCAATACTGAAACTTCTACTGTTTTTTCCAATATTGACATTTTTTGCTACTGTGTTTAACTTATTGATCTTGATAGGTAACTCAGATTGGACTTCTTTGGGATGACCATTTTTTTGCCCTTTAGAAATTAGTGGGAGAAGGTCAAGATCTTGATGATTAACAGGTTTTGAAGGTTCCTATCGAATGTTCACGTCGGGTATTGGTCTAAATGTGTTATGAGTCTTTTTCCTTGTCGCAGAAGGTGTAATCGGCGTTATATTTGAAATAGTACAGTCCAATCGGAGCACAAGATTTACTAGTGTTTTGTGTGATCATTGGGGTGCCATCATTTGACGACAGGGTAGTTAATGGAACCAATATTGCTGACGTGTCGGGGGAAATAGGCAAAGTTTCACTCAGGTCGGATGTTACAGGTCTGCCGGTTGCAGCACTAGAAGTGGCTGTGTGAGAAGAATGAAGTTCGTCTGAGATATTCACAATTGGGGGTTCGGCTTCAATCATTTCGACATCCGTCAGATCAAAGGGTGAGTAAATAACTTCTGGGCTAGTTGCCGAAAGAGGTATGTGCACGATGTTTTCCTGCGAAGGTAAGGTGGAAAGCCGTGCAACTGGTGTAACTAGAGTTAAATTCCCCTTGTACTCAACAGTCCCATTTTGCTTTATAGTTTCAAAAGTGCTTTAGTGCTGTTTTTAGTGCTGTTGCTAATACTGGAGACAAGCGGGCAGGAGAAGAAGGAATTGAATCAATCGGGTCAGCCACCCAAGGGTGCTCGTCGCAGGGCTCATGTGGCTGTAATTGCATGTGAGTGACGGGAACTTTGTTTGGAATGTTTGTTTCATTGTGTTCAATAAGTTCGTTTGCTTCAGCCGCTACAAGAGGCAAATGTGCGGGTGATGACGAGCTTCTGTCATCGGATGTTGGATGCGTGGGTGAGAGAGGGGGGGAACGCAGTCGTCTCCACTGGGCCAGAAAGCCCATCACCCCGCTCACTTACCTGAGCCGTTTGGGAACCGGTCGCCGCTTTCATTGCGGTCCACGGATTTAACATCCGCCGATGCTGGAGCGTTTTCCTCCTGGTCTGTGGCCCTGAGTTTGCGGTCATCAAGGGCACCGCTCTCCGCTCTCCAGCCAAACAGCCTAACAGCACCAGCCCTTACGCCGCGAGGGTGGTTTGGCCAGCAATTTATGCTCTGATGCGGTCACGTGATACATCACGTGCGCGTGATAAGCCCTGCCTCCTCCAGGAAGCAGAGAGCAGCAAGAGCTCCTGCTCGCAATGCTGCGGGCTCACAAAGTTACAAACAGCCTTCACGAACGTTCGATTTCCAAATCGCACTTTCACTGGTAGCAGGTACTCGCCCCTCGGGCGGTTTGGCCAGCAATTTATGTTCTGATGCGGTCACGTGATACATCACGGGCGCGTGATAAGCCCCGCCTCCTCCAGGAAGCAGAGAGCAGCAAGAGCTCCTGCTCGCAATGCTGCGGGCTCACAAAGTTACAAACAGCCTTCACGAACGCTCGATTTCCAAATCGCACTTTCACTGGTAGCACTTATTTTCAAAAAACATTGACACAGATCAGAGTAATAACCTGGACAAGATTGTACGTAGCATTGAGACTGCCATCCCTACTGTCGAAAGAGGTGTGGTGGTATCACTTTAACCTAATGAAGAGTTTACTTTGCAGCACAACAAAACACTGGGTAACATTGATACTCAAGTGATACTGGAGTGGCAATGCCACTGGGGTAGGTGGATCACCAGCACTGAGTAGATCTCTAGAAAAGGAGATCTCGAGTATTGACATTGCCAGCAATAGTCAGCTCTAAGAATCACTGGTGAGGACCACTCTAACTAAAATGTTGGCACAAAGGCCAGGGATCATGCTGTCTGATCGTCTCCAGGATCCTAGTAAGGCTCAGCCCGACCTAAAAGAGGCTAAGGTGATTTCCCGGAATGATTTGTACGTTCCCAAATCCCCTATTGATGCATGAAGAAGCCTGAGGGTGGGCAGTAAGGAGCTTCGGGGGGGAAAGTCGACAGACGTTAAAATCTAGACCAGTAGTTCTAAAATATGGGAGAGGTCAGAGATTCCAGATAAAGAAGGGGAAGCCTCGAGGAAAGCTAGTTATGCAGCTGTGGGTAGCGGTAATGCTTGGAATTTGATGGCACCAAAGTCACTATTTAATAGTGACCTAAATTAAGTGCCTTGGAGACAACTTACGTATCTAGATGATCCTAGTGTTATTTTACACTATATGTTCAGCTATGGTGGTCCAGATTTGTTGAACAGATGGAGAGTTATAGCTCTCCTAAATGAAATCCCCAGTCTTAGATTAATATCCTCGGTGGACATCAAATTGGTGGATTTTATCCATCCGGATCGATACAACCATGTATGCTTGGGTTTGCATTCCCATTCAGTCCATGAAGCCCTATTGTCTGAGGTAAACCACTTCAACAAGTTGGTTGTGATATTCTAAACTTCAGTTCAGGTTTTTCTAACGTACAACACGGGCGACTCTTGGAGGGAACAAAAATAGTGAAGCAGGATGGGGTGGTGTGTTACAGGGACGGGAGGTCACAATTGGGAGACCAGCAAGACTACAATTGGAGGTCGTTAGCTCTTAGTCTAAGAGACTCCATATCCCAACTGCAAGCATTAAAAACAAACCTTTAGCCACTATAACACTGTTTCCTTGATTTCATGAAATTCAAGAGGCTCTATTCATTTACGCACCTCCCCGGAACTATGCTTTTTGTTAGCCCGGCACTCTATTTTTTGCATCCAGGAAACATGGATGACTAGCTCGCAGTCAATAGATGGCTTCGTAGTTCGGACAGAACTTGCCATAAAGGGCCCTAGAAGGAGGCCTTCAGGGGGCCTGTTAGTTGCCATAAAAAATGGGTCTGACATCGAAGTAAAAGAAAGTGTACATGTGTCCAAAGGTGTCTTGGCTGTGCTGTTGGAGCTAAAAGCATATTCCCCTCCTCACTTCATTCTGCTTTTAAACATTTATTGGAATTCTGCATCTAACCTACTGGATACAATTGGGAAAATAAACTTTTTGATAGAAGACTGGATGGTTACTACCCCCAGGTTTGCAGATCATAGTTGCTGGTGATCTAAATGCTGAAATCAGCAAGGGGTCGCTATTGAGAAGAGTTTAGGTCTTCTGACCCCTCTCTACACTAATCATCAAAATATTATAGAGGGAGATCCCCCGGGATGTAACAGGAAGAAACTACAAGGTCATTTTTGAGATGACCTGTTTCCGAATTGGGCCCTGTCTCCAGTTAATGCCCTCTTGGACGCCACCGCCGACTCTACGACATGGTGTGATGGAAATCGCTCCTCCACTAGTGATTACATTTTCGTGTCAAAAGCCTTACTCGATGTGGTTCAGACTTCAGCATAAAAAACAACAAGCTAAGTGATCATAAGATGTTGGAAGTCGTTTTATTAATGCCCGCTGTACGGGCAGCCAGAACATTACACACTATTCCCTTAATGGTGAACAGCTCCAACTCTAGAATAGTTTAGCATGAAGGGAATGTGCAGAGATTCAACTCGATATTTCTGTAGGATTTCAGTTCCACTACAATTGAAACAACGCTTACATTATGCACACATGTTCACTTTGGTCCCTGTGTGGCCTTAAAGCAGTGCCATAAAGAAATTCCTCATTTTTTTAAAAATCTAGTCTAACATGGGAGATGAAAAAGGAGGGGGTCAAGAGGGAAAAATAAAAGTTGAAAAATTGGATAAAGGGTCATAGGATATACATGCATCAAAATGATAGTGAGTGAATGTTCGCAGCATTAAAAGATGGCAATTCTAGGCAATTTTGGGTCTTGGTGAAATCAATGCTATCCGTTCAAGCTTCGTTTCAAACCAATGCCATCTCAGAGGAGGTTTGGGCGGGACATTTTAGTATGCTCTATAAATCTAAGTCTGAGTTGAATTTTGGCCTGGACCTGAAAAAAAATTGTCTGTGTGAACTTGAGCTCACTGTTGCACAGATGAAGAACTTTATTGACAAAACCAGCTCCTCAAGAGCTGCGGGCCCAATCATCTTACAAATGTAACTTTGAAAAGGAACTCAGATATGTGGATGAAGCGCCAGCCGCCCCCTACAGGTCCGGTATCGCCTGGGTTTGCCACCATTTTATCGCTATTGCTGCCATCTGGGATGGAAAGGAGTACTGGAGTATGCGCACTGTACCGCGTCCATGCTCCCCTTGTTAAAATCAAATCCGCATAGACACGCCCTTTTCGTCACACATTTTATTGACCTTGTCCACCATTGGGTCACGCTGGTATCATTAATGCTTCTCTGAAATGCCTTCTGGGGTGAGTGCCCACTATCCCCAGGGTGCACCGCATGCTGAATATAGAGTGGTAGTACACATATTATAGATGAAAGGCCTCTACGCCCTCCTTTACAGCGCCTTTATCCAGAAATTGAAGCACATGCCTCTCAGTAAGGTCGCCAGTGGCTAGTTAGGGAGACCAGTGGAAGCATCAGCAGTCGCGCTGCGTGCTGAAGAAAGGCGGCAGCCCACAAAATCCTCTCGGATTAAGTATGCAGGCAGAGCTGGCTCATCCCCACTTCTCACCTGCTGGGCCGGTAGTGTAGACGTCTGGCCCCAGCATGCCACACAGCACAGGAGTGCAGTGAGCGCCAGAGGCCCGTACAAGCGGGGTATCGAGCAGGTCTCTCACACGCCACCATCCTGATGGCTCATATGCAGTGATGAGGCGCCTCAGATCAGAGCACTGCCTATGCAGACATCGACACAGTGGCCTCTGAGAGTTTGCCCGGCAGCAGCGCAACGGTCGCCGAAGCTGCGTCACACGCGGGTCTGTGTTGCATGTGAACCCCTCCTGGGAGCATGGTAGCTCCCAGGATGTTGTAATGGGTCACGTGGCAGTAGCCACGCGACCAACACAATAAAAGAGGCGAGCCGCTTCCGGCTCGCCAGTCACTCCCATTCTGGCTCCAGCGTCGTCCCTGTTCTGCACCAGGCTGGTGCTGCGCTGTTGGTGCTGGGCCCACGGATGGGGCCCAGCTTAAGGACGGTGCCCCTGCCGGGCAACGCCGTCCGGACGGTGCCCCTGCCGGGCAACGCCGTCCGGACGGTGCCCCTGCCGGGCAACGCCGTCCCTGTGGGTCCCCCAGCCATGTGAGGCGGGTTGGGGATGCGACCCCGGCCTGGGTGCCCCCAGAGCCGGGGCCGCGGTGGCCAGGTGGACCTGGCCACGTGTGTGGAGCTCCGGTGTCCCGGCGCGGGTGGGATGAGCCCCCACCCCTGAGTACGCGGCATGGGCGCCGCCAAGTGTCTATGTTGTCGGGTGCCACCCGACCCGAGTACGGGGCTGGCCGGTGATCCGGAGCAGCCCCCACAACAATGGCGACGAGGAAGTCGTCCCCGTGTGCCTGGAAGACGCATGCGGTGGCGGGCCCGTATACGACAGGGCCCGCAATGGAAGGTTGGCAGGCTGCCCGCCCATCCCCCCGACAGAGACGGAACGGGTCGGCGGCTGTGCCGCGTGGAGGGATGCGGGCCCATCTCCAACGGGGCCCGCCAAGAGGAGTTTGCGGCCGGGCCACAACGAAGGGAGGTGGCCCCGAGAAGCGCAGCTGTTTGTTTCCCCGCAGGGAGGAAGATGTGCGGCGGTGGCTGCGTGAGCTGCTGCCCCCCCCCTCCCATCTGGGGGGAGGACTGGCCCAAGGAAGGAAAAGGTCCGCGGCGTCGGCCGCATATTCGGGGGAGGCCGTCTTTCCCCTTCCCCCAGAGAGGGGAGCGACAGTGTCCTGCGGCGTCGGCCACATAGAGAAGGAGGCGGGCCCAACACCAGCTGGGCCCGCAAGGAAAACATGGTGGGCGAGCGGCCCGCCCGTCCCCGGAGGGACCCGGAAGATGTTCGCAGCATAGGCCGCGTGGGTGGCTGCACCCCTCCCCCACCACCAACAGGAAGGGAGAGGGCGCCCGCGAGCGGTGCAGTGGAGGACCAGCACACGCGGTGTCGCCGGATGGAGAGGCGAGCGGCCCCTCCCCCAGCATGCCAGCTGGCCGCCCACCACAGCGCGGCTGCCCCCATCGGCCCGCAGAAGAGGGACACATGAGGCGGGCCCAAAACCAGTTGGGCCCGCGCAAAAAAAAAAAAAAGATGTTGCAGGCCCGATTCCAACGGGGCCTGCAAATGAGAAGAACAAAGGGAGGCGGCCTGTGTGCGAGCCCCGCACGTTTCCCATCCTGGGGTGGGAGCTGCATTTCCCCCCACTGTCAGGAGCCGCACGCGATGGTCTCTGCCCTGCCACAATGAAGAGCGGCGCACATCGCCGCATGGGGAAACGGGTGCGGGCCCGACTCCAACTGGGCCCGCGAACGAAATAAGACCGGTGCCGCCCCCCTGCCCCGCTGTGAGGAGGAAGGTGCGGCTCTGCCGCAACAAAGAAGTGAAGCCGTCGGCCCCTCCACCACCCCGGGCAGAGAGCAGCGAGATGGCTGCTGTGATACTGGCCAAACACAACGCCAGCAACCCCCATGTGAAAGGGGAGGTGCGAAAGGGCGGGTTTGCCCCCTGACTCTGGACTTGGCCGATGTGGCCCCTGGGTTTTCCCAGGTGTGGCTTTGCCGGCCCTAAGTTGTGAACTGAGCTGTCCTGAAGAGCTGCCCATGGATGATGCCGGACTGGTCTCCTGCAGACCCGCAGTTGCTTAATGTGGACTCAGTAGCCACCCCCATGAAGACTGGGATCCTGCAGACCCTGGACGTGCTTAAAACGGCCCATTCAAGTGGCGGTGGGAAGCTGTGATCCTGCATATTGTGGCCATGCTTTAAATGGTGCCAGGGGGGATCAACAAGGGTGGCGTTCAGCAATAGTGAAACCACTCACCCAGGTTAATAAAGGGTGTATTAGTAGAGTGGTTGTAGGAGTAGTAGTGGGTAATTAGCGGGATGTGTTTTGTTTTGTTGTTTATTAAAAAATGGAGTGGTGTTGCATGTGAACCCCTCCTGGGAGCATGGTAGCTCCCAGGATGTTGTAATGGGTCACGTGGCAGTAGCCACGCGACCAACACAATAAAAGAGGCGAGCCACTTCCGGCTCGCCAGTCACTCCCATTCTGGCTCCAGCGTCGTCCCTGTTCTGCACCAGGCTGGTGCTGCGCTGTTGGTGCTGGGCCCACGGACGGGGCCCAGCTTAAGGACGGTGCCCCTGCCGGGCAACGCCGTCCGGACGGTGCCCCTGCCGGGCAACGCCGTCCCTGTGGGTCCCCCAGCCATGTGAGGCGGGTTGGGGATGCGACCCCGGCCTGGGTGCCCCCAGAGCCGGGGCCGCGGTGGCCAGGTGGACCTGGCCACGTGTGTGGAGCTCCGGTGTCCCGGCGCGGGTGGGATGAGCCCCCACCCCTGAGTACGCGGCATGGGCGCCGCCAAGTGTCTATGTTGTCGGGTGCCACCCGACCCGAGTACGGGGCTGCCCGGTGATCCGGAGCAGCCCCCACAACAGTCTGGAGCAGGCAGTATGTCACTGTGCTCAGGCATCTAACCTCCTGGAGTGCCACAAATCAGCCTGCGGCCTCCATGGACTTTCTGATTCCGGTAGATGCCATCAGAGTCCTGATCAGACTATGCAAAGCGGGATGATTTTGGGCATCAAAGCTCATCAAACATGGAGCTCGATCACCCGGCGACCATCTTGCTCGGGATCTCAATCGCCCGCACCTTTTTCTATTTTTAAGTAATACACTGATGTAGGTAGGACTGTTTCTGAATGGAAGATCTGCTATTCTGACCCCCTTTCATAATCCTCCATGCCAATAGTGCATGCATGTACCTTTGCTCTGACAGTCATCTGACATCAGCAACACCAGCCCTGCAGTGACAGCAGTGCAGATCAAATGGTCTCATGTGCATTCCTGGCAGCTGCCTCATCCCAAAGTTCCAACAGGCAGAGGCGTCTTTTAAATCGCCTGAACTTTTGATGAAAAACATAATAATTGCATACCCTAGTCAGAATGATGCCATGTTAAACTGTTAATATAAGTCAAGCCTGGTTATCCCATGGCGGGTACTGGGGTCACCCAATTATACACCACAGCACTTGGATATCATATTAGTGTCAGCTTATTAAGCTGCACTTCAGCTATGACAGGGCTGATGTGTATTAGCCTTCTAGCGCCTATTTGTATGTGATTTTAGCTTCTGTTCAAATGTATTTAGAATCTTAGCTTGCATTAGCTTTTATCTGCTTTAAAAATACTTTTTAGTATTGGTTTGGATTATTGTGAACTCACCTTTTCTCACATCCTACCTAAGTGCGGTTTGAAACAGAGCCCCTGTGAGCCTCTGCACGCACTGAGCGCTTTAGGATCTACAGTTCCCAGCGTGCTCTGTAGTTTATCTCAACTACTTCATTAGCCCACAGGCGCGACTGCGCCTGGAGCGAACGGGCCAGTTTTGTGCCGGTTTGGGACCAGTACGGGTAGGTGCAGTTTGCTGTTACTGATCCACTCCCCACCTGCGGTAAGTACTTCTGTTTCTTTATACTGGTCAACATGTCGCGTGCTGACCTAGTTAAGTACATCCAAAATAGTTGCAAAGTTAGACTAGAGGTACAACATGCTGATTGCTCCAAAATGTGCCACTCTTCAACGCCGGTCAGCGCCTCACCCCATCATGTAAGTGGAGATGGGCTCCTTCAAAGTGCCTTGATCCAAACCTCTGACAGGATTAACTCTATCTCGCCATCCGTTACTTCCTTGTCTGCTGCACATTTTACTATTCCATCTCTGGCAGACGGCGTAGCTAATAGCTTGCCTATTACTTGCAATTTTAGCGTGCCATCTCTGGCTGTCCCCCCATCCAGCTCTTGTGGCCATGTCAATAGGTTGCTCAGTAACATCCGACCCTATGTGTCAACTGAGAATGTCACCATTCTGGCCACGGCCCTCATAAATTCAAGACTCGACTATTACAACAGCCTTCTGAGTGGTTGCACCCAGTCTGCCTGGTCTTCCCTTCAAGTCACCACGAATGGTGCTGTGCGTGCCATTACAGGCCTGGCTAAACATGCACATATCACACAAGCAAGACGAAATTTTCACTGGTTGCCGGTAAAACACTGTGTGACTCACAAGATCCTCACTTTGACACACAAGTGTCTGCTAGAGACAGCACCTAAATATCTCTCAGCCTGACTCAAGTGTTACACTCCAACTCGCTCTCTAAGATCTGGGAATCAGCTCCAACTCGTTCAGCTTGGTTTAGACTGGTGTCTGCAGGTGGACTGAGCTTCGATGTGCGTGGCCCGACTGCCTGGAATTCCCTCCGCTGATCCTTCGGTCCATTCCTTTAACCGTGGATTTTAAAAAGGGACTAAAGACAATGTTATTCAATGAATCTCCTGATTAGTTTTTCTGTGCTATTCTTCCTGATACTCCCCTTGAGGATCTGATCTACTTCTACCTGTTCTTTACTACGTTCTTTTCTGCTTTGTTTTGTGTTAAGTGTGTGCGCCCTGAGGCCTGTGGGCATGTGGCACACTCAACAAGAATTCATATAAATAAATAAAATGTATTTATTTATTTATTTAATTTAATTTATTTATTGTTTGCTTGTTAGGTGCTTATACAGGAAATACAATTCTGTTTAGAAGCGCCCTCAGGGCAGGAGGGAGGGGACATGGGGTAGCAGTACAATTAAACACCCTAAATACAATTAAATACAAAAAATACATAGGGGAAGGGACGGACGAACCTACTATGCCTTGTGAGTATTCTGTACGTGCAAATGCAGGAAGGAACAGGGCAGTGAGGTAGGTGCTGAGGTGTCTGTGCTCGAGGGTGAGCACAGATAAAGTGCAGGGTATAGTAAGTGCCCAGATGCACTCTTTGCTCTATTTTGGAACCCAGATCCTTGATGGCCCTCTGATAGGCTTTACGCCTGACCCGGCATGAAGCAGAGTGCTCTCTACTCCCACCATGTCCCTATCGGTCTGCCTGTGCTTCCTGTTACCTTCTGGGACTTGCTTGCACAGTACCGGTCTCTCCGGGGACTGGGGTTGGTCTCCTTGCCACTTCCTGCAACCGTCCGCTTCATTACTGCTTCTGCAGCGATTCTGCATGCTGTGGCTCCTTGCAGTCTGGGCACCCTTAGAGGACTGCATGGTCGAGCTGCACCTGGAGTTCGTGCCACTGCCTCACCTGCTTTCAGCTAGGCTCAGTCTTGCCAATGCAGGACCTGTCACAGACTCCTTCAGCCTCTCACGGGCATCCGCTTCAGAGCCCTCTCTTTGGACCGAGTGCGGACTTTGAATCTCCCGAGTTCTCAGACGAGGAAGGAAGGTGCAGGGTCCTTCTTCTGTTTACTCCGACCCAGCTTAACATCCACACCTGTTGTCAAGGGCTCCTTGGTACTCCTCATGCCTCCTGTGAGCCACCTTATCTTAGGACTAGCAAAGTCAATAACTCTTGTTTTCTGTGCTCTTCTTCGTCCTAGTATTTTCTGTCTTGGCTGTACCCCAGGTACTAAAGAAATACATTGGTCTACTTTCAATATAGTGGTTTCAAATGGAGGACAGCGCTAAGGAATGTGGGGGTGTTGACATTGTTCAACAGGTTGTACCCCAGGTGGTCGTCCTTATCCCCAGAGGGGAAGTCTCTACTCATGAGGTCCTCCCACATTAAACCACCCATAGGAGGACTGTTGGGTGGCATTGCCTCATGGAAAAGGGCTCCTAATTGTGGAGAAGTGACGATACCTACTGAATAGTCACATACCATTCCCCTAATGCTGCTGGCTTCCCCACCTGTATTTGCATGTAGGTTACGGTTTTTCTGATACTTCTTAGGACCATCTCTTGAACATTTGTCCCAGATGCCGGCTGGAGAGTCGTCTATAAAGCCATCTTCTTCCCAAGTGTATAAAGGGGAGTATTTGATGGGTGTTTGATTTATTTGTTCTATCAGGTAGCAGAACTGAGGGAAGTTGGTGCTAATAACAGTTTCCTCCGGGAGTCCTGGGACTATCGCCAAATTCATTATTATTCCCCTACCCCTGATGTTGATAATGAATGGGCTTCAGGGATAGATCTGCTGATCCCATTGGACAGAGGTTATTCGCACTGGCCTCCCTACCATGAGTTGGTCAGAGTATATAAGGTTGGCCCTTATTGCTACCAAAGTCTACAAACGTGGACACCGGTATTCCGTTGACTGTGACTGATTTATGTGTTTTGAATGGGGCTAAGAGACAGAGGCAATTTCTAAGAGTCTCGATATCTGTCTCTTCTTGTTCTAAACTTCCCAATTCTTCCCCCGCCATCCAACCTATTTCCATAGGTTTGCCCTTTCTATTCCTTGGACATTGTCTGGCCAGTGCCCCATCTACCCACACGAGAAACATGCTATTGTAGACCCAGTTGGGTTTTTTCCTTCCTCTGGTTTGAGTACTCCTCTTTCTTTAAAGGGGATATATTTTCTTTCGTCCCGTTATTCTAACTCTTTACTCCCTATTTTGATGATTTTGTTCGATTATTTTTTGGGAACTATTTTTCCGGGATTTATTTTAAATTCTTCGGTGGTATGTTTCTGGGATTTAGCTTTATGTCCTTTCATCCTCCATACCCTTTATGTAATGCCCAGAGCTGCTTTGCTGCCTCTGTGTGGGCTTGGGTGTTTCAATAGCACTATTCAAGGTAGCTTTACTAATCTATAAAAACCTCCTGTTGCATGGATGGGGGAAGGCTATTAATCCGCTGTTCTAATGATAATTCCACCGTTAATTCTGGTAGGGTTTTTTTGCCTAACCATTGTGACAGGGAATTCTGTATCATGGCCTCTAATTACAGCAGAGTTTCAGTAGGGTTTAGCTTGACCTCCCAGATCTTAGGATGGTAGAAGCTCTCAGTTTGTCCAACTCTGTGTAGGAGGAGACATTGTTTTATTTTGTTGAATGATATTGTTCCCATGGGATTAAGGGTCTGATATGATGCCTGTAGAGGAGCGAGGTAGCATGCCTTAATCTCTTCACTCTAGTGGAACTGTTGTGCCAATCTCTCAAAAATTCCATGTCTTCACCCTCGCAATAAGAATGAAGAATCCCATGTGGCATGACTGATTTTTGCTGGCTGGATGCTATTTTGTCCAGCCCCCTTTTGTCTCAGTAGTAGCACTGTCAACAATCCTCATGTTTTCTGTGCTCTTCTTCATCCTAGTATTTTCTGTCTTGGCTGTACCCAGGGTACTACAGAAATAAATTGTTCTATTCTCAATATAGTGGTTTGAAATGGAGGGGGGAGTGCTAAGGAATGCTGGGGATGATGTTGCTCAACAGGTTGTACACCGGGTGCCTGTTGTTATCCCCAGAGGGTTGAGTCCCTACCCGTGAGGTCCTCCTGCATTAAACAACCTCTAGGGGGACTATTGGGTAGCAGCCACACCACCCTAGCCTCATGGAAAAGGGCTCCCCCTTGGAGAGAAGTGATGATACCTAGTGAATCATCATATCAGACAATGTAATCTGTTCAGGAAGGTCCTCATTGGACTGGGAGTCCTTGGCCCCAACAGGGGAGTCACTCACAGTGAGGTCCCACTTGCCCAGACCCCTTCAGAGGGTCTTGCGGCATGAGGTCACCCCCCTAGCCTCACTGGGAGTGGCTCCCTCCAGGGAAAAGGGATGAACTGTCTCAATTTGTCACACCTCCCTCCCTCTACTTTCAAAGGTTCCCCTGCCAGCAAGTGGCTTCTTTGAACAGACCTTCACCTGCAATGTGTACCTGCACTTACTATTGGAGAGCTCAGTTGTTAATTGTGGGTATGGACAAGCAAATCTTTCTTCCCCCCTTGTATGGTCTGGGAGGCAAGGGCCTACTAGGCTTTCTTTGAATCCGGGGTTGGTGTGCACCTACAGTTGAATATGCACTTCCCCCCTGGCCCCCAAATGCTGGCACGGCTCTAGAAGGTTGGGTCCCCAGTTGATAGGATTCGGGGAAGATAGGAGCATTGATGGCTGCTGACTCTTTGGATCACCTCCTCAAGGAAAGGATATAAAGTTGTTTAACTGCTCTCTGCAGTTACATTTCAAGGGAGCTGATGAACTGCTCCAGTACTAGAATGGTTTTAACTTCTTCCAAGGTCTTACCCACAAGATGTTTGTTCACCACATTATTAATTTAGTACAGCAGCTGTTGTGGTTTTTCACTGGATTGTAGTTGAATGCCCCTCAATTTCTTTTGGCTGAATTTAGGATCAAGTCTCATGCGCTCCAGAAGGCCTTTCTCAATGTTGGCATTAGGTATTGTGCCGTTTCTTTTCAACAACTGGTAAATCAGCTAAAGGTCCACTTTTAGCAGAGGGCTGACATACTTCCCCATCTATCTTGAATCCATTCAGCATTTTTGGCGACTCTTTCAGAATTTGGGAAGAATGCATTAAGGCCATCACTGGCTTGGTACTGATATAATATGACCAGGGTTATCTATGAGCTTTGGATGGCATTGGTGACAGTGTTAGTTAATTTTTCAGACACTTCATTATGGCACTTTTCAGCATTAACTTGATGAGTAATAAACTGCTTCAGTAGGGCTTTCAAAACCATCTCTCTCTGACTAATGGTCTCTACACTAGGTCCTGGTCCAGTAAGTTAGATTCTCTCTAAGATGTCCTCTATCAGTCCTACTTTTAGAAAGATAGCTGCACTGGTCCCCCATTGGGTAGTCTAGGGGAATCTCATACTATGGCACTGATTCGACGTTTTGATGAACATCAATGAACAATTGGCTACATATCCTTTTTATGTTTATGTTATCACTGCTATGATATGTTACCATATTTTGGAATGCAAACTACATTGGCAAATCCTGTTGGGAATTGTTGTGATGTTTACTTAACATGCCACTCCTATGGTTGCTCTATGGTTTTTGGACCTGGCTGATGTCCAATTTTTTATTAATCCCAATATATGATTGTCAAAAATGTACAAAATATGTTTACATTCTTGCAGCCTTGGAAGAAGAGCTTGTGCTCGAAACACGTGTCGGCTGTCTTTGAATTACATTAAATTATGCTTAATTGAACACTTTAATTTCTGGCTGTGTGCGCAATCTCTGGGAGCAAACCAACCCTCATTATATTCCATTTATGTGCACACCTTAGGCAGGGTGTTCACAATCCGCTCCCAATTGCTGCCCGTCAACCATCTTATTCCCTCGTCAGTGCGCCAACGCCTCAATTGTCCTTTTCTGCCACACTCTCTTTTGAATCTCATACTTTAAACTGCATGGTTTGACTAATGATGGCTGTATGCATGGGATGTTGCAAATGTCTATGTTGGGATTTAGCTGCTTGGTTTGCTTGTTTTCCTTTTTATAAACTAAGGAGTAGTTGTTCCTTCAGTCTATGGAGAGCTTAACTCCTCAAACCATGTTGAGCCTCCCTCTTCACATAATTCACCGGGGGATGGAGATATAGACGTTCAAGTCTCGTAGGTGTCAGGTGGCAAAATTAGCAAAGACGATAGAAAGGTCAGAAAGTGGGTCGCTAGTCGAGGGGTCCCTTGCAGTAAAGAACTATAAGCAAATGTGGCTCAGGCAATCCACTGGTCCAGCACTGGCATAACAAGGGCCTCTGCCCCCCCCACGGTGCATGGGGCCCCCGCCACCACATGTCCTAGGAGGGGGGAAACCTTGGACTAAAACAACAAAAAACATTTTATTTGTCACTCTGCCTTCATAAAGAAATTATTTCTGTAACAGAAATCATTTCTTTATGAAGTCGGAGTGACTACAAAACAAAAAGAAACTATTTATGCCCCATGACATGGAAACCTCTAGACTGGAGGCCTCCATGTCATGAGGTGGGGGAGCTCTATGACTTCAAAAAGAAATAGTTTATTTTGAAGTCGCTCTGCCTTCATTAAACAATTTATTTACATTATGATTTGGTCCTTAACGGAAATAATTTCTTTATAAAGTCGGAGTTACTTCAAAAACAAACCATTTTTTTAAAGTAATAGGGCTCACCTCATCCCCATGACACAGGTGTGTGTGAGTGTATGGTGAAAGGGTGCACACTTAAACGTATATGTTACTGCTTGTGTGAGTTTATGGTGAAAGGGTGCACAAATAAATGTATGTGTGGCTGGGTGTACATGTATAGTGTATGGTGAAAGGGTGCACACTTAAATGTATGGGTGGCTGCATGGGTGTGTGTGCCAGTATGGTAAAATGGTGCTCACTTAAATGTATGGGTGGCTGGTTGGCTGCCAGGGTGTGCCTGTATGGTGAAAGGGTACACACTTACATGTATGGGTGGCTGGGTGTGCACGTGTGTGTATGGCGAATGGTGTGTGTGCTTGTGTTCAGGGGTGCAAGAAAACCTAAAATTCAGGGGTTGGGGGTGCTAACCCTTCAAGAGGTGCTAACTTCACGGGCAGTGTGGGAGGGGCAATCCTATTTGTGTGGGGCATTCAACTTCATTATGTATTCTAATGAGCCTATTCTAGTGCAGCTTCAATGTTATAAGGAGTTAACTCTCTCATTTAAGTTGGAAAGCATCCACTTATGGAATGCTGTGAGAATAAGGGGTCTCTGATCCCCTCTCGACCCTTCCAGTAACTTCCCTGGCATTCAAGTACTAAACCCACATCAAGATTTCAATTGCCTAAAGAATTATGCATTTGAATGCAGGTGAAATGCTTTATGTTAGTAAATGCTGGACCTTTGTTATCAGCGAAACCCAGGTGCTGATTAACATCTGTGTCCTGTTGTGTCCGGCAACGGCTCTGTAGGTCAGCCAGGTCAACTCAACATACACCATAATTTCAAGTGGGAGGAGGTGTTGTGGGGAAGGGCTGAAGCCCAGTCAGCTCAATGGTGTTGCACCACTACTGTGTTTAATACCTTTGTTACTTATTGGTAGTCCTCATTACTTATAGCCCTATTCTTCCTCATCCCAGTACTTGTGTATGAGGCACTTTGACTCATAAACAAGTACTGGGATGAGGTAGAGGGACATAGAGGTAATGGCCGGCTCAGTTATATGTAACCTTCATTACTCCTAGACCCACTCTTCCTCATACCAGTAATTACCTACGAGGCAAGGAGCCTCATACATAAGGAAAGAGACGTGGAGGTAATTCTGGGCTGAGAAGCTGATTTTGGGGTTTGGGGCAGGGGGTGTGTGGGAGAGGGAATGTGTGGAGGGGGAGTGGTGGGTCTAATCATTTCTTAGTTTGGCTTGACTTTTATTAAACTGGGCATCTCTGATAAAGCACTCCTGCCAAGTGTAAGTCTGGCCGTTTCTTATTGCAGCATTGTATATTTTTCTGGGCATCTGTGATAAAATAACCATGATAAGTGTTATTGCTTTGACTGGCATTTTGGTGCAACCAGTCTAGGTATGTCTAAATGTGGCCAGGCATGCTTTACTGTAATATGTTATTACATGTCTAGACTGGTCTACATTGTGCAGCAAGTTGAACATGTTTTCATTGTGGCATGGCATTTTAATAGCAAAGCATTATATTAATTAACACATCAATGTTCCTGTGCACTGTTGGTGGCTTGCCTGTATTGGATTTTTGGATTGGTGTTACCCTACAAAACAATTGCAAACACACTGGCCATTTAGCCAATTTTTCTCAGAAAGTGTGCTGTATAATGCATTAAAACACATACTTATATCTTTCTCCTAATGCAGTGTGCGGCGTACTCCTGCAGCAGCACGTTCGTGCGTATTGCACAAGCATGGTAATCTAGGCCGGCCCACAGTGTGGCGTGACCCATGAATTGTTGCCGAGTTGGGGAGGGCGGGAGCCCCCAAATTTTGTGTTGCGCCACTGCCGGCCATCCTTATCTATATTGAGGCTCCTCGGATAGTCTTACTATCATCCTACAGGTCTTTGAATTTCCTTTCTCACAGAATAGGCTAGGAGCGTAGATAAGACGTTGACTCAGTAGGGCACGTCTCCTCTATTGCTCAATGGCATCTTGGAGTAGTCAGGTGTCCCCTGGACGTCGTATTTCCTCCCCATGATGGATAGGGGTGAGACAAACTTTACTTACTGGAAGATAAAATAGGGAGATGTCAGCAGGAAAGCGTGTCATTATGGGAGGCTAACCAAAATAAAGTGAGGGTCTATTCTTATGAGACCTAGGGCCCGATTGTATTTGTGTTGAATTTCTAATGGTGTTTGGGAGCACAGTTTAGAATCTATCTATCTAAATGAACACAAGGAATGTGTCCCTAATAAGCAATTGATATTGTATGAGAGGTTCTAGCTCTCAGTTGTGTGTTAGTTGAGTCTGGGAGTGTAGGGAATAACAGACATTCTGTATGCACAATCATTGCGGTTTCCTTAATCTGTAGATATTAATTACTGAAAGCAACATTGTTCCTGGATATTTTCTTATGAGGTGTGGAGACACAAAGATAATTCACTGATGTGTGTACCGAGGTGTAATTTACAGATTAACATGATTGTATTCTTTTTTCTTTTTTTTTATTGGTGCATTTTGGTTAAAAAATAAGCTTAACACCAAGCTAATAAATAAATCACACATAAGTTTCAAATACACTATTGCATAAAAGACATTCAACATGAAATCACAAATAGCGATTACAATGTTCCACATTTCATCAAGTCGAGAGGTATCAAGAATAGAATATCACAAAATAAACATAAATACATCCTAGAGCCATTACATTATACCACATTTCATCGAATGGGACGGATTAAAAAGTAAAATCACAGGACAAACACAAACACAACACAAGTACAACCTGGAGCAACCGGGCGTTAATTGGTTACCAGTTGTCCTGGGGAAATGCCCATCATACCACACCGGCCAAATGTTTTACAAGCTCCTTGCAAACATAGAACCCAGCCCCTGTAACAACAAGAGAATTGGCCCCATATAGCAGGGACCAAAATTGATCATCCTGGATACTTTCAAGATTCGTTACGAAATTTGAGTATGCCCTACTATATGTTTGCTCGAAAATATTGCATTGGGTCAGAACATATCGGCTGGATTCGATGTAGCTAGAACACAGCCGACAACGTCGCTCTTCCCAGGCAACTCCAAACCAACTCCCAATGTATTCATTCGTTGATAGGATACTCTGACGTAAATATACCACAAATCCTCTCATGTTTTGGGAGCAGGGTCTAGTTAGGTAAGAGCCTGGCCTGTCGATTTTAAAGGCCGGCTGGGTGAATTCTGAATAGTGCCTTTTCTGGGCTAGTTTATTAAGGGAGATGCTTCTATCCCACTCCCAGGTTTTTCGCTTCAATAAATTCAGGTAGTCAGGCATGTCTGTTAACAGTGAGAGCTGGAAACCTATCTCCTCACAAACTCAGGAGCTTACGGTTGTCCAAGGGAACAACCTCAGGGTGCAATAGAGTTTGTAATGCTTAAGGAGCCAATGCGCCCATAGGGACGGGACCCCCAACTCCAGTCTTAGGACTTCGACTGGGGTGGCCTTAGGAACATTCAAAATAGACCTAAGTAGCTCCCCCTCTAATGTCTCCAACCAGCCCACTTGGCCCACAGCCAAGAGATCCAAGCCATAAGTAAGTGCAGGGATTATATTGGTCTGGTATATCCTGATCAAACCCTCAATGTTGTTCCTGCCTGAACTGGCCACAAAGAGTTTTATCAGGTACTCTTTCTTAAGAGTGCGACAGGAAACAACTTCTCCATACAATCCCTTGGATTGATTAGAGCGAATAGTGAAGTCCAGGTATGTGTAGCCATCAACTACCTCTAGCTTAGTACCATTCAGGGTCCACACATGCAGGGGCCACTGTTTTGTCCTTCTGCAGATGGATTTATAGACAGGCTATTTGCGCTGGCATATTCCCCTAATGCGTTAATGGCTTCCTGGAGCCCTATTTGCGTGCAGTGGTGTTACCCGCATACATTAGCCAGGGAATGACCACACCCTCAAGTCTAGGCAGAAACATTCTGATACCCTGCATAGAAGGATCTTGATCTGACATTTAGAGGTTACAGAATAGTTGGGCCATAGCACAACCCTGATTCAGGCCGATGTTAGTTTTAATAGTACCAGACAGTGTCCTGCGATAAGCAAATAGATACCAGGGTCTCATTGCTCAGTTCCTTGATGAAATGAAGGAGAACTGGGTCCAGGCCCCTTTGTGAGAGTTTGTGCCTATCCCGACAGACAGTCTCGAATGCCCTGGAATACTCCACAAAGAACATAAAGATCTCCTGCTTGGAGGCTATCATGTCAGCCAATAGGAGCTGCACAGCACAGGTGTTATGGAGGGTACTGTGGCCCCTACGGAACCCGGTTTGGCAGCGATGCAAACGGCCAGATGCCTCAGCTCAGGCATTGAGTTGCTTCAATAGTAAGGTGGAAAAGATGTTGCCACAAGAATCCAACATAGCGAGGAGTCTGTAGTTGGAGGGAGCCCCCGGGTCACCCCTCTTATACACCGCTATCAAGATGGACTGCTTCAAACTACTCAGGATGATTCCCGAAGATAAGATTCTATGGAACTATGGAGCATAGATCGAAGCCCATGCGGGTGGATTAGCTTTGAATACTGTATTGGGAATTGAATCCGGGAAAACCACCCGTGACGACTTCAAATTCTTAATAACTACCTCAATATTTACAGCCACAAAAGAACTCAATATTCGCCAGTTGGCGGGCAGTGCCCCAAACTCTGAGAAGGCTACCGACAAATCATAAAACAAAGACCCCATGTAAACCAGCCACGTTTCCTTAGGGATAGGATTCACTTTATTTGGATATTGACCTGCCAAAAAGCTGTGAAAAATGACAAAAATGTGCCAGTATCATTGGTGTGCAATAGATTGAACATGTTAACCCACCTTATGCTTTGTCTGGAGCCCGTGTGTCAGCGGATCCAGTTTTTATACGTTGTGGACAAAGCTCTACGTTTAATTTCATGAACTGGTGGCTGTCACCTCTGCACGAAAAAATCTTTTCCTCTGTTGCATTACAGTATCAAAAGGGGCAAACCCGACTCTGGGCCGCTGAGTCCCTACTGGAATGAGTTTAAGATTGTTAAAGAAGTAGCAGAGGGTAGCCAGCAGATTACCTGCCCCTCAAGATACCAAACTATTCGAAATTAAGCGTCCCTCTGATTCAAGGAACGGCTTCAGCCTAGAATCGTCTCACATCAATACCGATGGATGACTGGGATTTGCCATTAGACCAAGTGTACCCAATCTCATGATCCCCAAGCAGCTTGGTATTGAGACATACCAAATGATGAAGATCTATTTGGTCAAACCAGCCCTTCGAGGTGGCATGTGCACTGAGGCCGCCCAGCACAGGTGGGCAATCCGGTTTGGGTCCGGGAGCCCCCAGCCCGCTGGCGTGAGCATATGTTCATTAAAATTCCCTGTGATGAGAGACACCCTGCGAGGGTAATGGGAATACCACTGGGAAAGTATTCCATCTGCCTAACAGGAACAGCCACCACATTAGATGCCCCCGGGGACTTGTAAAGATTGATAATCAAAATAGGTTCAGGGAACAACTCAGGTTCATTTAGGATGGCCGCCAGGACCTCCACATCATTGCTGCTCGTGTAAAAAGAGGCAAGGTTTAGATCGCATTCTGCACCAATAGCCAACCCACCCCTGGGCCGCCCCCTGAGACTTTTCTTAGCGGGCAGACAAATCACATTATAGCCATCCATTTGGAAGTTCTCAAGATACCACGTCTCGTATAAAAGAAATATATCAAAAGAAGACAACAATTTTAGGCCATTTGGATTTGCCAAAAAGGAGCTGATCCCGCACGAATTCCAGGAGGCCCACTATAGTGGCTGCATGTCCTTTAATGATCACTGATGGCCTATCACAAGGTCCCCACGATTCTCCGTGCACCAGGTAAGCCTACGGCCATAGCCCGTTGATCCATCCATCATCTCAACTCGGGTATCCGAATAAGTGGAGCACCTGGGCCAATTGTCTACAGATTGTAAAACTGAAAGCCCATTTTGTACAAATCCAAATAGTGGGGACTCATCAAAGCTGAGATCACAGGGGTAGTAAATTCCAACACGACCCAGATAGTCACACTGTTGGCTTTTGGTAACCTAATCCTGTTGATATCCCTGCTGCAGATGTTGCTGAGTGACGGGATGCTATGGAAAAGGTTCAACAGAAAGCTCTGGTTCATAAAGGGACTAGAATTTAGGGGGGTTAGTTCCTCCAGTTTTTTTCCACTGGCGTAGAGCGGCAGTTCGACCTGACGCCCCATCAATCCCAGCTCAGCCTGGGGTACCGTGGGCATGACCATCGTATGACTGCCCTGGCAAGGAGCCTTGCACATTAAAATCTTTTTCCTGCCCGCTGTGGTGAACGATGACCCTGTCACTTGTCATCACTGTAAGCCTTCCTCGTTGCATTGCGGACTGTATGTTTGGACCCTGTAAAGGAATCAGGGGGCCAGAGCCTGTGGAGGCGCTCTCGCTCGGAACTAACCATCTTTGTAATGGGCCCTGCAAGTCAACTTGTATTTTGAAGCCATCAGGAAGAGTGTTGGTGATTGTAGTCAGGACCCTGGCCTGCGGCACAGTAGGGCCCCTGACTGATTTCTGCTTTTTGTCACCAATAGGCGGCAAAGGAGCCAAAGGGATCACCATAGTATTGACTGCACCAACCGACAGAGCTGAGATGGGAATGGTGCAGGGGGAAGGACCCATCGCTGTTAAATCGATGGCCTGGGTGGAGCCTTGCCACTGGCGAGGGCCAAGAGTCCCATCAGGGTCTGACTCAGAAGCCTCATCTTCATCCTCCTACCCCAAAACCTGAGAATATAAAACAGAGTGGTCCTCATTAATCATGTCCAATCAGTCCACCCGTTGGAACTTGCTCGTCAGATCAATGATTGAGCCGGAAAGACCAGGTTGAGTAGGACACATCTGGGCATTCTTTGGAAGTGGAGTATATTGTTGCATACGACGGCGAGTTTACCTTGGGTGCTGGTACTGCATGTTCTGTTGAGACATTGGTCTATGGTGTGTGTAAATGAGAAGTTAGTAAAGCCCTAATGGCGATCTCATCCTTAGCCATTGCGGTGCATAGTTGTAATACAACATCCAAGGTGGCACTCAAAGTTGCAAGATGTTTTGAGAAGCGCCTCCCCTGGCTGTTTGCGCGCCTAGGCTGAGTTTGGTCCTTTGGTATGGCCCTTCGATCGGGACCAGACTCTGTGTCACAAGTGCCATCACTGTCGTTGGCATAGTTGCTGGATGAGTAGACAGCAGCCTCTGCAGGTCCGGAGTTGCAGCAGATAGACTGGTAGCCTCTTTGGTATTTGCGGCCACCCCGGGTGAGTTCCAATGCAATTTCATACCCATCTTCAATTGAGAGTTGTTATTATCAATTGAAGTGCAACATGCGTCGCATGGAATACCTTCTCCAGGTGGTTCCGTCCCTGGCACAATTTCCTCGGTAGGAGGCACAGATGCAACTCGTGGGCCGGATGGTGAAGAGGCAGACGAGGGAGGATCTGGAATGATCCCTGCCACCCCCTCCCGCTCCTCCAGAGTAGCCTTCACTCAGGGGACCGCCCGAGCAGAAGTGACCTGAATGGAGGAACTGGCCGCATTAACAGGCGATACATGTGCCCCCCATTGTCTGAAATAGCCAGTTATCAAGTTAGCGCAGCATGTGGGCTCAATATCTGCCAGACCCCCACTGAGACTGAGCAAATTCAAAACAGCGGAATTGGACCCAGCAAGACTCGGCGGGACCATCTTCCCCACCCTCGATTGTCTCAAACCAGATTTCCTTCCCCTGCCGGCCTTAGTTACCTTCATTACAGCCAAGGAAGTCAGGCAGTAGAGGTGCACAGTAGATAAAGTCAAAAGTCAGAGCGTTACCATGGGTGGGCACCTGGGAACTCGTCGGGTCACCAGCAACCAGGGGAGCAGCTTGCAGCCCCCACTGCCCCCAGGGAACCACAGCAAAACACTCCGGCCTCCACTCTTACAGAATTTATGCAGGCACCAATTCTAAGTTTCATTTTTCCTTGACATTTAACAGTATCCCTTCAGACCCTTGAGCGCTGCCAGGGCAAACAGGAGGAGTCTTGTATATGTGATGCTAGCTGTATACTTGTGAAAACGCATTAATGCCAATCTCTGAACACTGAATCACTGAATATAGATTAACATGATTTTATTCTAATAACACAAGGTGAAACGGATGCACTTTAGGGTTTTGCACGTGCCCTAAAATTATTCATTTGCCTGCCCGAGAAGGCCCAAGCCGGGTTCTCTGTAAATCGCTATTGTTTTCCATCCTTTAACGGCAGAAATGCCTGTTAAACTTTCTTTCGAAAAGGAGAAATGTTCAGAGCATGTTCTCGAAGTATTGGTGGCAATATTGATCGCTGGGTACAGGAACATAACATAGCGGTCGCTATCCCCAGGGGGGCATTGATGCAGACACTCATGGGGATGACGCTGGTGTTGTCGGAGCTGGTGTTGTCGGAGATACACATGAACATGACCTTAGTGATGATGTTGTTGTTTGAGGTTTGAGCTCCTTCAAGAAGAGTTTTCTCTTACAGTCTGTCGCTGCCTACCGTGCTAATTCTCACGGCAGTATTGGTAATGAGAAGGTCAGTGCAATTGAACACAGTCTCTAACAAACAGCAGTTCAGAGCAGCACAATTTACTCAGAAAACACCATCACCTGATAAGGAGGAGCACAGGAGCAAAGATGCAGTTTTACAAGACCAGTCATATTGGCAGACGAATTGATTTATTTATGGAAAAGAATAGACAACCTTACAAAAGCAGTCACAGAATAGAGTCTGTGTCTGCAAGCGAAGTGGAAGCATCATCATCGTCATTCTTTCACGATTGGACAATTGTAACTCCCCTTTGGGAGCAGTGAGTAAAAAGTCCATACAAATATTGCAATAACCCCAGAATGCAGCATTACCCGTAGTGTATGAACTTACACGGAAAGACCCAATATGTGTAGCCAGGAAAGTGCTGCGCTGGCTACCTGTGGCAGCTAGAGTTGCTTTTAAGATATTGACCCTGGCTCACAAATGTATATTAGGGATTACCCCCCAGTACTTGAGGGACATGCTGGTAGTATAGCAACCTACGAGGAACTTGCGATCAGCAAAATCCCTTTTTTTAAAAATTGATTGCATAAAAAGAGCTCAGGGAAGAGGGCGCTCTTTTCCGGTCCTGGCAGCGCGAGCATGGAAGGAATTGCCTGAACCCATGCGGAAAGAGGAAAGCCACCTGGTGTTTAGGAAACTCTTGAAAACTAGGCTATTTGCATAGTGGTGGAACTTAGAAATAGCTCATACGTATCTGTACTGATTAGCGCCTGGACGCCCAAGGACATTGGCGCTTTATAAATAATTTAACAGAACATCAACCTCTGATGATGCCTGTTCTTCTAAGCAAGTCCTTGTCCTTGTGTTTTCAATTCAAGAGGACGATGATGCCATTAATAATTGTGGAGCCCTGCGCAGCACCCACAACGCAAAATGCCACAAAGGGCTGCTGTAGCAAAAGAAAGGTGGTACATAAAGAAATATATGTGATAACCTTTGCATAGGACCTGGTGAGTAGAGGCTGACTTTACCAGTCATGCTTGTTAGTCAAACATACCTGCGCCTTATTCAGATGCACTGTTTGCACAAAGGTAACTAACCATATGTTGCAGTTGACTCTTACATGCCAACAGTTATGTTTCATTTAGTGATGGAGTATCGCAAGAAATATGCAGGTGCACAGCCATCCTGCTAGTTTCATAAGGCATGTGGGTCATGTGACATTCCATAGGTCCTATTGTGTGGAGGTAGTAACTACCATCCAGTCAATAGGGCATCATTTGCTATATGTCTTCATATGTCTCCTATATAGCAGAAGAGGTGGGCTGCATTGAGGTGGCACTTACAACTGAAGAAGAGAGTAACAACGTACACAAAGATGTTCAGTTGTTACATGTTCGAATCATGTTTCGTCTAATTATTTCACATGGTGGTAACACGAGCCGTTCAGATCTGTTAAACATTTTAAATGCCCACTTCCCAAACAACCACCCCCTTGCTTGGGGCAGACTGGCCATGACCTCAGGAAATCTGCTGCTTCCCATGATGAAAGCATTGCGCGCTGATCTTGGAGAATGTGCAAGTCATTTGCACATTGATTGCTTGATGCCTTTTTTAGGTTGCCAAAGATCTGCTCTTGGCCCCTAGCGGCTGAAGTCTAACATGCCTTCGGTCTACCACTCCCACAATGTTGAGGAATGAGGCAATACCATATAAATTGCTTTTGACCTTGATGAGCTCCACAGAGGAACACAAAGACTGCTTTCGGCAGTGGTTGAAGTGAGCAAGAACGGTCAGGAGTGGAGTTACACTACTTTTATGTTTTACTGTTAATAGTTCCACTACTTTTTGCAACCATTTCCCCCATTCCAGAACTGTTCTTTGTGAAGTCAAAGCACATTCCTCCACTTTGTCACCCAATAGCAGTTGCAGCTAAACTGAAATCTGTTTCAACTCAATTTGCTGTCAAGCAGCATGGCTGCAACCCTTGAAACATGTGTGGCACGTTTCTCCCCGTCCGGGTCACAGTTCCACTACTTTTTTTTGGTACACTTCTACCACTGGTTTTCGGTCTTTACAACATAGCACTGAACACCTGCTCCAATGGCTTACGGCAGTACGAATTCTAGGTGCATGGTGCTGCCCCTGTCTTGACTGTTTGACTTAACAACATGCTCAAAGGTTGATGCTAGTATGTACATCCTTTCCTTGTAAGGAGGCTTTCTGCATACTTGCTGTTGCTGACGTGGCCCAGGAGCTGCTCCTCTGAGTAGGACACACAAGATGCCCAACATGTGGTCCTCTGTCTGCTACAAGGCAAGTATAAGTGGGAAGTATAAGGCTACTGCCAAGTTTGCCATTCTAGTAGATGACACTTGTGTCATTTTTAATTCTTTCAAAATAGAAACAGCCAGAATCTGTTCTCATCTACCATTTTGGCCCACATTAACACTTCTAAAGGGTCACTGAATTGTTTAAAAATCACTTAATCCTTCAATGATTAAGAACAGTGACCCCGAAGTCGGTGAAAAGGTATACACAGCTGTCTCTCCAGGGATGAAACATGCAGTCATCTTAAATGTATTACTGATTCTGAAAATGCCGGTTATGTACATATATGAACAGATTCTACTTACTTCAAGATCATGGAGACTCATGGATTTTCTCTCTAATGCCATCTCTCCAACAATCCTGACTACAACATGACCAACACCTAACACAAAATCAATGCCACTAATGTCCTGAGTACAATAGTTGCTCCCTAAGCTAAATTACAACTTCCTGAGGCGTTTGTTCCCAAGAAAAAACCCTTTTGATTATTCACCGTCTCAGAGTAGGTTTAAATACCACAACACACTTTTTTATCTCGGCTTTGTCAGACTATCTTCCACTTTGTTCATCCTCCAGGAATGCTGTAGCCTGAGCTACCAGGGCTAGCATACTACCCCTCTTGTTTGGGGGTCTTTGGATTATTTATCAATCCAATACCTTGTTGGAGTGCAAGTGCAACGTCCCAAACGTGGAAGGAGGTTCAGACTGTTCAAATTCTATTAGCAAGGAGAGCATGTCATTTAGTCTCAGCATTTTCACCACCTGGTTTAGCATTTCTGCACACCTGCTCTTTGTAGTGAACATTGTGGTTAGCTTGAACACACTTTAGACAATATTACACAGTGAAAGAAGGAGCAGCACCAAAATTGTTTATTATATTTAGAGTTTAGGCCTGTGATGCTTAAAGGCTTTGTAGCTAGTATTGGTGAATGAAGTTGTGCTTTGTTTGTATTTAGAAGAACTGAGAATGTGTTGCTTTGGTAGTTGGTGAAATGGTGGCTGAAATTCCACATAGAGTAAACATTAATTAGGATAGATGTTAGTAGTATATGGGGTACAACTCATCATGCTTTAATTTTGACAGGTCCTTAGCCCTGCCTGCTTTTGATACTAGTTTGATATCAATTTTATATCAACATCATATCAAAATGATATTGACTGATAAGCACCCCAAAATTTGTTTTGATATTTTGTATATCAATTTTATATAAATGTCGATACCAATTGTATATACAATGTATCTTAAAATTAAATAAATCAACTATCGATGGGTATACATTTCTGGAGCAGTTCCATGGCTGTAGAGATTGGGCTCTCATCCGCCAGAGAAGTGAGCTCCGAGGATGGGGACTATGAATCTAGGGTTGTGCAGAGTGACGCTCTTATGATGTCAGTGTGTGGCCCCGCCCCGTTGGCGGGGGCTATCAATATTTACGGCTATAATTTTGATATAGAATTTATATGCATGTTATATAAAATGCTAGGAATCCCAAGAACTCTTTATATTCATTTTATATAATTTTGATATAAAGGGGATGGTCTAAGGCTATGATGGCTCTGGGGAAGGGCTTATGACTCGGATATATAGCTTTTGCGGTGGGCCTGGAAAACATGCACGCTCTTCAAACCTTTCCGGTGGTATTCGGGGTGGAGGAAATAGTGGTTATGAACCACTACAGTTACGACGAGGGGAAAACAACTTCTGGAAGTTCTGGTGATTCCGATGATACTTATACCCCTGACTGTCCTCCGATGTATGATGGGGTGGAAGATGCTTAGGATTTGATGGATGGTTACTAAGCAGAAGAGTTTTGGGACAAGGTTAATGTGGTTTTGGAGCAGCCGATGGCCGTAGTGTCTGGGCAACAATCCATGGCAGATGCGAACTCTGAAGACGAGGACTATGAATCTGTGGTTTTCAGGAGCATGCGGCTATGACATTGGAGAATGACTCCACCCCCATGGGTGCTGGAGGAGAACAGGAATCCGTGTGCTGGAGTGTGGAGAGCCAAGCTGCATCAGAGTCCATCATTATTTATTGTGTTTGCTTTTCAAACCAAAATGAAAACCCGGGGATCGCGATAACAGCCTTTATATCACTAATGGAGACCAATACAGACATGGCTGCTCGCCCCTGCGCTGATATTAGGGCTATCCAGGGTTTTTCAGACATAGTGACGGGAGTGTGTTGAAAACACCACTTTTAAAGATGGTGCTATGGACATCAAATTGATGATCCCCAAAAGAATGCTCATGAATGTTTGGAAATAGCTTATGCTGATAATTCGCTATGTAAAATATTTTATGTGTTGAACTCCAAATGCCTTGTAAGAATGATGCGGCTGATACAGCCGCTAACGCAACTAAGGGTTGGGGAAGGGACTTAGTGATGCATGTCTAAAACACTATGGGCTATAGAATCGGGCGAAAAACAAACGTTTGAAAATGAAAAAGTTTAGACGCGGGTGTCTGATGGGTGTTAGAAACATAATTGAGAAATCAGTTAGCGAATGGGAGAGGATAAAATATATCTAATTCAATATAGAGCAAATTGACCCACAAAGATTGAGACTGTAGATATTTGACACATATTTATGCTTACTTGCAGGAAATAAAAAATGAACGCCTAATGGAATGTCAATACACTTGCATATTGATGCTGTGGACGGTGGTGCCTCTATGAAGTAACCCCCATACTACAGAATCTTTAGCCCGATTGCTCTTTGTGCAGCGGTTGATACCCCAAACCATTTACTGTGAATAACATTTGAATAAAAGTGAATATTTTAAAATGTTAATAAAAATCTGTTGTTTATAAAACCTAGTTGTGTCATTATATCCGGCGGCTATGGGTTGAACGTGTGTGACATAACGCTGTCAAAAATATATTATGATGAAGGGGGTGTTGTAAGATATGGCGGGTTTGAAAGTCGGTGTCGTAAACTGCGAACCAATGGCGAGAGGGTGTCAACAGGCAATGTCAACATGTGGCTTTTCGGAGCAGGAGGCCTACGCTCTACACAACGCGGCCCGAAAACATTTTAAATGATGAATGATGGTGGTGTCTGATATCGATCAACAATAGCAGGCAGATATAATGGATTTGAGCCAGTTCCACAGAGGCAGCGATGGTACCCGCTATATTCTAGCCATCATCTACGTCCTATCAAATTACGCCTATGTTGAGGCTTTGAAAAACAATACGCGTCACAGCGTGGCAACGGCTTTCAAACGCATATTTAACAAAGGGCGTGTACCCGTTAAGCTACAGACGGATGCCAGTAAGGAGTTTTTAAATAAACCACTTCAGTCTTCTAAAACAACACAAGGTGCATTACTTTGTAACACACTCGGAAGTTAAACCTTCTTTTAAAACACGGCTCTGGCAATTCTTTAAAGCTAAAAACACCCATAGATGTGTGGAGGGATTACCAACTTTTATGAATGTGTACAACAAAATGCATCATAGATCTATCTAAAACCACCCCTGCAAATGATTATCATAAAATGAACGAATACTCTGAGGTTCTAGCTGGCTCTGTTCACTGAGGTGTATTACCCAAACATACATGAACTTGTCAGAGTCAACAACAAAGCCATATCAATCATACCTGAGTACGGTGATACGACGCCACAGTTCAACATCGGAAGTGTCTGTCAGGTTTTCAACAACAGGGAGACTGATCAACATACCGTGAAACACCCTGAAGGTGAATTACCGTGGGACAATACCTGCGCGACATTATTAGGGGGGTTTATAGCTTAATGTTTTATATCGATATCATGGAGTATCAAAGGGTGGGGGATGGCCCGCTACGTTGAACCATGGAGATTAAATGGAATTACAACGATATTGTGAACATTCAATACAACAAACCCGATTATGTCCGTGTTTAAAAACCATTTCAACACCATCAACATACATATAAGAGACAACCAACGGCAGTTAGTATCATTTAAATACGGACAAATCTGGCTACGGTTGCATTTGAGACCACTCCGGCTGAAAGAATAATAAAGAGGTGTTACAATGACCGTAGTGAAGAACTATGGAGACCCCAGGGCCTATGAGGAATATTACAGGAACCAGGCCGATTACAGCGATGAGCCATATTTTAGCAGTAGCCCTGTAATGTATGGAGCGGGGCTCTGCGGTATCTTTAAAAGTCTCTTCTGACAGGCGATGCCCTTCCTACACTGTGGCTTCAAATTAGCTAAACCACACATGAAAACGGCAGTCACCAATATTGCAAAAGACATCATGGGAAGTTTGATAACGGTGGTTACAGAGCATCTCGCCAAGCAGAAAAAGGAGGGCCAGGATCAATCAGGATTCATTCATAGACCATGGAGGATGGTCACATCTGCGCGGCCCCCCAAAACCCACCAAGAAAAGCAGATTGAGGGCCTGATGTGGACAGCCGTGTAAGAAGAATAAGTGGGTTAGACACAAGGGTGGTGATATCTTCTAAAGAACAATGACCTTCTTCCATAGAGCCTATTGGGAGTGTGTGAAATCAGAGTTCAACCTCTTCACCATGCCCCCGACCCAGACTAGCATAGATATCAGCTTTTTCATGGAGGTCACACCTCTGGTGGCTCTATCGACGCTGGCACCTATAGAATTCTTTGTATTGGGGTAGACCGACATGTATCTGGATTAAAATGATATGCTGCTTCATCTAACCTGTAAAATAACAAAGGCGGATGGAACCGACATAGCAGCTACCGCCAGCATGGCTACGATCACCTATCCCATAGCCAGTATGTTCAACCAGGTGGACGTGATGTTGGGCGACTGAATGATAACGCAGAGTGATAATATGGGCGCCCACTGGTCCTATATAGAGAGCCTATTAAATTATGGCCATGATACCCTCGATAGGCAGCTTGCGGCGGGCCTCTTTCACCATGACAACTCCAGGCATTTCGACAACACCGATCTGGACAGTGACAGCAAGGGGTTCGTGAAGAGAGCCCTGCATGCCAGGACCAGTAGAGTATTCGATTTACTCGTTCTTCTACACGCAGTCCTTTTCTTCCAGGATAAACTATTGATCAACGGCAAAGACCTTAAAGTGAAACTATCTAGAAACACAGATGCTTTTTGCCTCATGAGCGGGGACACCAAACAATACAAGCTAGTCATCATATTGGTGAGTTTATTTGTTAAACGTGTGAGCGTCTCCCTGACCATTAGAGTGGTGCATGCAAAGGCGTTGCAAATTTCTAATGTAAAGTACCCTGTGGAGAGGGTCACCCTTAAAGTCTTCACCATCACTACCGGCAGCTGTGGTACCAGTCAAGACAACCTGTTCCTGGGCTATCTCCCAAAAATAATCATCATGGGGATTGTTGAAACAGTGGCGCTCACCGGCGCGTACAATAGAAACTCCTTTGAGTTCAAACACTGTAACATGAACTATGCTGCGCTGCATAAAGAGTGTCCTGATTCCTGCAAAAGCATGCACACCTAACTTTGGAGTTCCGAACATAATCAGGAAATACATAGGCCTGGTGGCTGTCACTGGGAAGCACATCTGTGATGCGCCTGTTTCAGTCACACGCAATGAGTATACCCTCAATTATACCCTGCTGGCCTTCGATCTAAGACCCGACAGTGCATCAGTGGATCATTTCAAACTCCTGAGGAGCGGGAACCTACGTGCTGAGATAAAAATTGAAAGAAACCTAATCACTACGCACTTGTTGTTAGTATGGAGAGTTTTCAATATCATTCTCGAGATCAATACCCAATGAAACATAATCTTTGATATTTAATGGATACTCTACATATAAAAGGATTTTTGCATAAGCATAGACATGCTCTGAAAACATCTCACGGTGTGTATGCCAGCGATACATGACCCAAGCACCTACCCTGGAATCGACCCATTAGCCTGGTTGTGAACACCAAACTGCATGCCTGGGGTGGGACCCACTGGAAAGCCCTGTGTTTGGAGGGGGATGTGCTACTGGTGTTTGACAGTTTAAGCACACTTCCCGCAACACCCCATATATGCCGACATTTTAACAGATTATGTGAAAAGCATTGAAAAGTATTTATGTTATACCACCATGCTGGTCCAAGACTTTAAAGCCATTAATCACGGTCAGCGCTGTATTTTCTTTATTAGCCAAATGTCAGAACGGGGATCGCTGTCAGCTGTTTTGAAAATGTATTAGAACAATCGCAAGCAAAATGAGCAAATGATGACCAGATCTGTTAACAAGACGTTACCTAATCTGTAAAGATGTTGCAAAATGTGTACATCATGTCAACAATGTAAATTTATCTCCTCTGTCTAGTGTTACGTGTATCAATAAAATAACTTTCTCTTAAAAAGCAAGCAGCTTCATGCCTTATTATTACGCATAGTAAATAGGACAACATAATAAAGAACCAACCCATTTTATGAATTTTATGAATTAAAAACATTTTTATTTATAAAAAAAGTCATATTTCATACCAAAAGGAGGATGGGTTATATACGTGCGTGGACAATTCAGTACAGAAAGACAAAAATTATAAGTGTAAAATGATGGCGTCTCTGGCGTGGCCTAGACGCTGTGGGGTAATAGGCGATGGGGGCGTCATAGAGGTGTGAAGGGGTGGGTAAAGATTCCTTGAACCAACCAGTGTTCCACCCCTCTGCCGGGCTTAGTGAATGGGATCGGCTCATAGGGTTATCTACAGGGCTGTGTGGCTGTTACAGGGTAGCAGGGGTACCAGTTCTTTGCTGCTCCAGAAAGCGTTGCTGGGCGACATTACCTACAATGGATGTTGAGATAATTAAATCAGTGACCGCTTGCATGAACTTGTTCCAGCCGACTTGGGCAGTGATTATGGAAGTGGGTTGTCGAATCGTGAAACCCTGTACTAGATTGTGCAGGTTCGAGCCCCTGACAACCCTACCTCGGTAGATAAACTCCCCCCTATCGGTACACGATGCCAGATCCGTTTCACGTTCCATTTTATGTAGCAATAGTTCTGCATTAGGTTTATAGCTCTGGCCAAGTGTATTCACCATGTCCTCAATAACAAGGTCTACCCCTGATGAGGCCTTCACACCACTAGATTCCTCGGGCTGCATGTATAAGGTTAATTTGTTCTTTTCAGCTTTGCTGTTCTTGGTTTGAGTTAAGTATTTGTGCAGAATATCCACGTATAAGGCCACTTCATAATGCGTCGCTAAGTCTGGTCTGTTTAAAACATCCTTCATTTCCAAGTCAAGATGTATGGTTGCAACCTTCCGTATGTCTCACAATCAGCAAGGGGTGTGGGACCCGCCACAATTTCTAACTGGCGTTTTTCCACCAAATAACTTTTATGCGCATACTCCATCACTGACCCCCGACCAATCTGGTGATTAGCAGTAGGGCTATGCCGATAAGAGAAGTAATATCCACATATTGACCCGTTTCATGATGACGTTCTTCTTTTTCTTTTTCAATACACTTAGATAATGGTGTTTTAGGGGGCATGTCCTTTAAAGTGTTCTGGGTAATCTCTGAAATAGCGGCCACCAGATCATCAGAGGCCATGGCTAGAATGGCCTTGCGTTGTTAAGGGGCAGCATACATAAACATTTTGAGCAGCGCAATGTTTCTTCGTATGCATGTTGACACAGTAAAAGCACGACAGGCTACTGACTTGGTATCGTGGTTAAGGGTGTTTTCTAGATGTCTTTTTAGGAGTATAAATAGCGTGTAGACCAGGCGGGAATATATCGGTGCACAATCTATAATCATCTAGAGTGATTGTTTTTAAATCCATCAGCAGATATCTCTAGGGCTTGCTGGTTGCGTCTCCGAAAGCCTCCATAAAAAACGCGTCTTGGATGGATACATCTGTCGAGCTATCATGGCTAGTAGTTGTTTATCCCTGGGACTTTTAAATATCACTACATAACTAGAGTTTTGCGTTATAGATCTGTTGCTCTTGCCCTTGTTGAACAAGTTCTACCCGATATAGCAAATACTTAGATTGGGTGATAGGAGTAATGAGTAAAGGCTTTTTCTAGTTCGGCGCTCTGACCAACCACCGTTATTAAATCGTCCATGATGGCCATATTCACCATGCTTGGCAGTAGTAAACTGTCGTTGTTGAGACTGTCGGGTATACCTTCTACAAAATTAAGGTGTTTAAACTGTTGTTGCAAGGTTGTATAAAGAGGTTGCCAGCAACTATCCAATCAGATAATATTCGTGGGAACTTTGCTCATCGTGATGTGGGCGTTTTCTAGAGGTTTTCTGACAAAGTAACTCTTGCTGCAACTGGAAGACCCTGCCATCACACAGTCAAACAGTTGTAGCCTGGTATCCATAAAGCAAAATACCTATGGGTTAACACACCATCTACAGATATCTACGAGTGAACTTCCCGACAGTGGTTTAACTCACCACAGGGTCGGCCTTTCAGCCTCTGAGTATGATGAAGCAAACACTGCTGTGCTTTTGCTTCTAAGCACTACATGAAAACCTACAATTAAGATGAACTGCCATCTATAGCTTGCTTAGAAGCCGTGAATAAAAACATGTGCCAGCTTTTTATATTTTCCTCAACAATACGCCTTTAAAGGCTGCATAGCAACTCACATACATTCGGTATGACGCACAGCATACTGTTCAATGTTATAGTGAATCATCTCGCGTATGGCACACCCACTCATAGATTCCCAAAAGAAGATTGGATGTATAAAGGCATTGTAATACCCACCAACAATCCGATGGCATGGTGTTCAGACTCCTATAACGTTCCATGGTTGGAGGGCCTTCCCATAGCCTTGGTTGCCGCAGCTCCCCTGCGGTGTGCCCCTTGCGATGACAAAACAATGGCCACCATTTCAGGTCTTCGTGCTTGCTGCTAGCGGGGGCGATCAAAATCCCTGCCA
Source organism: Ambystoma mexicanum (assembly GCF_040938575.1). NCBI lineage: Eukaryota > Metazoa > Chordata > Amphibia > Caudata > Ambystomatidae > Ambystoma > Ambystoma mexicanum. The sequence continues at coordinate 524,525,825 of NC_090923.1, forward strand.
TTATCACACCGCCAGTTGTTGGGACCCCTTGAAGCACCCCAAAAGCCACTCTCCAGTGTCAGTAGTGGCCACCCAAATTCTTTGTGGCTTGAAGGCCCCTGAAAAACAGCCCTTTCCAATCACACATTCCCCAAATCCTCACTACGCACATCCATCCTGGATGATCACAATGACCCATCAGCCATCTCCACGGGCAATCCTAGATTCCTTCCTCCACGGTCTGACGCCTGCGAAGTTGCATAATCCGTGGGCCCCCCTAGATCCATGGCATAAGCGTCTGCCTGTTGCGAGGGTCCACAGTCAACATCCATGGGCGAGCCTAGATCCAGTCCTCCACGGTCCATTGCCTGTGAAGTTCTGCGATCCATGGTGGTTCTAAAATAAAAACACAAGAATATGGAATCAGAAGTTGGATTTCTAACTTTAACAGTGCACAAAAAAATTGTCTAGTTTAAAATATATATATATATTTCGGTGGTCAAGAACAAAACAAATAAACATCCCAAACACACATTCACACACAAACACATGTTGCAACTAAATACCAATGTCTCTAATTTAAATGTCTCAGTAAACAGAGAGAGCCAACTGGTCACGTGGGAATTTTACCAGGATCACACATGAGCATGGAATGGATTTCTTTTTTTTTGCGCAAGATCACCACCGCGCCCCAGGGTTATTTTTAGACCCTGTTGAAATTCTGGAATGCTGTGTCATCATCTATACTATATATAGACTTTATATCCTTTTCATATCATGTCAATATACATTTTATATCTAAATGATAACATTTTTTATATCAAATATTTTTTGGGCCCACTGTATTTTTTTATATAAAAAATATGAATTTTTATATGAAGGTATACACTAAAAACATGTTTTACATGACAAAATATTAATTTGTATATTCATTTTTAAAGAAATTGCTTACATTAAAATATGATTGTTTCTATGAATTTTTATATTTAAAAATATGCATTTTCTATGAACCTTTATAAAAAATATGTATATTAAAATTTTGTATATGAATTTTTATATACATTTTTGTTAAATCTAAATAATAATTATAGCCGTAAGTATTGATAGCCCCAGCTAACGGGGCATGGACACTCGCTGATGCCATAACCATGTCACTCCGCAAAACCCTAGATTCATAGTCCTCATCTTCGTAGCGCACTTCACTCGCTGATGAGCCCCAGGATCTACGGCCTAGGACTGCTCCAGAAATATATATCCATCGAGAGCTGTATTATATAATTTTTAAATACATTTTTATATAAAATGGATATCGGTATTGATATAAAATTGATCCGAAAATATGGAGGGGCTTATCAAAAATATTGGGGCACTTATCGAATTGATATAAAATTCATATCAAACATTTTGGGGGGCTTATCAATCGATATGATTTTGAAATAAAGTTGATTTAAAATGTATATCAAGCGATATGAAACTGGTATCAAATGGGGGTGGGGCTAAGGACACAAGAGGAGTGTGGCCACCTGTCAAAATTAAAGCGTGATCAGTTGTATCCCATATACTACTGATGATGATGTTTTTAGCAACATAAGGGCTGCCAGCCACGTTAGCAAGAGCTCTGCCCTTTTGAATTAAACCCTGTTAGAGGGGTAGCTTCTGTCAGTTAGAGTATTAGGCTGCATCATGGAGCGTTTGGTCTGTTAATTTAATTAGATTGTATTCCTCCTTCCCTCCAGTGAGTGTTTAGACAGTCAAGGTCCCTGGAGGAAAGGGGAAGCACTGCACAGATAGTAGTTGATGGTGCAAGGCCGAGCAGTCCACAGGAAATGGGAACAGAATGCATTATATCACTTTCATTCCTGACAGTTAGATTAGTGCAGCAGCTGTGAAGGGCAAATGTTAATGAGAGCAAGGCCTGGTGTTCAGACGTTGCCAAGGTGTGAACTAGATTGTCGATATACTGCCCCCGTTGAAAAGTGACAGGTCCATTAGAACTACAGGTGTCAAGCTAAATAGAGCAAATAAATACGAGAAATTAATCCCCAAAGCAGTTTTTCAGCTGTCTTTTTTATAAAGCCACCTGGATTCCAAGGGAGATAGGGAAGGATATGTACTAGGAAAGCAACTTGTTTCAAGACGGGACTCACAAGAGGTGTTGCCAAAGAGTACAGCTGCAAGGTCAAGTGTCTGGTCTCATGAGAAAGAAGTATTGGGTCCACTTCTTTGCCACAGGGTATTGACTTAATTGTTCACACTTGCTCATGATTGGGTCTTTTCGAGGGGTATGCAGATAAAAAATTATCGGAAGTTATTTTGACCACTAAGGAAAGTCCATTGTTGCAACAAGTTACCTGAATGTAATAGAACAATCAAAACAAGCTTTGTATTTTTGCTGACTGCAAAATTAGGTAATTCACAGGGTGATTTACTCATGTCATCATGGATACTTAATTGACGAACAGGGTAGTAAAATATAGGAATGTTTAGATTTTTGTATAAGGGATAGCCAATAGGAAATGTGGGATTAACCTGCATTGGATACACGTTGCCAATGTCGGTTTTTCTGCTTCTTGTTTTTCAAATCTGTAACTAACGTGGGCGTGCCGAGTGAGTTTTGAGTTCTAAGGAGCTGACCCTCCCAGCCATTTTTGTTTGTAATAAACTTCTTTTCCGTACAAAACGTGCACTACTTATTGGTCCCTTGGATTTCTTATTATTGATTGATTTTTGGGCCTACCATGCAAATTTGGTGACCCCAACGTGATCTCCAGATTCCACAGAGAGACTGGGGGCTCCCCCGCCATGGATCCTGGATTGCGGCACCCATCTACAGTTACCAGTCCATGTGTACCCCCTGGGGAGGTTTGAAGGCACTGTAATTCCAGAAGGCCTCCTTGATTCTTGGACCGGGGCCATGCACCAAGATCTGCAGGCAATTGAAGGCTGACACTGCACCACAGGAGCTCAGAGGACACTTAAGAATGTGAATGTGCTCTTGTGGGAAAAACAAGGGTGGTTGACAGGTTTTTTGTGTGTGTGTGAGTGAGTGAATGGAGATAAGGGGAGTCTCCTCGAAGAAGAGGAAAGAAAACGTTGGTACTTTGCATGAATTTATGACTAATAGAAAGGTGAAGCTCCCCCGCCGTAGGGAAAGATGATGTCATAAATAGTAGTAAAAGCAAAGAATTGATGTGGGGTATCTCCTCTTAGATGAATAAAGACAGCGCTGTAGTGGAAGTGTTGGTCCTGTATGGAAAGGTCAACAGTATCCCTGTGTCCTAGAGTGAAAGGGGCGTGCGGAGCGTTGCGTTCCCTCATCTCGAGAGAAGGAGACAGAGGAGGGGGCTACACCATTGTGTAAACATATGTGTTTTTATTAGTGGATTTGTTAGTAGTTGTATAGTTAGAAAGGCTTGATGTGGGGCAGTAGTAGCCCATTATGTGGATGGGGCCTTTTTGGGGTGATTATATTAGCAAAGGTGTTACAAAGATGAGGAGGGTGGGGTTTTAGAATTTTTGTTGTGGGGAGGTAGACTGGTTTTGTTGGGGCATGGTGGGCTTTTACGGGTATCAGGTAATATTTTCGCCACCAAAAATATCGCCGTACATAAGGTCGTCGGGAACGGCCATAGGCGATATTTTTGGTGTCGAAAATGTTAGGTGCAGGGGTTGCGGGGGTGTCCCTCGCACATAAAAACATGATGCGGGGCTTGCGGGGGTGTCCCCCACAGGGTCCATGTGTTATTTTCACCGCAAAAATATGGCAATATTTTTGCATCGCAATATTTTTCCGGCGAAAATATCACATGGAACCCTTTTACGTGAGACGCCGCTGGTTTGGTGTTAGGCAGATTTTGTTTGTCTTAATAAGGTTGGATTTCAGAAGGAGCACATGTGTGAAATGTTCCCGCAGTACAAGGAGAACATTCTGAAGTACCACCATGGGCGGGTTCAGGGAACATAGGGCAAAATGTTTAAGGCTTGCTCTGAGGAGGGCAAGTATGATAAAATGATATTCGAGCATATGTACATGCATTTATTGTCAAAATATAAAGGAAAAATATTGAGAAGCAGTTGGAGTTTGCTTGAATTATGGAAAATGTTTCAGGATGTAGAGAAAGCTCCTGATGACAGCACAGAAGGAGCTAATCAGATACACACGCACACCACTGCCCCGCCTCCTTATGGCTGCTTTCCTTTACTGCCCACCAAAGGATACACCAACCTCCGGTACCAAGCCCCCACCGAGCCCAAGACAGAAACTCTGGAGCAACCTAAAGACAGAACACGGGACATCTAGAATCAGAGTTAAAAAGGGAGAGGAAGAGCAGGCGCAAGTGAGGCAGGAACAAATAGAGGGGTGGTGTGCGGCAATAGGCATAGATAAGAGGAGAGCGGGACAGATTCTTTTTAAGATCTATAGTAAGGTTATGCAAGATATCAAGGTAGACTCAAGCGATGAATCTCTCAATCCAAGGAGAGCTGCAGAGATTCCACAACATAGGGACGGATGCTGCAATAGTTTAGACTATGACACAGTATATGGTGAAGGAGAAGCAGTGAGCGAAGAGGTGGAGTGGAAGAAAGATGAAGACCAGAGGGAAATAACACCATAGGGCCCTAGGTTTGGACTGCGGCCCAGCTGAATGACCCCAGTGAAGGATAAGAAGTGAAGGAAGACCTCATAGGAAAAGAGGGATGCAGTACCCCCTGCTACAGAAGGAAGCAGGGAGAGCACATTATGTGCTCTGCCCCCATATAGATCAACTTAATAAAGACAGTACCCCCACTTAAAGTGGGAGCCAGCAAATGGATAGATGCCATAGAAAAGCAGACAGCAGGGATCACATTAGCTGTACGGGACATGGAGAGTTTTTTTGCCACACTGCTGGGGGAGTATTAGGACAAAATATGAAAGAAAGCTGGAAATCCATGGGTACATCTGAACAGTGACAATCATGATGGCGTACCATTTAACAACTGTTGAGCAGACATATGGAAAGATTTGAGGGTCGCATACCCAGACACACCAGCCATAAATTCAGTTATTGCACGCACCATGAAGGCGGATGAAGACTCCACAATCTACATTCATCAGATTCAGGAAATGTGGTGAGCAGGGATGGGGGAAGCATAGGACAAGAAGAAAGCTATATTTGATCACATTTTGCACAGAAGTGCAACATGATTTGGATAAGGATATTGAGGTGAAGAGATGGGCCAAAATACAGGCACACATAGTACATTACTGTTGGAGGAAGCAACAGAATGAGATAGAAACAGCGGACAAAGCGCAAAGGGCAAATGTTAATTTGGTCCAGAACAAGTTAGCTAAATTGAGCATGGAAGGAGCAATGATTACTAGCTCTGCAGAAGGGCAGCCAGTGACCGACGCAGGGTTGAGTCGAGCGGTACGCAGATGATAGAAGGGAGATGGGAAGTTTCCAGAGTGGAAAAGGAGGTTTTCAGAGAGGAAGAGGGGGTGGATTTGGAGGTATGAGACCTAGGTTTGGAGGACAGTGTCAGTCCTGTGGAAAAATAAGGCATTTTGTAAGATAATGCAGGAGCAGGCCATCTGTTTCTTATAACAACCTCGTGGTCCAGCATTTAAGCTCACATATCGCCCACTTCCTCAAATGCAGCCTTTGGTTATCTCATATACCCCAGGTGCGATGCAGCAACAGCAGATCCCATACCCAGCACCAACTGGCACACAGGAAATGCAGCAGCCATCCATATAGGCCCTACTTCACCATGGGACAAATAAAAACTACCAATTGGTCACAGTCAGTTATCCCAGTTTCCGCCAACTAGGTGCACTTGGACCTCCCCCTCCCTGTGACCTTTTATGCACTTGCACAACCCAAATGCAATGCGCCTGATGATCGTCTGTCTGTTCTCTCTTGTCCTCTCCAATTGCACTGGTAAACTGCAGAATTGCTGTCAGGCCTATTTGCTGTGTCCCAACTGTTAAATGTATTTTACACACTTACACTGCCTCTGGGTCTGCAGACTAATATCATCTCAGAATTTCAAGGGCTCTGAACAACTGTTGTTTTCTACCTTGTTCCCACCCTCCTTGAGCGTTTTGAAACACTTTCATGTGTATAGGCGCTATATAAATAAACAATACAAAAACAATACAATACAGTGGGCCTCATTACGAGGTGGCCGGTAAGGGATTACCGGCACCGGTAGGGGCACCGGTGCTGGTAATCCCTTACCGCCCTACTACAAGTTCCCTTTGCGGGTCCTCCCTTAACGCCTGGTTTTTCCAGGCATTAAGGGCGGCACCCGCAAAGGGACTCTGGAGCTAATAACGGTAGCGAAATTTGCGGTACCGTTATTAGCGCCTTCCCCATTCCCATTGAGCCCTCAAATGGGAATGGGGAAGGGCCCTGGTGAATGGGGAATTACCGGTCCCGCCAACCTTGGAATGGACTGGTAATTTCTCCATTCACCAGGGCGGAGCCATGGCTGCCTCCAACCTCATAATGAGGCCCAGTGACTCCCTTCCCACTTCCAGGCACGAATGCTTATCCCCAATAGGACAGCCCGCAGAGAGCTCTGACATGCCTAGTTCTGTCAGTCACTTCTGACCCAGAAGAGGAGCCCCAGGTGGGAGTGAAGATAGGAGATAGAACGTTCACCGCCATGGTTGACACAGAAGCCACAAAGTCCTGTATCAGGGAATTGATTCATGGAAGGGAGGTTTACCTTGTCACGTAAAATAACATACCCAGAGAGACTTTCTAGGGCATTTTTATTGGTTTCTTTCACTGAAGAATTACCCATCACTGTAGGCACCCAGAAGTTGTCAGCACCCTTATTGTATTTTAAGAATATCCATCCTGAGTTAACTTTCTGTGCAGGGATCTTCTGAGTAAACTGAACATGACCATTTCATTCACTGAGGAAGATATAGGGTGTTCAACACCAGGAATATACCGATGCTAGGGCTGCAGCAATAAAACAAGCACTTTACGAAGTAACAGTATTGCTAGAATGGGTGCCTTGTATTAAGGATAAGATACTGCGATTGCCCGCTGAGTTTCTCTTCAGTCCAGATGTTTACCAGACATCATTATTACATTAGATCTGGTAGCAGTGATTATGAAAAGGACAAAATAATTATTTCGGTAAAGATGAGGAAAGGGAGGAATAGCAAAAGGTTTTGTGCATAGACCCAACCCAGTCACTGAGTGGGGTGTCTGATGAACAGCTGTTCGAAGATTCCAGTGACACAGGAGAAATGGTGTTTACAATGTGAATACCCTGTTAAATAATGATACAACACAGATAAGTACCCCACACTATCTTCATTGTTAAAGCTTTCCCCCCACACTTTCATGATGATTTGGAGAAGGTACCCAGTCACCTATGGACTAGCAACCTCCACGATGTAGGATTATTGAGGAGCATGGGAGCAGTTTGTATAAAACTGAAATGAGAGGCAGTGTTACCCCAAGTCAGATAGTACACCATGTCAAGAGAAGCAGATGAAAGGATCTATTCCACCATAACAACATTATGGCAACAGTATAATACAGCCATCAGAATCCCTATGCAACAGGGCTATATACCCTGTGAAAAAGGCAAAGGGTCCGAGTTGGAGGATGGTTCAGGACTTATTCCATTGAACAATATTGTATTGTAGAAGCAGAATTTCCATTGGCCCCTAATCCTGCCACCATTCATTGTAATATCCCTGCTGCTGCAACCCAGTTCACAGTAATAGATCTCAAGAATGCATTCTTCTTCATCCCATTATACTCAGACTCTCAATATCTCACAGCATTTAATGACCATTTAATGTAATTATCATTGCAAAGACTGGAGGGGGAGTATCTGTACTTCTGCTCTCTATATGGTAGGGTAAATACAAGATCACCTCAGTAGCAATGGACGAGCAGCCATGCTTAAGCTTTCAGGAGGTGATGCAGGCTGGTTATTAAGTACAGTGAATCCCCAAATACCCCACAAAGGAATGTCCACACACTATGTTAGGTGATAACCAACTTCTTTCTATAAAATAATATGCAGGAATATATATACATTTAAATGATAACACTTTGTACTTGGAAATACGTATTCAAAGAATGGCAAATATGTACACTCTATGTGGTACCACACATTACTTAAATTCAGTAAGAGATACATTAACTGAAGACCGTTTTAAATAGGCATGTGAATTCCTAAGTGAGATGTATCAGCATAGAATAGAATAGGGAAGAAAGGCAGGTTAGTTGTGACCAGTGGCAGAATGCTTTCTTAAGACTACGTATACTTTTCTATGTGAAGATCCTCCCGACCTGGACAACCTGTAATGGAAATGTTAGGGAGTAACTTATTTTGTCTTTTACAGCCCATTCCAATAATGTTCAATAACATTCTGCTTCCTTTAAAAGGTTTTACCACCCCTCCTCCCCCCAAAGTACCTGAGAGGCCACAGGACAACAGACTCCAAGACAAATCTGGGACCCCTGGATGACTCCTGAGGCTAGAAGATGCTCTTCCTGGTCAAGGTACTTTTGGTGCCTTGGCAGAGTTTCTCGGTTTCACTCGACAATTCCCTCTGAGGATGGAACCACCTTGGAAGAAGGAGCCACTGGGATGCTGAGTCCAAGAAGAGAAATGGAACCAAAGTCTTTCTGAAGTGCAGCAGCTTTGCTCTTTGTGGTGCTCTCCTTTGGTCGACGATTTCTCTGACTGTAGATGTCCTGTGAAGATGAAACTTGCAGTGGGCTCCTTAAAGGCTTGGCATATGAGGATAAGATCCCTGGGACCCTTTGATGACTTCTGGCAGCCACAGGTGCATAGGTCACTTTTGGTGTTGGGTTTCGGAAAATACTGTGGTTTTCCACCTTTCGGTTCTTTGGTACTGCAGTGGCAGCACAGACCTCTGGGTGGCATCTGGTGATCTGGTCTCAACCACTAGAGTGGGCCACAGACAATCACCAAGTCTGGACCCTCAGGATGTCTTCATTAGCTTCTGTTGGTGCGAAACCCACTGACGGACCTTCCTCTGCACTCAGCAACTATGACTCCTGAGGCTAGAAGATGCTATGGACTCTCATCGGTGGGAAAAAGTGGTCAGTGATGATGGCAAGGATGTCCTTTGAAATGATCATAGGCTGTTTGGAACTTTCGCAGCTCCAGGTATCCAGCCAGGTTAACCCCTCTTATGGGTGGTAGACAGCAGCGTCTTGCAGTGGTCAAGAAACATACCTCAGCAACACCAATGGACTTCCTCGACTTGAGATGTCGGGGCACTCCTCTTCAGGACTCACGAAGACCCCTTCTCCAGATGGCAGGCACACAGGACTGGCTTCCAGGGCACTTCGGATGAAGAGTAGCAGGTTGCACTTTGGTCCCTCTAGCTTAGGGAGAGGTCTCCTTTGCAGGTCCTCTCTGGACACGGCAGCTTTTGGAATACACAAATAAATACAGCAGCAGATTTCTCCTCAGTCAGCCAATCACACAGAAGGGCATTCATGCAGGAAGGCAGCCAATCAGGCTTACAGGCATTCAGGCTATTCACTCAACCCAGACACCCGTAACAAAGAATCTGGATTGGGGTAAGTACCTAGCCTTTCAGCACACTACACTGCATTCATGTCAGTTTCAGTCACGGCTGTCACATTCATTGTGTCACATGCACAGAAACCAGACACCCCTAACACAGAATGTGAGTTCACTTCAGACTCCATTCATGCAGGTCCCAACCCTAGAGTGCACCCACAACACACAGTCCCTGGGAAGGCTCCAGTCAGTCTGACAGGAGGCAGCCTCAGAGCCATTTATCATATTTCCACCTCACAACCACTCAGGAGGAAGGGAACAGAGACATGTATCATGCTTAATGATCCTCTGGACACAGTAAGGTTTTCTTACAGATCTTTATTCAGTTCGTAACACCAGCTGCCCCAAGCATTTCCCATCTCCACCAACAGTTCACACTTCAAGTCTCAACATTCTTCCCAGAACCAATGTGGTGCATGAGCCCAGTTCTATCATGCAACACAACACAGCCCATGGAACACAAACCTTGCATTAACATTGAAAGCTATATACATAATCTTATAACTATATACACCTACATATACATTCTGATATAAGGTGCTTTTAGCTTCATAACAATAGGGCTTCCCAGGACTTTGGGAAATGAGGTAAAAGGCAATAGAAACGAAGAGGCCACAGGGGTCCTCTTGCCTTCTATCAGGAATCCACTGGTTCCTATGGCAGAGCCTGGGTGTCCCAAAATGGAGGACACCTAGAGCCACTGCCAAGTTAGCATGTGGCTGCAATGTTCCCTCTAATTATTGGTTATGTGCGGCAATAAAATGCGTGTGTGCAGGATGTCAGGCATGTGTGCAACTAAGTCACGCAGTGCCAGAAGGATATGACCCACTGTGCTAGCGTAGCCTGCTAGCTTTACTTCAAGATTTAAACTGGTCTGAAATTGAACTATCTTAAATCTCAAATTGCTAGGAAGGTGTCGTTAATTTGACTTGTTAAATATGTTAAATATGTTTACGGGGAGTATGTCTGATGTCATATTTATGAAAATAGAAACAGGGAGATGGGTTCTTCTGGTGCTGTTTAGATTCCACCTCACAGTCATATCATTATCTCCCACCTTCTCACCATTGGCTTAAAATATGTAATAAAAAGCAAAGGCTAGAGAGAGATACAGAGGCAAAGATAGACAGGCGGACACAGAAAGAGAGAGAAAGAGTGTAGCACAGTGAGATGGAGACAGAGGATGAAAGAGAGCACAGAAGAAGAGAAGCAGGGAGCGAACGAGCAAAGAGAAAGGGAGACAGAGCACTAGATCAGTGTATGAAACACCAGGTAAAGCTAGTATTATACATAATATTTTTAGTTCTAATGCTTTGGATGGGCAAAAAGTGATGGCACTTGGAATAGAAATCACAGAACCACCATGCCTACTGTTAACCAGTTACACAAAATAAGGACTATTACAAATGGGTGAGCGATGCAAATCAGCCATTTGAAGAACTATAGATTCATCCGAAGGTCATAATGTATATATATAAAATTATTAGGTATGTTTCCGTACTCAGCTGATGCAATTTATCAGTGCTAGGTTGCCCTCTGCTGTGCCCTTCCACTTCAACAACAGCTATGATTTTAACAAACAGATTGAGCACGGTTCTATGCAGTCACCTTCACCTTCCACTTTCGCAAACAATCGGAAAAATGTCAAGTTACTTCTTACCACCCCCACTTCTCTTCACACAGGGTGCAGTTGTTCTGATGTCAATGAACAGATAATTGCCGGCTCAAAGTTCCAGTGTCTAAAGAGCAAAATGCTGTACGACGAATGCCTCCTCATGAGCTAAAACTGAAAGTAGGTGCTGTTATTATGCTAGTACGCAATCTTATGCCATCACAGGAGAACTCTGCAATGGAACAAGGTTGGCAATTATGCTTCTACAAAGACAAATCATAGAGGCCTGTGCAAATGATGGATTAAACTTAGAAATCGTTCTCATACTGCACATACCTCTCATTCCATCTGATACAAATATGCCTTTCCTATATGTTTAGCCTTTTCAATTACAATTAACAAGTCACAGGGACCTATGCCCCCTTCCTGGAAGCAATCAGTGGTTATTCTGATATTTAAAATGGGGGACAGAATCGACCCTATGAATAACCGACCGATATTGACCTTTAAGATATACTAGAACAGCGTATGGTACGCCGGGAACAGCTAGTATAGAGAAATGTTGTTAGGAGAGTTCATTGGTGAGTATCAATAACAATACAAGTTCACTCTTTCTCACCATGTGTGTTTCAAACAACTTTCCAAAGCTCTAGAAATGTAATTAGATTAAAAAAATAAAAAATATAATATATATACCGGAAAAAATCAGGACCCGATGATCCCCGCCTTATTGTCACATTTAATAATGCATCATATGATGTCCGGAAGATTATCATGAGACACTGGTGCATTCTCATGCTTGACAAAGATCTTGGGCCAATACTGCCTAAGTGCCCTATACTGACCTACAAACAAGGACCTTTGCTAAAGGACAGACTGGTTTCGAGCTATCTATCTCCTGTCCAAAAATCCTCTACCTTGACCAACTGGCTACCAGGTTTACCAAAAGGCTTCACTAAGTGCCAAAATGTAAGGCCTGTCCACATGCTACTGCCTGTAAATCATTTATACATCCTATTACAGGAACTGAATTTAGGATAAAACATTTTATCAACTGCGACACACCCTTTGTAGTGTATGTCCTTGCATGTCCCTGCCGGAAATGGTACGTAGGGTCCACCACATGTATATTGAAGCTTAGAATTCTGCAGCACTTTAGAGCTATTAAGAACTTTGACCCTACGTACCCGATGGCTAAACATTTCAGGCAGGAGCATGACAGTAATGTTCACCTTCTTACATTTTTCGCTGTGGGGCATGTCCCTACTCACTTGAGAGAAGGTGACCGAGCCTTGAAACTGAGACAACTGGAAACCAGGTTAATTTTAGATTTTGATACCAAATACCCCAATGGTCACAACGTGGATGAGGAGCTGCATACTTTTATGGAATTTGATAACTTTGTTTCTTTTGCCTCATTTTTTTTTATCCAATACTGCTTTTCTCAGGTACCAATAACATACACTCCCCTGGCCTGGTAATGCCCTATCTATTTTAATTTTATCATCTGTGTTACTCAACCAGATTTATTTTCTTTCTGTTTTCACGGCTGTCTTGCTTTTCTGATGTATTAGGGGAACGTAACTTTATGACTATGAGATGATATGTTTATTTTAAATCCATCTTTTCTATATCCTTTCGATAGATATTGCTTTCTTCTCTCCATTCATTGCCCACTCTCCTTAACTGTTATTCTATAAGACTCAGTACTGTCTGGATTTTCTGTTTTCATATATTTGCTCGTGAACGTGCGGGCACTCTAACAAAAATACTAATGTTTTTTTAGACCTTAGGATGTATAGTGCTTTTATTTGGACCCTACCCTGTAGCCGCATGTATTTTAATATGGACTTTTATGACAGGAAGACATCGGAATATATAATGCACTTGCACTTTATGATCACCAATCTCTTTGATGGACTACTGCTGCTTTGTCGATATGTTTACACAAAAATGTACTTGCACTTTATGCTGTAGCTATGGGTTGCCCTACTTATGATATCGTCCATTTTTGCATTTGCACTTTATGGTTGTACTTTGAAACATGCTTTAATCTGATGGTTGCATTTTCTGACAATGATGCATTTATCTCTAACAGTCAATAGAGGCTCTATATTTCTAGTGCCACTCTATATATGAATTGTACACTGCTGCTATGTTGATATGTTTACATAGAAATTCACTTGCACTTTATGCTGCAGCCTTGGGCTGCACTTTTTTTGAAAGTGATGCATTCATTTTTTTTAAAAATATATCTCTATGTCAGGATCAGCACTCGTAATCTGTAATTTTTAATTATGGGATTTCTATTTTTTCTATTATGCTTACCTTTATTTGGTGATATTTTAAACATGTTTCTTGAATTGTTTCACTGTGCAATTTATTATACTGCTATATCTAATTTACTCTATTATTGGCATATATGAGACTCTACTCCAGTCCAATATGGCCGCCCTGGTCTCACGGCATAGCGGTCGATCTGTGGAGATAGGCAAAAATGGAATCACTGCAATATGTATTGTGATTTTCTCTCTGGTCCCCTAACGTGACCAAGCGCTCAGGGAAGCGCGAAACGCGTCGTTCAGGACCCTTCCTTGGCATCCTGCTTTGTTTGCTGTGTGTATTTTTGCCTTATTTTTACCATCATTAAACTCGTTTCTTCACTTTGATTCGAGTTTGTTATTTTTTTTTGGGATTGCAAGTACCTCATGTTTGGAGTGCGGTTTTCTTCCTCTGCTGTGTTCTACGACCACGGTAGTGGCTGCGTAGTTATGGTTAAGTTGATAATCCCATAGGAAAAGCACTTTTTGGGCAGCTTATAACTTTGCTCCGCCTGGACGAATCCTCACCAAACTTTGCAAAAAAAGTATATGGTCCACTCAATTTTAGTGAGGTTTGGTCCAGGGAGGGGCAAAGTTATATGGGGGTCCCAAAATTTCTTTTTTCCCATAGACATAATGGGAAAAAAATGTGTGCATGCCTACAGCTCAAAATGTTGGACGGATTTCCACCAAATTTGTGGCAGGAGTGGCAGCTTAGTCCCGAAAGCTTGCTTTTGTTAATTTGGTGTAAATCCGTCCAGTAGTTTTTTTTAAATGGCCAAAACGTAAGGCTCAGTGGACGCTCTTCTCTGTTCGCTCCGCGGGTAGGATACCGATTGGCTGAGCGGCTTACGTCATGTCCGCGGACACGCAACGTGTTTGCCGATTGGCTGGGGTGAGGTGTGAGGTGCGTTACATTGTTTCGATGCGCCCGCCATCTTGGATCCGCCGATAGCGCGGCAGCAAACAGAGGCAAAATGCAATTTTGGGGAGTGTGTTGGTGTGCAGAAGTGCTTGGGGAGGGTTGGGGAGTAATAGGTGGGTCAAATACTGTATTTGTTTAGGTGGCAGGTGCCCCTGATGTGTTCACCATGTGCGCAGTCTTCACGTCTGTCCGAGGACATAATAAATGCACTACTGGCTATTTTACTTTAGTATGATGTTGGTTTTGGGTTATTAGTGGATAATTGATTGTAATTAATATCCCCTATAAGCAGCCCACATACCACAGTCAAAATGTTTGGTAGCATAGGTGTGTTATCCTGCAGTGGTTGTGGCCAGGGCCTAGAGTGTTGGGTGCATTGCCGAAGGCCATAGGCCGTAGGCCATGCACCCAAGAGTCTAGGCCCTGGCCACAACCACTGCAGCATAACACACCCATAGAATCAAACACCCATCAAATATCCAGAACCCAAAAGTTTATGTACTGTTTCATTTGTACAGTTTGTATGTGAAGTTTTGGCTAGGCTTTGCAGGTAAGATTGTAGAGTGTGTAATAGCACTGCATTATAAGATACCTTTGGAAGTAAATATTCTGGATTGTGGTGTATGAGTGTGTACATTTTCTTTGAGATCTAATGGTAAATAAACTACTTTGCCACGAATGCCTTTCACTAATTTAAAGGGAGGTTATTTTGCTATTTTTGTTGAAGGAGTATTATTGCTTGAAGTGGGTGCACTGTTTGAATTATGATGCTCTCATATAAATTTAGTTGTTGCAGGGTTTTGGTAGTGGGAATAATTCCAAGTTATTTGTGATAGCACGTGAAGGTGTTTGGTTGTTGTCAAGTTTTGTAGTGCAGTAATTGCAAAGTATTAAGGTGTCAGTCATTTCGTATTTTTTTCTGCTATAAAGTAGAGAGCTAATTTGAACCATTTGGAATCTTCATTGTCTTCTATTTTGTACGTTATGTCTACAGTTTTTCTGCCACTTTTATAAAAAGACCTGCGGCAACACAGACACTTGGTTTGGTACTTCACCGGAGGTACTTTTAAACTTTAGTATTTCTTTTTTGTATGTGTTTGATAGAAGGTTGCCATTTGTACAATAGTTGGTAGTTTGTTGTAAAGCTAATGCATTTAAAAGTAAAGCTAAAGTGGCTTTCACTTCCAAAATATTTTATCTGGATATGCTTTATTTCTTTGAGTAGTTGTTTGACTGTACCATGTAGAAGATTGTTATTTAAATTGACTAGTGCTAAAGCAGGACATTTAGCATAGTAGAGTTTATGGACCAGATTTTTATAGTTGAATGATGTGTTGATATCATTTTGATGTGATGGAAGGTGCTTTTGCAAATAGGTCTTGAAATTCAGGTTAATTAATGTCCTTGTAGTCCTGTGTATTTGCACACTGGACAGGCATCCACATTTAGTAGTAGTTTCACTTTTATTTTGTCTTTGCTTTTTACATACTGATTGAGGAAGTGGTGTAAAGATTTGAAGGTTTTTTTGGCAATGTTACACATTGATGTGCACAGCCATTTGTAGACTGGACGTTTTGGGTTATTAGAATGGAGATGTGATACTGAGATTTCTGGGGATAATTTTGTGAGCAGAGTTTCTTGTTTCATAATGGTGTTATTAGGTTTTTCATACCCTCGCCCACTGCTATGTATGGCAAATGGGTTTGTTTGCTTTTGTCTATATGCTTCTTCATTAAAATATGGTTCTGTGCTCGTGGTGTGACTCCATTCACCTCCACAGATGTTTTAGGAGCTAATTTTGTTGATATTCAGTTTATTGACAAGTGTTTTTTGTAATTTAGTAGTTAATTTTGTTAGTGACTTCATTCTGTTTAAAAATAAAATAAAATCATCCCCGGTGCCTTCCTCTTGTGGTCCCCCAGCTCTCCCCTGAATGGCCCTCTACTTGCACTGTTCTGCTGCTCCCCCTTGTTGACGAGGTGGACCCTCGACCTGTTCTAGGAGACTGTGTTGTATTAAGTTGTTTGATTTTACATGCTCTTGATGCTCACCTGTATCTGTCCTACCAAGCTGAATAAAAAATAAAAGTTTAAAAAAAAAAAAAAATAATAATAACTTCCTTTTGAGAAGGATTGCACTCTCTATGAGAGCTTTTAGGATTACTTTTCTACGGTAGGTTTTAAGGGTTGTCCATGATTTCTCTCCTGTTTTTATAAGGTTCTGAAGGACTCTGTAGCAGAAAATGTAAAATGAATATTTTACATTTTTTGTAAAATATGTTTTTTGGTATTGTTAGCTGCAACTATATCAAGATTTATGGGTGCAGCGTTAGCAGTAGTGGTAGCTGAAGTCTTGTTAATCACTTTTTGTTTCGTTTTACATTTTGATAGAGGAGGGAAAGTTTCTGTACTGGAAGCTTGTTTTGTTTCGCGTAATGACTGTATTAGCTGTTTTCTTTGAAGTTTTTGTACAAAATCTGACAGAGATGGATGATTATTTTGGACATTTTTATTTTGAATTACTCTACTTCTGCGTTGCTTTCTACGGAGTTGCTTTTTGGTAGGCATTCTTTGGGGTTTGTTGGAGAAAAAAGAAAGTGTGGGTTGGACTGTTGTGCCTTGTATGCGTGCTTTGCGCATGAGTATGATGGTGAGGATGATTGTGGAGGTGTTTGATTGTGCAATGGACAGCTATATCAAGTTGGGAAGGTTATTCTTGTATTTGTATGCTCCTATACTGGGCTTCAGATGACAACATAAAGTATGCAACTGGTAAGAGGAAGCACTAATAATACATCTAATGGGAAAGGGTTAATACACTTCTTCGTTCTACAACAGTAAAATGCTAATGTGTTTGAGTAACAATTAGAACATTATGTTAGTATTGTACTTACATTTTTGTATGGAAAGAGTAGGTTTCTTCAAAGTCGTTGTTTGTACTTCAGATGCTGCTGCTTTTCAAGAGAGTGGTCTTCACTGCAATTGTAAAAGAAAGAAGTTAGTGAATATGTGTGTTTATAGCACTTTTGTTAATGTAGACATTGTTTTTTGTAGTAGTAGTGTTTTCTTACAACTGAGCATAGTATGCATATGCACTTTCATTGCCTATATGCATCCTGTATATTTTATTTAGAATCTGTTAGTTGAATATGTTTTACAAATGAGTATAATAGTAAACATATAGAGCACACTTGTTATTTTTAATGTTATGTTATTGGATGGTAAGAGGTAGAAGAAATAATCATATGCATTTTTTGCTATTTTCACAGGGTAAATGGTAGAGATTGTACAGAAAATCATGCAATGTATGCATTTGTGAAGGTGTGAGGAATAAAGGAGTAGGATTTCATATAGAGGCAGTGGTGTTGTTTGAGCTGGGAGCCTTTGTAATGATATTGTCTGTGTGTGTGTGCTTCAATGAAGATGCATGTAATCATCCTGGCTGCATGTAATTTTATAACACACTGGACAGTCTTTTCATAATTATACTGTTATTTCTGACATCTTTTAATATGAAATAAAACATTTTTAGATAGCTGTGTGAGTAACACATATTTGGAAAGGAGATAGGTTTGCAATTGACACATAGCAGATGGGATAAGTGGCACTAAGGTCATTTTACAGTTTATGCAGGGTAAGTGGCAGTTACTCTGTTTATATGTATTCTTAGAAGAGCTGTACATGTACTGTGTAGAAAATATTCATACATGTAGTCTGTGTTCATGCATGTGGATGTGCATGAATCTGCAAGTAGAAATATTGGCCAGTTTTATAGTAGTTGTTGCTGTATGTCTGTTGCAGTTACAGCCGAATTGTAATGAGAGTTATCAATAGTACATCTAAAGTGCTGATGTGTGATGATAGTTAGATGTAGAGTTCTTGGATGTGATTGGTGGATGATTGTGTGACTGTTTAACAGTACCCAATGAGGAAATGGTGCAGAAAGTGAAGTGGAAAGGGTAGAAGGGCTGCCCCAGTGTTACGCGCTCTTCGGGCATTGCGGGTATCCGCAGGCGGGGCGCGCCACATCCGGGGTTTCTCAGCAAATGCAGCATGTAAAGCGGACTGTAGGGATCAGCCAATCAGATGTTGAGGTTGTGGTTTAAGAGGCTGTGTGTAGTGAAGACGGTAGAGGTGGAGAAAATCAGGGTATTGGTGGTTGGAGATATGTTTGTGCATGGTTTGGAGTAGTATGCTAAATGTAGGAATGTGGCAAACAATTTTGATGTTATAGGAGTGGAGGTGGTGTGGAGCACTGTGCCTGGTTTTAATGTGCAGGGAATTGTTCAAGTTTGTGGAGCAATGGGCAGGGTCAACATTGCACATGTAGTTGTTTTGCACTGTGATGTTTTGTATTTGGGGTATGTCAGTGCCCCTACTTTGTTGGCAGATTTGGAATATTTGGTTCAGGCATTAATGAAAATACTTCCAAATGGCAAGGTTATTTTTTCTGGTTTAGTACCTAGGGCAATATGGAACAATAGTTTTGTTTTTTGTCCTCAGCAGGTGGAAAGAAGAAGATGTAGGGTCCGGTTTTTGAGGTAGGTCGCAGACCTTCTCATTCTCTGTTTTACAGTAATGTTGGTATCATTATATTTGACCCATCCACACTTTTCTTCTATATATGCATTGTAGTGACATGTATTGGTTGTGGTTGCTGCGTGGTAGATTATACCTAGTGTTGTGAAGGTTTTTTACCAAGTGATAGTTTACCATGTGTAAATCCAGTTAGCTTGCAGTTGTTTTTGGTACCATCTGCATTCTAACATGAAAGCATTACTATTATGTATTTACTATATGTTTGTATTTGTAAGGTGGCAAGACGCCCACACTGTTCATCTCGCTAGTGACCGAAAGTGGGATAGTACAAACACACGTGTGCAAATTATAGGCCGCTAAGTGAATGGGTTCAGGGTCTGCGGCATGGCCGCAGGGGGTTGCAGCAGAGTTTGCTCGGACATTCTCATACGACCACTTTTTGTCAGGGCTCAAGACTTGCACCTTTCAAAAATGTTTACGTGATTTGCCGTGTGAAGAGGAGATGGGATGAGGTGACAGGTGGTGTGGCCTGACTGTGGGAGTCGCTGGGAGAGTGCGAAGTTCTCCAGAGGAACAAAATAAATCTGTATAAATGTCACTCGCATTGGTGAATTTGTAATGCCACTGTGGTGAAGGGCTATCGGCTCCCATTCTGAGTGAATGTCAGTGCCGTTGAATTTTTGTTTCCTAGCTGAGCAAACCCACGAATGGTACACAGTATAAGGTTCAATTGTTTTTCGACCTTGAAACAAAGGGAGGATTCGAAAGGAATGCATGAAGGGAGGGATGTAAGACTTTCAAATATGATAATGTTCACCATTCAAAAATTGGACAAAGGAACATGTCATTTCATTTTATGAAAATTCGTTGAACTGAACGGAGTGTCTGCTTTACGCCGATAGAATGGAAATGAGGAATATTATGTAAGTTTTACTTTACGGTGCCGTAAATAGCGGTCTGGTTGGTCAGCATAGCCCGTAGCGGTAAGCGATGCCGGTAATCCTTTACCGGCATTGTTTTTCCCTTACCTCCAACCTCGGAATTACCCCCACAGTCCCTCTTTCCTTTCCATGGTAGGCTGCAAAAAGCACAAGTATGTGACATGACGCAGAACCTGTAAATAAACATACAGCGACGTACAACCTAATAACTTACACTTCGAAATAATAGACTGGACTGTAAAAGAAAACGTGAACATTTTAGAGTTCGTAAAGTAGGTTTATTTAACAACAAACTGTCAGAGACCATCGGAGTAATCCCATTTTCAATGCAATGATAACAATGGTTCTAAGGGCGACATTGGAAGTGTTAAAGATGAGGAACACATTGGTTTTTTTCCCATACAAAAATGTTGGGTTCTTGGTTAAAGCAGCCGCTTTGTTTACACAGTGATTTCCAAGAAGGCGCCATGACCTTGAGCCTACAGCACCATAAATGATGTGATGTTGCTCCGAATAGTGAGTTCAGAGCACGGACAAAGCGGGTAGTAGAGAGTACATCCCACATAATTGTTATGGACAGGCAAACGCTCACGGGCAGTTGTATTTGCCGGCCGAAAAAGCCCTCACTCGGCATCTGGAAACCATGGCACAGACAGTACGGCAAGATGTACCTGGGTGGGAAAAGTAACAGAAAATACGTGCCAATAACCAACCTCTACCAAAAAATTTCAAAAAAGACACAAAAAATGTGCAAAGTAATACACAAATGACATTTTACTGAAATGTTACTAATGACCATGTGTAACTATAGTAACAGGCTACAAACGCCGAGATTCTGCATGCACCGTAAAAGAAAAAAAAATGCCAACTACACAGGAAGACGATAATGCAGTTATGAAAGCAAAATTAATGGACAATTAAAAAAATATTAAGTCTCGTGATTTCAAACAGCACCAAAAGAACGTGCAAAGTGATACACAAAGTTATGTGGGCAAACATAACGTTTCAAACAAAAATATTAATGCTAAAAAAGGATGAGTGTACTCATACCCTACAAATGCGGAACCTGTGCACTCTGCAATATCACAGGAAAGATAATACAGCAGTTATAATGGCACAAATAGATTTTCACTAATGTAAAAATAAAGTGCGGTTTGCTGTAGAGTGGGCAAAAGTAAACTTACACAATATTTACTGCCTCCATTCTTTTTCTGCAAGTCAGACACCAATGTGTTTGCATCGAAGAATCTTTGTGGACTGATATTGCATCTCCCTTACAAACTTTTTGAAACATAACCTTATTAATTGCTATTTTTTTCGACCCTTTCATTCCGTGAATTTCTTCAAAGGTTTTCCTTTCGCTCAAGGTCAAAAAACAATTGCCACTTATACATTCACTC
This sequence comes from Ambystoma mexicanum, assembly GCF_040938575.1. NCBI lineage: Eukaryota > Metazoa > Chordata > Amphibia > Caudata > Ambystomatidae > Ambystoma > Ambystoma mexicanum. The sequence goes on from NC_090923.1 coordinate 524,547,123, forward strand.
GGATGCACGGGCGTATTGAGCGTCCAACCAAAAAAGCAACTCATGTGACCTTCACTCAGAAGCCAAATACATTCTTACTTTGCATCAACATATTAAAATCCAATTATGAGAACCGCTACTCCCATACACCTCCAGAATCGCTGTTTCCAGCAAAGAGTGCAGATGGTTTAGTTTTCAAAACTTAGAACTCCAGTTTGACGGCAATATTATTCCAAAAACATTTTAACCCACACGCACTAATTGGTAGTGGTACAGTGAGCAAGAACTTCAATTTAAACGTATGACTTTGGTGACAAGAAAACTCCACTTTTTCAGTTTGTGCTCCCACATCCCATCCTACCTCCCTCAAAGGGCACCTTCTGAAATAGTATTACATAAGTGTGACACGTGCAATGCTGTCTTGTTTTGTAGGTGTTTCTGGCGATGTCCGCGTACACCAAAACATGAATAAAAGATAGAGGGGACACCGAAGAAAGCTAACGTACTTTACGCTGTTCCACAACCAATCAGGGAAAGCGCCACATGTTCGCGGGCACAAACTTTTTCCCCATTTGGTCTAAGGGGAAAAGAGACATTTTGAGAGCCCCCCTTGAAACGCCCCCCCGCACCAAACATCACCAAACCTTCCAAAGAAATTGAGAGTGTCCGATATATTTTCTTTTGCAAACTTTGGTGAGGATTCGTCCAAGGGGAGCATAGTTATAAGGCACCCAAAAAGTGCTCTTCCTATGGCAACAGCAACTTCACCCTAACAACACAGTCACTAACGTGCCTGTCTAATATGCTGCTGTGGTTATGGGCAGGACCTAGAGATTTGGATATATGTCCATAGATATTTGAATGTATGGGTGTACATTGGCTTATAACTCCACTACTTATAAGGTCGCTCCTGGGTGCATGGCCTTTGGCCATGCTCCCAAGACTGTACACCCTCCCCAGAAATATCTGACTGCTAAGCTATAGTACGGGTGTATGCATTGCTGTAATATGATGTGGTGGTTCAGGCCAGGGCCTAGAGTTGTAGAAGTATGGCGTACGACCTACGGCCTGCAGCCATGCACCCAAAACTCTACATCCTGCCCACAACGACCTGAGTGATGTGCGGACCAGTTAATCGATAATCAATAGTACAGGTGTATCCATTGCTGTGAAATGCTGCAGTGGTTGTGGGCAGGGCCTAGAGTCTTGGAAGTATGGCCTTCGGCCTACGGCCTACGGCCTTGCATCCAAGACTCTAGGCCCTGGCCACAACCACTGTAGCATGTCACACCCATTGCGGCGTACTAATCAGTAGCACATTCATAGGAAGAAATAATGTAATAACGGCTGCACCCAAAATTCTACATCCTGCCCACAACCACCTGAGTGATGTGCGGAAGTACGGTTGTATCGATAGGTGTGGTATGCTTCTCTTGTTCTGGCCAGAAGCTAGACTCCTAGCTAAACTCTACATCCTGCCCACAACCACCTGAGTGATGTGCGGAAGTACGGTTGTATCGATAGGTGTGGTATGCTTCTCTTGTTCTGGCCAGAGGCTAGACTCCTAGCTGTATGTCCATAGATATTACAATGTGTGGGAGTGCAGTGGCTTATATGTCCAGTGCTTATAACTTTGTTCTTGGGTGCATGGCCTTTGGCCTAGGGCCTACGGCCATGCATCCAAGACTCTAGGCCCTGGCCATAACCACCGCAGCATGTCACACCAATGGCCGTGTACTAATCAATAGCACACTCATATGAAAAAAGAATGTAATAACGGCATGTATTCAATTTCAATGGTCGCTAACACCATGCGTGTCCTTAGAATAGTTTCAAGGTGCCTTTACATAGCACGGACTGAAATACTACCCGTATTAGACCCCTCATTTTCTGCACGTACAAACATCCTGAACAAAGTGGGCATAGACAGTACATCATTAACACCTGCCGGCCAAACAAGTACAGTGTTTCACCCATCTTTTACTCTCTGAACCTCCCCAAGCACTGTAGGAGATCAAAATAGTTTCCTAAACAGCATTTTGCATGGACAATACATCATTAACACCTGCCGCCCAAACAAGTACATTATTTAACCTATCTTTTACTCTGTGAACCTCCCCACGCACTGTAGAAGAGCAAAACAGTTTCCGAAACAACATTTCGCCTCTGGTGGCGACCGTGCTGTCTTCGGATCCAAGATGTCGGGCGCATCCACACATTCTGACGCACATCACGGCTCGCTGCAGCCAATCGGCGAAGACGTCGCGTGTCCGCGGTCATGACGCCACCCCCTGGCCAATCGGTATCTTGTCCTCGGAGCGAACAGGGAAGTGTGACCGCGGAGCGGACATAGATATCACTCATTTTTTTAGACATATTTTATGGTCGTTTTAAAGGAAACTACTGGACGGATTGTCACCAAATTTACAAAAGCACGCTTTTGGGATGAAGCTCCTGCCCCTGCCGCAAATTTGGTGAAAATCTGTCCAGCGGTTTGACCTGTAGGCGTGCGCAAAGTTTTTCCCCCATTCAGTCTATGGGAAAAAAAAGACATTTTGGGACCCCCCCATAACTTTTGTCCCCCTGCACCAAACATCACCAAACATTGCAAAAAAATTCAGAGTGCCCCATGCAAAGTTTGGTGAGGATTCGTCCGGGGGAGCGGAGTTATAGGCCGCCCAAAAAACGCTCTTCCTATGGAAACAGCAACTTAACCATAACTACTACCATGGCTGTGTAATTGTGTAATATATATATATATATATATATATATATATATATATATATACCCATTAAACCTTTCTGGGATTTCCAAGCATTCAAATAAAAGATGATGCTTTTATCCAACTCGCTTGTGCACAGTTAGCAATCACAACACCCTCTGCACGGCCCTGGCTTCTCATTTCATCTCTAAAACCAGGACATCCAGTCCTCTCTCTCTTCCACCCCACATCCTCCCTCTTCTCCCTGCTCTTCCTCTGGCCCATCTTCAGCAACCTCTACTCCCTCCTTCTCTGCCTTTCCCCTGTTCTCCCCAGATGAGGTCTCTAGACAAGTCCGATCTATGAAAGTCTCATCTAAACAGGTCCACCCCTGCTCCTCCAAATCCATCAAGGGCCACATTGACACCCTGCCTCCTGCTCTGGCTGACTTCTGCAATCACTCCTTCGCCACTGGAATCTTCCCCTCCCCCTGAAGCACTCCCGTGTACACCCTCTTCTTTTTTTTAAATATGTTTATTTATAGCAAGGCAGTAAAGGTTACAAACAGTATCGGGTGGCAGTATAATATTGCAAAGAAAAAATTCTAGTTTTGAGTCCCTTTCCCCCCTCATTCCGGTTTTCCCGGGCCAGAGATTCAGTTTAGCTCCCCCGCTTGATGCGTATTCTCCTTGTCTCTCAGGGCCCAACGGGCGTTGATTGGCTTGAACGTCATTGCGGGATATCGCTGATCATAGTCCAGCACTGGGGCCCACACATTCTGGAAGCGGTGCAGAGACCCCGCTCTCGCAGCGGTGACCTTTTCCGCTATTAAGATGTCCCACAATTTTCCCCACCAGTGGGCCAGGCAGGGGCCGTCTCGCGACTTCCAGAAGCGGGCCAGAACCGTCTTGCCCGCCAGGAGGCACTGTGTGAGGAGCTTAGCCCTGTTGCCGGAGCGGGGGTAAATTCCAGGGACCGGGATCCCCAGCAGAATTGTCTCAGGGTCCAGTGGGAGGGCGGAGCCGGTGATTTGTTCGATGGTGGAGAGACACCTGGCCCAAAATTGCTGGATCTTGGGGCATGTCCACCACATGTGAAAGTAGGAGCCTGGTTGACTGCAGCCTCTCCAGCAGGCGGGGTCCACTTGTGGGTTCATGTGGTGGAGTCTGAGAGGGGGGTAGTACCAGCGTAGGGTGAGTTTATATGCACATTCCTTGTTGGTGACACAGGTGGAGGAAGAGTGGGTGCGGGACCATATGTCTACCCAAGCTTGGTCATCGATCGGATGGCCTAGGTCCGCCTCCCACTGAGCCATAGATCGAGTTTTTGTCGCCAAGAAGTCCCCCAGGAAACGTCTATATATAGCCGAGATTCTTCCTCTAGCCGGCAGGTCCGCAAGAGTTAGCTCCAATGGAGTCGGGGGGCGAGTTGCCGCCTGGAGGGTCTGAGGGTGCGTACACCAGTGGCGGAGCTGGCAGTATGTGAATCTGTCCCTTTCTTGAAGCCGAAAAGTCTCCTTGCACTGCTCGAAGGTCCGGGGTCTGTTTTCGGAGTACATCTGCCCCAGGGTTTCCAGGCCTCCGCCTATCCAACTCTGGAAGTTGCGAGGGAGAGATCCCGGGGAGAAGTCGGGGTTGTGAAAGATCGGTGAAAGGGGGCTTCGGCCCCTCGGGATTCCCTTCTGCTTTAGAGCCCAATCCCAGGAGCTTAGGGTCTGCTTTGTTGTTAGTAGGATGTCCTTCCAGCGTGCCCTGAGGGAGGGTTGGATGTGAGGGAGGAACCGGAGGGGAAGCGGGAGCTGGGCCTGCTCCAGTTCCACCCATCTGGGGCGGGCTGTGCTCGTCTGCCAGGCGTGTAGATGTGACAGTTGCGCCGCTGTCCTATAGGCCTGCAGGTCCGGGACCCCTAGGCCTCCCAGCCTGGCGTTGCCAATCAGGGTTTTGTGGGGGATCCTGGCCTTCTTGCCTTTCCATATGAATTTGGATATCTTCCTCTGTAAGTCATGGAGAGCCTGGGCTGGGAAGGGCACCGATAGAGATGAGCAGGCATAGAGGAACCTAGGAAGCAGGTTCATCTTGACGGCCGTGATCCGGCCCATTAATGAGATCTCCTGCGTGGACCAGCGTTTCAAGTCCCCCTCCAGCTCCTTGATCAGTTTGGGAAAGTTCGCCTGATAGGTCTCCTTTGGGTTCGCTGGGATGAGAACTCCTAGGTAGGGGATCGAGTGGTCCCGCCATTCGATCGGGCACAGAGCCGTTAACGCCTCCTTGTCCTCTGGGCGAAGGCCGACTCCTAAAGCCACTGATTTGGTGAAGTTGACAGTGAAGCCGGTGACCTCCCCCAGTTCCTTTATTTCGGCCAGAGCATGTTTCGCTGAGGTGTTGGGTTCGGTGAGTGTCAATAGAACATCGTCCGCGTAGAGAGCGATCTTGTGGTGGGAGGAGCCCACCTGAAGACCCTTAATGGACTCATTGCACCTGATCCTCTGGGCGAAGGGTTCCATTGTGAGGGCGAAGAGTAGGGGAGACAGCGGGCAGCCCTGTCTCGTCCCACAAGACAGAGGTATCGGGGCTGAGTGGATGCCATTGATCCTGAGGATGGTTCGAGGGTGCTTATAGTTCGCCAGGATCATGGCTCGGGCTATGGGGCCGAACCCAAATGCTTCCAGAGTGCATTCCAGATAGGACCAATCGACTCTGTCGAAGGCTTTGGTTGCGTCCAGGGCCATTAGGGCCAGGCCTTGGGAGTTGCGGTGGGCGATGTTCACTAGGTTCAGAGTCCGCCGGATGTTGTCCCCTGCCGCTCGGTGAAGAATGAAGCCTGTTTGGTCGGGGTGGATTATATCCGGGAGGATGAGTGCCAGGCGGTTAGCTAAAATCTTCGAGTACAGGTTGGCGTCGATATTCAGCAGGGCGATGGGTCTGTATGACGCCGGATCTCTCGGGTCTTTCCCCGGCTTAGGAAGGAGAACCGTCACCGACTCCTGCATTGTGGCGGTCACGGATCCTGAGACCTTAAAAGAGTTGAACAGGGCCACTATGTGAGGGATGAGCTGGAGCTTAAAGATCTTATAGAACCTCGGGGGGAATCCGTCTGGGCCCGGGGCCCGTGATTTGAGGGCCTTGATGGCTTCGTCAACTTCTTCAGCTGTTATTGGGGCTTCCAACTGCTCCCGTGTGGAGTCTGGGAGACGCGTCAAGGCCGCGTTCCGTAGGTATGCCTCCTGCTTTGATCGATCCCGGGGGGGCGCTGCCATGACCTGGATTAGGTGGTCTGAGGCTAGTTGTAGTTTCGTCTGTTCAGAGTGGTGTATCACCCCCTGTGGGTCCTTAAGCCCTATAATGGTGTTGGTCCGTCTTGTTTTAGCTAGCTTGGCCACCAGCAGCTTATTGGCCTTGTTGCTTTTGGCATAGTAGAATTGTCTGGTCTTCGCCAGGAGTTGCGCAGTGTGTTCTGCGTAGTGGGCCTCTAGTTTCTTCCTGGCCGAGCGGAGCGCTCTCTGTGTTCTGGGGGACCAGCCACTCCTCTTCTGGGCTTCCTCAGCTGCTCGCAGGTCCTCCTCCAGGGATAGACGGATTTGTTTCCGGTTTCGGTGGTATGCCACGCCTTGGGCTATCAACGTTCCCCGAATTACAGCTTTCATTGCATCCCAGTTATTGGCCAGGGAGGTGTCCGCGGCTAGGTTCTCCTCAAAGAAGTTCTTGATGGTGGAGGTTATGTTGTCTCTGATTGACATATCATTGAGGATCGGGTCGTAGAGCGCCCATCTGCGTGTTGCCTTGGCGTGGGTGTTCTGAATGCTCAGATCCATTATTATCGGGGCATGGTCCGATAGGATTCGCTGGCCTATCGATACCTCATTGGCGAGGGCGAGAGTTTGAGGGGAAGCCAGAAGGAGGTCGATTCTGGAGAACGTTCGGTGTACGCCTGAAAAGAAGGAGTAATCTTTCTCGGTGGGGTGAAGCACCCGCCATGTATCCACCACCTCTAAGGTTCTGAAGAGCCGCAGCAGACTGAGGGCCTGGCCGAATTCGCCAAGGGCGGGGGGGTTAGATTTGTCCTTAGTGGGGTCTGGGACCCCATTGAAGTCCCCACCGATTATTGTCTGGCCTTCCACAAAGCTTGAGAGGGAGGAGCCCAAGGAGTCATAGAAGGTTGCCTGTCCTGAGTTGGGTGCGTATGCCGATACCAAGGTGTAGAGGTCCCCCAACAGGAGGCACTTGATGGCCACAAAGCGGCCCTCGGGGCACATCATGGAGTCCAGGGTCTGGGGGCGCAGGTCTTTCCGGAACATAATCGCTGTGCCCCCTTTTTTGGAGTTCCCCGAGGCGAAGAACTGGTGTGGATATATGCTGGATCGAAGCCGGCCAAAGTCTGCCGGGAGGAGATGAGTCTCTTGGAGGAACACCACATCGGCCTCCTCATCTTGTAGCTTCTGGAGAATCGATTTTCGCTTGGGGGGGGAGTTGAGACCGTTAACGTTCCAGGAAAGGCATCTGAGCGTCCGGTGTTCCGGGATCGGGGAGCTAGGGGTTCCATGCGTAGGGGATGCAGGGGGGACTCCAGGTTGTTCATCAGCTGCCATCGTGAAGAGGGTGGAGAGGTGAACTGTACCGCACTTGCAGTTTTAACCGAGGCCCCCAACGGGAGGCCAACTTTTTAACTAGCGGGGTGGGAAACATTGTGGGTGTAACCCCACCCCAGGCCAACAGGGCCATTTGTGTCTGGCAAAATAACGTTTGCATCCAAGGGCTCTAAGATGGAGCGGATCTTGGAGGGGGGGCATAAGCCGTGGAGGAAGCCCGCCGCGCTGGGCGGACGTGGGATTGTGTTGGGCCGGAGTTACTATTTCTGAATTTAGCTGAAAGGACGTTGGGCGTCCGGGACGCCGGAGGTGCGGGGGGCATCCGGGGCCGCTCGGACTCGGGTTATCTTCTCCTGTTTCGGGAGGCCTTGGACCATGGAGGACGTCTGGGTTGGGGGGGGAGGGCTGACGTAGGGCTTCCCGAGGCTTCCAAGTCTGGGGAGGTGGTTCCTTCAGGGGGGGAGGATATCTGCATGATTTTAGCGGCATCTTCTAAGTGGGATATTCTCCGGAGGGAGCCATTATACGAAAATTGCAGGGCTGTGGGAAAAAGCCATCTGTATTTGACTTTACGCTCTTGGAGGAAGAGGGTTAAAGGTCGGAGAGCCCTTCTTTTCTGTAGGGTTGAGAGGGAGAGATCCTGATAAATTTGGAGAGGGTGACCTTGAAAGGAGAGTTCATCTCCGGACCGACTGATGGCGGAGATAGCTTCTTTAGTGGAGAAATAGTGTACTCTCGTTATGACATCTGGGGGCTGGTCGGAGTCTACTCCTCGTCGCGGACGAAGTCTGTGGGTCCGATCCAGCAGCAGTTGGGATTTATCTAGATGCGGGAGGAGAATTTGAAAGAGGTCTCCTATGTATCCTGCAAGATTTTGGTCGGGGACTGAGGACGGAACTCCCCTAATACGGAGGTTATTCCGACGAGCTCTGTTTTCCAGGTCCTCTTGTTTGTATTCGAGGATTTCGCACTTGTCCTGGAGGGCTCTTACTGATTGCTGGATATCTCCCATGGCGGCTGTTTGGTCTTGGGAGCGATCCTCGATCTCACTCAGTCTCTGCTCCACTTCGGTCACCCTATGGTCTGTTTGTTCCAATTTGGAGGTAAGTTCCGACATGCAGGACCGAAACTCGGCTTTGATGTCTGCCATAAACGCCAACAGATCCCCTCTAGTGGCTGGGGAGTCACCCCCCTCCTGGGAGAGCCCTGGGGTGGGAGTGACTGAGTCCGGTTTCTTTCCCTTATCAGGAGCGGTGAGCATGGTGGCTATGTCTACATTTTTAATAGCTTTCGACTGTCTCGACATGTTGGTGAGTCGTGGGTGGGGAGATGGTTTATGCGGCCCACCCTGTGGATGAGCGTCGAGGCTCTTGATTGAGAAAAGGGAAAGCTGATTCCAAGCTTGGCCGGTGTATAGAGGATTCGAGTGAGGGGGTGAACTCTCCAAATCTTGATGGTGGGCAAGTATGTGGGGCGTAAGTTCCGGTGGGGGGATTGAATAACGTGCGCCCCCTTGAGACTAGGCCAGAGAGAGCAGAGCGGGTCGCCCCAAGAAGTAGGCAGTCAGGTCACCTCCGAGGCCGAGGGGGCCCACCCGTCAGGGGCAGCCCGGGATGAGAGTGTGGCCAGGTCGAGGCTTCAGGTGGGCGGCGTTGGTCAGGCCCTTCTCGGGGCTTGCAGCTGTGGGTCCCTCGATGTGACCCAGCTAGGGCCGCTCCTCCTCCGAGGACCCAGGCTTGAAACGCCTGGTGGGGATGATAGTGGGAGGGGTCCCGGGTCCGAACGGGGGCTCCAGATGGTGGTGTGGGCCGGGGCGCCCCAGGAGTGTGTGCTGGAGGGCGGAGGGGGGGGGGGGCGGTGATGGCGCGGCCCCCACCTCAGGCGCTGTGGAGGGATTTCCCTGCGTGGCCTCAGCGATCCTCACCCCCAGCAGCTCCTACCTGAAGGGCACCGTCCGTGCCGTCCCTCGTCGGGCAGTGCAGGCTCGGGCTGGTAGTGTAGGAAGCAAGGGTCGCCCCAGGGAGAGCACCGGAGGAGAGGTCCGGGGGGCTGATGTTGCTCCGCCGCGACCCGGGTGCCCGAGAAATCGAGCCGCGTCTGGATGCGGCCTCAGAAAGCTCTCACCGCCCTCCAGGGCCGGGAGACGAGCACGGCCGCCATCTTGGGAGATCGACGCTGAGGCCGGCTCGGGGAACCGGAGCGGCTAACTTCGTCTCCGTTGATCGTCGTGGTCCCCGCTTCAGCCCGGGTGGGCCCCAGGTCCTCCGACGTCCTTGGGATCAGCTGGGCTCCGGTATACGGGCGCGGAGCCGCATCAGGGGCCCAGAAGCGGCGGGCTTCGCACGGCGGGCCTCAGGGGAGCAGCCACATCGATGGCGCTCCAAGCCACGCCCCGTACACCCTCTTCTTAAGAAGCCTTCTGCTGACCCTTCCTGCCTGGCTAACTATCGCCCAATCTCCATCACTCTGTTCCTGGGCAAACTCCTGGAAAAGCTGTCCATCTCCCGGCTTAATCTTTACACTGAGGGCCTCATTACACGGAAGGCGGTAAGGGTTAACGGTCACCAGTAATGGTACCGGTGACCGCTAACCCTTACCGCCTTACTACGAGGTCCCTTCGTGGGTAGGTACTTTAACGCCTGCTGTTTAGCAGGTGTTAAAAACCAACCCGCAAAGGGATCAGGGTGCTAATTACGGTACCGCAATTTGCGGTACCGTAATTAGCACCTTCCCCATTCCCATTATGCCCTATGGGGCAAAAATGGGAATGGGGAAGGGCAATGGGGGAAGGGGGAATTACCGCCCCACCGACCTTGGAATAGGGCGGTAATTCCCCTTTCCACCAAGGCGGTGCCGGTATTTTACCAGCATGGACCAAGGTTCTAATAGCACCTTGGTCCTCCTCCTACCGTGTAATGAGGCCCTGAATCTGTTTGTTGTCTCCATGACCATCAGTCTGGCTTTTGAGCTGCCTGAAGCACAGAAACTTCTCTCCTGAACATCCATGAAGACCTGCTCTCCAACCTCGATTCCAACACCCCCTGTGTCCTCATCTTAGTTGATCTCTCTTCTGCCTTTGACACGGTCAACCATGCTATCCTGCTCAACCGTCTCTGTGATAACCTGGGTCTCACCAATCAGGCCCTGGCTTGGCTGACCTCTTTCCACTCTCCCAGGTCCAACTTGGGTCTTTTCTCTCCTCTATCTCCATCTCTACCTGTGGTGTTCCCCAGGAGTCTAACCTCTCTCCTTGGCTGTTCAACCAATACCTGGCACTTCTTGCCTACCGCATTGCCGCTCTCTGCCCTACCTTTCAGTGCTATGCGGATGACACACACTCCATTTTCAGCCTGCCTTCCGCCACCTCTTCTCCTTCTCTGATCTCTGACTGTCTGTTTGCCATCCAGGAGTGGTGTGCCGCCAATGATCTCTGATGTAATGCCAGTAAGACCGGGATTCTCCTCATAGGCACACCTGCTCCCCCCTTTCCTGTCACTCTCTGGCTGGCCCCTCTTGGCCCTCTCCCTACTCCCACCTGTGAGGATAAAAACCTCAGGGTCATCTTCGACGCCACACTTTCCTTCTCTCCTCACATCTCTGATGTCTCTAAGAAGTCACACTACCAGCTGCACCTTCTCAGGGGTATTCTTCATTTCCTCTCCTTCCCCTAGAAGTTCATTGTCTCCAGAGCTCTGGTTCTCTCTAGGCTGGACTACTGTAACTAAATCTGCCTGCCTCTACTCTCCGCCCTTTGCAACTCATCCAAAACAGGACTGTGAGACTTGTCCTTGGCCTCAAGCAAAGGGATCGTATCCCTCCAGGACTGAAATCTCTGCAATGGCTCCCTGTGGCAGCGAGGATTAAGTTCATAACCCTCTGTATTGTCCACAAGGCCTTCTGGGGCCTGGGATCTCAATATCTTCAACTCCCTCTTACTAAATATCTTCCCTCTCGAGCTCTTCGCTCATCCACCTCCAACTCCCTCAGGGTCAGTCGCTTCTCCAAGTAGCGAGTTGGTGGTAGATCTCTTTCTTCTGCTGGGGTCTTCCTCTGGAACAGCCTCCCTGACTCTCTGAAACTTGAGGAGAACCATCTCAGGTTCCGGAAGCACCTCAAGACCTTCCTCTTTGCTTCTGCTTTCTCTCCTCCTCTCCCCTGCTGATCTCCTGGCTGAACTGAATCTGCACTTTGTACCTGTCTACCCTCTGATGTCGGACACAGGTCCCTTCCCCGCCAGTTGCACATCTGCACTGCCCCCCTGGCAATCCTTGCACCTGGGAACTGTTTTCTGTATTCCTACAGCCCCTACTAGCACTTGTCACCTGATGTCTGCACTTACCCTTGCACTCGCCACCAGCTGGCCGCACTTTTATTTATTGTCTTATTCATTTTACTGTCATCCTATTTACCTATGTACCGCCACCAGCTGGCCGCAATTATATGTATTGTCTTTATTCATTTTACTGTTATCCTTTGTAATGCACTGCCCCCTCCCCTTTCCCACCTCCCCTGCACTTGCGCAATCTCAAAATCACCTTGTCTAGTAGGATCGTTGTCTTCCCCCTGTTCCCCCTCCCTTGCCTTGTCACCTTGAAACACTTGTGTATAGGCGCATTATAAATGCCATATCATATCATATCAACCGTGTGGAAGACTAACATATTCCTGCTAGTATCTGCATTTGTGACCAGTACGCCACAGGAGTAAAGTAAGCCACAGCATGTGCTTTATCACACTAAGATTGCAAGCTATAACTATAGCAACAGCTTTGTCTGTATTAAGAAAAATCCCGCTAACAAATGCACCAATGAAGATCCCTCTTCTCAAACAGGCTATAGACAGTGACAGATTTTTCACTGTACTGTTAATGCTTAACATATGTCATTTCCAAACAAGATGGCGACCAGATTCCCTGAATCGAGAGACGGCACACTAAATGTTAAGTAATTATGCACACGATGCAGAAACTAAATCTAGCCAGCTGGGCTTGCTAAAGAAATCATAGAGAGTGGGGAAGTGCTAGTGGTGGTGGTAAAGATAGCAGAACTGTATAGGTCGAGACAGTGTTGCAAGGAAACATTCATTGAAACCTTAGGGGTAACATTTCCCCTTCAGTATTTCACCATTCGTCCTTCCAAAGTAGCCCTCATTGCATTTTGATTGTTTTCTGATAATTACAGCACTACGTGGCATAAGAGCGCCCTAACCCTACTTTATTTACAGTTCTTTCAGTTCTACAATGCACTCTCCACAGGAAGAACTGCTGGCACATGTTAAAATTGCATTATGTTGCTTGTCATAGAAAGAAGAGTTATACAGATCGGAAATGGCACACTTTTGATAATAATCTTGGAATGCTAAGAAGACCAAACGTAAATCATATGTTCTCAGAAATGCAATTTACAGTGCCTATCCAAAACCTAGACAAGTAAGGCCTTGGCTGTAACTGTGACAGTAACGAGTGCAGAGCCAAGGACCATCCCTTTATTTGCAAATACTTTACTGATTACTTACAACCTCAACAACTTCAAGTGTAAAGCAAAGTGTCTTCCATAAAAGCTGCCTCGGACAAGCAGATGACAGTTAACAGGCGGGGTCCTACTCTTTGAGAGCTGCCAGGTCTTGATGAGCTACTCTGCTGGGTGTTAGTGGTGTCTGAAGTAAAAAGAAGGCAGTCATCTTGCATGAGCAAAAGGCGCCTTATACATTTAATAAAATACAAAATATACACACCTTACTTATCAGAATCGGGCCCATTAGCGCTTGCTAGGAATGTCCTTTCCTTCACCAGGCAGAGACCACAGAAGGCACACTGCAATGGTTATGATTAACATGCATTTGTTTTACAAATCCGAAAGACAAAGTGCCAATTACAACCACTGATTGAAAAATACATATTAGAAACAAATGAGCGTATTTGGGCAGTTGAGCAAATATGATGGGTGATATAATTTCTGTTGTATGTGGCACATGGCTATACGATTCCCAGTGTGCTTCTTGCAACACAGGCCTGAGTGTTCATTATTCCATTTTGATGGGAATAAAGACATTTCCTTTTCATCCTCATTCTTTGCCTTAGTGCCTATGCATACTGCAATCGTTTCATGTGTATGCCTCTATACCGTATGGTGTGTTCCATAAATATGCGCAGTGTTACGTTGCTGGAGTAATTTGCTTGTTAACACCCAGACTGCTGGTAGTCCTGGGCTTTTAAAAAATTAGCATAACTAAACGAATTCTATGCCTACCTGGTCAAACAAGAAAGACATTCTGTAAAAAGCATGCAGCAATATGAAGTTGCACCTGGTAAAAAGTCATGAAAATGTCCGCGTGGCACCAGCAGGGCAAACACCTGACAAGGATGAGCGGTCAGATGGCGACTTCCAATAGCCTGCAGTGTCCTACAAAAACGAGAGAGGGGTCCGATGCTAGGCCTGCAGAAGCCTAGAGTGTGTGTTAAATGGGTTGTAGTAGAGCAGTGTGCGCAATCGCACACATCTACCTACTGCATATCCTTGTTTAAATCAAGGAGGGCAGTGTACTCGTGTCTGAGCAAGAATTTCCACGAATGCACACACTAAAAGTATCAAATGGCTTGCATTAAGCGTTGTTGCCAGTTCACAGAAAAGACCCAGTATTTAAAGTCTGCCACATCTGATCTCAAAATCCAGATTACAATGTTGATGGATGGCAAAGCCCCAGCAGCCATCATAAAATGCTTCAAGTGCCTTTTACCATCTAAAAAAACTGTTAACAGTAGAGTGGAACATTCATTAAGTGAAATAACTGCCACGGTTGTACGCAAGCAACCCCTACTCTGCTGATTATGCAAAAATGCAGTTAACACCTTGCAGACAGTGTTTTCACTTTTGTAATTCACCATGTGTCATTCTGAAGAAACTATCACTGCATTTGCAATAATGTCTGGAAACAGGCGAACATCCATTGCTCACTTCAAGTTGTGCATTGCCTACTTGCTGAACAGAAGGTAATAAATCAGTGTAAAGAGACGGTCCTCTCCACTGGAATATCGAATGGCCTGATCTGCAAAATTGTCTCATGCAGCATTTGTAAACTGGAAGATATCAGGGAGAAAAGCAGCGGAGATGGTCACAAGCGCAGCACACCCAATCGAAGAGGTTGATGCCAGGCCTACTGCACAAGGACTGCTGTCCGCAGTATTTCATTGGCTGACGCCACGTAATACGTGCAGTCATGCACTGCCACAGCCAATCAGTTTGAAAACATGATTTGTACAGCTCCTGACTGGCTACAAATATAATATTGGGAAATTAAGCCTGGGACGGCACATACTGTGCGCAGTGATTGAATCTTCATGTGCGGCCTCAGAAATAAAAGTGAGCGATCACACACCCATGCACCTTACATGGAACATTAGCATTGGCTGCCAGCAGCCCATACTCTGTTCTGTGGGCATCACACAGGGGCCCAAAAACACACATAAGTGGTACAAGGGTGTACCCCACCCATGGGTGTCATAAGGGTATCCCATGGGTGTTGTACACCAAAAGGATAACATGAAGAGCTGTACTGCTAGAGTTCCAGACTGGACCTGAGTGGCAGAAAACATAGAAAAAGCACACACAAAGAAGTGGTAGGAAAAGGACTAGGAGGCCATGTCCCTCCATAAGGCATTTCTATCATCACAACCTTGGACAAAGATTTCAACACACTAGGCTGCCTCGGGGTTATTGTGAATCCACTAGCAACTTTAACCGAGTATTGTAAATGGATTTAGAAAACATACAGGTACAAAGCACAGTGATTCAATATGTAGATGAATTTTTAGATTGCAACCCAACAGAAGAGTAATTGAGAGTACTCAGTAAAATGTTTAACTTTACTCCCAGAGAAGGGGTTCAAAGTGGATAAAGAATAATTAAAGTATTGTCAGAAAGAGGTAGCGTACCTAGGGTAAATAATATCATCAGCAGGGAGGAATGTAACACCAGAAAGAGCAACAGCAATCGAACACACCACAACAGCAGACCAAAGTAAAGCAAATGCAGCAGTTTCTATGGTTGTGTAGGGCCTGGATATTTGACTATTCCATCTATACCAAACCTCTACTGCAAGGCCCGAAGAAAACACAGAAAATAAAGGGATGACCAAATCCTTTCATGAACTCAAAAACACCATAAGTAATGCACCGGTTTTAGCAACACCAGATTACAACAATTCTTTCTGTTCTCACATTCAAATGGTCAAGTGATGACGACTGTTTTCACTCAGCAGACATCGATGGGACACAAGCATTTGGCTTCTTACAGTGGACAGTAATACAGGGCCATTTTCCATGCAAGCAGACATGAGCAGCAACTGCGTTCTCAATACAGAAGTCATCTACTATCACAATGAGTTGCCCAGTGACACTATATAGAACACACAGTTTTCACCATTTTAGAAAAATCCAAGTCCACCCTTGCCACACAGAGAGCGACAGGATATAAGGGTGATACTTTGAACCCGTCCTATTCACATTGTCAGATGTTACACAGTGAACCCTGCATCATTCGTTGTGGAGAGCGCAGAGCCAGATGACTTAGTATATGATTCTGCATCATACGAAGGGATCACAGATGTGGGTACCAATGTCAGGGAAGATGCACTTGAGGAAGGAGAAGTACTCTGCATCGATGGGTCATCAACGATTGATCAGAACAAGGAAGAAAAACACCCTGGTGCAGCAGTAGTGAGATTTGAATATGGAGAATATGAGGTGATGATAATAAAAGAGATTGCCTCCACATTATTTCACACAAGCGACAGAACATATAGCACTAATTGAAGCATTAGAAATGCCCAAAGGATGTTACATCACAATTTATTCAGACTCAGCATATGCCATCTCCACAGTACATTTGGGATGATCAAAATGGCACAGGAGAGGATTAGAATGCAGCATTACTTTCTAGACAAATAGATTCATTGGCTCTTCCATCAGCAGTGGCAATAGTGAAGTGCACAGCCCCCACAAGTAACACTGACCCAACTGGGTACAGCAATGATGCAGCAGAGAAAACAGCAAATGAAGCAGCATATCTAAAAGTACCAGATCCCACGAGATAGCGTTTCATCAGGTGTAACTGCCAGGTCCTTACAGTACGATTCCCCTGACACAGATTATCACACTGCAGGGACGAGCCCCACAACAGGAGAAGGATTTATGGATCAAAAGAGGGTGTTCCCTATCCCCCACAGATTTAATTTGAAGACAAAATATCATAGGAAAAGCAGAAATGCCCCAGGAATTGCTTACAACTGCCCTTGAGCAGTTGCACTACCCAACACATGTACCTAAGCAGAACATTGCAGCAGACGTACAAGAGGACTGGTTTGTCCCAATCTCCAAGAACACATAGATAACTTTCAAGCAAAAGTTACATTACAGGTCACACCCTTAAGATGTTGAAGGGAATGTTGCCTCACCCCTCTGAGCCCTTTCAGAACTCCATATTGATTATGTAGACATGGTTAAAAGGAGCGGTAACTTTCATTATTTAATTGTTGTAGTGTGCCTATCCTCTCATTGGCCTGAAGCTGGACCCTGTGCCCACCCTGATGCCAAATCTGCAGCTACATTTTTGGTGTGCGAGATATTTTTTTGCTGGGGAATGTGTGATGTCCTGTAATCTGACAATGGGACTTTTTTAATGAACTCTTCAAAGAAATTACCTCCATACTAAGCATAAAGCACACACTGTGCTTTGTCTATCACCTGCAAGCCAACGCACTTGTGGAGCACCTTAACAGTCAATTGGAACAACTGTTAGACAAAATGTGCTTTATTGCCTTCTCATTTTTTCTTTCAGTCTGAGGAATCAGCCAGGAAAAGACCACCATTTAACACCTCACAAGATCATGACAGGCAGGAGGCTGCACACACTGCTCACACAGACAGCCTCAGATGCTCACAAAACAGCTGAGGTATTAGGGTATGAGTTTCAGGGACATCGTAGGCCCCTGACCAAATATGTTAAAGTTATATCTCAACAGCTTGGACCTCATCCACTACAGCTGGCTGCATCAGAGGTCAACAACCCAGCATCTCTGCAGCAACCACAGGTGGTCAGGTTTTGGTGCAGACATTTGTAAGAAAGTGGAATGAAAGATGATTCCAAGGGCCTTACGAGGTAATCTATGCCACACCCAATGCTGTGAAGGTCAAAGGAAGTCGAAAGGACACCAGCATCGGCCCCCTTCCCAGGAGCAGGACATAAAAGGGGGTGGGGCTCTAAGGATGAGTTTTTAAATATGTTATTGCCATTTCTAAAATCAGTGCACTCTTTTGGATGAGCAAAAGCTAACCCTCCTTCACAGCCTCCAGGATCAGCGATAACATTAGGAGAATTGAGCTGTGTTATGGTTGTCTTTCTCTTCAAATTTTTATGACAAGATGTATATGGTTGGGGGCTGGAAAGGGGAGATAAATGATACTGAAATAGCATCTGGGTTAGAAAATGGTAGTGTGTCCATGACCAGAAGCAAAAGGGACACTGTGGATCAGGAGTTTCTTTTGGACAGTATTTTTGGGTGCATCACCACGACACAGACACTATGGTACAATGTGGGAGGTGGGAAGAGGGAAGTCAAATGACTCCTTTTATAATTGTTCTGTAATACCCAATGCAAGTGGCACATCAGAATGTTTATTTCCAAAGAAATGCCACCTCTAATAGCACAATGTGTAGTGCACAGGGCCCTCTGCAGTGTACATGGGCTGTTTCAGGGAAATAAGGTCCAAGCAACTGTGTTAGACGCAGACTATAGCGAATGTTGGAAGAATAAAGGGCAGGAGCAGATTCAGTGCAGAATAAGACCCTAATTACAGCTGGAGGGCACCGTTTTTCAAAACAATAAGTGGGTCAAACGACAGATGGGATGCAGAGCAGGAGAACAGGTGAGGTTCTCAGAGGAAGTCGTACCACAAATCAATGAGACATGTTATGATGTGTGGGGGCAATGTATAAAATACCTGTCCTGGATAAAGGAATGTGAACGTCCTAATAAAGTACAGATACTTACACCATTCTCCTTGTGTTTTAGGGGCAATGGCAGTGTGTGTGTGTGTTGGTAGAAATGGACACGGCAATAGAACACTTCACATTCCAGTCGTCAATAGAGGAACAGCAGCACTCATGGACATGTTTTAGACATGTGGTAGATTTGCATACGTCCAGTTCCCACCATTCTGGAAGGGGGTCTGTTTCCTAACAACTTTACATTCCCCTGTTTTCAATGTGCCAGATGCCCATATAACCTAAATAAATGTGCCCCCCAGTTACACCTGTGCCCCCTTAAACTTTGTAACTTTATAACTATTTTTCTCAAGACTCAAAAGAAAAAGCTTAAGGACATTCCCGAACAGTAACGGTTGTTCAGCAAGACAGACAAATATGTTACCTCCCTTCTTGCTCCAGCAATACAGACAACTGCAACCTCGAAGTGGTTACAAATTACACACTGTTATTTGATACAGATCGCAAATGACACAGAGCCTGGCTTCAACGCGATCAGAGAAGTGTTGAGGGCCATCAGATTAATGACACTGCAGAACTGCTACATACTGGATCACCCCACCGCCATGGAGGGCGGGTTCTGCACCAAGATAAGCAGCTCTTGCTACACATATATATCCCACTCCATAATTCCGATAATGGATCCCTGACACACGCTTCTGGGTCCCTACACAATCTACCTGCTGCAATGGAATAGGAAGGTCGACTGGTAGAGCACAATTGGATAAGTGCTTTGTTTTCATGGTTTCCTTCCTGGATGAGCATAGCCGTAAAAGTGCTAGATCCCATCGTTGTCCTGTTGCTTGTCATATTTTGCTTCTGTCAGCTGGTCCTAGGTGCTGCATGAAGACGCTGTCACAGAGAATTACTATTATGCCTCTAACTCTTAAAACAGGTGAGGCCACTCCCCTCTTGAAACATGTGCACACTGTGGGATATATTAACCCATCCAAAGGTGTCCCAATGCCTCAATTTACAAATGGGGACAGAAACAGCCAAAAATGGATGAGCTAACCACTGTGCGGGCAAAAAGCTTCAAAACTGCATTTTGGGTCACAACCCCAAAAGGCTGCCACACACAGTCAAAGTTGGGGTAAAGACAGAAATCTCACTGCAGGAGCATGTCAGTGGGTGCTGTCACATTCCAACATGGAGCAAGGTAGCAGAATTGTCCTGAAAATCAAAAATGCCTTTTAAAAAGGTAGCTTTGCAACCTTCAGTGCTATTTTTGGCGCTAGATCCATTTATTTTCCAGTAAATCCTTCAGAGTAAAAGGGGTACAGATCATCCAGTGTTGGATTGAGGGGTTTAGAGGAACCAGGCCTCATTGACTGACAGCAGCTAAGAAATGTATCTTATGTAAAACCAGCTCAATAACGTTTGGTTCCAGTTCCACAGGAAAAATGTGGCTAAAAATGGCAAAACATGTAACAATTTCAGCTGTGCAGAAAAAATTACAAACAAAAGGCTAGATACATATCTCCAAACTGAAAAACAAATCCCAGCACTGTTCGAAAAGCTGATGTAAAAGACTCAGTTAAAAGTGCTTTTTCCCTCAAAAAAAAAAAATCACCTGTTTAAAAGTATGTTTTTTGGAAAGGCTTAATTCTTTAAATGTCAAAGTCCCCTATAAATTGTGTTAATTTGCTCTGTTTTAATGAACATGTAGGTAACTTCAAGTTAAAACACAGTCTTGAGTAATGACAATTCTGCCTGACAGTTCTCAGCCTGGGAAAGATGACACTTCATGTTGACACTCCAATGCTAGCAGGAAGGCTTAATTGCTGCAGGAGGGTCTCGCATATTGACAACAATGAAATGATTAGACATTCGTCTGGGGCCCAGCCAGGGACAATGGCAGACTGCATACTAATCCTTTGAAAGGAGGGGCAGGAAACTTCCCTTTGGACCCTCACCCTGATCAAAAGAATTTGACAGCTGTTGCCCGTTGAATGAAAGTAAAAAAAAAACTGACAAGAACTTTTGGTGTTTAAATGCCTATTTGTAATTAAGCTTTAAAGACTTTTGACTTTGCCACAAGAAGGAGGATAAATCTAAAAATTGGTAGTTGTAAATCTAATTTTATGCTTTTTCTGTGAAGTCGTGAGTGAACCCTGTACTACATAAGAAACCAAAGTTACACTAAAAGAATAATTGTGGCAAAACTATTGATGCTGCAAATATAATATTGTATACCCGTGTTCTAGGGGTAAATGCCCAGATATGTACTGAATTAGGAATTGTTAGGCCAAACCGTTATGATTAAAATGGACAAAATTCCACAGAACGACAAAGCCAGCTCTCACTGAGTTGGGAATTGAATGTAAAGATAAACCATCAAATATGTAATGCATGTGTGTGACTTTATTAGAGGGCTTAGTTATGGAAATGTGTATTTGTGGAAAAGTTAAGTTTTGGTCCAAATCACTGTGGGAGTTCCTAAGTCACATCATAAAATATGACAGTTCTTTCTGGCTTCCAACCAGAAAAAGGCAAGTGCATTTGACCACTGGTGTGGCTTACCATAAACTGAGTGATGTCACTTGGCATGATAAATATAGGAATCTCACAACACACAAAGACACACTGATTCCTGACTACATCCTGATTTCCGTGCAGTGTTTTGTTCCTGACTTCTTCATCCTGTTCCAGAACTTTTCATCTTGTCCTGACCCAGACTACTTTGCAAAACCCAGGACCAGCAATTGCTGAACTCTTCTTCAGCTAGGGCCAAATCCTGAACCATCCCAAACTTCAGGAAAGAATAATTCTGATCCAGTCTGGCTTGCTACCGTTAGGACTTGCCTATTGAACTTGCAATCCTGCTAATCTACGGTGTCCAGTGACCAGAAGGGCCAATCCAATCCAATCCAATCTGAGGTGCAGTCCAATTGACCAGAACTGCCCAGCTGACCATCCTGCCAGAAGTGCCCTGCTGCCGGTAGAACCGATCCGTGGTGATCAGAACCTGACAGTCCAATCTTAATTTACAGTGGACTGTAAGTATCAATAGGAATCCGAGTGACCCATAGTATATTTGCCTTATCCTATCCCATTTCTTAACCCATCCTCTCTTTAACTTAAGAACCTCTAATATTGTCAGAACCATTTTTGTAACCCTGTTTGTAATTCATAGTGTTAGCGCTGATTTTGTCTCATTTGTTTTACAAAACCATAACCCATTAGTGATTTGGATTAAATAAAGTAATTCCCATAAAGAAAACATAGTATCGTCACTTGAAGAGTTACAAGTGGCCGTGCGTAACTGTGGAGATTCATGGGTGGCATTCTTCTTTTTCTTAGTCATTAATATAGTTTCAATAAAACCAATCTGTCATTTTTGAAAACCGAATTTATGCTTTTCTCTGTTCTATTTTTTCAAAAACGCCTCTCATTAAAACTTACATAACTTCTTCAATGTTATATCTAGAGACCTCTCAGTTAAACCTAAGACCTGTAGCTACATCCACAACTAAAAATTAAAAAACTGAAATTTAGGCGCAAATTCACATGTTGGTTAGAATCTGTTTAGTGTTGCTCCCATAGGAATTTTTTTTATCAATTTAAAGATTTTTGCACCCTTTTCCTTGTTTCACCAAGCTATTTTCAAATGTCATTTATGTCTTTAAAACACTTTTCTCTCTTGTTTGGGGAGGGAAGATTATATTCAAACGCTGTACTCTGTTTTTATTCCTGAATACTTGCTACTTACTTACATCTGTGTAGAATTGCTTAGTTGTGAATTAAGAACTTTGTAGGGGGAAACCTTAACCTAAGCGCTATCTTTTTCAACAAACCAAAACTGTTCTTTTCCCTGTGTTTTATCTTCTGTATTGATATAAGTGAATTCAATTGCCTTACTTACTTTCTGAATTGTTTTGTCACCACATTGGTGATTGCTATATATATATAAATGTGTGTGATTTGAATTTTAAACAATAAATAAATATTTACTGTTACCAACCAGCCTGATTCCTGGTCCACTGTGACCTGTGGGGTAGTTTTAGACGGGTGTGATATGAGTGGTATATCACTCAGAATAGTGAACCTACAGACATAATGAGTAAGTATTTATTCTGTGCATTACATGCAAGGCGAGACCCAGGTGTGTGCCTGATTGAAATCCTTAACAACACACAGACAGACAGACAGACAGACAGACAGACAAATGGAATGGATAGATTGAACACAGAATGGTCAGGATGGAAAATCTGAATGGTTCTCCTGGGACACTTTTCCTAGCCACCACCCAATGCAGAGAACTATACAGAGCATTGGTCAGATCCTACAGGGGACAGGGGCTGCTGTTTTCTAACATGTACCCCAGAAGAATATGCTATGAGCGGAGAAAACATAGATAATGTATTTAAAGTGTGGGTGCCCAAGGACGATTTTGATAGGGAGAAGGAAGAAAGACAGTAGAGGGCATTGCACATAACACATTATCTGAAGTTGTTTTGCCCAATAAGGAAATTCCATTGTTGCCACAAGTTACCTAAATGTAATGGATCAATAAGAATGAACCTTTTTTTTTTCTGACTGCACAATTAGGTCATTCACAGGGGGCTGTCCTCATGTCGTCACGGATACTTAATTGACCAAGAGGGTAGTACAATATAGATGATGTTTACATTTTTGTATAGGGGATAGTCAATAGAAAATGTGTGATTTAACTGTATTGGATACATGTTGCTATGAAAGTTTGTTATGCTTCCTGTCTTTAAAAGCTGCAACAAATGTCGCTTGTTGAGTCAGTTTTCAGTTTTCCATTCTAAGGAGCTGACTGACCCT
Source organism: Ambystoma mexicanum (assembly GCF_040938575.1). Taxonomy (NCBI): domain Eukaryota; kingdom Metazoa; phylum Chordata; class Amphibia; order Caudata; family Ambystomatidae; genus Ambystoma; species Ambystoma mexicanum. The sequence goes on from NC_090923.1 coordinate 524,570,219, forward strand.
CCAAGCCATTTTTGCATGTAATAAACTTGTTTGCCTTGCAAAACTTGCACTCCTTATGAATCCCTTGGATTGTTTTTTATTGATTGGTTTTCGAGCATACCGTACAAATTGCAGCGTGCCCTCTTGCCCTACAGATTCTTTAGAGTTGTCATTTTCTTCTGCCTACTTGAGCATTTGTCAGGTTGCAGTAATTAAGACCCCAAACCAAGTGTTTCCTTAATATTGAAAATTTTCTTGGTTGATTTTCGTGGCTTTTCATCTACCAGCAGTAACACGGTTAGCGTGCCCAACAAGCTTCTCTTTAGATTCTCTTCTCAAGTTCTGGCTCCTGTCAGCCTTTGGGTTCAGGTTCCTATCAGTCAGGTTAGTCTAGCCTTACTCCTAAGCATAGCTTGTTCTATAGTGTAGCTAAATTGCCTTAGCCACTTCCTGCTCTGTACTGTCCTAGATAACTAGCCTATTTGACTCATCCACTGTTGTTTCTGACACTCTAACTCTTCTCCTCTTCATACTGCAATACAACTCACACTCTGGAACACCATCCTAACACCCTCACATTCAGAAGGCTTCAAGGAATGGCTCCTCCTTAAAACCTAGGTCCACACACCCTGTACTTCCCACCCTACCTTATCCTTGGTGATCTGCTCACCACTGTCTTCCCCTCATGCTGCCAATTGACCACCCTCCTCTGTTAGCTCCCCGCTCCTTTTTTCTCTGCTTCCCTCACTGTTTTCTTCCCCCTATGATTGTAAATAGCTCTGTTGCTTTCTGAAGCCAGGTCCGCGCTCAATAAATACAATAATAATAATAATAATAATAATAATAATAATAATAATAATAATAATCAAAAGGCTCAGCCTCTTTTTTTGTTTATGGCTTCAGCAGTAATTGTTCAAATGAGTACTCTGACTGATGGGTCCACTTCCCCATTGGAAGTTTAATTCACAATTGGTTCATATCTCATGGTTAAATCTCCTTCACAGTTGTCTAACTTAATCTGCAGTGTTGTGTGTTTTTGTTTTACTAATTGAAATTGGCCTTAGCCCCAGGCCTGATGCCTTAAAAGGACTGTCTGACATAGTGGAATCAGGGAGCAGTGTCATAGCAGCCCCATTGAATCCAGTATTCCACTCTAATGTCCAGATCTGTTTTCCTGGCATTCGTGTTCGGAATGTACTTGCTCTGCGTTTTTTCTTTTGCTGCAGTTGTATTTTCATCCAGCTCCTGTTTGCTTTCTTTACTGTGTTTTACGCACCTGGCGTGGGCTTTCCACCAAACCCTGCTCCACACAGGGCACTGCAAATAAAGCCAGTCATGCCCAGCAAATCAGCCTCTAGAGGTCTCTGAATACCCAACCTTTCCTGGGGCAGATTTGCCTTGTGTATCTTCCCTGGGAGACTAGTTAGAACACATGAATCTAATGCAGAATCTACTCCCTCTTTATTTATGAGGCATCATTCTCCTCGCATGTCAGGAGGCATTTTTCATGAGCTAGGAAGCTGCTGCACACCTGGTGACACCCCCAAGGGAGGATTGGGGAGCTCTTCGGGATCCACCATTTGCTACCTCAAGTGATGCATCACTTAGTTGGTGCCTTGCTCTGGATCCTGTAGTTCCCTAGTTCCCCTCAGTGCAGAGACACCTAGAATCGAGATCTCTAAACAATGGAATTGGTCTGTACTGCCACTAAAGACAAACAACAGAAATCATTCCTGAAAAAGAGACGTCACCATGTACAATCCAAGGCACACATCACAGTGCTAGAATTATTAGTACTAAGAAAGACACACCATTACAAGCACCTGCACGGGCTTAGTCCTGGCACGTATCAGCAACAACCATAATACCAGTGGAAGCAAGGAATGCAAAACAGGCCAGCATACAAGCAGTTAAATAGAGTGGATATGGGATAATGTTCCGTTTCAAAGTGTTTCTCTCAAATACACAACACCCATGGGACAGGAGAAGTGACTTAAATTGCTCTTACGGATGCAGTTATAAGATGTGGCCGCTCCAACTATTTTCCTTGTAACATTATGAGCCAAGTGATGTGTTTCCTGAAGGAACACTAAACAGCTTTCTGTCTGCAAGGAATAAAAAACAGAATTATCATAAACTAGAACGTTCTCACCAAATGTCTGGTATCAGTCACGTGTGATGCAACAGTGAGTTTTGGCTGCTGTAGTCTTGTTTTAAAGAGTTTTAAAAAAAATGTGCTTCGGGTAATGTTGGTTGGCAGTGCCCAGCACTCACCTCGAACTTGCAGTCAATGAGCATATTCTCTATTTAGCAGATCTCTAACGAAAAAAAAACACCTTCTCAGGTATATATATATTGAGCACAATCAATAGACTTTGAGCTGTATCCAGGCACATAAAGTATTTACCTCCATGTGCACTTTGATTTGCCAGCTGATAGTCTTTTGTATATTAGCACAAAACATAACATGTACATTAATATATAGTCATGAATGGTTTGGGTTTATAATGTTCCAAAATGACGACCTAGGAAACGTCAAGTGCATGTCTCAAAACAGCAAGTCTTCCTGCTGCGACACTTTTTCCCAAGAGCATACTCTCTGCCTGAACTGTTCTATGTGTGAAACACTCAGTTCCTTGCTGCCATACCGCCCTGCAGGCGAGGAGAGGAGCATACATGAGTGGGTCTATGCAGTCTTGCTATTGACGTGTGTGACACTGGGCTGGTATCCCCAATCCTGCCTGCTCCGTGACATGCCCGCAGCAGTTAAAAGTATCAAAAGCCATATCACGGGTGTGGACCTCACTGACCACACCCCCCCCCCCGCCACACACCACCACCCCCAACGTCCTCCCTCTCACCCAATAAAACGTACAACCTCACACTAAGCATAACCACAACACTTCGCTTTCCCTGTGTGCTGCATGCAGGTCCGCCCTTGTCCTCTGGCAGACAGGAGGGGGAGCATGTCTGCACGGTTCCATGATGCCGTGGTAACCACGTCTGAGAGGCTTCATGCCACAGCTTATTACATAGGAGTGAAGTGCGTGGTTCCGTACCATATGGCTGGTAACATAGGAGCAAAGTGCTTGGTTCCACACGGTTGCTGGTAACATAGGAGCGAAGTGCGTGGTTCTGCACCATGTGGCTGCTAACATAGTAGCAAAGTGCTTGTTTTCACACAGTTGCTGGTAACATAGGAGCAAAGTGCGTGGTTCAACACTGTGGCTGGTAACATAAGCGCAAAGTGCGTGGCTCTGCACTGTGTGGCTAGTAACATTGGAGCAAAGTGCTTGGTTCCAGACGGTTGCTGGTAACGTAGGAGCGAAGTGCGTGGTTCTGCACGGTGTGGCTTGTAACATAGGAGAAAAGTACTTGTTTTCCATGGTTGCTGGTAACATAGGCACAATGTGCGTGGTTCTGCACTGTGTGGCTGGTAACATAGGAACAAAGTGCTTGGTTCCACACAGTTGCTGTTCACATAGGAACGAAGTGCGTGGTTCAACACTGTGTGGCTGGTAACATAGGAGCGAAGTTTATGGTTCCGCACCATGTGGCTGGTAACATAGGAGCCAAGTGCTTGGTTCAACGTGGTTGCTGGTAACATAGGAGCAAAGTGCATGGTTCCACACTGTGTGGCTAGTAACATAGGCGCGAAGTGCATGGTTCTGCACTGTGTGGCTTGCAACATTGGATCAAATTGCTTGGTTCCAGATGGTTGCTGGTAACATAGAAGCAAAGTGCGTGGTTCTGAACTGTGTGGCTTGTAACATAGGAGAAAGTGCTTGGTTGCACACGGTTGCTTGTAACATAGGAGCCAAGTGCGTGGTTCTATATTGTGTGGCTGGTAACATATGAGCAAAGTGGTTGGTTTCACACGGTTGCTGTTAACATAGGAACGAAGTGCGTGGTTCAAACCTGTGTGGCTGGTAACATAGGAGCAAAGTGTATGGTTCTGCACCGTGTGGCTGGTAACATAGGAACGAAGTGCGTGGTTCCACACTGTGTGGCTGGTGACATGGGAGCACAGCTGTTAATGCAGGAGTGCTAATATGGTGATGTGCTCCTCTAGAAAGCCCAGTTTGCGATAATCATGGCATCATGTATGAGACTACAAAGGAGTTTTCAAAGTTATCTCTTGAATTTAAAACAAAAACGTTGTTTCACAATCGTTGATCCATAGCGAGTTATCTGCAGAGTAGTACCACTGCTCAGATGATATTGGAAAAGCAAGGGAAACATTCTAAATAATATGGCAAGGCCCTAGAAGAACACATTTTCCAATTTGTGACCCAGCATTAAGGTATGTCCCCCTACAAACATATTGGAGAGGGACAGTTTTATCGTAACCTTGCAGGAAATACACAGGAAGCATTGGTTATCTATCAGAGGTAATGATGCTGCTAACAACACAGCTGGGTCCGAGGACAGGTGACGTGTACCAGCAGTAGTTGCAAGGTGAGAGACCTGCCCTGTACGGAGACACTGGGCTAGAGTCCCATTGTGAAAGATCTGACTTTGGAAAGCCTTGAGAAACACACTTGGGCTCTCTGAGAGAAAAGAGTTCAGAGAAATTGCCTTCAAATACATCTCTCATGTACATCAAGGAGAGCATCCCTGCATATTAGTTCCATTTAATTGTTTGCTATTCTTAAATCTTGTGGGCCCACATTGGTCATGACTGGCTTGCAAAAGGATGAAGCTGGTGATGATACTGTGAACAAGGGAAGACACCAGAGCACACATACTCCTCATCACATTTAGACACTGTTTGGGGCTTTGTAAAAAAAAAAAGAAAAGATAGGAGACACTTCCCAAAATCATTTTTAATCACATTTTTCTTCTTTTTTTGTTATTTGTTTTTCAAGTGATGGTATTAGACTCAGTTTACAAAATGGAAACAACATTTATTATTTTCTTGGGGCACAGAGTTTTCAGTGTCAGGTGGACATCTGGCTCCATCTGTCTTTCAATAATCAAGGTGGGCAGGCTCACTCTGTCTTCACTGGCTGACAGAGTCTTTTCGTCATTTGCTCTTAAAGCTCTTTTCACACAGGCCTGTGCCGTTTTCTTTACAGTTGGATCTTCTTAGATCTTTAGTGTAACCTTCTAGTAAAATGATAAAGGGTGTGGATGCTGCTATTCTACAAGTGCTCTCTTTGCCAGCAGTGATCCTATGTGTGGGCAAAGGGAGCCTGTAAACCCACCCGAACTGCAAATGCAAAGTACAATGAAATAAAAAGACCCGGAGAAGGCCACAGCACACATATTAGCATGCCTGAGTTCTTCTTAGAGGTTGTGATCCTGGTCAAAACAGCAGCACCTGGAGAAAAACAACTATGTGATTAAAAAGGGTTTCAAAATAAACTGTGCTTCTTGTAAAGAAATTGACTTTTGGTGGTTGTTTGAATTTGGGGAAGTTTATTTCCAGTCTCAGTTGTTTGGGAAGCTTATTTGAAATCTTAGTGGCATTGTCTGCAATGGTTCTAGACCAGTGTCGGAGTCTCTTTACCATGGGTGGAATAGGAAGGTTCTCCTCTGGGGACCTCATCTTTCTGAGGGGCTGCAAGAGTGCAAGGAAGGATGAAATGTAGCAAGGTCCTTTGGTGAAGAGGTACCCGATGAGTTAGGAACGTGATTTTAAAGGAGATCCTCTATTCAATGGTGGGATCTATCCAGGACCATTTTATGAGCCATTTCCAGAAAGTGGCTCGTTCATCCTGAGCATGTGGATTTGAAAATTAGCTTTTCTGATGCCTTCCTTTATCTGGGGCAAGAAGTAAAAATCTTAGTTGCAATTGATAGCTACGTTCTTTACTTTCTTGGCTGGAGAGTGACAAGGGTCTGGAGTATTCAGCCAGTTGAAAGGGGGACTGGCAGGAATGGACCATTAAAATATGCCACCCCTAATACCCTGATTCCTATTCCTACTCTGGTCTCTACATATACATTAAATCAATATGTATTTGATACCAATGTTAATATTGTTATTTTGATTACTCAGAATAAACATTTTACTGATTCTCAAAAATCCTGCTAAATTCTTTCAATCTTTACTTATAAACCACGCCACTAAAGCAGCTAGATTACTCTGATAATTCTGAAAGCTGTAAATCCAAAATTGAAGTGGACTGGGAAAGAATTCTTAACATAACTTTACCCATTGAACACTGAGAACAAATTTGGATTAACTGCCTCAAAACATCAATGGCTGCCGATATTACATAAACATTATTTTTTGTACTACATGAATCCCTTTTGTCTTCTGTTATAATATTTAGGTTTCCCCATATATTTTAAAATGTTGCTGGGAATGTCACTTAACTACTGCTGATTTTATTCATATGATTTTTGATTATTAACCTATTCAAGTCTTCTGGTCATATGTGTGGTATGGCTTGCAGAAAATCTTTCAGTTTAAGGCTCCATTTTAGCCTAATATTTCAATAGGTTATTAATGGAAAATAGGAATTAATGGAATTAACTTCCCACTCCTGCCTCTTCAAATGTCAACCATTGACTGTCCGGAGTTCCTGCATTCCTGGCTTCATATACACACAAAGTCAAATCCAGTAGTATGTCATATAGCAAACCTTGTGGAAAGCCAATGCAGTTCAACCTGGTTGAACACCTAGAAAAACAAAGGCTTCGGGTTTTACATGAACTGTCCCACCCATGATTGCTCACTGGGGTGCTGCGGGTGTGCTGTGTGAGCAGGATGCTTCCTTCACTCCCTCGCTCCCTGACCGGTAGTGAAATAAATAGACGTCTCCTATCACTGACGCGCCACAGCAACTTCATTTCCTTCTTTGCTCAGGCTGCCAGCAGGCAGCTTCCTTTGGGGATCAACTCCTCCCAGCCTCTCTCCTGAAGTTTTGGTGGGAATTCGTTCTTATATTAATTCCGAAACTAGCCCATGTTTCAGCTGTCCCACAGGGGTTATGAGACAATTTCAGGTATGTACTGCTGTCATGTTTCTAAGTGGTGACCTTTAATGTATGCATTGTGGTCACTGCAAACTTTTACATTAATTAAAAAGAGAAGAATGCGCACACACACGCACAAATGATTTAGATTTTCTTTTCTTTACAGTAAAGCACACATTTTACACTTCACATTTTAATAAATGTTTTTTTTTCTGCCCCTAAGTGTTATCATCTACACTTGGTAACCACTTGGGATGGTGGAGGAAATGTTTAAACACTGTTTTATGGTAGTGAAACTCAACACTACCATGCCACGCTCGCTGATATTAAGATCACAAGTCAGAACATTTTATACATGATCTATTCTTGGTCAGTGGCCCTGCAATTAAAAATAAATTAAACATCATTAATACTCGAATGGCGTTCTGTAGCTTTACCTTTGAATGCCTCTGCATTGGGCTCTTGGAAATTGGAACCACCACTCCCAGCTCCAGAAGCTAGCATTGGTGTGCTAGGTTGTGGAGAGTTGGAAGCACAACGCCCAAAATTAAATTCTTCCTTGGTTCTCTATGTATAGATGGCACCATTGCACTAGGTTTCCTAGAGTGTCTGAATCACAGTTCCTTACGTTCTCTTGGTTTCATAAGCATCACTCAGCTAGGTTTTTGGAGTGTTAGAACCACAACTGCCAAGGTTCTCTTGGATTAATCAGCCCCACTGTGCTGGGTCTTTGAAATGTTAGAATCACAACTGTAAACAGGTAATTCTTTTTTGGTTTTCTTGGCTTTTGTTTGCCAATTCTCCCGGCATTTCACTTGAGGAGCAGAGAGGCTCTGGGAGTGGCTTCTTCCCTTTTCGCCCAGCTCTTGCCAGTCTTTGCTCTCAAGCTTGTTCTGGTCTCTACACTTCTTCTCCGGTCTCCGCAGTCTTTCTAGCAGCAAGCTCTTTTTGAAGACCGTGCTTGCCTCTCTATTTCACTAAGATCGCTGGAGCTTATTGTAGACTGGGAAATATCACTGATTCACTTTCCTTCGGCGGTACGTTTATGGGCTATTTCTTTGTGCCTAACAATTTATGAAGCTCTGAGCCCTCAACTTTGGTTTCCTCACATCCCTGCGCTTCCGAACCTCGTGTTCATGGCTCTCTGCTGTTGTCTTACTTTTCTACAATCCTTTCCACAATTACCACAATTGCACTCTAGCCAGATTTTGTTTCTTGTCCCTGCAGCTCCACTTATCAGGTCAAGTGTTTTTGTAGACATTAAAAGCATCTTGATTTTATTCCATATATTGTATGGTAATTGGGGCAATTTCATTAAACATGTTGAACTAATTTCTGCTTATGGTGTTGTGATGTATGTACATTTCAGTAAGAGTTGTGGGACATTATATTTTTGCAAGAATATAAATAAAACACTCAATGGAGGTTGTGCTTGGGAAAATCAGGGATTTATTTTTACTGAGAAATACCCAAATTAATCCAACTTCTTTTTCGAAACTTTGAAACAAATTGCTTAGGCTTTTCTTATTTGACCTAGACAAATAAATACAAAATCCACAATTAGTTATTAGGGATCTTGTACTAATTACCTGGATTTTTTTTTCCATTGTTAAGTTTGGATAGATTTTTTTCTAGCAACCTGAGTTTAATGTCCCATCTTGAATGTTTACATCTTTTTTTGTTAATTTCTGTTAACAATTTTTTTTCCATATTCGCTTTCTAGCTGTTAGGGAGATTTATCATGCTTATGCTTCATCCCCTCTCCTAGTGAGACACCCAGCATTTTTTGCTGGACTTCTCTACCTTTTTCTTTCTATTCTGAATGAGTAGATCCTTTTTACACTAATTCATTCTTATGTGCTCTATGTTTTGGAACTCTGTTCTTTGTCTTTTACCTTTACTATGGGGTCTACTTTCCTCCATATCTCTATTAAGGCATCAGCATTTTCTTTTTGCCGCACACAGCTGCTTATGGGCAGTGTTACTAAGAACCCTTTGGGTTCTCCTTTGGTATTCTTTCTTTATCCTCAAGAAAATACTGTTTTTAAGGAGAGAGTGATACTTTGTACAATGGTAGCTGATGCAAAATGTTGTGAGTACCTTGGCATCTAATAGCAGTGCCTGGCAAATGCCTAATACAAATACTCAAGCCAAAACTACTGGCTTAGACAATGCTTGTTTTAACAGGGCTTCAATGAAGGACACGCCTAGTTGGAATGACTGAAGGTACACGTGATTAAAAAAATTTATGACACCAGTTTACAACTCTAATTAGGTAATGAATTCCCTCAAGACTGATTTTGGAAACCACTGGCAGGCATTTTGAGTGCACATTTTAACAGTAAGTCTTGATTAAAGTGAGCTCAAAGAGTTCCCATGAGGAGGTGTTTTGGGCGGGCAAGGGCAGGAACTGGGTGGGAATGGCCAGAGAGATTAGCATGACCATGGACAGTCAATGGGTGGGCAAAGAACCAAACAACACTTACAATCTTTGTGTCCCTCCTCAAATGCCATTTCTCCCTATCTGCATTCTAATGCAATAGTTTCAGCTCATTGGTGGCGCTAAAGGGCCACCTAATAGCCAAACTAACAAAAAACAGGCCAACATGGCATTCTCAAGATAATGGCTTTTGCAGTACCCTTTATATATTTGCTCAGGTAGGTTACCAGAGAGGACAGTGGGGCTCACTAACCGGGTGGATTGTGTCACCCTGAGGCACAATGTAACCCTCTCCTTTTTCTCCTTGATACAGCAGCCTTCTTCTGCTGCTACCCAGATTGCGTCTTCTTTTCTGGACGCCGCCTCATTCCCTAATCCATATGTCACCCACAACTATACCCCACAACAAGAGTCTCTAGCTCTTGCAATTCGACCTTCATGGATACGGCATGCATGGTCGTGGAGGAGCAGAGAGTAAATCTGTCCTTCTAAAGAAGTGAACCTGTGGTTACCTATAAATCCTGGTGTGTCCACGGCACAGGTCCTGTATCGCCCAGCAACAGACTTGACGGTAAAATTACGTATTCCTCTTATTTTTATATAAAAAAATGGGTTTCAATAAATTATTTCTCTCTTTTTTTCCTGCAATTTAGTGTTAAACACTATGATTATCTCAATACTAGGCGGATAAACAGGTCTGCTTTCGGGGACTGTGCAAGTATACTGTTCCGGAACTCTGTCTTGCCCTTTCCCTCCTCCTCCTCCTCCTCACCTGAAGTTATGGAGCTGTCCTTTCTTCGCCTTTCTTTCTTTGGCTTTGGATGTCTCCGGTCGAAGAGGAATGGTCTTCCTCGGTCGGAAGCCACCCTGATGCCCTTTTGTAGTTGGCAAGCAGGAGGGGCTTCCTTCCGAAGAAGTCCGGTTCTCAAGAGGAAAAAAGCCCAATGCAGAAAAAAACCTCTTGATGGTAGCAGATCCGGGAGGTAGGTACTCGAACTACGGGTCCCAGAATGCAACAGAGGAGGTTGGCGATTCCTACCCGTGTGGGTAATGGTCCGGAAAGCTTCTATAGCAGATGAGGATCACGTGGAACTCCGTGAAAAGTAGGAGCACACCCGGGAGCAGCAGCCGGGGGCAGCCCGATGGAAGACACGAGCCGAGGGAAACCCGGAGGAGACCTCGGCTGCAGCGAGAGAAGCGGCGGAGCAGGAAACCCGCCAGGACAGAAGGCAAAAGAACTAGGAGGCAAGGGAAAAAAAAGGAGGGAGCCCGGGGGAAAGCAGAGAGGGAGAAACGGGGAAGAACCCAGAAACGAACGTCTAACTCACGGGGAGGAGCGCAGTGAGTTGCAACGCACAGAGAGGGGGCAGGGGAGGGGTTAAGAGGGAACCGGGAAAGAAAGACTAGACCCACACCCAAACCAGGAAGAGGAAGGGCAATCATCGGCTATACCGTAGCCTACAGGGCCAAAGGCGCCAGGTAAAGCGGCGCATGACAGATTATTGCACTTTATAATGTAAATACTTCTGTAGTTAGAATTCAAAGCCAAACAGAAAAGTACAATCGAATTCTGCCAGTCTTATTAAAATAATGATGGTATAAGCACCTATAGGTATTACTTTGAGGGTTTTTACACTAACCTGTCCAATTGTATGTGTCGTTTCGTTGCACATTTTGTACATATTACATTCGATTTTCTTCTTTAAGCTGATTTCTCTTTTACATCAGGATATGCAGGTACAAATTAGGCTAACTAGGGACGGAGACCTGTCATGACCAATCAAAAGGTTTGTGGGGCTTAGACAGGGATGCGTCTCTTCTCCACTGCTTTTTAATAGATACATGTCCGATATTGATTTTTTATGGGACTCTTTGAAGTCTTTTCCAATAAGGGTGGGGAATCTTAAACTACATTGGTTGGCCTTTGCTGACGATCTGATGCTCTTTGATTTGACTCCCATTGGTCCACAAAAAAAGTTGACAGGATGTTTTAGCTTTGCAGATGACAAAGATCATCATATTTTGTGCCAAACAGAAACCTAAAATGATATCCTGGTCACTTGGAAATGCCTGAATGGAACTTGCCTATTCTATAAAACACTTGGGCTTTAACATCGCCAATAATGATTCTCAATCGGCTATTAGGGAACGCTGGAGACTTAAGACACACACCCTGATTGCCCAATTAAAAGGAATTTGCTTAAGGCTGTGTAAGTTCTCGCTTGTTCCATTTTGGAAATGCTGCCATTCGAAAATAGTTCCCACGCTAGTCTGTGGTGTGCATACTATGTCGCAAGATGTGGGACAGTATTCAGATTATTTCTAAGGCATCATTTGGAAGCAAGGGTTGGGTCTTTCAGCTGTGATTCTGAACTGTGTCATTAGGCACGCGTTTGGACTGATATCCTTGCCTACTGTAGCACTGTGGAACAAACTGCGGTTGTATTGTAGGTTACTCGATCCTGTAGCCAAATCTTTATTTGAGAACTGAGAAATAAATCTATTGCTTCCTTAATTAGCTTTAGCACAAGTATGCTCTCAATCTTGACTAAGATAGATTCAGAGCCGATTGAACTGATTAATAATCCAACTATTGTAAAACAAATTTTGAAAAACTCAATGAAGACTCGTGCGACACATTGGACAAATTGGGGCCGTACACTTTATATATGGAATATGGGTAGTTTATTAGACAGAGGACAGTACCGCCCAGATACATCTAACTATTTTCATGTAGTAGGGCTTGTGACATGTACGTCAGATTTAAATTGAACCAACTGACACAGCAAGGGCAGTTAGAATTTGTAGGTTGTGCAAAACCCAAGGTTGTATTGAAACGCTGAGACACCTTGTTCTTTCCTGTGGAAAGACAGCACTTGCTGTTAGACAGCTGAAAAGACAGCACAAGCACGTTAGAATTTTTTTCGAGTATCGTTCTGAAAATGCAGATGATTTATTGTGGTCCAATTTGATGGTGGGAAATAGTGTAGCGCAGTTGTTAGATCTTTATAGAGTGAATTTAATATGAATTTAATATGCTAATGATACAAATTTAAACTATGATGACTTTGATATGTATTTGATTTTTTACAAATAATGAGTTGGATTGTTTGTTTATTATGCATTTTAAAAGAACATGTATCACTTTTAAGCTTTTATTCAAACACTAACTAGACTATGGATTTGTTCAATTGTTTAATATCTAAATAATGACATGTATTTTCTATGTTAAAACTAATGTATTTCTCAAATCTTCTAGGACTTTATATTGTGAAAAGGTTTAAATTTGTCAAACCAAATCACAACACAAAAAAAGAAATACAAATAATCTTCTTTTTACATTCATTTGAACATTTATTACTATTGACTCGTCATTATTTAAATTTCGGTATAGCAGGGGTAGTGGTGAGAGACTGCTGGGGCCGACATCAAGGACCTGCAGGCTCCTGGCTCTGATTCTATCATCTTCCAGCTAATGCCAGAGCCCAATCGCACATTGCCAATATGGCACCATACAGTGCAGCCTTAAACAGAGTGGAGGAAGCAAAAAGCATTGGTCATGTGGGATTCTCATGGGATGCCATGTGGACATGGAAGTCTTCCAGTCAGCACAGCAACCACTATGATCTCCTGTGAGGTAGAGACTTGAGGTTTTCACTGATTGGCACTACTGTTCCCTTTACATATTTATCCTAAGTGCATTCACCACACACACACATTTTAAAATCTACTCTTGTCTGGTTATTGCTTTTAATGATTATGATAATATAATGGGTAGAGAGAGGGGTAAGACAGATTTGCCTTCTAGCTCCTATCCTTTGTAACCTTTATTTGTCTGACCTAGACTGAGGTCTGGCACCTGCAGCTTTGATCAGCCTCAAAATTGGAGGTACTCACATTAGTCGACTATTCCCCATTAGACCTGCAACGCCTTTTAAGAGCCGTTTGGAAGTATGCAGAGCTAAATGAACCTGAGATCAATGCAAATAAATCAAACATAATGATCTGCAAAAGAGAAGCAGGTTGGAATGTTAAAATGGGTTTTTAGGAGCTGTTGAACTCCCTACGCCTTTCCTTAAGGGCAGACCAAACATACTCACACTTCAGACTGAATATCATCAATTGGATTAAAGTGAATGACCGGTAATTTATAGGAGCACCACCTACTGACCCCGCCCTATTATCCTACACTGTCTATAATGTCGCCTCCTGCTACATACCGCCTGACAGCCCCTCTTTTACTCCTCCTGTATATCTCACTCAAGGTATGTCACAACATTCTGTCACTCAAGTCGGCCCCTGCCTCTGTTTGTATATAATATCTTGTCTCAAATCTTTTTTTGACCTCCTGACAATTCTGAACTAGTTGACTCTCATTTCTGTTGTTTATACCTACTGACTACCACCTTATTGTATATATGTGTACAGCACTGTAACCAAGCTGAAAATATACGTGTCTCTTTATGCGCCCTGATACCCTCTGGTCTGGCGTGCATTATAAATAATAAATAATAAAACAAACAAACAAACAAACAGGAGAAAAGGAGAACCCGATAGTGAAGCAGGTGATCTACTTGGGTTTCAAACTTTATGCCAGCCCATCATGTCATGTTAAGTTCCAACTCCTGAGGACTCCTGACAAAGCTAAAATTGCTGGCTATGAGAATCCCGTCAGTATGTGAAATGTGAAAGTGATATCAATGGGCTCACTTCTAATCCACTACAAAGAGTTTGCTGAAAAGAGTGGATTGTAATGCAATCTTTAGTCTTGGCAAAATCCTTTCTCATCATTGAAAAGCAAATGGGAATCGTTACAAGATATTTAAGGTGCTTCACAACTCAAAATTGAGACATGAATTTTTGGGGGTATGTCTCACTCTTGTTCCCACCGGGGAGGTTCACATGTCATGGGGAAAGGGTAATGCATGTGGGATAGGGTGCCCTCTGTGTTAGGAACATACTGTCCAGTCTCCTAAGCATAACTTGCTGTATTGCAGTGGTACATAAGAGGTAAGGCGAGAATGGTTTCATGCAGTAGCTAGAGAAGATAGGCTGCACTTACAGATGTTCTGAGATAGATTGATTGCAGGTGAAGAACCCTCTCCAACCACCCAAGTGATCCGGGCCATAAATTATCATAGCCATGTATGATCACATGATTCAGTTGTTTTAATAGGAGGAGACCTTGTGAAACACTGTAAATGTAACGCAGGGTCTCCATGGTATATGTTTGTTGGTCTATACCGTGGGTAAATCAAGATGACCCTTTACGCCAGAACCTTGGGAATTTCCAACATGAGATGGAGAAATTGTTTGCCCGTCAAACTCAAGGACAAGCTCTGGACAACGATTTGTTGTCACTCAGACAAGTGAGTCAGGATCTATTAATCTATATTGCAACCTTCAATCGTCTCATAGCCCAGACCAACTGGCCAGAAGAGAAGAGGACTACACTCTTTTCCCGAGGGTTATGTGGAGAACTTAAGGATGTGTTGGCGCAAGTGGTGAATCCCCATGAGAGGTGTACGGACTACATATATCTGACGGTACAACTCAATCATAGGTTGCAGAATCGGAAAATGGATCGAGCTAGATCAGAGGGACGGTCATTTTACGTACGACCTCACGAGAATCAGACTAAACCACATGAACAGTCTGAGCCAATGCAAATTGGTGGATTACGAAATCCCCTTACCAAAGCAGAAAGGGGAAAATGAAGACAACAGCTTTGCTTATATTGTGGACAAGCAGGTCACTTTCTCCGTGACTGCCCGGTAAAACCACCCAAGAAAACGGTTGGGGCAACAGACAAAAATGATGAAGAAGAAGAACAGAACTCGGGTAACGCCAATGCCCGGCAAGTGTATGGGTCCGCTTGTCGAGCATGAAAAAGGAATCCGTACAGACCTCACATCTATTCCTTCCAGTGCTTTTGGTGAATCACAAGCAACCATCAAAAATACATGTCTTGGAGGCATATATTGATTGTGGAGCTGTGGGTAACTACATTGACCAATATTTGGCTCTCCGAATAGGCCTTCCTCTCTAACAGAAGTAGAAATTACCAGGATGTCTTCAAAAAAGAGCAAGTCAATGTTCTGCCCCCACACAGACCCTACGATTGTCAAATAGATCTTGTACCCGGATCCCAGATCCCTTGCATCCGAATTTACGCTCTGACAGAACAGGAAAATCAGCATCTTAGAACTTACCTGGATCAGTAACTGGCGAACGGTTTCATTCTCCCATCCAAGTGACCTGCCTCCTCGCCCTTATTCTTCGTGCCTAAAAAGGAGGGGGATTTAAGAACTTCCATCGACTATAGAGCCATCAATCAGATCAAAGATAAAAATATTGATATACCAGAGCTCCTGGACCAAGTGAAACATGCTCAAATCTACACAAAACTGGATTTAAGAGGAGCATACCATCTTGTAAGAGTAAAAGAGGGAGATGAGTGGAAAACAGCCTTCCGCACAAAGTATGGCCTCTTTGAATACCAGGTCATGCCCTTCAGGCTATGCAATGCCCTTGCGGCGTTCCAATTCTTTATGAATGATGTACTCGTGAACTACTGGACGTTTGCGATCTTGTTTACATTGACGATATTCTTATCTACTCAAATTCCATGGAAGAACATGCATGCCATGTCCTGGCAGTCTTAGAAAAGCTTCCACAACACCAATTCTATGCCAAGTTGTAAAAATGATTTTTCCATGTAGCCGAGGTCGAGTTTCTCAGTTTCATACTCACACCACAAGGCGTACATATGGATACATGAAAGGTGGATGCAATCCTCCAATGGCCCTCACCAACATCCATGAAAGGAGTGCAAAGCGTACTCTGATTCGCCAACTTTTACCGTCGGTTTATACCTGGGTTTTCACAAATTGTACATCCAATGTTAAAGAAAAATCAAAAGTTCCATTGGTCGACAGAAGCTGAAGAAGCCTTACAGAAGTTGCAAATAGCATTCACTACAGCACCAGTCCTTCTACACCCACGACCAGACCTACCTGACATAGTTGAGACAGATGCTTCAAAAATAGCCATGGGAGCAGTAAGTCACAACGAGACCCTGACACAGGACAACTACACCCGTCGCATTCTGGTCCCGCAAATTTTCAGCCCCCAAGTTGAACTACGCAATCACAGATAAGGAATTACTGGCGATTAAAGCAGCATTCAAGGCCTGGAGACATTACCTTCTTGGGGCAAGACATACGGTCACTGTCATCACGGAGCACCGTAACTTGCAATACTTGAAAACAGCCAAAGCACAATCCTCGCGTGAACTTCATTGGACTCTCTTTTTCGCAGAATATGATTTTATTATCACTTATAGACCTGGAGTACGCAATGGGAAAGCAGAGGCTCTATCACGCATGAGTGAAGAAAAAGAGGCTTTTACAGCATCCAACCCCATGGCCATAACTCCTGAGGAAAGGATTCAAACCATAAAAGCTGCCACCACCTGTGTGGATGACAAAAGAACCAGTTTGTAATCCCCGATGGATCAATCAACACAACAGGAATGGCTGTTAAAAGTCGACCAGTACACCATCGAAGATAATCTACCGTATTTCCAGGGACGCTTATATGTCCAAGACCAAGAACTGCAAAAGCAAATCATCACAAATTACCACGATTCATTATTGGAAGGACACCCAGGAATAGTCAAAACTCAGGCTAAGGTAAAACAAAACTACTGGTGGCCAACCTGGCGAAAAGACATTGCCCAATTTATTGAAACCTGCGGTGTCTGTGCACAACACAAGTCTGAGAAACAGAACCCTGCTGGCTTACACATCCCCTAACAGTACCACCAGCACCCTGGCATACACTGTCGATGGACTTCATCACGGATCTTCCACCCTGCAATGGATACAACACCATATTAGTCGCTGTGGATATATTTTCCAAAATGGCCCATTTCATCCCTCTGACGGGACTCCCAACTGCGTCTCGCGTCTCACAGCTGCATTGAGGCAGCATTTCCATCTAAAGGAAGAAAACAGAAGAGAGACATTATTGCGGGCATAAATAGGAGCAACATATAAAGACATTAAACAGAATGAACAGCATCACAAGCTCAAGAAAGACTTACCAATCATAAGGAGAAGCATAGTCGCAGCTGGACTGGACTAATCCTTATCAGGGATCATTGAAGGAACTAGATCCCATTTGGTGCGCCCCTGCCAGAAGTAGCAGGACGGAGAGCTTTATCTTCTATAATTCACAGGAGCAGTATCAAAACATACCAACGCTCACAGCTTTTCTATTGAGGGAGAGGCCTGAAGGGGGTGATTCAAGTTCAGGGTGGTCTGCAACTGTGCCCCAATGCCTCAGCAGAGACCAGGTGAGCATAGCCATTTCCCATCTGTGAAAGGTACAGTGAGCATAAAGCGTGTGCTGCAAACTCTCATCTCAGAACAGGTTAACATGCCATGTTCTTTCTGGAGAGGAGCGTCTGCTACCTTTTTTGAAATATATGCAAGGAACTTGGGGTTGGTCACCCTGAGTTACCTGAGGGCAACCAGACATGACTCCCTGCTCACTGTGCTCAGAGAGGCACAGCTTCACCTCACTGATGAGGCCCAACAAGACTGAAACACATGTATGGGGTTGCTGTTGGTACTCTTGTTCAGAGAGGAATTGCCATGTCACTTCGGTGCTGGACTGCCCATGAGGGCGGAACAAAGACTGATATGCAAATGGATATTTCCCATCTGTGAAAGGTACAGTGAGCAAAAAGTGTGTGTGCAAACTCTCATCTCAGAACAGGTTATCATGCAATGTTCTTTCTGGAGAGGAGCGCCTGCTTCCTTTTTTGAAATAGTTCCCTGGGACTGCTGGATCAAGATTATCTTTCTTAATCAGTGGGGTTATCCATGCCTCCTTAATGTTTTCTGGAACATACGCCTCTTGAAACGAGCGGTTCATAAAATGAGTAACCCATGGAGCAAGTGTTTTTGCAAAATCCTTAAAGAGTGTAGCTGGTAAGAGGTCCCCCTTACAAGGAGTAGGTTTCATACTATGTATAATTTCCATTACCTCCTTTTCAGTTACTTCTTTAAATGAGAATGACACAAGGTTTGCATTAATTATAGTATTGGTTGTTAACAAAGGAACGTCAACGGGGTGTAACCGCTCAATCTGATCCTGGATAGCCTGTTGATGTGTGCGCTGTTATTTTAGTAAAACCATCATGGATGGACTGGAATCAATTATTGTCTTCAAGAGTAGGGGTCCTGGCCATCAATCCTTTTAATTCCTGCAACACAATAAACAATTCTTTGGGTTCTACTCTCATATTAAATTTATTTGTTTTGGCTTTAAACACTTCTTCTTTGAAGGCTTTCACTGCCTGCTTATACGCTACAGCCGACTCATTAGTAGG
Source organism: Ambystoma mexicanum (assembly GCF_040938575.1). NCBI lineage: Eukaryota > Metazoa > Chordata > Amphibia > Caudata > Ambystomatidae > Ambystoma > Ambystoma mexicanum. The sequence goes on from NC_090923.1 coordinate 524,588,964, forward strand.
ATGTTTCTTCCAGCTACGTTCAGTCTCACGTTTTACCTGTCTGGCATGTGGAACATCTGCAGTGAACCGCCGATTAAAACTAACAACTTTATTCAGTTTCACTGATTTTAGCGGGGTCAGAGAGTCAAAGGCTTGATTTGTTGCTGTTCTAAAAGAGACAAAGAAAACATCAAGTGGAAGTGGGCCAACCAGGGAGGGTAATAAAGGTAACACTCAAGCACTAAAAGCCTCATTTGACACCTTTTTACAATTTCGGGTTGAGATGCAGGGTCTAGCCACTTTTGAAAGTTTACCAGAATAAAGAGGCAAGAAAACCTCAAAATACAAATGGGAGTGGTCTGACCATACACATTCTTCCACGGATGTTACTGATGTATTCTAGTTTTTAGATAAAATCCAATCCAAGGTATTTCCCCCAATATGTGTTGGGGGAGAAACATGTTGATAGAAACCAACAGATTTCCAGGTTTGCTGCATTGACAAGCCCTCCTGATCCGTAGAATTATTTGCCCATATATTAAAATCCCCCAGGGTAATAAAAGCAGTAGTGTCCTTGGAAGCATCACCAAAACATGCAAGAAGTTCCTCTTCAAAGAGCGGCGTAGATCTAGGAGGATGATAAAGTGATAAAATGCTAAGTGAGTTAACAGTTGATATTTAATTTTATTAACATAGCTTCGCATTGATCCAGCTCAGGCAGGAACAATAGATATGTAAAAGTTCAGTTCTTGCTTAAAAAGTACTGCAACTACCCTCCCCTGCCCTTCTTGCTGTCAGTGTGGAGGCAGGAATAACCGACTGGGGTAGCCATGGTCACAGCATGGTGTGCTGTCTCATGCATCCACGTCTCAGTAAGGAGTAAGACGTCGAGATTCTGTTCCGATATAAAGTCTGATATTTCAGTGACATGTTGCACTAACAAGCGAGTATTAAGAAGACCACATTTAGTAAGTTACATGGAGTCTCAGTAGTTAAGTTAGAACGAATTTAACTACTGTGCTAATTATGAATGTATTCTGGAATCAAAATATCCGATTGAATTAGAATGGTTTCATTTGGCAGACTTGGGAAAGCTAAGCTGTAGCCAGTATTCAACAAATTCAGCTCCTTAACTTCATTCCCAACCATCTGTAGGTATTTGCGTCACGGGTCACCCGTCCAGTGGTATTACCGGTATTACCACCGGATCACGGGTTGGGCAGTAAACGTTATTCGCCATTGGGTATTCGGCGCAATTGCCACCAGCGGTATTACAGCACGTTAATTGTGCCGAAATCAGATTTTTTTGGTGTGTTTACCCCCAGCTCTTAGCTCATACTCATGATTGGGCGGACCCTTAAACGCAGCGGTAATCCCGTTTCCACCGCATTTAAGGGTTACCGCCCAACTCGTGATGAGGCCCATTATGTGATACAATGTATTTTTTTATGTATGTTTTGTATTTTTGTGAAAAGCCATGATTTGGCTGAGACACAAATAAAAATAAATTTTAAAAAAGATAATATGTTTGCCTTTATCTTGACTCAACCCCACTTCACCTCTGAGAGATAGGCCTTATAGTTTGGTTACTACTACCAATAGATGAGCAAAGACTGCTGACAACCTCATACTGTGCTATTTTGGGAAAAGTAAACAGCCTTCATCCTAAACCTAGAACAAAATTCCTAACAGCCCACATTGGACATCTTCACATGTATATGCAACTTGCAACCACCTCTTTGATTATTAAATAAAAAAGAACAGCTCTTGCGGAGGCACGGTCGCAGTAACTGTGACCCATTATACAATATAAATCTCTAAATATTCACGGATTTCCATGCGTCATGCTTCCTAATACCTACATCCTATGTTTCATCTACTAGTCTTCTCATGGTCCTTTCATCCACTAACACCCTTCTTTCTTTCTTTAACTACCTTGGAACATATTATTTTTTGGGTTACTTCTTTGGCGCACTTCACAATGTATTATACCTATAATGTTAGTATGACAACCTGCATCTGCAACTCTTTCTTGACTAATTATCCTGGATCCATGCCACATGAAAAAAATATACTAGTGGGATGAATATTTACAAAGTCCCATTATAACTCTCAACCTGATTTATTTTTAGAACAATATAGTGCCTTTTTTGTGCATCATACCAGACCACTAGGGTATTACCCCTTGTCACAAAACAAAATTCATTATTATTCGGAATATACAAGGGTAACGCTCTCTCTCTGCAATATAATTATCTCAATTAACTTGGTTTACTCATCTTTAATAGTCCCATGTAAAGAACCTGTAATGTCACTTTCAAGTTGCTGCTAGCACACTGTACACAGTCTACAGTTCTCCCTTGCCAAGCTTGGCACCAGTAATATGACCAGAACTTTTGCTTCCTGTTTAACATTCCCAAACGTCTGTAGTGCTGTGTTTATATCAACGTAAATGTCGCTTCCATAGCGCGAAAAGTATATTACCCTTTTTTAGTTAACTCAACTCCAGACAAAAATCCACCTTGACCATCCAAAATTCCAATGCAGCAATACATTTAACAAGCTTTCCTTTGGTTGAAAACCCTACTGGCTTTCTTTCAACTTTTCAACACAACATTCACTTAATTCTATCACCACATTTCTTCAGCAAAATTTCTGCTTTTCATACTTACAGTTACTTTCTTTCGAAAGGTAACCTGGACACACAATACGCTGTAATGCTTTCATCTCTTTGGACATACTCAAACTGAAATGTGGATTCTTGTAGTTGAGATATACAACTCTAAATTCTTCTATAACTCTCTGCTCTTCAAAAGTTAATGTTGTTTCTTGAAATTTACATTTACAACTCTAAACTCCATTATGAATCTCTGGCCCTCAAAATGTGACCAAGGTTTTGTGATCTGTTCTATCATCAAAATCATCCTCCAGAGAAATGTGTATACTTTTGTCAGCACTGAGATCATCAGCATTGCTTTCTTTTCTACTACGCTGCTCTCTTTAACACCCATGACCCTAACAAATTGGTAACCTCTTTTCATGGTTTCACCTGCATATGTAAAGCCCTAAGATTCTTACATCTATCAACATAGATGTTCTTGTACTAATCACAAAGAGACCAGTTACATGTAACTAGCAGAAGTACCCGTCCTCCAGACAGGTTCGTAGACAGACATGATAACTCTGATCCTGCAGGTCGCCGTTCCGATTCACTTATTGCTTGTTGTGCTTTGTACCTTAAATTAAACTACACTGTGAATGGGCACGTGAGGAGCAGACGTTGGGGGAGGCGAGAGTTGCTGTGCTGCTGCATACTGGGACCTTCTGTGCTCTCACCCCACCTGTCACCTCACCCTGGCATGGTGCAGTTCATTGTGGTGCATTGCAGTGCAAATATCTTGGAAACTGTGCATCCTAGGGCCTGGACCTCGAGTTTTGCTCCTCGTGTCGGGACCGGTCCATCTATGACCACATCAATGTTTTGCTGATTTCAGGCAATCGTCTCATGTGTGAAGGTGCTGAAATCCGGAGAAAAGGTTGGGGTATCCAAATATCATGTAGCTAGTAATGTCTGGAGGGTCCTAACAAATACCTATGCAACATTTGGTGCAGATTGGTGAAACAGTGTGGAATTGTATAAGGAACAACGCTTTGCCACAAACCCATAAACAAATCATGACTTTTGCCGAAATCTTGCGAAAGGGGTGGGGTGTCCAAATGTCATGTAGCAGTAATGTCCAGAGGGTATTAACAGGCAACTATGCAAAATTTGGTGCAGATTGGTGAAATGGTGTGGAATTGTATAAGGAACAACGCTTTGCCAAGCCACAAATTGACAAACACATTTTGACTTATGCTAAAATCTGGGGAACAGGGTGGGATGTCCAAATGTCATGTAGCCAGGTAACTAGGCAAAATCTAGTGCAGATTTGTGAACGGTGTGGAATTGTATATGGAAAGATGCTTCGCTAAGCCACAAACTCACAAACAAACGTTGACTTCTGCAGAAATCCGGGGAACAGGGTGGGATGTCAAAATGTCATGTAGCCAGTAATGTCCGCAGGGTCCTAACGGGTAACTATGCGCAATTTGGTGCAGATTGGTGAAACAGTGTGGAATTGTATAAGGAACAACGCTTTGCCACAAACCCATAAACAAATCATGACTTTTGCCGAAATCTTGCGAAAGGGGTGGGGTGTCCAAATGTCATGTAGCAGTAAGGTCCAGAGGGTCTTAACAGGCAACTATGCAAAATTTGGTGAAGATTGGTGAAATGGTGTGGAATTGTATAAAGAACAACGCTTTGCCACAAATCCCACCACAAATAAATGTTGATCTTTATATTACAGGGCCTGCGGTAGCGGCCCTGTAGTTATGGTTAAGTTGCTCGACTCATAGAAAGAGCACATTGTGGGTGGTTTATAACTTTACCCCCCCCGGATGAATCCTCACCAACCTTTTCAGAAAATGTGTATGGCCCCCTCTGAATGATTCTGCAAAGTTTTGTGCAGTTTCATCCGGGGGAGGGGCGGGCGGAGATAAAGAGGTGGCTCCAAAATTTGTGGAAATCCTCTTACAAACAATGGAAAAAAACATTTGCTCACGCCTACAGCCTAAACTGCTGGATGGATTTTCTCCAGCATAGCGCTAGGAGCAGCGGCTTGGTCCCTAAAGCATCCCAAAAAGTAGGTAAAAAAGAATTTTGATATCTGCATCCGGTCCGCAGACTTGCTTCCCGATTTGGAGTCCACAGACATGTCTGGGCCAATTAGGGGCAGGGTGATTTCCGCAGACATCGTATGTGTCCGCTGATTGAATACTTAAAAGTATGATGGGCGCAATATTTTTTAAATGGTATCCATGGATAGCGCAGTGGGGAAAAGTGTGGAAAACACATTTGAAGTTGTTTGGTGGCCGAAAGAGGGTTTGGAAAGGGTGGGGAAGTGCACGTTGACATGGAGCTTTTTTATAGGTGAAAAATAAGGAGTGCAGGTGCCGCCGAGTCTGCGGTCAATTTTGGTATCCGCAGACGTTATTTGGATTGCAGGGGTTTCAGAGCGAGTCTTGTTATTTGAAGGTGTATTCTACATACATAGGCCATACCCCCAAGAATCTGGCCACTGGTAACACATAGTATACTAATAGGTGCATAATAATTATAGGTACTGTAAGGAGAGTATACAGTATTTGTAATATGGTGGAATTATATCATTGAAGTGTATATGGTATATGGTCCTCTGTAGGCTGGATTACTGCAACAGCCTCTTCCCTTACCTCCACCTTTGTTGTCTACGCCCCCTTCGGCTAATCTAGTATAGGGCTGCAAGACTTATCCTTGGCCCCAATCCCAAGGATCGTATCACTGCAGCCCTAAAATGTGTACTTTGGCTCCTGATGGTTGCCAGGATGAAATTCAAGCTCCTCTATGTTATTGACAAAGCTTTCCGGGGCCTGGGACTCCAATATCTTCAACTTTGTCTCTGTAAATACTGCGCTGCAATGACCCTCCGCTTCTCTAACTCCAATTCTCTGCTTGCGAAACACTTTTTGAAACAGGGATCATGAGGCATGTCTCTCCCTTCAGCCGGTGCCTCTCTTCAGAACTTCGTGCTCCTTTTATACTCCAGCTGGACTTCCTTAATTTCCAGAAACTTGCCAAAACTCTGCTTTTCTCTTCCTGTTTTACTTAATCCCTTCCCTACTAACTCCTACCACTGCCACTAAAACTGGGTGCCTGATCCTTCATGAACCTCACAGGCTGCAGACCTGATACCCAGTCGACACCAGTTTATCCCCGCCCCCTTCAGCACTGCCCTTGTGGGCCTACTGCCTGGCAGCTATGTAACTCACCTTTGGGACTCCTCTGCCCCAGCAGTTAACCAGTGGCCTCCCACCTTGGCATCTCAGGGCACTTTCCTTCTCGGCTCCTATCAGCACTTGGCAATCCCTACTCCCCTTATTTTACTGCACACTGCATATTTGCATTTATAGCAGCAATGTGCACAATGTTTTTGGATAAGCAAGGTAAATAAGGATGCAAAAGATTTCTAAAACATTCTTAAGTGGTAGTTGGTATGTGGAAGTTTAATGTGTTGATAGGGTTATATGGAAAGTTTTTTTAACTGATTGGTGGATAGATGTGTGACAGTGTGAAAGCAGGCAATGAGGGAGTGTTACAAACATAACAGTAAAAAGGGTAGAAGGGCTATCTTGCACAATCGTGTGCACGTGTAATACTTTTTTTTAATGATGCATGGCCTAGAGAGGGGACTGCGCAGTGCGCGGATAGTCATGAAGGTGCATGGATTTTGGTAGTTATTGTATGCTAGAGCAAGGTATTTGGGACAGAAAATTGTTTCTGTGCTTTTTTCTTTTTCTCTATTATACAATTGTCCAGTATTTCAATTAGCATAGTAGAACATGCTAATGATAATGTTGGAAAATCTTATTGAGTCTAACTACTTTACTGAAAAATGTAAAGTAGGTGGAGTCTATAAGCATATTTTTTTATACTATTTTTTAGCTGTGAAAGCTTGTTCCAAAAGGAACCTTTTTTTTGGTGCTTTTGATTTTTAATTTCAATTTTTTATGGCAGGAGATGTCCGGAAGTAAGGTGCGGAGGGGAATGAGGGAATGGGCACCATCCACAGATATGGAGTGGCAGGTGGACACGGAAATATGTTGGGCATGCGTTAATTCTAAGGTAGGGGGCAGTGCTTCTCATGCTCCTTGATTGCAGCCTTGAAAGAACTCTGAAATTGATCTCCCCTGCAGAGTGGTGTGTTGCATTATATACAGAGTACTGTTGTCTTGAAAAGATATGAATCAATATCCTCTTTTATGGCTTGCAAGGTAGCTGTGTTGGGATTTTGTGCCTCACAAGAGCAGTCTGGTGTACTGGCAGTATTGGTTGAGCCAAATGACGTAGAGGAAGACAGCCTACTCCTGGTGGCGCATGTAGGTGATCATGTCGGAGTACTGCCCCGGTTATCCGTGACTGAGAGTCGCACTCAGTGCATTTCACCTTGGTGGCATTAGCCTTCAGTACACCCACAACAGTGGTAAAGAACAGCCACACCCATGATCCTCTCTGGGTGCTGGAGGTAGCATTTCCTCTAAGCATTTCCTCTACCTCATCTTCCTGGTCCTCTTGATTGTTTTCTGCATCATTGCGTTTTTTCCGTTGTCTAGGCCCTCCAACTGTTGGTGGTGGTGGCCTCTGGGGAGTAGAGAGGACCATGGGTAATGCCAATTTTAAAACAAATCGCAGTTGTGGTAATATTTTTTCAAGCATGTGCTTTGTCCTGGATTGCAGATAGATAATCAGTACGAATAGGTCTAGGCACGGTGCAAGGGTACATTTTCAGCTTGAACCTTCCTAGATCAGCCATAAAATCAGTTTCAACCTGTTCGCAAAGCACAGACCCGTTCTCAAAGCGTGGTCCCGTTCACGAACACGTCATCACGCTGTGCGCATGCGTGGTCACGTGGCACTGTCTGGGATGTCTGCAATGACATCACACGTTCACGAACGTCGGTGACCAAAAAATGGTACAAAAGTTGCAGAAAGTTCATAGAAATGTTAAAAATGTTGCTAAGAGGAGGGGAATGGCACAGCTTAAGTTCAAACTTTCTTCATCGGCCAAAAAGGCTGCTATATTGTAGGATAGTATGATATTAGGAGGTTGTAGTAAATTAGGGTGCACTAATACAAACCTATGAAATTCAGTGAAAACACTTTGCTAAAGGGATGTTATTTTGTTCATTTAATTGTGTAATAGTCAAAAGACTTTTCACAAATACACCAATACAAAAAATAAAAAGGATACACACTGTATGTAAATTGGATACAGAGCTTAACAATACCACAAAGGGACGTTATGGTTAAGTTGCACTAATAAAAACCTATGAAATTCAGTGAAAAAACGTTGTTAAAGGGACATTATGGTTAAGTTGCCCTAATAAAAAACCTATCAAATTCAATGAATGAATTCAATGAAAATACTTTTTTAAAGGCATGTTTTGGTTACAAGTAAAACCGAAAAACCTGTTACTTATTACTATTTGTTCCATGTTTAACATTACAAAAATTTCTGCTAATTGCCAAATTAAACATACTGCACTTCTATGGTGCAGGCTGCAGCCATTACTAATGTGCATATATGATTAGGTACATGTATTAACAACACTTCAATATCATATTTTGTTTAGATGAGTACATACTTTAATATATAGAGTACTTCATAATTGGTCTCCTAATCACTCATGACATCTTGCTACCAACATTGTAAACACAACCCCTTGTCGGAACTTTTCACCACAATTAATTTAATATGTGATGTCATGAGTGATGTGATAAATGACATTTGTGATGTTATCTCTGATGTCGTGAGTGTTAGTGTTAGCAGTGCACAGTGGTGGCGCGAGTTATGGTTGCTTTGTTTACCACAACTGGCAAATTTCTGGGGGGGGTTCGGTTTTACTTGTAACCATAAAGTCTCTTTAACAACATTTTTTCATTGATATATAGATAGATGGTAAAACAATGTTTGTTTTACCGATCCACCTAATTATGTGTTGTGGTACCGAAACCCAGAAAAAAATAAATTTGAGTGGAGCTAATTACCACATGTGGAAATAGTAGTTGTAAGACCCCTGGGTTATTGAAACGCGTGGTCATTATTAGTATTAAAGTACTACATATGCCTCATGGACTCCAGTAGGACTTCAGAATGGGGATCTACTAGTGAATTTGCTAATTTACCGGTCTGCATGCAATAACAGTAATTGAGTTTGGCGGTACTATAAACACCACCAAACTCATAATGAAGCTGAACATTTAGCAAAATAAGTGCAATTGAAAGCAATGAATACATGATTTCTTATTGTACTTTGCGTTCCACTCCTTTTGTAGTGATGTTTATCATTGTAATTGTGCTGTCAGTTTAATTTGTAAAGAAATAGTGCATAAGATGTCACTGTTTGTAATTTCCTAAAAATGGCTGATTTTTATTTACAGGTTCCTGGCCTTCATCTTGAGTCACTTTTCCATTTCCATAATGCATTTATTCTATGCTAATTAGGAGCGTGTGAGGCTCCCTTGCAGTACTGGTTGGGATGCATGTACAGTGTGCCAGACAAAAAGGTTTAGGATGAGAAAAACCTATTAGCACATATAGTAGTGTGAGCAGGGTGAGGTTGGCGCGGTAGAAAGCATGTATTATCTCTAGTTAGTTTTGACACATATTAGACAACCATATATGGCAACACAGAAGGGGCAACAAACGTATTAATGTTGTAGTTGCAGAGGTTATAGATAGGCACTATTTTAGGGCCTGGGTTTAGTTGTTATATCCAAAGTTATGTTCTGTAGTAAGACATGCAGAAAGCGTTGAAACAGGTGGAAGATGGAGCCAGAAAGGTACTGTCGTGGAACTTAGGTCAGCGTGTTAACATGCCAGAAGTGTCGCCATATTGGATGTTAAGGCCTGGTACACGATGAACAGAATGGAATACAGGCCCTGAGTGGAGCTGCGGCTCCATTTTGCTCAATTCCAAAAACAGGAGAGAATCTGAGGTCAGAGGCACACGCGATGCACAGATAAACGGTAATTGTATCCAGCTGCAGGGCCTGAACGTGGGGGGAACGGAATGCTAGCTGCTGGAAGAGCAGGTAGGGATGTGCCCTTTGCAGGACAAATTGGTTTTGTGATACCAAGGGGGACGGGGAAGATTTAGTGCAAGAATGCCGTCACCCAAGAATGGTCAACCCTTTTGAATTTAAATTACTGAAATTCAGACTCAAGAGTGGTGCCCCAGTCACGACATTACTGGGCACCTGGGGTTTGAAGGAGATAAGGTTGGAGCCGTGTCTGGAACATTCTGTGATTTGGGATAGGAGTAGCAGAGGTGATGCCAATAAATTCAGTATGAGGTCGGGGAGGCAGCGTGTATGTGCTGAACTGTCTGGTATAATGAGATTGCCTATTGTCCTATCGAAGCAGAGTTGACCTCACCAGTTTACTTTGGTCTTATCTGGATCGGAGCGGTGCACATCACATGACGGTTACAATTTATTAATGTGTCAATTATTAATATTGTGATTATTATTATTAGTATGGTATTTATTGAGCACAGACCTAGCTTCGAGAAGCAACGGAGTTCTTTACAGAGGTATACACAATACAGACACATAACAGAGTGCTTTACAGAGTTGTATAAAATTACAGATGCATAACAAAGCACTTTTCAGTGGTAACAGCAGAACAGATATGCAGGGGGGTAGGATAAAGAGGGGCATGAGGACGGGTACTACTTTACCGGGCGGTGGGGAGAAGAGGGACAGGTGGCGTCTAGCGAGTTAAGTGGCATGACGGGTGATGTGATGGCCCAGGTGTTGAGGAGGAGAGACTCCTTGAAGAGGTGGGTCTTGAGTTCTTTTATGAATTGTAGGAGCATGGGAGCGAGTCTTATGCCGATGGGTAGAAGGTTCCATAGTCGTGGGGTGTACCCAAAGAAGGCTTATTTTCTGGTCATTTCCTTTTTGCAGAAGCAGATTTCAAGTCTGCACATGTCCTGGCTTCTGGTGGTGTGCTGTCTCTCCCAGAGATGCTGAGTTTCTCTGTGAAGTAGCCGGGTGACTTGATGGTGACTGCCTTATAGATGATGCAGCAAGACTTGAAGGTGATTTGTGCATGCAATAGGAGCCAATGAAGGTCGGTGAGGGCTGGGGTGATGGGGTTGTATCTGCTTAGACCCTTGATGGGGCGTGCGGCCGAGTGTAGTACACTTCTCAAAGGCACAAGGGAGGATGACAGGAGGCCTTCGAGGAGTGCATTGCCCCCATCAAGGGGATAGGACCAGTGCTTGAACGGTGGATCTATAGCTGGCCGGAGGGAGTAAGGGCTTGACTTTTCGCAGAAGGGAGATCTGATACCAAGTGTCAATATGTTCGAACAACCAATCCTGTACCTGGATTCAATAGTGACAATGTAGTAGGCCACGTGTTCAGGGGAATATGTCTAGACAAGGTGTGGTCAATCGGTCCAGGGACTATAGTTATATTACCATGTTCTATGGGTGGTAGCCAATGAGGGTGGTGGGATAACATTGTAATCTATGTATTTATGTGTTGCGGTTTACCGCTATATAACCTGTAACTTCTTTGGAAGTGATAAGCTTCGTCAGTCCGGTTCTACGGGACCATCTCAGACCTTTTTGCATGTAATAAACCTTGTTTTCCCTTGCAAAGAGGTGCAGTGATTATTTGGCCTTTTTAATTATTTTAACTGCTCTGTTTTGGATTGCCTTCCAGTATTCTTCACTCTTGAGACAATTATTAAAGTTCTCTGCTTGGCAAACCAAAATGATTCTTTTTTCTTTTGTCAATCCGAATGTCAATATATATGTTGTTTCTCAAAAGGCTGACCACTTTAATATCACAGTACATTTCTTCTTCATAATCAATACTTTTGTTAGGATGGTTATATAACAGTAGAAAGAGTCCTGCTTATCTTGCAATGAGAGATTGTTTGAATGACCCTTTAATAAAGGATCTGACGCTTGTTGCTGTGTTGAAAAAGTGTATTTTAAGTGGGTGTGCCGATGAGTAGAATCTCGGTCTTACTGGCATTAAGGCAGAGGTCGTTGGCGGCACACCATTCCTGGATAGCAGAAAGACAGTCAGAGATGAGGGAAGGAGAAGAGGAGGCCGAGGGTAGCCTGAAAATGAGCTGGGTATCATCCGCATAGCACTGAAAGTTGGGGCAGAGAGCAGCGATGCGGTGGGCGAGAAGTGCCAGATACTGGTTGAACAGCCAGGGAGAGAGGTTAGAACCCTGGGGGACACCACAGGTAGAGAAAAAGATGTCAGACAGGAAAGACCCCAGTTGGACCTGGGAGGGTCGATTTGAGAGGAAAGAGGTCAGCCAAGCCAGAGCCTGACCAGTGATACCCAGGTTATCACGGAGACAGTTGAGCAGGATGGTATGGTTGACAGTATCAAAGGCAGAAGAGAGATCAAGCAAAATGAGAACACATGGAATGTTAGAGTCAAGGTTGGAGAGCGGGTCCTCACGGATGTTCAGGAGAGCAGTTTCCATGCTTCTGGCAGCTCTGAAGCCAGACTGATGGTCATGAAGGCTACCAACAGATTCAGCATGGAAATTAAGCTGGGAGATGGCATGTTTCTCCAGGAGCTTGCCCAGGAAAGGAGTGATAGAGATAGGGCGATATTTAGCTGGGCAGGACGGGTCGGAAAAGGGTTTCTTAAGAAGGGGGTGCACAAGGGAGTGCTTGAGAGGGGATGGGAAGACTCCAGAGGCGAAGGATTGATTGCAGAAGTCAGCAAGGGCAGGAGCCAAGGAGTCGATGTGGTCCTTAATAGTTTTGGAGGAGCAGGGGTGGACCTGTGTTGACGAGACTTTCATAGATCGGACTTGTCTCGAAACCTCATCAGCAGAAAAAAGGGGAAAGGCAGAGAAGGAGAGAGGAGGGGTGGCTGCAGAAGGGCCAGAGGATGGGCAGGGAATAGAGGGGGGGAGGTGATGGGAGGAGAGTGAAGACAAGATGTCCTGAATTTTTGAAATGAAGTGAGAGGCCAGTGCCGTACAGAGGGCCTCGGAGGGGACAGGAGAGGTAGAGACTGCAGCAGGGTTGGCCAACTCCTTGCAGATTTTAAAGAGTTCAGCTGAATTGTTAGATGCCGCAGTGATGCGGGCTTGGATAAGGGCTCTCTTCTTGGTGAGAACGGAGAGCCGGTATTGCCTTTGGAGCAGGCGACAGGCCAGTTTGTCAGAGGATGAACATGAAGCACGTCATTTCCTCTCTGCCACCCTGCACAAGCGTTTAAGGGTGACGAGATCCGAGTCATACCAGGAGTTACATTTGGCTTTGGGCTTCCACATTGAAGTACTTCAAATCATATTCTTCCTGGTACAGGACTATCTGCTATTTGTCCCTTTCCTGGTATACTCGCCTGCCAAGATAAAAACTCCTATCACTACTACTTGTACTCTGTGGTGAGGTTTGATCACCAACTGTTGCTTAATTATGTCTCTTGACTTTCAGAATACTTGATTCACAACTTCTACAACATGTATATCGTATGAAGGACAATGCCTCTCATATTGATCTCTTTGTCCTAGGCAGTACAGGTTATACTTCTCTCCCCATTAATCCTTCCTACAAGGAGGGCCTTTCTCCTGCAGTCTTTTATCTCTTCTTACACAACCTATTGGTTGTAGGCAATGTAGTTTGCAACGTTCTCCCACAAGGTGTCTTGTTCTAGGATTGTTACATTCAAATGATCTTGTTATCACTTCCAGCTTACTTTGGCTTTGGCTATGCTGGTTACAGTATCCTCTTGTTAGAGATCCCTCTTTGGGTAATGTTAGGAGTGCATGGTGGCAATAGTAAGACAGACACAAGTGACCACAGTTCAAGGGTGTTTATTGAGCTTTCGCACGTGTGATAAACGCCTAGTTAAACCTAAATCTACAGATGGGAGCATGCTACATCCATCAAATAATAATGATGCAGTCCTAGTGGAGTCTCGTCAGCATAAAAGGGCCTATACTAAAGAAAACTATTGCCAATCCTTACCACTAAATTACAAATAATGTGGGGCAATATTCATGAAAAAGAAAGAAGTGTTCACAAAATGATATGTCCGGATGCTCGGGCCGTTGGCCTCACTTCCCCATGTTTTCAGCACGGGGCAGGCGTGTCACTCGAGCAAAGCACACACTCTGGCTTCTCCGGCACAAGGCTACAGCTCAATGTCCACAGTTCAGGACCTTCTGTGTCCAAGCCTCTTTACTTCTTGCAAGTGTCTTGACCCAGAGGGCCTGCTGTACAAAAACAATATGTAAATGTTCTTTTTCCTTTCACCTGTATTCAAGTTGGGTATTCACACTGGATCCCCCTCATCCGGGGTCAGATACTTTTCAAATTAAAAGTTCCAGGTTGGATCGCCCTCTTCCGGGCTCATATCCCTTTCACGCCAATGTCAGAGAATTCTTTCTTGGGTGACTGACCATTCACTCCAGAAACCCCTCATCTGTGCTCATATCCCTTTCTTTCACTCAATTAGCAAACCCTCAGCTGTGCTCGGACCAATTGTGATACACCTTATTTTATGGAACACTTTCGAATGTGCACAGGGTTTAGCTTGACCCGTTGCATGACCACTTTGATCTTAACATTCACTTTTCTCGCACTCAGCTTCAGTTGGATACTTAACAGAGACTTTCAAATGAACGCCCATGTGGTGCCAGACCACTCTGTGTATGGTATCTTTAATTTGCCTCCCAAAGTTCAATTATAAAAGTTCAACTGCTCCTTTTGGTTTCCAACTATATTCATGTCACTTCTCGCAAACACCTCACATACTGTTCTCTTTATACAAAGTTGCCGCTTGCAACCTTGGTTCAAAACACAAGTTGGTTTGGTATCAGTCTCTCCGACTCACGGGCTGCGCTGTCTTTTCTGACGCCGCTTTGTTGTAGGAGCCAAGGACAGTACCACTGCGCCAATCACTCCTCCCCGACTGGGTTATTGACGCCGTAGAGCCGCGGGTACCACCAACATACTTGCAGGTTTGATCAGCCTTGATCAGCCTTAGTTCTTGGTCTTAAGTTTCTGACTTTCCAAGGCTCACGAAAGTAACTGTCTTCAGAGGTCAAGGGTTCTTCCCTCTTTGCGACCCACTGTGGTTTTGCCGTCTTTCTCCTTGTATTAAACTGCCATCTTGAAACTGCTGTCTCCTCGTTTTTTTGCCTCACTCAGAGTGCGCTTTCGTGCTCTGCCTTTTATCCATGTGGGGAAGTGTGATGGAAGTCAGGTGTGTGTAATGATCCGTAATTGCCTGACCAAGGTGTTGGGACTTGTCAGGTCCCAATGGTGTTAGTCCATTGTCTCTGACAGTAAGGGTAGAGGGGTGTTGAGTTCCTAGGTATCCTACCTGGTAGGATGGGGAAAAGGTGTTATAGGGAAGGGGATACCGCATCTCATCCTTCGGTGTCCCACTTCCACTCCTTGAACACCCCTCATCCAGGTGATCCTCCTGCACTGGTCCACCTCCAGGAACTGGATCCAAAAGCGATGGCCATGTCCTGGCCTCCTGGATGACAGATCCTCCGGGACTAGCGGGTGAGACACATTCAGGTTTCTCACAGTAAGTTGCATCCACTTTTAACTATTGTCCCCTTTTGGATTTAACAATGCGGGTTATAGTTTCTCCCTTTTGGGATATTATATTCTCCTTGTTTAATTATTGCCCCCTCTTAGCTTTGGCATTACTGGTTACAATATTCTTTCATTCAACCTCTCGCCGTTATTAGAGAGTCGAGTCAAACTTACTTCAATTCGAAAGTTCGGTACTCAAAACATATATTCTTGAGCGGCAATCTATCTTGGAGTGCCCCGGGGTCACCTCTGTCAGGTAGTCTCAATGGTCCTTCCTGGTGTCTCCTCAGGACTCGCTGCTTCTTCAAGTATTGAGGTTTTCTTCGCATTCGACAGCTCCAGTCAGTCTTCTGACACTCTCACGGTCTGTTAATGGAGCATCTAGTGCTCCCCACGCGTTCCGGTGAAATCTTCACACTGGAGCAAAATGCAGGTCTTGGAGAGCTACTCCCTCCATCGGGACAGTTGGTCTTCACACTGCTTCCCACTGTGCGTCCTCTGCATCTCACAGGAACCTTCATCTATGCCACATTTTTTGTACTGCATACAGTGGCTGCTTCTACTTCTGCTTTCTCCTTCTGCATCTGCTGCTCCCACTACTTTCTACTGACCTGCACCTGAAGGCCTTTAAATGTGTCCCACTCAGGTGTGGGTCATTAGAACAATGATACCGCTCATTACGGTTTAGTAACTCTGTACTCCTCTTCCTCATCTCTGTACTAATGGAATTATGGGACGTAAAGTCCATACTGTTCTTAGTTATTTTAAGATAATTTAATCCATTCTGTTTGAGTGGTTTACAGGGCATTTTTCTAAGGGGAGGTTTTAAAGGAGGTTATGATTTTCACTTAGGTTTATCCAAACCCACTGGAAAATTATAACTACTAAAGGTATTTACATTATCTCCCTGTCCCTATATATATCCTGTTTAGGTTTACAAAAAGGAATTCCATACTTGGTTTGAAACACTTTGAGAGAAACCAAGTGTCATGATGCCTACCCCCAGGCATCCAGACCAAGCCCATCAGCCCCGGGAGCAGGCATCTAGACATTTAGTAAAACCTCAGCAGCCCCGGCTGGGGGCTATCAGGGTTCAGTACTGGCGCCTTAGGCGCCAGGCTCATAGTAGAAATCAGTCCTGGCGCCTGAGGCGCCGGGCTCATAGTCATTACTTACCTCAGGCAGACCATGCTGCAAATGACTGCAATCCAACATGAAGCCTGAAAGGGACTATTTTTCTACAGGGACTATTTTGTACTCGGGTGTGGTTCTAGGGACTTCTTACCTGGGACTACTTTTGAGGCTATTTAACCACGCCCGACCAGCAACACACGCTTTGCGTTATTCTGCATCCAGTAGCGTAACGCTCACCGTGCCTGCAGATTGCATCCAGTCTTCTGCCACGCCCCCCCTCGAATCCGGAGCTCCTAAAACAAAGAAGAAAGAAAGGGACAAGGTTAGAAAACAAACTTATTTCTATTCCACACCTGATTCTGGATCCATCTCGTTCTCGGACCTGTAAAGAACAACATTTCTGCACGCGCCGCACCTCCAGCTGCAGCGCCGTGCCATATTCACCAGTCTTCACAGCATCCTTCGGGTCGGCGCTGCCTCCATCATTTCTTCGCCGAACTACGGCACCTGGGAGACAAAAGAAAAGCACAAGGTGAGCCGAGGGAACCAACAAATATAATTCTTACCAACATAGACTTACCTGATTTACCACTGGAGGCATCCTTTTGTGACTCACCATATTTTCACGTGCCGCATCTGTAAAGAGAGACAAAACAACACGTTTTCCACGGGCAACATTTACCAGACAGCGCTGGGTAATACAGACTCTTACCTGAGTGCCACCAGCTGCCACAAGAGCATCTTTTCACGAGCCAGCTGCAAGACAAGAAAGGAAGGGGGGAACAAGAGTAAACATCGGACATATTGAACTCTATGAACTTAATACTTACTGGTCCTCACCAGGAACCTCAGAGTCAATACTCTCCGGAACTCTCCCAAGCCTTCAAACCAGTGAAGTAACTGGAATCGTCGCGCCCCTTCAAATCCACGCAGGATGGAGAGCTCATCTTTCAAGAATATAAGGTGAGATTGCTGTGAGGGCATTTCGGAGGTGATTAGTTGGGGAGGACTGTGGGGGTGCCATCACTTGAATTCACAAGTGGCTAAATCCATCTCTCCACTTGCAGGAGAATATTTCTATGGGTTAAGCAGACAAGATTAGGAGGGCAGATCCAGTCAGTCATTGCTGCACTGCGCATCACGTGGATGGAGACCGCAGCTGTCCGGGTCTGACCGACGCCCCTGTGGGAGCCAGGTGAGTGTAACAGAACGCGAAGCCTATCTACAAATCCCCACCCGGGCGTTATGGAAACCTCAGAAACCAACCAACTAGCCCTATTGTTAGGGGAACTTAGGGCAGAAGTGCACTCTGTGCGCCAAGAGACTAATGCCCTCAGGAGAGAACCGAGTTGTGTCAAAGGAGCTCACTGATGATCTTGCTAGACAATTACTGCAAAACCAAGCTGGGCAAACACCATTACCTGGATTCGGGGCGAATCCAACTCCTGTTTCATCGAGCAATCCTGTGCAAGTGGTTCTGCCAGGGAGCATTCCTTTAGCTCCACCCGAATGTTTTGCTGGGGACCCAAAAAAGTTTGCCGTGTTTATGAACCAATGCCGCTTGCACTTTTTATGCAGACCCGGAGCTTTTCCGAACGACCAAACCAAAGTAGCCTTTGTACTATCATATCTTAGTGGCAGCGCAGGGGATTGGTCAATTCCATTAGTTAACCAGGATGACCCCTTCTTCGGGATTTTCAAGGTTTTCAATTGAGCATGGAAAGACTATTTGGCAGACATTCACAGGGACAGGCCCTGGATAATGATCTTTTATCATTACGTCAAGGTAACCAGGATCTACTAACCTATATCGCCACTTTCAATAGGTTAGTGGTGGAAACCGGATGGCCAGAGGTAAAACGAATTACATTATTTCATCAAGGACTTCGAGGTGAACTCAAAGACGTTTTGGCCCAAGTTGTGAACCCACCTCAGGATTGTGCAGAATATATAGACTTAGTGGTCCAGTTAGACCACCGACTTCAAAATAGAAAGGCTGATCGAGCTAAGTTCGAGAATCGGGTATTGGTTAAACCCAATGTTACCCTCAAAGAAACAGATGTATCAGAACCGATGCAGATCGGGGGGGTCAAGGGACCCTTAACTCAAAAGGAAAGAGAAAGAAGACGGCAGATGCAATTGTGTCTGTACTGTGGGGCCTCAGGACATTTTCTACGGGATTGCCCTATAAAAACATCTAAAAAAGTAGTCGGAGTTGCTGATAAAAATCAAACAGAGCTTGATTTGGGAAATGACCACGCCCGACAAGCGTAGAGGTCCGCTTGCCGAGCTTGAAGAAGGATACTCAGACCTCGCACTTCATCATACCAATGGACCTTATAGATCCAAGGCAGCCATCACGTATGCACGCAGTGAGGGCATACATTGATAGCGGGGCCATAGGAAACTATGTGGACCACAAGTTGGCTTCTAGGAAGAATCTATCTCTATGCAAAAAGACCACTTCGGATGTCATCACCACAGTCGATTGAACTGAAATTGCCTCTGGGCCTGTAACTCATTCCACCGCAGAGATGACACTATTGTGTCAGGATGGACATCGAGAGACTATTGTGTTTGATTTAATCAAAGCCCCGCAGTTCCAAATAATACTGGGGATACCTTGGTTGGAAACACATAATCTTTGTATTGATTGGCGAGAGAAGAGAATAACCTTCCCAGATTGTGCACATACTTGTTACCCGAAAAAACCCTTGAACCAAGGCCTGGCCACAGTCGCTACTCCAGTCCTGCAGTTACCTCAGGAATATCAAGAATTCCAGGATGTTTTCCAAAAGGAACAGGCAAACACTCTACCACCTCACAGATCATACGATTGTCAAATCGATCTCATACCCGGTGCACAACCTCCATGTAGTAGGATCTACGCCCTTACGGAACCTGAAAACCTTCACCTGCGACAATACTTGGACCAATACCTTGCTAATGGCTTCATTCGTCCATCCAAGTCCCCTGCATCTTCAGCTTTGTTCTTCGTGCCTAAAAAGGAAGGTGACCTCAGAACGTGCATAGACTACCGCGCATTAAATCAGATCACGGTTAAGAACCGATACCCATTGCCTCTGATCCCCGAATTACTAGAACAAGTAAAGGACGCTTGCATCTACATTAAATTAGATCTCCGAGGGGCATATCATCTGGTACGTGTAAAGAAAGGCGACGAATTGAAGACTGCTTTTCGCACTAAGTATGGGTTATTCGAATACCAGGTGATGCCCTTCGGGTTGTGCAATGCACCAGCAGCCTTCCAGTATTTTATGAACGATGTCCTTCGTGAACTCATTGACGTCTGTGTTATTGTATACATAGACGATATTCTAGTGTACTCCTCTTCAGAATCAGACCATGTGAAGCACGTTCGTGCAGTCCTTGAGAAACTACGCCAGCACAAGTTATATGCAAAATAGGAAAAATGCGTTTTTCATGATACGGAAGTTGAATTCCTTGGATTTATCCTGACTCCAAAAGGAGTCCGAATGGAGTCTCGAAAGGTGGATGCAATCCTCAAGTGGCCATCACCCAGTTCAGTTAAAGGGGTACAAAGCGTGCTCGGATTTGCTAATTTCTACCGCAGATTTATTCCGGATTTCTCACATGTTGTACACGGTATCACAGCACTTTTGCGAAAAAACAAACGCTTCTTGTGGACCGAAGAAGCTGAAAAGGCCTTCCAAGAGCTGAGAGCGAAATTCACATCTGCACCTGTCTTAAAGCATCCACGACCCGAACCTCCATACATAGTAGAAACTGATGCATCCAGTTTAGCCATGGGAGCTGTCCTGTCCCAGAAGGATCCTGAAACCGGTCAAATTCACTCAGTAGCATTTTGGTCCAGAAAGTTCTCGGCACCCGAGTTAAACTATGCAGTTACCGATAAAGAATTATTAGCCATCAAATCCGCCTTCAAGGCTTGGCGGCATTATCTTCTGGGTGCCAGGCATACCATTACGGTAATCACCGATCACCGGAACTTGCAGTATTTAAAAACAGCCAAGGCCCAATCGTCGCGTCAACTTCGATGGGCATTGTTCTTTGCCGAGTTCGATTTTGTGATCACTTATCGACCAGGTTGTAAATATGGCAAGGCAGATGCCTTATCCCGAATAGGGATGGGAGAAGCATTA
This sequence comes from Ambystoma mexicanum, assembly GCF_040938575.1. Taxonomy (NCBI): domain Eukaryota; kingdom Metazoa; phylum Chordata; class Amphibia; order Caudata; family Ambystomatidae; genus Ambystoma; species Ambystoma mexicanum. The sequence continues at coordinate 524,609,408 of NC_090923.1, forward strand.
GCGAACCCGGAACCGGTACCTATAATTTCAGAACAAAGAATTCTTGGTATAACCACTCTACAGACACTAGAGGATATTCAAGTAAAGATCCAACAACTCTTCGATCCAACAGCCCTGCAGGACTGGGTGAAGAAAGGCTCGGACTACTCAGTCATCAATGACCTACCTTATTATCAAGGGCAACTATTTCTACCACATAAGGAACTACAAGAACTAGTCATCTCCAATTATCATGACACCCTGATGGAAGGACACCCAGGTATCGCAAAAACTGAAGCTAAAATTAAGAGACAATTCTGGTGGCCCACCTGGCGAAAAGACGTAAAGTCATTTGTAATGCCTTGTGGCATTTGCGCCCAAAACAAAAGTCAGAAGAAAAAACCAGCTGGCCTCTTACAACCTTTGGATATTCCACCTACACCATGGCACACCTTATCGTTAGACTTTATTACAGATCTACCTCCATGTAATGGATTTAACACCATTCTAGTTATTGTGGATCTTTTTTCCAAATGGCCCACTTTATTCCTCTAAAGGGATTAACTTCTGCTTCAATTCTGGGCAAGGAGTTCCTCGAAAACATTGTTCGAATACATGGATTTCCTTCCGTATTGGTCTCTGACCGAGGTAGTCAATTAATTTCACATTTTTGGAAGAAATGTTGTCAACTGGCGCAAATTGACGTAAGGTTATCAACCAGTCGCCATACCCAGACCGATGGTCAGACGGAGAGGACCAACCAGACCCTTGAACAGTACCTACGTTGCATGCTACACCAGACCGAAAGTAATTGGAGAGATATTTTATGGATTTCCGAGTATGCATACAATAACTCTGTACATTCAGGAACCGGACAAAGCCCCTTTTATACCATATATGGACATCACCCTCGAACCTCAGAACTAGATTCGCCTCAGCATTTAGAAATGCCTGCAGTTAGTCATTTGCATTCTACTATTTCACAAGCCTTTAAAGAGGCAACAGAACATTTGAAACAAGCAAAAGAGAAATATAAGAACAATGCTGATCAGCATAGAAGTGAAACTCCACAATACCAGATTGGGGCTCAAGTTTGGCTGGCTACAAAACACATACCTCTGAAGGGAACTCAGACTTTTAACCCTAGATATTTGGGACCTTACACTATTAAGGCCATTATCAACCCGGTAGCCGTCAAATTGGAATTATCCTCTAATATGCGCATTCATCCTGTCTTTCATGTTTCACTTTTAAAACCAGTTCAACCAGGAACAAGATTAACCAAACCACCCGACCCCATCTTGATAGATGGAGAACCTGAATTTGAGGTAAAAAATATCCTGGATTCCAAGATGTTTAAATCAAAACTTTTTTATTTAATAGATTGGAAGGGCTACGGACCACAAGAAAGGTCATGGGAACCTAGTGACCACGTCCATGCACCTCGGTTGGTGAAAAGATTCCATCGGAACTTCCCAGACAAACCAGGGCCCAAGGGAAGAACAACTTTAGGAGGGGCCTTGTGGGGGAGTGCTGTCATGATACCTACCCCCAGGCATCCGGACCAAGCCCATCAGCCCCGGGAGCAGGCATCTAGACATTTAGTAAAACCTCAGCAGCCCCGACTAGGGACTATCTGGGTTCAGTCCTGGCGCTTTGGGCGCCAGGCTCATAGTAGAAATCAGTCCTGGCGCCTTAGGCGCCAGACTCATAGTCATTACTTACCTCAGGCAGACCATACTGCAAATGACTCCAATCCAACATTTTTACTCGGGTGTGGTTCTAGGGACTTCTTACATGGGACTACTTTTGAGGCTATTTAAACCACGCCTGACCAGCAACACACGCTTCGCGTTATTCTGCATCCAGCAGCGTAACGCTCACCGTACCTGCAGCGTGCATCCAGTCTTCTGCCTCACCTGCCTCGAATCCGGAGCTCCTAAAACAAAGAGGAAAGAAAGGGACAAGGTTAGAAAACGAACTTATTTCTATTCCACACCTGATTCTGGATCCATCTCGTCTCCGGACCTGTAAAGAACATCATTTCTGCACGCGCTGCACCTCCAGCTGCAGCGCCGCACCATACTGACCAGTCTTCACAGCATCCTTCGGCGCTGCCTCCATCATTTCTTCGCCGAACTTCGGCATCTAGGAGACAAAAGAAAACCACAAGGTGAGCCGAGGGAACCAACAAATATAATTCTTACCACCATAGACTTACCTGATTTTTGATTCTTACCACCGGAGGCATCCTTTTGTGACTCTCCATATTTTCACGTGCCGCATCTGTAAAGAGAGACAAAACAACATCTTTCCACGTGCAACATTTACCGGACAGCGCCAGGTAATACAGACTCTTACCTGAGCGCCACCAGCTGCCACAGGAGCATCTTTTCACGAGCCAGCTGCAAGACAAGAAAGGAAGGGGGGAACAAGAGTGAACATTGGACATATTGAACTCTATGAACTTAATACTTTCTGGTCCTCACAAGGAACCTCAGAGTCAATACTCTCTGGAACTCTCCCGAGCCTTCAAACCAGTGAAGTAACTGGAATCGACGCGCCTCTGCAAATCCACGCAGGATGGAGAGCTTATCTTTCAAGAATATAAGGTGAGATTGCTGTGAGGGCATTTCGGAGGTGATTAGTTGGGGAGGACTGTGGGGGTGCCATCACTTGAATCCACAAGTGGCTAAATCCATCTCTCCACTTGCAGGAGAATATTTCTACAGGTTAAGCAGACAAGATTAGGAGGGCAGATCCAGTCAGTCATCGCTGCACTACGCATTACGTGGGTGGAGACCGCAGCTGTCCGGGTCCGAGCGACGCCCCTGTGGGAGCCAGGTGAGCGTAACACCAAGGTCCTTTTTATTCATGCAGCACCCAGGTTGCCCCTGGACTCTAAACTATACCCATCACTTCAAACCTGAGTGGACTGCTGCAGACAAGAAATACCAAAGCCTCTTTTTTATTTTTTTATTTTAAGGAACATATATGGATATTATTGCATTCCTTAATATATTCAAATGTTTTACAAAATAGTATATGCAGGTATATCAAGCTACAGTATTAAATAACAATATATGAGGTGGTTTTAATCCTGATTCGTCATTAGTGCATTCAAACTCTGCTTCTTGAAAATATGTGCATAGATGTACTTTACACATGAATTGTTTGAATTCTATTCGGAATCTAAAAAGATCATGTTTATTTGTGGTTACAAACCCTAGTCCTTTGTTTAGATCACACCTCCCACACATAGCCATGGCGCGGAAGCAGAGGTGTTTGAACAAAGGGCCCTGACAGAACTTGAAACCATGGAAAAAACAAGAAAAATCAATTTCAGAACATATCCAAGAGAGAAGGGCTATATCTAATTTATCTAAAAACGAGAAAATACTGATTCGGAAGGCAGACAAAGATGAAGGAATTATAATGCTGAATATAGATAAGTATATTGATGAATGCCTAAAACAATTCGAAGATGAGATATGCTAAGTCAAAATGGATTCAGATCCCACAACAAGATTACAAAATACCATTAAAATGAACGTGGAGAAAGCCATGGAAAGGGGATTGACTTGTAAGCAAGAGGCAGGTTTTCTGACAACCAAAAATCCAAAAATACCCTCATTTTACACAGTTCCTAAAATCCATAAAAATCTTACCAACCCACCGGGTAGACCAATTGTTTCTGGATTGAACTCAGTATTAGTACCGCTAATCAAATTTGCAGACAATTATTTGAGACCTTTAGTGAAATGTATTAAGTCACACATACAAGATACACCGCTGATAGAAGGAATGATGTTTTATTAGACTGAAGATACCCTAATTAGTCTGTACATTGTCTCTCCCTACACAATGATACCACAAGACAGAACATTACAGCTGATAGAAGAGGTATTATATGCCAAATGTACCCCCAATAACACTCCCAATTCATTCATCCTGTGGTGTGTGGAAATTACGCTTACTGAGAACTACTTCAGGTTCCTGGACACTTTCTATAAGCAGATAGATGGTACCGCAATGGGGGCTACAGTAGCACCAAGTGTAGCCAATCTGTATGTAGAAATGTTAGAATAAAACAAAATCTATGACGAAAAATTCCTACAAAAAGAATATAACAGTTTGGAAGAGATATATCATCGATGTTCTAATTGTATGGAAGGATAAAAACAAGGAAGAGATAGATAACTTTATTGTCTGGCTTAACAATCAAGACAGAAGCTTACAATTTACAGTGGAATCCAATAACTGCACCATGAACTTCTTAGATCTAACAATCTACTAGGACAAACATATCAAAGTACTTGTGGTGAAACCATACCAAAATAATACAGCTAAAAATGCACTTCTGAATTTTTTACGTTTTCACCCTAAACACCTTAGGGAAAAGTTACCATTCGGACAATTCCTTATGCTGCGGTGGAACAGCATCGTAAAATCAGACTTCATAACAGAGGCTAATTCACTAAAGCAGAAACTAAGAACAGGAGGATACCTGGAAACACTGCTTAAAAAAGCGTGTAGAAGAGCTAGCAATAATAACAGAGAGGCTATCCGAGAGTACAAGGCTAACAAATCAATCAATAAAAATAGATTGTTTTTTGTGAGTAAATGTTCAGATCAATCCAATAAAATCATGAAAATGATAAAGAAAAATTGGAGAATCATAACGAAATATAAAAAAAGGTTGGACGTCCCGTTAATGGTGTTCAAAACAAGTCAAAATTTGAGAGCTCAAGTCATGAGAAATGACATTAGTTTCAAATTACAAAAGCAACCAGGTCTCCCATCAATTTGGGGTATGACCAGTGCAAAAGGACATAGGGCCTCATTACGACCCTGGCAGAACGGGTTAACGGGCTCCGCAAAAGGCGACGGATCCATTAAACTCGTTCCGCCACATTACGAGGTTCCCTCGCGGGACCCGGTAAGGACGCCTGGTAAAACCAGGCGTCGTTACCGGGTCCCGCGAGGGGAAGAGGGAGCAAACAACGGGCCACTGGTAATCAGCCCGTTGTTTGCTCCCTCTCCCATTCCCATTCAGCCCTATGGGGGCAGAAATGGGAATGGGGAAGGTCTGGGCCTGGGTTCCTGGAGGGAGGAATTACCGGGCCCTCCAAACTCAGAACGGCCTGGTAATTCCCCATTCTGGGAACCCGGACCCAGACGCGATTTCGGCGGCAGCCATGCCGCCAATAGCGGCATGGCTACCGCAGAGGTCGTAATGAGGCCCATACAGTGTGCAGAAAATGTAAATGTTGTGACTCGACAAGCAGATCTAGAGAGTTTGACATTGAATTATGGACAAATTGGCAACAACAGGTATTAACAAACTGCAACTCTGAGATGGTAGTTTATGTCATCTGCTGCCTGTGTCCTTTGTTGTATATTGGCAAGACCATAAGGAAAATAAAAACAAGAATAAGCGAACATAAGAGCTGCATCCGTATTAAAATACTAGATGCCCCAAACATGTGACCAGTTGAAATGGACCATCTTGTATAAACTGCAGAAAAGTAAACACAGCAGTGCAGACAAACAATGCCTGCTAAGAAAGGAACAATAACTAATTGTCCTTACCAAATGTGACCAAACAGGTCTCAAAGAATGTATTGAATGGCATAAAATACAGTGACATGGACCAAAAATGTAATAATGTTTCAATTATCCAAAGTTGCATGGAACATTTATAGAAAAGCCCTACAGAATTAGGTTGTTAATGTATACACACGGAAACACACTAAGATGGCACCCACGTTTTCGGCATAGTATCATAGAAAGCAAAGAAGTCAGAGTAGTGATTGCTAAGATAGCAGCCCAGGGCATCACGTCAGGGAGTCAGTGTATTCGCCTGTACGCGGCTGCAAAAAAATGTTAAAACGATTGGAACAAACTAAGGCATAGGCAAGCCATTAAACAATCCGTATGGCACGGACAAGGTAACTAGACGATACCCAGCAAAGGCATTCCAGATGGTACGCTCAGTCGAGACCTGTATCAAGTAAGTGAAGCGCCAAATGAAAGGAGTTGAAAGACCGTTAGGAACGTAAGAATTGCAGGACAAAGCACTCGAACAATTTCTAATGCACAATGGCTCTGTGTTCTCTATCTCTGGTTTCCCATTAGTTTTGGCAACCTGGGACAATCGAAGAGGAAGTTGGAGTGACAGCCAATAACAGGTGTATTCCTGAGAGACTGCAATAACACCAGTATCCCCAATTATACAACGGGGTAGGTGAAGATAGTTCAATGTTTTGGAGGGACAGACGTGATAATCTGAATATACGAACCATCAAAAAACGAACAGGTTGTTATTTCCATTGTCCCGACAGTGTGAAATAGGAACACATTATAAACAATGCACAACATTAAGCATGGTTGCAGGGTTGAATAAGGAAGCCCTTTAAAAAGGAAGGCAAATACCACTAGATAGAGGTTTGTTTTTCTAACACTAATGGCAATTTAATAGACCAAGTGCAGACAAGGATTTAGACTAACAAGGCAATTACATAGGAATGTAAGGCTCATAGCGGCATAGCCCTCATAACAGATGAGTGTAAAACATCATAGATTATATGTGAGGTATTGAAGGAGCAGCAGCCCCTGAGGAAGTTCGAATGATACAAGCCAAAAGGACACAAACAAAACATGTTGGGCTTAAAGTAGGAAAGTAGGGGTAAATAGTAATACCCTCACAAGAGAGCATTAAGATCACTAGACCAACGGAATGTTTTCTGCTCTCGAAACACTGTATAGAACAGTTTTTTTAGTATAATGTGGATACTTGATGGATGAAACACTGTATTTGGAGAATGAATTGTGGATTTTTGTTTTTTGATATAGTTATTTAATATTGTTGCTTGATGTACCTGCACATACTATTGTGCATACTATTTTGTAACAAATTTGAATCTAATAAGGAATGCAATAAATATCCATATACGTTCCTTAAAATAAAAATAATTAAAAAGAGCCTATGGTATTTCTTGTCTGCAACAGTCAACTCAAGTTTGTATTGACGGATATATTCCATGCTTGGTACTTTGAATAATCCTGGCCGGGGAGGTCTTACTGTGGTAACATGCTATTAAATACACAGGCATTATACCTTCATCCTCAGAAGAGTATAAATACTGCCTGTCTACGGAGGGAGTCACCACATTCCCTTGATATTCTTCTTCTCCCATTTGATGCTTCCCACTGACACCACCCCCAGGGATAGAATCAAGTAGCATCTGCCTTTCCCTGGCCACATGGGAAGAGACGTTAGGCTGGGATTCTGTGATGGCTCTGCAGGATTCATCACAGTGGCCAAGACCCTGCTAGTCACCCAGGTCTGAACAGGATGTGGATGGTAGCGGCGGAGGTAAAGTATAAACTAAACAGGGATGTATTGTGTTTAAGAAAATAGAGGATTATGTGGGAAGCTACAGTTCCAATTTTTGTCGGTAAAGGTAGCTTCATTCTTATGGCAGAAGTGTTGTGCAATAGTGTTTGTGTTATATGTGAGTGCAGGGTGTGTGGAACGAGACTCTGCCTTCTGCTAAGTTATGAAGGTGTGGTATGCGAGGGGAGAATATGGGTTAACTGTACAAACAACAATGTTTACATCCTGGGTTCTGTCTATGTATAATGGGCAGTGCTACGCATCACAGAAGAAATAAGTTCTAAATGAATACATAATACCCTCTGAGAAGGAAGTCACCCTACTTCTTTCTAGTGCGAACAAGACTCCCCTTTCATGTTTACCTATATGACACAGCCCACCCTCATGTGCATTAGAGTAATATGCAGTGCTACTATGAAAGGGGGATATGATGTGTCAAAATGTCCTCCTCCTGGAAGATCCAAGCGTTTCCCTAAGGTGCAATTTTCAATGCGATGCATTGCCCACCCTTCGAGCCCATATGAGCGCAATACCGGGCCCACTGTCAGGATTCTTATCATATGCCAGTTACAGGAATACCTTCCTGAGTCCTCTGTATGGGGTTGGTGGTGCCCAAAGTGGGGATTTGAGGTGACACAGCACTGAAGAAGGATAGACGAGGCAGGTAGAGGGATATGTGGGAGGGAGTGTGCGGAGGCCGGGGGAGGGGACAGACCAGTGGTAGAAGCTAGTGTGCAAGTGGGGGGTCAGGCGCAGGGAAGGTGGGGGGATCAGGATCTGGATGTGGGAGGGAACAGCCAGGTTTTGAGGGTTTTCTTAAAAGCCATGTGATCCTCTATGAGATGGAATGAGAGGGGGATGGAGTTCCAGAAGGTAGGTGGGGGGACAGAAAAACAGGCACCTCTTAGCCTGGAGAAATTGAAAAGGGGGACTACCAGAAGGTGTGCAGAGTCTAATCTGAGCATTCAGGTGGGGTGGTAGCATGTGAGCTTGTTTTGGAGGAATTCCGGCCCTTTCTTGTGGATGGCATGGTAGGTAATGCACATGGCTTTGAAAGAGGCAGACGGCTAATGGGCAGCCAGTGTAACATCCTGGTTGCGGTGGAGATGTGTTCTGTGGGGGAGAGTGTGAGGAGGAGCCCTGCTGCAGCGTTTTGGATCCATTGGAGCTTTCTGAGTTGATATGCAGGCCTGCCTAGGTAGAGGGAGTTGGAGTAGTCTAGGTGTGAGAGGATGATGGCCATGATCGCCTAGACTGTGTGGGGGTAGGAGAGATGTGGAAAAATCAACTTCAGTGTGCAGATGTGGAAGATGCATGATCTGGAGACTACATTGACGTGACACGAGAGGGTCAGGTCTAAGCTAAAAGTGAATCCTAGGTTTTTGATTGCGGGGTAAGCAGTGAGCATGGGTCCTAATGAAGGTGGCCAAGGGAAAGGTTGCGGAAGGAGAGCTGTTTTGCCGCAGATTAAGAGTTCGGTTTTCCAGGGTTGAGGAGCAGGGAGTTGTTTGTCATCCAGAGGTCAATGTCTGAGAGGCAAGATGCCAGAACTGGGTGATTTGAGGAAGGGGAGTATGGAATCTTGAGGATGATCTGAGTGTCATCCGCATAGTTTTAACAGGTCAGATTGTGGGAGCGGATGAGCATGGGGAGGGGCGAAAGGTAGAGGTTGAAGAGGAGAGGGGAGAGGGAGGCTCCCTTAGGGAATAGGTGTGGAACTGGGTGGTGGACGGAGGAGAAAGGATGGATAAAGACAATTTGGGAGCGGTCAGAGAGGAAAGAGGAGATCCATCTGAGGGCGCAGTCCCTGATGCCTAGTTCAAAGAGTCTGTTTGTGAGGATGGAGTGGTTGATCGTATTGAAGGCTGCTTAGAGGTCGAGTAGGATGAGTGCGGCACAGCCCTCACAGTCCTGGTGAGCTTATTGCAGCAGATGTTCCTGAAGACAAGGAAGGTAAGGGAGAATCATTTGGTGGGGGAACGTGTATAGAGGTGGATAGAAGGGAAAGATGAGAGGAAATACTAAAAGGAGGTTGGAGGTGAAAGGAGAGAGGACGTTTGAGAAGATACCAGAGAGGCAGAATAGGTTTGAAGGAAACACCAGGAGGAGTTTGAAAAAGATAACATTGACAGAAAGTAGGTCTGAAGGTGGCATAAGGAGAACATTTGAATAGACAATAGAAGTCAAAATTCCAGGTGGAGCTTAGGACAGACAGCAGAGGAGAAGTTGGAGTTAGTCTTCAGGAGACAGGGAGGGGGGATTAGGAAGGGATGAGATATGAGCCATTGGGAAGTGGGCATGGGCATTGGGGCAGGTCACCTGAGCTCTCAGATGGAGAGGGCATAATGGGGCTTAAGAAATGTCTCTAGGTTAACTCTAAGTAACCTCAGGCTGATAGCCTCTTGGTGGAAGCCCGGGGTGTTGTGCACTAATATCTAAGCACAGACATTCCACTTGCACCAGTGTGTGGGGGCGCACGTGGGGCACAAAGACCCAAGAGAAAGGGTTGCCCCAGGAGCGAGACAATCAAAATAATTTAACTTAATTGACGAGGAAGAAGCACAGGGGACACTTAAAACCCCCAGGACTGTGAGCAACTATGAACTGATTATCCACTTCCGGGTGTGCTACAGCACATGCTTGATTAGTTGAACCAAAGGGTTCTGTTTGATTTCTTCTAATTAATTTAATTGACAGAGAATTGGACAAATGTTTTTATTTGTTAAGGAATTTTTACTGCAAATGTATTGGGGAGACCCCCCACAGCTCCCTCCCTATCGCCCCATAGATTTATTATTCCCCTAACCCAGCCCCCACATTCACTTGTGGTCAAATGCAGCAAAATAAATTAGACCAATTCTCCTTCAGGGAAATCTTCTGCAGCCAAACCTCCCGTTACCGAACCGAAGGAGAAGCCATCCTGCTGTTGCTAAATGTTTCTGTTATTTCTAAACTAGCTGTTGCCCGTGGCTTGGCTTGCATGGATTTTGGGATTTGGTATAATTGATCTTAAAAGACACATTTGTTTTTTGTTCAAATTGTACGAAATATAATTTACAGGTTGATGTCTTAACGTAATAAGCAATGTTTATTGGTGACGTAGTTGGGACATATTGGCTACAAAATAAAGATAGTTGTTCCATTGATGTGCGTCCAGATTTTTTTTTGTGTTTTAATTACAAACAGACAATGAGACAGAAACATTATTTATTTGGCATCTGCAACCTACAAAAATATATTTGAGTACTTCTTTGTAAACTACATTAATGAGTGTGTCTCCCTTCAGGTGCTTGGATTAACAGATAGTTAGGTGAGCTCACTCTGGAAAAGGGCGCATAAAACTGCCCATCCGAGAAGCACTCTTCCCTTAGGTCAATCCCGCTACCTTTAAAGTCTGCCCCTCAGATTTGTTGATGGTCATGGCAACACAAACATTTAAGAGGAACTGAAGTCTTTTGAATTCAAATGGAAATTCTGAAGGTAAAAGAGGTATTCACTCCCCCTGACCAGAACCCGTAAGCACCATACTCTCAATCACATTTCTGTGGAGAGCTTTCACTAGCAATTTGGTGACTTTTAGAAGAAATTTGTGTTTGAGAAGACCAGGAGGATTTAAAGTGTTCAAGAACTCATCAGGGACTTTGCAGATTTGTACTCCATTTGGACTCCTCCGAAAAAATCAATACGTATCTTATTGATTACGGCAGCCATGCTGTTCTCTGGCATTAAAATTATATGCTCACATACCATTCTGTAGATTTCTTCATTAGATTTTTTATGTCAGGGTACATTCTGGATGTGCGGACTGCTAGGATATTGACGACTGCGCCTAGGTCAGAAGGGATGACAATTTTGCTCTCAAATATGGGATACTTTCCGTTAACAATTTTAAGAAGCAGTTTGGAGAACTGACCTGCAGACACATCATTTTGCAAATTAACCCTCATTGAGGGAAATTTTTTGTATAACTGCACATAAATAGGACGATTTGATGCACGGCTTTACTTCATCAGCTCGCGTTCCTCTAGATACTACAAGCAAAGTCTGCCAAAAGTCCCCAGCTAGTAGCACAGTGACACCTCCTATCACTGTCTTGTAACTCTCTGGATATCTGCCATGTGATGTCCTCAGCTAGTCTGTTTTTATACTTCTCCCAAAGACACAAGCGATTGGAGAGTTGACAAAACACCAAAATTACTGAAAAGAGCACCTGCAATTTATGAGGAGAATTACATAGAGCGGCACCCTCTAAGGTAGTATCCCAATGTTTGTCATCCTCCAGCAAGCTGAGCGCCTGACATGCTGACTGGTAAGTGGGATGCAGGACACAGTTGACAGTTTTCAGATCAGAGAACAACGTTGAACCGTGCACTCATGTAGAAGCAGGCAGAGGTGATAACATTCTGTGTTATTAGGGGATGTAGAGTGTATACCCTTCCCAATGCATGATCTTTCCTTACGCTGGGCCATCCTTTCCCTGCTTCCTTCTCTCAAACTTGTCATTCTTCCACGCAAAATAAGGAGGGACTTCAGAGTACAGGAGTCTTTGCAAATCTATCAGTTTTGCATAGTTTGAAGATAGCAAGGAGTGTTGTTTTAGGTGGGACTCTATCAACCAAGTTATTTCAGTTAAAATACTCCAGTTGACCATTTTCCAGGTGGACAGTGAGATGTAAAACAGTTGGGTATCTCTCATGTATAGAGAACTCCAAGATTTGCCACACCGCCTCGGAACTGCTAATGTATCAACCACTTTTGTAAAGCTTTACTTCATCTTTGTAATTCTCAAGGGCAAAACATGCTTGCTCGCTTCCCTTGTTCATGTACTTGCAAATGTATTTTTATAGATTTAACAGAGTTGCAGTACTCAACATGAATATGTGCATTAAAAGTACGTGAAAGCACAGTATTATAAGGTACTACCCGGCGGTTGTCTAACTGCATACCATTAATATCAATGATGAAACCACTGTCAGATGGAGACCTTTGTTGATACTGTGGATATCCTTGAGAAGAGGTCATGGGCACCCCTTGCTAGTACTGCCTTCTTTCATGCAGGGCGAATTGTGGTTTATGCTTCCGCAGAGACCATTTATTATGTTGGACTTTACAATGTCGTAAAGGAGAAGGTCTTTATTAGGGGCAGGATTTCAGCACAGATAACATCATCAATCTTGTTGGGGGAATGCATACACTCTAGCCATAGCAAAATGTGTACGAGGCAGACCTTGCTTCTGCCGCTCCACAGAGAATATGAAGCATCGAACATCGCCAAAAAATGTTCCCTTGTTTAAAAGAGCCATCATTTTCTTAACTTTTAAATGGAACATCCTGGCTATAATGGCGTGGCAATCATGAGATATTTGGCCAGGCAGCAGTGCATCTATGGGTTACAGGTGAATGTTATAAACAGGTCAGGACGGCCATAATGGTGGACATATGTTATGGCATCCTGGGTTTTTCATGCATGTAATGGGATCCCCCGGTGAATGAAGATGGTAGTACCACGCATCAGCGTCTTGCCTTCCCACAGCATCTGTAAGATGAATATAACTCTGTGCCCTGAGTTGTGCCTGGTTATTTTTAATGAGGTTCAACCTTTCACTCTCTTTTTTGGCATACATGCCAACTAAATACTGACTTAAGAGAGAACAGAAGTACAGCAAGTGGTTAATCTCATCTTGCAGGACCATGAAGCAATAAGAATAAAAGGAATCGTTTTGAGTACTATTTTGGTTCTGGGGTTCCATTGAGGTATATCAACTGAGTAGCTATCTTCCCACGACAAACTAGAAGTGGTTCTGAAGGGCGTCATAAGAACACTGAATTTCTCTAATATGCCGAAGCATGTTATCGTGGCTCTGCGAAGCAATATTTTTCTATTCAATCTGCTGCACTACCATCACTAAAGCTACTTTATTCACTGTCAGTACGTTAAAGCGACCTCTATGACCATCAACAGCTTTTCTGTCAGCATGAACGATGTCTTAAAATGTGCAGTTTGGAGGAGCCTTGTCTAAGGTAGTCCCTTATATATTTATAGTGTGGCAGCACAGGCGCTAGGCCCTGCAACACCCAGTTCAGCAACCTGGCTGCTGACTTTGAGTCAGGCCAGACAGGGTGAGGGACCTGACATACGTAGATGGTAGTTTTGGAGGTGATTCCTTACAGGACGCTTCAAGTATCAAATCTGGTAATGCATCAAGAATTTAATAGCCTTGAAAAAGACATCATGTCGAAACACGTGTTGGCTGGTCTTTTGCACAAGAAAATAAACTGGATTTAACAAGCCCACTTAAGACTATATGACTTTTAACTCAAGCGTTACTAAAAGCAAATAATCTTTTGTAAAACATGTTGTAGAGCTGCATTTACCAAGCGAGAAGAGTGAGGGGTATTCTTCTTTCTATTGGAATTAAGTTTGTGAATGTTATGTTGTGTGACTGGGTGCATGGCAGCCCAGCTGAAGATGTGTGGGGGCCCAATTGAAATTTAAAAATATGCCACCAGTCTTATGAAAGTTATAAAAGAGCGTCAGCAATGGACTCTTGTGTTGTAGTATTTTAGTGTTATCCCTCAAGGATTTAGGTTGTTTGACCGAGGTACAAAATCACGGCGGAATTGACCGTAGTCATTTTAGCTGCAAATACGTTTTACCTCGGTACAAAAAAAAAAAACATGTCCCCTCAACCCGCCAGTACACCATAACCCCTCCTACTTACCTTTCCTCCATCCGTCGCCTCTCCTGTACCCTGCAGCGTCAGATTCATCCATCTAACACGGGTCGTATCTGACGCTGCAAGGTCCCTTTTTCTTCTTTTTTTTGTTGGGTCCCCTGACACTAATGCTGAGGAAGCGGGGGACACCCCTGCAACCGTCAAAGCTAAAAATACCAAACACAGGGAGCGGGGGACACACCCACAACCCCAGCTCTTCATGTTCGGTATCTTCGGCTTCGAACTAATGGTGGTGACAGAATTCAGTCAAATCTACCATTCGATCAAATTCTTTCAAACAATTTGGCCGAAACGATCCCTAAGAGCCTCCACCCCACCCCTATCCCCCCAACATTTTCAGCAAAGTTACTCCACTGGTCCCTTGTGCCATTTGGCTATAGACCCTTACTAACATCCCTTTTTCCTTTGTTTTGCTCATCCTTGGATTATTTGTCTCCTGCAACACCATCTATCTTCCCACCTGAATACTACACTACAGTAAGATCCCTGATTGAAATCCTTATCGTTCGTTAGCCTTGATGTTAGATATCACATACTTGTTACCTTTTGTCACTGGTAGGCAGAAACAGGATTTGAGAATCTCCATCAGTTCTTCTAAGAATAAATCAACACCTGTGCTAGACCAGTAGGTTATTCTTCTAACTACTGCTCTTATTGTGGTCCTTCCTTGAAACAAACCATCTAATCTGTTGTCCTTTCCCTTACAGCCTGGCACCTTGGCACTGTGCTCTACCCACTCGTTGAGCTCATTTACTCCTTTGATATTGTGTGTTCTACACAGCAGAGGGGCATATTGAGGGAAAGAATTCCCTCTGTGAGGAGACTTGGGTCAGTATTTGGCCCAGGTTATACTACACCATGGTACTTGCTTCGCTATCTGGTTCCGTCTCAGTCAGCATTTCCACATACCTGACCTGGCCTTGGTGAGTACTAACACAGCCTTGCCTCACATTCAGATAGAATTGTGAAGAATGGCCATGCGTCACATTTAGATAGATTAGTGAAGAATAGCCCTGGGTCATATCTAGATAGAATTGTGAAGATTAGCAATGTGTCACGTTAGATTTGTGAAGAACATCCATGTGTCACATTTAGATAGATTTGTGAAGGTTAGCCATGCATCACATTTAGAAGGAGTTGTAAAGATAAGCCATGCCGCACATTAAGATAAAATTGTGAAGATTAGCCATGCGTCACATTTAGATGGAATTGTGAAGATCAGCCATGTGTCTAGTAAAGATTAGCCTTACCACACATTTACATAGAATTGTGAAGATTAGCCATGAATCACATTTACATAGATTTGTGAAGATTAACCTTCCCTCAAATGTAGATAGAATTGTGAAGAATAGCCATGGATCACATTTGGATAGATTTGTTAAGATCAGCCATGCGTCACATTTAGAATCATGAAGATCATCAACCGAGAAAAACTTTGAGAGTACCCAATGTACTAACCCCCCACTCCTGCTACCCTCCTACACACGTCCCTTGTACTATACATGCCCATGGGCTAGCCAATCTGCACATAAACCCACACCCAACATAACTATCACTTGCATAAAACAACAATCCCAGGCACTGGACCATACCCCTACGGACACAACAAGCAGTATGCACTATCACTTCAGCCAATGTACACATGAAACACACAAACACACACAAACACACACCCAACATAACAGACTTTCACATACAACAAACAACCCAGGCATTGCGCCTCACCCTTACAGATACAACAAGCCAGCGCATGCAAACAACCCATCTGCAACCCAACACACACAGATGCCAGTTTCTCCTGGTTCTGGACCTATCCTATCCCTCTACCCTCACTAACCAGTCCCATCCTCTTTCTTGCAGAGCCACCTGAGCGCCTGGAGACTGCCCCTGAGTTGTAACGGTGCGCAGTATAAGTCAACAAAACATAACATATTAAGCTAAAATGACTTTTACTAGTGATCTCCTTACTGTCAACCCATTTTTGTTACTCGCCAGGGAAGACGAAACCCATGACTAATCCTCCTCCATAATTTCTTTACCCATTCTTGATTTAGTCGAGTATACAGATCTGCCCCATCCTTGTTACTTGCACATTTCACAGAGCTTGCCTCCTCCTCCTCCTGCCAAGGGCCACAATGGTCAGCTACGTGTACAGCCCCATAATTGATCTTACTAACATATGCTTTCCAGGAATGGGGTTAAACCAGTAACACAGGGTCAAAATCGACCAAACAGCAGGAATACAGGGCTATTATCAACCAAGATGAATGAATACAGTGCCATTATAGACAAAAATGCAACATTAGAGGGCCACTATTGATGACAAAACTGTTCAACAGGTAATAAAGGGCAACCCAGAAGTAGAAAATCAAGCTTATATTGGGGAGTGAGATAACCAGCTGTGTGACATTTACTATAGAGCTATAGGTATGCAATCAACAAAAGACAAGGAATTGCCATGAAAAAAAAGAACTAGCAGCACACATTGTGTAATCTGTGACAGTCCACAAGGTTGCGCGTTATTGTGTTGTGTGTGGGGCAGGAAACAAATCACAAAAGGGATATTTACAAGGGGTCATTAAGGCATTGGAGTCAGGGGGAAGGGCTCAAGGATCTAAAAAGCCCAAACAGTACTGCACTTTGCTGTATGTTCTGGGGTAAGGGACTGTCGCTCACAGTTGCCAACATGATCCATTAGAATCTGTATGTGCTCATCCAGTACTGTTTTTTATTTTATTTTTTTATTTATTGTTGTTTTGATCAGTAAAACCTGACCTTTCAACAAAAAGAAGTAACCATCTTTACAAAGTTTAAAAATATAAATTAAACATCCAATTTTAGAATCATTATTACATGCATAAGGAAAAAAGACAATTATACACTATTAAGAACAGTATCAATATATTACATATTAATTTGCACAATTAGAACAAGGATCATACTTCAACATAAGATACATATGTACATCACAACTCAACCGTTTAGGCAACAACCGTCTCTGGCAATTTAATTTCTAGGACGTTTAGAAAATTCACAAGCGCATACCTTATTTGTTTTGAATGGCCTTGGAATACTATTGTCCATAATTCATCATGCATGACTACAGGTTTATTGATCAAATGTTTAAAATAGATTATTCTAGATGGTAAAAGAGTAACGCATTCAACCACTATATGTCTCATTGTTTCTACCTGTTGATGACAAAATCGACATGTTTGAGCAGATGTCTTCTTCCATCTAAACAAAATTTCTCTGGTGGGCCAGATATTCAATCTAAAACGCAAGAAGTCAGTACGATGCCTAGGGTATGGTGATTGACTTAGATAGTTTTCCATATGCCTTCTACTTTTAAAGCAAAAGGATTCAACCCAAATTTAATTATTTTCATACACGCTTCGCAGGTTTTGATCCAATCTGATTCCCATAGTTTACTTTTCGCTTTGTTGGGATTTTCAATAAGCAAGACTTCAGAGACATCCGCTCCTGTCAATATTTTTTTAACACTAGTACGCCATTTCTTTGGAAAGTGCTCATCAGCTGATAATAGTTAACTAGATATAATATTAAGTAACCCATTGGTACTCTCTTTCATGATGCACTTTCTATAAAAGAGGCACAATTTCCATTTAAATGGAGCGTAATGTGATATAAGTCCCAATTCATGTCTAATGATTGAAATAGACTCAGAATTAGGGAGCATAAGCGCTCTTTTCCAAAACTTACTTTCATAATTGGCCCAGTATTTGTATGATAAGCATATCTCAGCTTCAGATCCATATAGGATGGTAGGCACACATTTTTGCTTGTAATATATAACCATTGGTTTAATGGTAAACTTACAATACTTTGCCCGGATTAATCGGAGTTGAGATAATGCATTCTGGAATTTCGATTGTAAATGTTCTTGTGTTATATCCGACAGTTTACTAGAGACACGGATTCCCAAATAGATATAGGATTTTACAAGACGTAGGTTAATGCCTTGTAATTGCCAACGACAAGCTCTCCGACCTTTATTGCCTCCGAATTGCATTACCTGATTTTTTTTTGTATTAATACTAATGCAATTTTGTTTAGCATATGTATCTAAAGCACTTAGCATATTACATAGGCCGGTATGCGTCTTGGACATTAACACCATATCATCGGCGTACAAGAGCCACTGAATGGCTACGCCTTGTAATTTGGGTGGATCGAAAACCAAACCCTCAATACATGAGCCAAAATCCAATAGGAAAAAATTAAAGAAGGCTGACGCCAATAGGCATCCTTGTTTCAATCCCCTTGTGGTTTGTATGCGATCAGAGAGCAGGCCTTCATTATTCAGATGAATTGAAATGGATGTATTTCAGTGTAACTGGATTATCCATTTAAGTATGTTCCACGGGCACCCTAGATTCATCAGTTTCTTGAATAATAATTCCCTTGGAACAAGGTCAAAGGCTGCCTTGAAATCGACAAAGGCCATATATATTGCTTGATTGCGTTGAGTATTCAGATGAATGATGGCTTTCAGAGTAATTAAATTAATAGTAGTACCTAGTCCGCGGACAAAACCTGTTTGAAAGGAGTCTCGAAGGCATAGTTGATCTAACCAGCTGTTGAATTCACCCAATATCAGGCGGGCAAAAATTTTTCCAGGGCAGTCCAGCAACGCAATAGGTCTATACGATGCTGGATCGGTCCTGTCTCCTTTCTTGAAAATCGGAAGGATAATTGATGTTTGCCAGTTCGCGGACACCAAACCTGTGATCATAATATGGTTGAACATACAAAAGAGAATGTCTGACCAAAGATGTTTGTGCTGTTTTATCATGAAATTATGTAGCCCATCTGGTCCTGCCGCTCTAGATACACTCAGTTTGGATATGAGAAATAATATATCTTCACAATCAAAATTGACAGTGTGATTAGCCACACTGCCATCCCATATTAAACAAAGATCAGGAAAGGGTGAGGTATATATAGTACCATAAAAGTCATTCCAAGATTCGTGAGAGATGTAATTCACCTGTAATGAATGTTGATTTTTCAACCCAGTATTGTTTAATAGAGCCCATATGCCTGCTGATGATTTCAGGATGATTTGATTCAACATAGCCTCCCCATCATGTTGGTATTGTGTGGCACGCTGGTTTTTAATCCAGTTTTTATACGCCCTTTTTAGTTGTTTAATCTGATCTTGATTAGCTCCTGGGATGGCAGGAGGTCTGTTTAACAATTCCTTAATATGCCTTCTTAGGTCACTTTTCTTGCGTTTTAGTCGAAGGCATGTTGATATAGTTGAGTAAAACCTTTAAAACGAGACCTCTGGGTTGCAAATCGCTGAATAACGTGTACATAACAACCGCTAAGACATTCAGCATCATCAGCATATTGTGCCGACAATGCATCTCTAAACTGGTGCAACTTCCACTGGGACCAATGTAATTGATTACCGCCATTGTTAATCCGTAAATTAGCCACATTCATATTTAAAGGAAGTTTCTTTGTTTTAGGCCACTCATATGTCAATTGTAACCAACTATGGTCACTCAAAAAAGTTGGTTTAATGGAAAACATGGATATGTTGTTCAGGCATTTGGCATTTACAAAGATATAATCCAACGTTGTGAAGCTGTTAGAATTGTGCCAAGTGGGTTTGGGGGGAACATCTCCGTTTATTGAACCATTGACCATTAAAAAGTTACGGTCAGCCATTAGAGTTAACCAACGACATTCATCAGATAGGGGGCTCCAACGTTTGGGAGCTAAAAGAGGCAAGTTCAATTCCCCCATTATGAATGTGTTGGTTATAGTAACATCCAATGTAAGTTGGTCAAGAATCCTCCTGAGAGTATCAAGAATTCATTTGAAGATAGATGTTTTTTCCCACAGTAAATATTTACCAAGGCACAAAAACTTCTGCCAACGTGAAGTTTTACATATTGAAAACATGGTGATGGAGACCTATGCCAAATAATTTCAATATTCTTATGCTTGCGGAAAGCCATAAGTAGCCCCGCCATAGGACTACCCTTAACTGTCTCCACGGCTGGTACCACAAGAATATTGTATTTATCCCATGTTGGAGTATTACGAAGCCATGTTTCCTGAAACACTAATATATCAAACTGTGAGAGGTCCTTGTTTTCATTATTAAGAAAGTGTTTATGACCTCTTGTGTTCCAAGAAAGAAGGCTAACTGAATCTGTCTTCCGAGATAGTTATGATCCCACATATTCACTGTCATGGGAACAAACATTATGGATAGGTCCCGCCCATGTTGTCTTAAAGGCTATCTTTTCACCATATGTACGACTTTTGGAATGATCGATATTTACTTGTGCCTGATCATCATGAAGCACAACTTGTGTCACTGTAAAACCCAAGTTGTAAAAGGCAGTTTGAGCCAGCCACAATGTGTTTAATAACACTCTTGACTGCACAAATAAACGTGCTTCTGTTAGATCTCGGTCGTTGGTAAATTCTACCAAACTAATATCAGCTGATGTGATATCTTCAAGAGCGGTAATGTCAGCACAAATATTCAATATGCTAGCTCGATTCAAATCATATGTAGGAAAAGGGTGACCACGACATTTTATGAGAAGGCAATAATGATTTTTAAATTGAGCATTACCAGTATGCCTGGATGATCTTGGGGTAAACTCACTCTGTTGTCTTGAAGTGGAGGATATGGAACCTCTAAGTCCTACCTCCGTGGGCTCATGTAAGGATATGTTCTGTGATTTCATGGGTCCCTTTAACAAAGGTTCACCGTTAGGTGGTCCACTTTGAAGAATCTGGCTATTGAGTTCAGATGCATTTAGTAAACCCTGATTGACTAGCTTGCTGGTTTCATTTTCTCTAGCATATCTTTCAAAGGAAGCACAAATCTCCTCTCGTAGATCTTGTAGTAGCTCATCAAAATTCAATGTCTGTGTTTTTTTTTCCCCCTCCTGCAAGTCGATGGAATTCGTTTGTTTGATCTTACTCTTAATAGGTGGAGCAATATAACGCTGTACAAGAGCCTCACTAGCTTTAATCTGTTTGTCAAATGAGGCTCTTAGTTCAGCTCGTACATCCTGAATAATAGCGGTAGTTGTAATTAACGAGTTATCAACCACTGCGGAGGGATTAATGCGAGCACTACCTAGGTCTACGGCCGACATCCCTTTATTGCCAGCTAATGATTGAGGACCTTCAGTAGTAACAGATTGAATCAAGGATACCGCTCTTGGAGACTGAGTGCTGTGATGTAACTGGTTAATAGATGAAGATGTTACAACTTCCAGCAGATCATCCAATGGTTGATATTTTAAAGCTTCTTGGCTACTGGACTGAGTTTCAGTGTCTTCACATCATTTTCGTGTTTTCCTCGTCGATGCTGCTATCCTGATGACTTTCTTTGCTTTTATCTTAGTGTTTGTAGTGCGAGATAATTGAGACTTTTTTGGTTCTGGTTCCACTAAGGAGTGGCCAAAACTAGCCACAGATGGAATTTTAGAGTTACCAAATATTGGAGCAAATGTTACACCCAGGACTTTTGGAGTTATCCCAATTGTCATAACAGGAGCTGATTGAGTAGAGGCTTCTTACGGAGGGGGCAAAGTAATTTGACCTTCCATTAAGGTCTCAGACGAATTGCCCGATGGATATTGAGGTCTAACATCTAAGGTGGTATTGGAAACTGTTTTTTTAGATATCAAATTTAGTGACAACGTATCTGGCTCTAGGCATAGATTTGTCTGTATGGATTGATTGATCATCTTGTGGATACTAGGCCGAGATGGCATAATGTGTGCCTTCTGTTCTTTTCCAGAAGCATATGTAACATGTGCAGTTCACTATTTTGGGAACGCATCTTTTCATCAAGTGATTCATACAATTTAGCCAGAGATAAAAGAGCAGTATTTATGGCACTCAGCGTATTATTTAATGCCGGTGCCTCAGGAAAAGAAAATCTATTTTCTTTGTATGGCATCTGTCTATCACAAATGAAATATGGCTGACTAAGTTCTGGTTCTGAAAATCTGGTGTGTCTAGGTGTAGGAGCCACAAAAGATGTATTGGAAATTGATGATGGAGATTTATCAAATAGTACCGGAGATTTATATAGGTCAGGATTTTTAAACTCTACTGATGGCAAAGAGTTTGACTTATGCTCCTGATCTATACACTCATTTGTATGGATGTGCAAGTTATCAGTTAGTTGAATCAAATCACCCGTGTTTGAACAAATTTACACAACATCATGTGATCCAGGTTCATGGGGGCTAGACGCCAAAATAGACGCCAATGTATCATCTCCAAACTCGCCCACCGTTGTTAATTTAGCGTACTCGGTGCGTAGTGTCCGCTGGGCTGCAACGGAGTATAGAGGCACAGGGGGGGATCATTCGAAGGCTGAATATTCAAATCAACCACGGCGGGAATGGTTGTTTGTGTGGTACCTATTTCGCCTGTAGAATACGCTAAGGCGATCGTAGCATCGGCCACCTCTAATCCTGGTAGAGGCAACTGAGCACGTGCAGTACAGGTAATACGATCAGGCAAATCCTTCTCTATATGAATTGGTGATGTTACTGAGTTGTTCACAGGATCTTTTGAAACCAGATCTATTGCCAAAGGAACTTCAGCCAAAGCTGTACAAACAGCGGCCGCCTCTACTACATCAACACCATTAACATGATGATCTGGTGCCAGATCTGTCGCCGGAGTAATTAATGTTAGTGGCGGGTTAATCTCCGCTAATGGGGACTGCAATGTATTTTTTCCTGAGCCAGCAACCTCTGAAGTGCAAAAGGACCGAATATCCACATTAAGTGAGGACGCTTGTTTCCTCTCTTTATGTTCTTTGGACTTCTTGCTAAATAAAACCTTAGTAGTTAAAGGGGGCACTAAATTGTGTATATTAACCGCTGACTCAGGCATACCAAATTTCAGCGAGTTGATTTGGCGTGACATGAGGATATTGATAATGAAAAGTAAACAAAGGAAAACCCACAAACAAATGAAGGATAAACTTACTATATAACCCGAACCCGCTTTCCCGCTGGACAGAGAGACAGCAATACACTTTGCAATTCACTTTTGCAATTTGCACGCGCATTCGCGCATGCGCAGGGTTTTTAAACACAGATGCAAAGCTCGCGGGCTGGGCGGATACAGTAGACTACACAGAAAAAAGGAAAACACAAAAGAAAAAGAAAAAAGGGGAAGTCACTAACACAATCCACAATCAATAAATGACCTCGAAGTGCGACCAAAGTCCAAGTAGGTACTGCTCCTACCCAATGAAAACAGTCCAATGAGGCCAACAGGGCGTGGCCAGCACGATGCAGCAGGACAGATGGATTTGTCCGGCGAAAACTTCTGGCAACCCGGCAAGACCCAGCGAGACAGCAATACACTTTGCAATTCAATTTTGCAATTTGCGCGCGCATTCGCGCATGCGCGGGGTTTTTAAACACAGATGCAAAGTTCGCGGGATGGGCGGATCCAGTAGACTACACAGAAAAAAGGAAAACACAAAAGAAAAAGAAAAAAGGGGAGGTCACTAACACAATCCACAATCAATAAATGACCTCGAAGTGCGACCAAAGTCCAAGTAGGTACTACTCCTACCCAATGAAAACAGTCCAATGAGGCCAACAGGGCGTGGCCAGCACGATGCAGCGGGACAGATGGATTCGTCCGGCGAAAACTTCTGGCAACCCGGCAAGACCCAGCGAGACAGCAATACACTTTGCAATTCAATTTTGCAATTCGCGTACTGTTTATTTATTTGCATTCTGGGACTTGTAGTCCGAGTTTTATGGGAAAGGTGCAATACAAGTCCCAGATTGCAAAGAAAAAAGCAGGGTTGGATACACACTCACAAAATGGAATGGATCAAGTTGGAAACTTATGTTACCTGTGTGGCAAGGCCTGACTCACCTGGAGGTGGCCATTCTGTGGATGAGGCCTGGAAAGGCAGAGTGTGGCCTGCTTTGTGGATGATGCTCCTTGCTGGAGGGTGCCATGGCTACTGGGGGGTGGGAGGGGTCGTGGAGGAGCAGCTGGTCACTGCACTGAAGTGCCTGAGCTAGCCATAGCAAACCAGACATAGAAAACCAGACAACATGCTTCCCCCAGGAAGATCATTTAGAAATATTCTAAGAATGCAGCATTGGTAATGGGATACAATTCAGCCATTATTTTGGAAAGTAGAATTAAAGCACTGATATACGTAAAACCATAATAATAATATTATAAAAGTAGGATTTCATCAGGTACAGAGAGATAGAGAGAAACAGAGAGGGAGAGAGACAGAAATAGGCAGAGAGAATGTGAAAGGAGAGCACAGGAGAAAGAGAGAGGGATATACAGAAGATGGGGAGCGAGACATTTTAATTAACCCTACCTATCCATAATAACCATTGCCATATAACACAAACATACACAAATGTAATTAATCTGTGATGTATGCAGCCAATATGGACTCATGGTTTTCAAGGCTGCCTGATCTTGACTGAATAACAAACAGATCAATTGCTGGAGATGAAGAGGGGAGAGGGTAGGTGATGGCAATAGGCAAATTAAAAAAGTCTTGCGGTTAAGCCAGTTGCTTGGAACCGGTCAGAGGGGGTCATTTTCTAAACCACCTGAATGTAAAATGAAATCCTAAAATCAAAGAGAACGATCTTTATGCTTTGCTTTTATGACCTGGGGAATGTTCATGCTTTTTGAAAGTGGAGTGGGGGCACCGAACATTTTCGTGCTGTATTCCTGCTCTGCCTCCAAATAATACCATGATTTTTCTACCAATCTGCATCTTCATGCTGGTAGAAAGCCAATGGATTCCTACGAAATCTGTCTCACTTTACCATTTAGTAAAAACAGGTGCATTCCAAAGGTATAAATTGTAAATGCCACCCGCAAAGCAACATTTGCAAGCGGAATAAAAATGTTTTCCTAAAGAGTAAAGGCAATTTGCTCTTTCATTTCCAGTCTGTTTTGCCTATGACCAAAATTGCACATTAGAGGCATCAGTGCAAATGTGTTGTCGTGCAAAATGACTCACTCTTTATTTTAGTGATTCTCGCTCTAGCCCAAAGCTGTACATATGCAATAGGAGGGAAAACAACACTGTGTGTAACAGCTAGGATTCCTCATTTTGCGTTCAACTAACTACATACATATAAAAATGGAGGAAAAAGGAAGACAGAACTAGGACATGATATCATAGCGACAAGCGCGTGGTAGGGAAGAGGATGAAGGAAGGAGACAAGATGATGTCAGACTTAAGCCTGATTGACATGAACCTGACTTGCATCCGCAAAGAGTTTCTAGAAGACAAGAAGAGATTCAGAATGATAAGGTGGGAAAAGAAAAGATTATTTAAGAAGAATCGTTCAAACAATTATTACATCTAAAGAAGAACTGCAAAGCAAAGAACCTGAGTTTTTTTTTTTACCCCTTTGGGGGAAAATGCTTGCATTTTTGCTACAAAGTGATGAGCCCCAAATGAGGGCGAAATGCATATGTTTCTTGCATCCCTTAGAACAGTTGGATTTGAACTCCATATACAGCAATTAAATTAACCTCATATGGAGAAAGAATGCAGCATTTTATTTGAAGGCTGAATACCCAAAAGATAATGTAAATGTTAGTACGCAGCTTACTTATCATATAGGTAGTGTCATCACTGAGTGGGTATTACAGATCCAGGCTCTCGGCAATCATGTAGAAAGGAACATCAGGGGAAAATTGAGCATCACTTCAATCAAACGCATCAAGCAATCACAAGTGCTTGTAAAATGCATGCAAGCAGTGCTAGATCTATTCTGCATGTTCCCTTGGCTGGTGGTAAATGTCTGGAATTCAATGCAGGTGCTTCCAAAATACTGAAGGCTATGCCTGTCTGCAGTGGTAGGTAGGGTAAAGGGGTCAAGTATATGGTGATGATGTCAAGTCATCAGACTACTATACAATCAGAGTAGGCACGCACTTTAATCCCAGTGAGGACAAATTAGTAGACCTGGACATATAATTACAGGAATCGTTATGTGAAGTGGGGGAAACACGATTTGGATATGGCGGGGATGGACATAGCAATAATCAGACAAGGAGGGGTGGAAAGGAAACTCAGATATGGAAGGTGATGTGGGGGGATTTATGTCAGTCACTTGTTTTTTCCTGTGAAATCAAAGAATCATATCCTGCATACCACTGTGACTAATACTGCAATGATTCAAGCATGCCGATTTGAATTTTGCTAAAGTGTGGTCTTGAAATCATAGTGGTGAAATTAGCTTCAAACATGCAGAGCAGCCATCATGACTGCTCCATTGAACTTCTCGACAAGCACATATGGGTAACATTCACCAGTGCTCCCTTAGATTTGCTGGAGTGTGCTGGATCAAATCCAGTGGTATACAAGGAACCAGGAGGCTGGCAGCAATGGGAAATGGGTTAACCAAGCCAACTCAAAATAGTCAAAATGAATTCCCTTTAAGTGATGAGCATGTGGGTATAATACCTATGGAAAGTAGTCTTATCTGGGTAGAGCTTTCAAGTGCATTTACCATCTGACATATAAAGAATAGTCTCAGTGAAGTGGAAAAGATGTCTAGGAAAACATCAGCGAGTACGTTCCACACAAATGAGAGTCTGATCGGACCCATAGAATAAATCATAGTCTTGATCACCACCTTAAATTGATTAAACAAACAAAAAGTGCAAATAAAAGATGAGTCTGAAGTTTTCTAATTGTCCTAGCATAAATGTTGGCTACCAAGAATGCAAGCTCCCACAAGATTAACTGAAGTCCCAGGAAGTCGTAGGTGTTAGTTTAAGGCGAGACACATGCAAGGTGATGGTGTATCTGAGAGCACAATTTCACACTCAGGTACTATATAAATACTGCACAATAACTAAACATAGTTGCACTGGAATTTGTGACATCTTTTCTAGACACACATGGGACCTAGATATGTGCAAAAACATGCATCAAAGGAACAATAATTTGAGATTCAAAAGGTTTCAGTCTTCCAAAGAATGAATGTATTTTGTATCCATTTAAGAACAAGGTGTCATTTTGAATGGGAATGGCTTACAAAGTAGGGAACAGCAGAGCAGAGGCAGCCCTAGAGTTGGGTGCCTTTTCCTAAGGGCATTGTTGGACTGAATTAGGAATACCATGTGGTGAAGGCGGAAGAGAAAGAACATAAACCAGGGACAAAAACTGGAGGACAATGCAACATTTTTATTATTGAGAGCCTGAGGTATGTATTTATATATTTACAATTATTCTGAGGCCATGATGTGCGTGAGTTGGGTGTTTAGTTTGGGTAGGATTGTGAAGGCATTTGGGGGTGCTCCTTTCATTGCTAACAGGTGTGTTTGATCAGAATTTTGAAGAGTTCCACTTAAGAGATAACTTTGATGGCCAGATGGAGAGTATTCCAGTGGAGTACGACAAGTAGGAAAATGGAATGAAGGTGTGAGGAGGCTGATAGGAGGTACTGATAGGATGTGGATGGAGGAGAAGTAGAGATTTACTCAATGAGGCAAGGCCATGGATGAATTCATACGTGATCAACAGGAATTTAAAGAGTGGTTTTCCATGGTTGGCCATCCAGCTTGTTGATGGCATGTGAGGTGGGGTAGGGTCTGGTTAGTCTGACAAGGATTTTTGTTGCAAGGTTGAGGACTTTGTTGAGTGGAGGAAAGGAGTAGAGGTGAAGACCAAGAAGAAGGCTTGCCTGGTAGTACAGTTGACTGATTACAAGATTAGAGAAAGCTGTTTTAGTTGAGTGGTGCGTGAGGTGTGGACGAGTTTTCTAATATTTAGGATGCTGACTCTGGGTGTGGTTGCAGTGGCTGTAATGAACTAGTAGAGTTTCAGGTCACTGTCAAATTCAACTCAACCCATTATGAGCCATGGGTGAGCGAGTGAAGACGTCAGGGGGAAAGATATGGGACAGGTAGAGTTTCAGGTCACTGTCAAATTCAACTCAACCCATTATGAGCCATGGGTGAGCGAGTGAAGACGTCAGGGGGAAAGATATGGGACAGGGGAGTGTGGGTTCGCCTTGGAGGCACAGAGAAAGATGACTTCTATGTTTGAAGAGATTAACATGAAGACGTGCAGATCCATCCAGTAGTGGATGGTGGTTATTCAGCTGCATAGGCATTTAGAGAATGCTGGGGTGAAGGAGCGGAAGAATAACAATATCTGAGTATCATCAGCCAAAAGGTAGTAGTTGAAGCAAAAGGGGGGAAATGGGTATGCTAATGGAGGTGGTGTATAGGGGGAAGAAGACTGATTCCTGAGAAACACCCACAGGAATGACTGTTGTAGAGATGGTGCTGGAGTCCCATGAGATGGGGAAGGTGCGTTCAGATGGGTGGGAGTACGCTCAGTTGAGTATGGTATCCTTGAGGCCAAGGAGAGAAGGATTTTGAAGGAGGGAAAGATGATCCACAGTGTCAAATGTAGCTGAAAAGTCTAGAAGGATGAAAATGAACATGGATGGCAGTAGGAGAATTGGTGACGTGGATGAGTACTGTTTTGGTGGAGTGTTTCGGCTTGAATCCAGATTGGAGGGGGGGTCAACAAGTGAGTGTACCTCAAGATAGTTGACTGTGTGATTGAATACAACCCTACCAAGGATTTAAGAATCGTAGGGAAGCAGGGATCCAGGTCTGTAGAATGAAGGGTTGTTGGGATCAGCAGTTGGTTTCTTTGGGAGAGGTATGTCTGTTGTGGTTTTGTAAAAAGTTGGGTAGATGCCATTTAAAATAGGTTGAATAAGGCAGAGAGGTTAGCAGAGGCGGTGGGTGCAAGTTCGTTATGTGACAGGGTCAGTAGCCTGACCCTGTCAAGAGGGATGGGGACCCCTCTCGGTCTGTGGTGGGAGAGCTACCAGGGTGGAATCCAGAGCCACCCCCGCCCCAGAGGGGAAGGTGACTTTTGAGAGGGTGCCAGTTCCTGCCCCGCTTTAGATGCCTATATGTCCTGGGAGTACCACTCTTGTGCACCCCAAAACTCAGTATCAGTAGTCCTGGCTGATCAACCGTGACAAGCCAGACCACCAAAACCTTCCGTGACATATCTCTTGCCAGTGTGTCACGACCGGCACTAGAGAGAAGGAACCGCTGTGCGATGTGGCAGCAACAAAGTTAATAAGCGGCAGTATGGATGGTTATGCATAGCCGACTAACACAGACTCTCTTATTTGCAGAGCTGAACTGTAATTTAGCTGCAGAGTGCCTACATTGTACAAACCTGGGCAGTATTCAGCGTGGGCTACCATTGGAAAAGGGCGGCAGACTTGCAAGTTGAAAAGGGGTGGGATGTAGTGTCCTTTTGATCTATTCACCAGTTTGTAACACCTCATGGGTGGAGAAGAGCAGGCAAGATCGGTCCAGGAATGCAGTGGGGAAGACTATTTGGAGAAGTAGTGGGAGGATAAAGAAAAGGTGACATATAGGTCAGTGAGAGGAAGTGGCACTGCAGTGTGATTGTGCCTATAAGGTGTGTGAGAGTCGTAGTGAAAGAGTAGGTTGTGATTGGAAGGTGACTTAGAGAGTAAAAGGAGGGTGAATGAGAAGATGGTGGGGTAGAGCTGTAGTGGTGTGAAGTGGGGACATTTGCAGGGGTGTGGAGTGGGGAGCATTGTAGTCGTGTGGAGGGTAGTAGTGGTGTGATGGGGAGGGTATTAGTAGGGCGGGGAAGGGAGAGTAGTATGGTGTAGAAAGGTCAGAGTAGTAGTGGAGGAGTGTAGTGGTAGTTTGGCGTGGTGAGATTAGTATGTGAGATAGAGTAGGAGGGAGTAAGATCAGATGGATGAGGAAGACTAAAGTAAGAGGTACATCAGAGAGCTAGAGGAGGAAAATACAGACATAGCAAGCAAAGAAGGTGGGTGGAGCTGGAAAGAGGAAAGTAGATGAGAAAGGGGGCATGGAAGAGAGACACACGGAGAGGAACATAAGGACGTAAAAGGAAGAAGACAAAGTGGGTCTGGAAGGCACTGCCACAACCCCTACAACTAACCAGAGAGTAGTGTAGGTCACACCTAGGAACTCCCTGAGGGAGTTAAATAGATAAAGCAGTTGCCTTTGGGCCCTCATGTTCAGACAGAGAGGACTTACATAGTAGAGGTTACTGGTCAGTATATACTCACCTGGGAATCAGGGTTAAGGTGAGACTCACCATCCCTACATGAGAGGGAGCAACAGCCCTTAAATCACGTTTTCAACCAATCAATAACAATCCTTAAACTACAGTTGGGAGTTGGTGTATTATTGAGTCTATATGTGACACCTAACAATTTGTATTTCTTTTATTTTATTTTTATTTTTGTTCAGTGCTGGCCCTACCCAGGGGTCTTGGGGCATCTTGCAAGGTTCAAAGGATGAAAAGGTGAGAAGTGAAACTGAAGATACAAAATATGTTCAGGCTAGGATTAAAAGATTCGGATAAACACGTGGTAGCAGGGAAGGTGGAGGGGCAGGGGCTATGTGTGGGGAAATAGGTACACTTTGAGGCTCTTTCTGAAAGGGTGCAGTACGGATGTGAACTGGTAGGGTGTTCCAGGCTCAGAGTGGAATGTGCAGGACATGCTGACCTGCTTGTCTGATGTTTGTGGGAGTCATGTGTTTGAGTTTGTCATGATGGTAAAATGGGTTTTGTGGTGGATTGTTTTGAAAACAATGCAGAGTCCTTTGGAGGTAATTTTCTGGGGTGCAGAAGGCCAGTGGAGCTGGGGATTTGGGAGATGATGTGTGAATGTTTGGGTAGCTGGAGGACGAATCTGGCTGCTGTGCATTCTATAGCTTGCAGGAGGCAAGGGTACTGTTGGGGAGTCCAGTGTGGAGAGCATTGCCGTAGTCCAACATAGAGACAACCATGCTTGGACTGCAGTGCATAAGTCCTTACGATGAAGTATGCCTCTGATCTTTCATAGGTGATGCAGTTGCAGGTTGCATGTTTTGGTGACAGGAGCTATGTAGTGTGTGAAGGAACATTGGGGGTCTATGGGGACACTTAGGGATTTGACAGGTGTGGAGAGGGTTTGCGTGTCAGTTTTCCGTGGTGAGTCCTAGGGTTTGGAGTGATAAAAAGGTAGGCAAAGTGTCCCATATTTTGGAGATTTTAGTGGAGAAGTAGGAGGCAAACTCATCAGTGACTGTGAAGAAGAACTAACATCACAATGTTGTAGGGCAAGAGAAGATTTAAGAAACAGAAGCCATGGAAGAGGTATCAACGTTAGCAAGCATTTCTGGCTGCCTCTAACTCCCTGGAGGGCTCCAGAAATCTGTGTATACTTCAGAATGAAGCAGATAAGCTTCCTATGTCAAGAGATCATGAAGTAGTTGCCTTAGGAGACTCAAATATCCCAGTCACTTGGAGTACCTATCCTGGGCCAAATTGTTTCAGTTCTGGGATACCCTGGCGCTACGCAAAAAGACGGTGTCAGACACAGCCGGAACGTTGTACCCAATTACAGAAAGAATGTGCTCCCAAGTTTTAACATGCCACAAAGTAGTCTCACCCACACGAATACTGTTTGCATGGTTACTGTTTGTATGGTCAACTACGTTACTATCAAAGGTTAAAATCTGAGCTCATATTTGTAGTGTGACTGGTGAGCTCCTCATTGGTGTTCATATTTTAACTGGCACCCCCGCTCACCCACAGGTGGGGCCTAGATGATGTCTGGGACACTCCTACCCCTCTTGAAATCTTCACAGTTGGGGTGCACAGAGCATGTACACCATCTGGCTAGTAACGCGCATGTCCTGGCCTTGTTTGCCAATGAGCACTCTTTGATGATACAGAGCATGTGCATGGTTAATCTAAGTTTCTTCATGTACCTGGGACTTTAAACCTTGATCTACAGACAAGTACAAGAAATTGCAATGTAGACCAAATATGCCCTTTTTACCTTAACCTATATAAGGGCCACTGAGGAACATGCCTGGCAACATACCTTCTTCTCCACGGAAATGAAGGTTGTGTATGCAGGTTGCTACATAGATGACATCTTAATGATATAGAATGGGGATCACATTATATATCACACATTCCTATACACCAATGAGTGCAAGCCATCTAATGAGGCATTAAAGCTGTGTAAGCATCAACCTCGTGGATTTAGCAATGTATATCAACGAGAAATGCATCCGTGGAACCCTTTGTTGAAAAGGAACCTTGAGCAACTATGTCTTTCATGTCTGTAGTTGTCAGCCCCACCAATCTAAGATCCTGTTTCGGTCATTTGAGCACAGTCATAGAAATTGAAGGGAGACAACACCATTTGAGAAACTAAGGAAGTTTCCAAAAGTAGGTTTGTAATGGATACCAGAATAACGACATAATACAAACACTAGGCAGAGCAAAACAATGATTGCCACCATTAAGGAATTCTGTACCCTCCCCCTTCCTCATGTAATCTTCTCTGTCGTCTACTCTGGCATGCAGCGTGCAAGAAGAATGGAAATAAATAAAGAAAAAAGGGTTACTGCTGGATATATGGAAATGTTTGATTGCCTATTTTGTAGACCTGAGCTTCTTAGAAAACAAAGGGGTGCCATTTATCATAATATCTTTTAACTCTGCTTTCAAAGCAGTGAATGTTCACTCTTAAAAGCCAGTTGCTGTTTTCCCTCAGTAAGCTTGCCAGACAACAGGGAACACGATTTCTGCCGACAAAAGAGACACAATTTCCATTGGGCCTGTTCCAAACATTTATGGGAAAGAGCCATTTCTACATCAACACATTGCAACACGTTTCGCCCGTGAGTCGGCCAGCTCGTATCCCAAGGTGAACAAATGTTTATTGTGCGTGAAGTAGCGAGCGAAACGTTAGCGGAAGTAGTTCGGAGTCCCACAAGTACAGTTTGAAGCATGCAGTTCAGGAAGCCATGCGCATTCCAAGATTCAAGGATAATGTGTACGTTTTAAATTCTGAGAATGAGATGCAGACATCAGTGAACCATCACGCTCTTTATCAAACTGAGTTGATGGGCGTGTTCTTTGTAAAGATTGGAACTATCAAAAGCCACAAACCCTATCTTTGGAGGGGAAATAGTGGGGAGGAACTCTCACACTGTTAACTAGGTACACGCAAACAATTCTGTAGACCACACACAAAGATGCTGTAATTTGCACTATTGGAATTGTTATGTTATGTTGTCCATGCGCACATCACCACCCTGGTGGTCTTACGGCAACCTGCCTGGGTGTCAACATACCTTAGTCTGTGAAACAGAAGGAGCGGTTTGGGGAGATCATAGGAAAGAGAAACTAGACAGTAGAATGACTAAAAACTGAGAGGAAAAACTTTGGGTTGAGTGGAGGGGATATAGTTGTCAAAGTAGGGATGCGTTTTTCTCAAATGTGATAAGTTATTGGTAAGCATGAGTGTCAGACTCAGCAGAGTGCAACTCGGATTAGAGCAGAGTTTCCTTATGATGGCGATATCTAAAACTGACGGATCATGGTACTAACTGTAGTTATGGTGAGTGGTTGCGCGATGGACGTGAGAGGTGCTCAAGCAGGCCCTAATAGTGTGGAAGCTTTCACCACATTAGATTGTAAGAAACAATTTCCTATATCATGGGAGAGTACTGGGTCTGCCAAGCCAGCTGACTGGAATGAAGGTGCCAAGAGTTGGACGTGTCTAGAAGTATGATTGGGGAGAATTGTGTCAAAGAGACAGGGGGCCACGAGTCTTGTACTTTAAACATGCAGAGTGATTATGAACTGAGAACCCAGTCATGACATCATTGTTGCTTGTGAGCCTGGATAGCCTTATGTTTCAGGAAGAGGATTTTTTAGGTGCCCTACCTTCCCTGGAGAAGGGACGCTAGTGTCATATTAATATCTAACAACCTTTTTGAATTATTTACAGTTACTAGCGAACCTACCCTGCTATTCTTTTAGTTGCTGCTCATCTTGTATTTTTATTTATTTATTTAAATATATTATGGTTTATAGATAAAACCTTCATACATGCAAAACAATAATAAATACATTTGTGTTCCTTTTTACCATCATTATTCTTTTGTATATACCTTTACAAACATTATTCTTCGGAAAAAAACATTAGCACAAAAATACTAATTTAACATGTATACAAGTTCTGCTTGCACCATTAACTATGTCGTTATCTAATCACCTAATCCATCTAGGTTTATCTATGATTGATCTAAGATTTTTGCTACAATAGTATATCATGATAATAATTCAATGGCAACCCCTGCTTCAGTGAAAGCGGTACCCTACCTTTTTTTATCAGTAATATCTGTAACTCCTTTGAGTTTAAATCCTCTTTATCATAGATCCGCTGAAATGCACATTTTGTTGTTTATTTAGACTCTCAAATACAAATACATTTTGCAAGGTCTCAATTACCTGATTACCATAGTGTTCACGTCAGTGATGTTTTATATATATTCTTCCAAGCAACTATATTGTCATCAGTTTGCAGAGTGTTATATCTAAATAACATATAGCACCTGATCCGTTCTTGCAGGGAAAAGGTTCTGCATTCTTTGGATATCCCAGCGAACATGGACAATCTTTAAGGTCTTCAGCTGTCCTTTTCTTAGCTGTCAGATAGTTAGCATTTGCTTTCTGGTCTACCTCAACCAATTGTTGTTTAATCTCTCTTTTATATTGGGTACATCTAGATGTAGGTAGAGCCTTCATGGTAAATTTTAAAGATTCAAGCATGTCTAAAGACAGCTTCCAAAAGGTCTTTTAGAACATTTTCATTGTATCCTTTATTTTCTCCCTGATTATTTTTTGATAAGGCGTTATGTTCAGCCACCTGTATTTTTGTAAAATGCAAAATAGATTGGGCGTTAGAGCGCATGTCTAAGAAGGTAAGGCTTAGATCAGACACAATATATTCTATGATGCCTGGACTTGTTTTTTAATATTGTGGTTGATGCTGGCTTTTTTCTATATGTCTTTGGTTGCCACTGGTTTTATTATGCAATCTCGAGGTTGCTATTGCCATTGGTAAGTCAAATGTAGTTGCTCCTCAACTTTCACTGTGTTATATTGGCTGCAAATGGTCCCATAATACCACCTTTGATCAGTACTGGCCTGGATGTACTTGGTTCATCATCATCTACTGTCACCTCTACGCCTCTTTCAATAGCTTCTTGATGCCACTAAACTCTTGCCCACAATGCTTCCCCTGTCCTCGAAACAAAACTTCCCCAACACTTCACTAATAAACCACCGAGTGAAGTAACCCTGCTGCTCATTTCATCTCAAGCCTTCTAGCCACCCCTATTTTTCCACTTCTTCTGAATGACACTGTGTTCAGATAGAGATGCTTGGATGCCATTTATCTTTGTAATTAGACCTAATTTCTCACTTTGACTGTCATGCAGAGAATCTGTGGCCATTGGTCATTATGGCGTAGTTGGATCCACGGTCCCTTCCAACATAGCGGCTGCCAAAGGATATCTCGGCCCATTGCAAGTTGGCGATCACCATGTTGTGTTGCCTCTGTTGTGGTTCCGCGCTCAGCACACTAACCAACGCACGACTTTAATGGCGACAGTTGGGGAAACTCTGGAACAGTGCAATGCTCAGATATGTTTCTCCTATAGTTGATATTTGTAGTTACTCGTACCTCATCCCTTATGAATCCTTGCAGTCCTGTTCTCTTCCTCCTAAGTACCGGTTGGGTCTAAACCTGGTCCTTGCTACAGCCTGCTCTCACATTTATTTATTTATTGTTGGCTTGTTAGATGCTTATACAATAAGAATATACTGTTTCATAGATCCCACAGGCCAGGGCGTGAGCGAGGGGAGGAAATACATTACAACACAATATTTAAGAGCAGAGGGGGAAGAGGAAGAGGAGCGAACCTGCTATGCCTTGTGAGTATTCAAAAACATGCAAGTGTAGAATGGAAGAGTGAAGAGGGGGTAAGTGCTGGGGAGTCCGAGCTCGTGGGTGACCCATGGACGAAGTGCTAGGAGTGTTGAGTGCTACATGGCCTGGGCCGCATGAGGTGTAAGTTTGAGTCTCCAGAGCAGAGGGTGCGCAGATGCAAATTGCTGTGGATATACAAGAGCTGGGAATAATTGGTGTGGGAAGTCAAGGCCCTGAAGATGCATGAGGGCCAACAACACTGATTCATCAACTGTAGGATTAGCAGAGGAGAGAAGAAGTAAAGGAGGAGGAAAAGAGGAAAGTCTTAAGGCGTTTCTGGAATTTGAGAAAACCCTGCTGAAGGTGCAGGGGTTGGGGGAGGCTGTTCCCACGGAGGGAGCCCGAAGAGGAAAGTGATCCGCCCTCTGCCATCTGTTTAGCTAAAGGTTTTACACACAACGAATTGGCGCCAGAGGAGTGGAGAGCTCTAGAGGGAGAGTATTTAGTGAGACAGTGTTGAAGATAGTGTGGTCCCTGGGCCCAGACAGGCTTGTGGATGATGCATAGGGATTTGAATTTAATCCTTGCAGCAACCGGATCGTGATTGATGGCCTGGAATGTAAGCCTTAATTTTTTCCGGCAGATAGCTTGGTGCTAGTTGATGCAAACATTTAAAGACAACGCAGATGATTTAAAAATATATACGTTCCTTCATGGCTAGTCAATGCAATGCCCGCCTTTGGTTAGAAATAGGGGAAAATGTAGCCACCCTACACACCAGTCTTACTGCAGCATTGTGAGCTACTTGCAGTCTCCGCAGTTAAATCGCTGGGATTCCTGTCAGCAGGGCATTGCGGTAATCTAGTTATGAGTTAATAAGAGTCCCAACGACTGTTGCCCGCTCCTTTTCTGCTATAAATGGCAGGATCTGTCTTAGTATGTGTAGGGTGTAGAACACAGATTGAACTTTAGCACTAGCCTATGCCTTAGTCCCCATATCTTCCTCCCAGATGCACCCCACATTTTATATCTTCAGAGGGAAATTCGATTGAGATCCCAAACAGAAAGGTGACAGTAACCGTTTATTATATTGCAGTTGGTGTTTGCAAACCAAACAATACTACCTCTGTCTTGTTAATGTTGAGCAACAGCTGATGTGCATACATCCACGTTTGTACCTCCTTAAGGCATTGTTCCACTAATTTAAACGTCTCTTCCGTTATCTCTACTCTCAGAAATATCTGAGTATCATCAGAGTATGAGTGGAATTTAACTCAATGTCTCCTCAACATATCCATTAGAGGTTTTATATATAGGTTAAAAATGAGAGGGGAGAGTGAGGAGCCCTGCAGCACCCCACATATCTGCATAAGAGAGTCAGAGAAAAAATCTCAAAATTTCACCCGTTGTTCTCGGTCAGTCAAAAAAGAGTTATACCATTCTAAAGCTTGTGCAGAGACCTTTCCGACCTCCTCAAGGCGTCTCAGCAAGATCATATGGTCTACTGTATCAAACGCGGCAGACAGGTCCAACATAATAAAAAGTGATATATCCCCCTGGTCTGTCGTCTCAAACAGATAATTCCAAACTGTTAGTAATGCAGTTTCTGTACCGAATCCCGCTCGAAAACCAGATTGTAAGGGATCCAATAGTCCCTCCTTCTCCAAGTAATCCTGTAACTGTAATGTAACTATTTTCTCTCGAATTTCTCCAGGCCATGGCAATCCTGCCACTGGCCTGTAGTTCTGTAGGTTTGTGGGATCTAGTTTAGCTTTCTTCAAGAGTGGGGTAACTATTGTTTTTTTCAAATTTGCCGGTACAATACCTGTAGTCAGAGATTTATTTATGACTCTGTATTGAAAGGAGAAATATCAGATGCTAATTGTTTTGCTACCAATGATGGAAACACAAATAACTTGTCATTGGTTGGTTTCAGGTTAGAGAGCAAGGAGTGTACGGTGTCCTCCGAGCATCTTGTGAATGCAAAAGGTTTTCTGGTTAATGGGCCATCTGACTTGATAACATCACAGTCGGCCACTGGCTCCTCGGATTCCACAGCTACCGATTGAGCAATTCTTTCCCTAATTAATTCTATTTATTTTACAAAATATTAATTAAATACATCTGCCTGTATTTGGGAGGCTCCTAAAGCTGCTGAAGCACAATTCGGTTCTACAAAATTAGAGATAATGGAATATATTTCCCTTGATCTAATAGTGGCTTTCTCAATCTTATTAGTTAGGAATTTCAATTTGGCTTCAAAAATTGCTTTTCTATAGATTTTCTGAGTAGTCTTAATCAATTCTAGATTACTTTGGGTTTGCCACTTCCACCATTTTTTCCCCAAAGATCTAAGCTGTTTCCTTTTTATGACACGTTCTTGAAAGAACCATGAATCACCACTTTCTTAACTTTACCGTATTGAAGAGGGGCATTTGATTGCATAAATTATCCATAATTACAGTACCTTCCTTAAAAAAATCCTCACAGGGCAAGGAAGGATCAATTTGTGCAAAAGCCTGCTTTAGTTCAATCCCTGATTTCTTTAGCAAGTCTTTTGATTCACGGAATTGAGTCGAAAATTGGGTGTCATTCTCCTCATGTAGTTTCTAAATTGCATTTTGTCCGAACATTTTGACATCATGGTCAGACAGAAACCAAAAGAGCATCCATAAAATGTATAATTTCCCGTCTGTATAATGATACATCAAGGCAATGCTCATGGCCATGAGAGGGTGAGGACACCAATGATTTAATCTCATGGGTCTCCAGGATCTCTATTAGACATGATATAAAAATATTCATGTAATTAGTCTGCCATGTACTCATGGGTGAGTTCAGCCTCCTGAGCATGACCAGGGCAAGCCAACTCAACTTAACTCCAGTCTTTCTTATTTGTAGATTGCATCCCTTCAAAGCAAGCCTATATACAATCTTGGTATCTTACATGTCCTCATTTTCATCTCCTCCTTCCTCAGCACTACTTCCCCCTCCATTGATCCCTCAACCTCATATCACTCCTTTGGTCACTTTACTATCGCTGTTCCTTCTATACATTTCTTCTCTTGCTATTAAACCCCTCTATTGGGCAGAAACTACTACCCATATTTCCCCAAGAACACTTTACTAATTTCTTTCCTGATCCCTCATCTACCTCCCCCTGAGTACACTGCACTGCCACTTGCATCCACATTTTCACCATCCTATTTCCTTCCCATTGAAACTATCCCTGGATCCCAAGTGTATCCCACAGTGGCAACGTTCAAGACTGACCTATAATAGTGCCTCATAACTATCGAAAGTATCCCAAGGATTTCCGCAGATTGCATTCCTTCTCAAAAACCAACCTCTGTCTCTACTAGCACTGTTGTGTGTAGTGTAAATTGATGAACAATATATTGTGCATTTACACCATATAAATATTGTTTTTATTTGGTCATTTGTAACGTGCAGATCCTCTGGAGGGGAACCAGGCAGAAAACTGCATCTAGGCGCAAGTGTTATCAATTTGGTGAACAGAAAAAAACACATTCATCAGTTAGAAAACAATTATTGAAAGAGACATTTTTGAGCTTCTTCCTGAATAAAGACAAGGCCTTGATTTTCCAAATTTGATAGGCAGTGAATACCTAGCATGGGAGCACAAATAGAGAAACATCTGTCTCCACGGTGAACGAAATGGCAGAAGGGATCATAAGAAGGTGTTGATCATCAGAATGAAGGAGACACGTTGGGCGATGATCAGTGATCTTGGAAACAAGGTAATTGGGAGCTAAGCCATGAAGGCACTAGAAGATAAGGCATTGAATCTTAAAAGGGATCCTCTGATGGGACTGGGAGACGATGAAGACATTGCTGAAAAGGAGTTATTGAAGTAGTTATTGGGAGTTTGTAAAGCAGTCTGATGGCCGCATTTTGTACAACTTGAAGCTGGTGCAACTGACCATCTGGGATACCGGTAAGGACGGCATTACAATAGCCAAGTTGTAATGCTGTGTATGTCTGTGCCTTCATAATTCTATGCATCCATCAAACTTCCCACCTCACCACAAGGTTCTTCTATCACTCATTACTTCCTTACTCTTCATTGGTGAAACACCCATTAATGTGACTGTTACACTCCCACCATGTGTCCTTTAGCAATGCGCTGTTTGTAGCACAATGTCCCTTTTAAATAAATACAAATGCAGGAGTGCGGGGTGAGGATCCAGTGTCAATGAAGTGGAGAAAAGGAGACAATGTTGTCCTTGATAGTTCTGGAAGAGCAGGGAGCACCTGTTTGAATGACACTTTCATAGAGCGGACTTGTCTAGAAACCTCATCAGGTGTTATGGGAAAAAAAGAGAAGAGTAGGATGGGAGGGGGGCCGAGGGAGCACAAGGGCTCAATGTCCAACAAGGGCATCTCTGGCTCTCGTGTCCAAGTTCCTGATGGTACGACAGCCTTCCGGCATGCTTTTTTGCTGGGTTTTTTACTGCAAATTTTTTGCCAAAAAAATATATAAATTGGGAGTGGGTGTACGGGAATATAAAAATAAATAAAGGGGTTGTGGTTTGTGGGGTAACCAAGTGACCCAGTTGAACTAATCCCCAGGAAAGAAGCAGCATACCCAGGTGTCAGTAGGTGTCTGCCCCAATTCTGGGTACACTCAGATTTGATATACAATTGGGAATCTTAAGTCCACTCTCAACCCTCCTCTTAAGGGCATTCTTCACCATCATCCACCTGCGTGGATTCTGTATTAGTCACCACCACCTGAGGCGGAAGCATGAGTTAAGGCCCCTCACACCAAAAACCACACTCCACCTTCCGGTAATCACCTAGAAACACTTGTGTACAGGCGCGTTTTAAATGCCATATCATATCATATCACCTGAGCCACACCCTTTTCTGGGCAAGAGTTCACCTGAATTCAAGAAACTCAACTCTGCCACAACCCGAGCCCTAGATAATTTACTTCACCACAACTAGTTCTACTCCCTCCCTGGGATCCCGGGTCCACCCTGAGTAGTGATATTCTCATGATGCACTAAGCGACCACAACAGCCACAGCTCTGAAGGCCCAGTTTGCTGCCTATTCTCCACCCACAGGTCACATCAGCAACCACTGTCAGGTCCGTGCACACCTTGTGTGCTTGTTTCAGGTACCCACATCCTCACGACCACCATTTTATGGCTAATTATTCTATGTGGACACTTGGCTATTGTGGTACTGGACTCCAGCAATTTTCTATTCTTGATTATTGCATCAGCACCACTAAGTATACCTTAGGATAGCAAATCTTCCAAGCAGCAACTTCTACCTTCTGGCCACTCCGAGCATGATCACCTGTCAGACCATGAACTCCCAATTTGCAGGATGATTCCACTGCTCCCCCATTTTAGTCGAGGAGTAGAAATCGGGTGTTTTAGCTCTGCACTAATTGCTGTCGGGCCAGGAATGCAGAGGTTGATGATGAAACCACTCAAAGACTGCCAATTCTGAGAAGAAATACTGCATGCGATGACCAAGCCTCTGAGAGACTGCCAATTCTAAGACATTTTACATTAGTTAGCCACCATGCCTCTAAGAGATTGCCACTCCTGAGAAAGAATCCAGAGGTTGGTGACCATGCTTCTGAGAGGATGACAATCCTGAGAAAGGTACAGAAGATGATGAAAAGGCCATGGAGAGACTCCTAATCCTGTGGAAGTATACAGAGGTGGATGAAAAACCTTAATGAACCTTAACCAACCAATTTATCTTAAGTCACAAATAAAAAATAAAAAACCTGTGCACATGTTATGTTGTTATGTTAGGTTATTGTGATTTATACCAATCACCACTGCCATTTTCATGACTCCAGGTTCTCTGTTGGATCTGAAAAGGGCAGGAGGGCTTTGGATAGTCAGGTATTGGGATGGAGAAGGAAAGCACAAGCAAGCTTTGCTGTGCTGTTGGTAGCTTCAGTTTGTAAAAAAAAAAGGTCAGTGTGTGTTGGGTTTTCTTTTAGGTGGCACGGCTTGGGATGCGTTTTGGTATATGAGTATGCATAGGGTGGTTTGTGGGTCTGTGATTTAGTTTTCTGTAGTGTGTTGGGTTGAGTTTGTTGTTGCAGAGTGTGTGCAGTTTGTGATGGTTTCATGTTTCTGTTGTGGTAGACGTATGTGTGTGTGTTTTGTTTGCTGGTTGAGTATGTAGGATACTCCAAAGTTTCTTTCATTGGGCATCCCGGTTTCAGTTTATTAGGTGTCAGTTGTTTTGGTTTTGTGTGTCTGTCCTTCTGTTGTGGTTGACTGTTCCTCTTCGATGGTATTTCCTGTTTAGTTTGTTTAGTATTTTTCAGAATTTTAGTTGTTCTTCTGTTATTCCTACAGGGAGTGAGTTCCAAGGTTGTTCCCAAGATGCAAGAGACTGCGGATTCACCAAATTTCAAATTTGAATATTGCTTCAGTTTGAGGCAAATTTCATTGCTGAACCTCAATGTTTGGTTTGGTTTCTAGGTGAAGGTTTTTTTCCTGTATGAATTCCGCTCCTTGGTCGTTGATTGCTCTGTGAGTTACGCAGAAAAATATGTTTTGACTGGTATCCAGTGCAGGGTGTGATGTGTTCTCTCTTAGTGAGTCTGAGGAGTAGTCTTGATGCTGCATTCTGTATTAGGCGTAGTTTATTGGTGAGGTAGTCTGGCATTCCAAGATAGATGCTGTTGGCATAGTTAGCGCTTACCAAAATCCTGGTACCTTTGCTTTTCTGGACATTTTCTTGTCAAACTTGCAAAATCACAAAATACTGTAAGCTTAAATGCGTTGCTGCACTGAAACCAACATCTCCCGGCACACCCAGCTTGTCTATTACCAAGTATTGAAAGCCATGCCCCACCTTTCAACATTACTCCATCCAAATTTCTCCATAAAGTCGAACGTAAACCATCCCATCCCTGCATGATTATTCAAGAAACCTTGCACAGCACAGAAGTACTCCAGGAAACTCTGATTACTCTACCGTCTAACCTTTCAAACAGAACTGACAGAGACCCACCTAGGTAACCGAAATGTCCCCCTCTTTGCCAGATGGCCACACTTGCAACACTGGATTTTAAAAAGATCAAAGGGAAATATTACACCCTGTGGTTAACACAAGATCCTAATGCAAACAAAAGCCAAATCAAACCTCGCAGTACAATTATACCCCTGTGCACTTGATTGCTCTCAAAAGTACTCACATTGGTAACAAGTGATATCTTTGAAGAATATTTACTGTACATATTTTTCAGTGCAGAATGATCACAGCTATGAAATTCACTGATCATATAATTATTAAACAAAGACAATATAGACAGTTTGGAAAAGGGGAGATTGATATGAGAGAGGTGCGGTTCGGGTTAACGTTGGGATGTGTGGGTATATATGTTGCAGCTGTGAGGAGGTAAATAAATCTGTAAAAATCAGCAGTACACATTTACAGTAAAATATGTGGGGGTAAAAACACATGGAAACTTTACTTGACACACACATTCTAAATCAGAATAACAATCAATCTTTTAAATTAAACAGTTCCTTAAGTAGACAATGGAAGGAAGGCACGTCTTCAAGTGCTCACACACCATAAAGTATTCCTCCATTATCTGTCATCTGACGCACTAGAATCTACCTACTTCATCTAATTCTTCATTGACAAAATCACTGTCAACTGGCATGCCACTGACTTTGGCAAATCAGACAAAGAGCCCACCTGGCAATATCCTTTCCTGGTACACTTTCCAACTACTTTCCTTTGATTTCATCCTCGCTACCCTCAACTGCAAAAAAAGTCACTCCATATAATGATAACACACACTGCTTACCCATCATCTCACCTCTAACCCCAGCCTCACTTCTCGACTTATTGAACATCCAAAGCCCTCTGTCCACGTGGGCAAGTTACCCCCGCCTTAAAGACTGGTCAGACACAGAATGAGCTAATGATGACCAAGCAAACAACAGCTATATCATTCATTTTCATTGGCATGGTTCTGAAAAGGGCACCCAAGACTACGACACCCTCCTCCATGTTGACCAATCTGGATTTTCCTTTCCTCGCTCAATTTGTAAGGCACTCGGGAATGTGATATGTCTGTAGTGATCAGCCTGCGATCACACCTGACAACCCACTCTATGTGTGTGACTCAGATATCCATTATTGTGTACCTACTCAGTGGAGAAAATAAGATTAAGCCTTCACCCGAATCCTGGAGTTAGTTTGCTTCAATTCACAGCGTTATTTTTATTTTAGTGTATTTCCTTCCCTCACCTCCACCCTTCCTGCCCCACTGGCTCTCCCTCTCCACCTCCTTTCATTTAAATCCTTGTCTGGCACCTAATTTTGATTTTTGGGTTGGATTTAGGAGGAGTAAAATATGAGGTTCCCATTATTCGACTATTTTTCATGATCTGATTGACCAGTTTCTATAGTTAAAATTACTTGCTGGGCTCCAGGGGTACAATGGGTGCCAATGATCGCATAATATCTTCCCTTCTGTTAGGGAAATGTTCATTTTTTGTCACTTTCACTCCATTGACCTCATCTAGCATAGCATATTTGTTATGGATTTGGACTTTGGTTGGTCTTCCAGGTGAGTGAGGTTCTTTAGCTGCACTCAC
The DNA here is from genome assembly GCF_040938575.1 of Ambystoma mexicanum. Lineage (NCBI taxonomy): Eukaryota > Metazoa > Chordata > Amphibia > Caudata > Ambystomatidae > Ambystoma > Ambystoma mexicanum. Next base: position 524,654,014 of record NC_090923.1, read on the forward strand.
CTGCTGCACTCATTTCGTCTTGGGTACAAAGGACAGTCCTTATGGTTCCCAGTGCAAAGAGTACATTTCCCATGTCTTATTGTGTTTTAATAATACACCGCCCAATTTACATAGACTGCTGCCTTTTTCTTTTTCTTTCAGGTAACTTTTGCTGGGCAAAGAACAGGCTGGTTGCATTAAACTTATATTTTCTTATGTTATGTTTCAGTACTGTTTTAATGCTATAATGCCTTTCTGAATAATCATATTTGCACAATGGCTGCTTTCATGGCTTAAAACCTGGCATATGTCCCATCTTTCTTTTGGTCGTCTTCTGCACGTTCAGGCTAGAAATTGTCATATTTGGTCATGCACTTCAGTGTGGTCAAGCCAATGGTCCCCACTCACTGCTTTATCTCTGTACTACCTGGAAATGACTATTGGGACTGTCTTGTCTGGTCTGTTTCTGGACAGATGTGCAGTAGCTGGCAATTCATGACGGGTCAGCCGCTGCTTTTTTGCTGGTGCGTACCCTTACCATTGGAGGCCTGGCCTACTCCCAGCCTGGATTTGTGACATATAGAGAGGGTCTACAGCCATTCTGGATGTTGACACTAGAAGCAAGAGTCTGGAGACTGAAGACAACACTCAGTCACACTGGATGGCTGTAGCTGTGGATGAGTATTGCCAAAGCCATTCACCAAGGAACCTCAGAGTCATCTTCTTGTGATAAGACAATACCCTCACTGGGTGCCCTTTCTGGACCTCAGAAGCATAACTGAAGCTCTCCTGGGAATGGACATTCCTCAGAAGGAACACTGCTGCTTGCCGGACAATGTCTTTTCTGGAGGTTTGACATTTTGCAGGTTATGGGAGTACAACCTGGCTTCCTGCTGTTACAGCACTCTACCATGAAGAGGAGACTGCCTGAAGCATGTGCTTTACTGCTCTGTGACCTAGATACTGCTTGACCCTGGGCAGGTTCACCAAAGGAACTCACCATACCTGAAGTGTCCTGGTGATCCTCCAGTGCCTTCAAGTCAAAGCAGGTGTCCTTTAGCATCATCAGTCTTGACCAGCTGGCAGGCACTGTAACCATTCATCTTGCAAAAGGCTCGAACCATGGTTAGCCAGACCCGAACCTGACACAGAATATGACCAATGCGCTCACAACCTCTGGACCTACTGAATCCAAAGCAAACGGTTTGACTGGTTGTCCTCAATGGCCCCTACTCTCTTGGGGATATTGTCTCTTCATTTGGGAGTTCAGGGGTTGGAAATATATTCCGCTATTGACAGCCTTCTGTTTCCATCGGGTTTCAGTTAGCTTAAAGTCCTACAGCTAGCCTTACCTGATCATGGGTGGAGGAGTTCTGGTCTAGAATTCCTTCCTTGGGACCTATCAGTACTTAGGGCTTTGGGGCTTGGCACAGTCCCTTTGTCACTTTCTAAAGAACTTAATCTTCCCTAGGGAGACTTTGTGACTACCTGTACCCCCTTTCTAGGTACTTACATTTCCATTGGTCCCACTGGAACTCTGGAGACTGAAGTGAAGGACTAGTAAAGCTTTGATATTGACTGCCTAAATATTTATTGTGTCTCCCACTCACTTTAGATTGAATAGTATTGATTGTGCTTTGCATCACTTAACTACACTGTGTGGTATACTAGAGTATGCAGTATCCCCTTGTGTTGGTTACTTACCTGTTTATGAATATATGTAGATTATGTTTTTGCCTATCGAGTAGTAGTGTTGAATTTTAATGCATGTGAGTTCTTTAATAAAAAGTATATTTGTATATATATATTTATGTATATTCTATTACTTGTCAATGTTATGTAATGTTAACTGTACATGCACCAAACCCATAATCACTTAAGTACAGCCTTACTGCTCAGCTTATGATAACCAGAGAGAACATAATTCGACCAAAGTGTTAAAGTGCTAACAGCCCTTCCATGTCCATTAGGTTGGCTTCCCAGAATGCCATAGCATCCTTGGTCCAGGAAATCCCTCCTACTACCACAATTCCCTCCTTCAGTTTAATGTCCTCCTTCCATCTCATTACTTGGCCAATCTCTTCTTTATAGGGTTCTACTTATGGAATAACTCTAGAAACCCATAATGTTATTGCTTGCATTCTTGCTATAAGTCCATTGCAGACCTTACTGCTTTTATTCGGTCCCTCCTAAGGGACCTAAAGGCTTGTCTTTGATCCCTGTATGGTTGCAGGTCTTCAGTCAAACTGCCAGGAAGATTGCAAGTCAGGCTCCAAATTCCCAAGTGAGGGTTGATAGGATAAGACAGAAAACTGAGATGGAGAACAGCTTCTGGGTCCAGAAGAGGAAAACCTTCAGGTAGAATGATACACGCGATAGACAAAAAAAAGCTCTGCTGAAAAAGAATAAGAAAGAAACAGGTCAATGTAGAAACTGGAAACAGACAAACAAAGCTGTATTAGGAAGAAAGCACAACTGAGATACAATGAAGAAAGTAAGTGCCCCCCTTTATATAGGAAGAGTTTTGGGTCACGACATGGAAGCAACCACCTACTACCTTAGAAGGGGAACATAAAAGATAAGTGGAATTGAGTGGCCATCTTTGAGTGGAGGAGTAAATCATAGGAGCAGATGGTGTTGCCCCTGCTCTAGAACATGCACTGTAAAGGTTACCTGCAGTTGAGGGTTAACTGACCAAGGGTTCCTTTGGCATACATATGTTGAGGGGTTGCTCTGGTGGATTCGCTGGGCTTTTCCTAGTTTGCCGAGTGCCAAGGTCAGGGATGTGACTGGAGCCTGGCCAGTGTGGGGGTTGGGGTTTGGCTGTTCAAGAGAGCACAGACGTTTTGCAGGGTTGGAGAGGAGGTGCCAACCCATGCCCAGGAAGGCCGCAGGAGCATAGCTGAGAAGAGAAACAGGAACGGGGCACAGCCATCTGTGAGACAGCGGATATGACCGTCACACAGTAATGGGCAAAATAGTAGAAGATTCGAGGATCTGCCCTCCCTGGAAAGGAATGGAGTGTTGCCGCCCACCACCGCACCAGAGAGGGTGTTGTTTATGACTGGCAGGCACAATACACATGGAGCGAGGACAGTAAGCCACCAGGTGGAGGGGGTGTGATGAGTACATGACACTATGAGAATTAAGTACAACAGTAGTTGGCTCTCCTTTTCTTCTTCTCTCCTTACTCTAGATGACTGAGCGATGTATTTATTTTCAATTGTTTGAGTCAAAGTTAGCGCAGGTATTAACCCAGAACATTTATAGATGGCCTTATGAATATATTACATGCAACGTCCATGTTCCCATCATGCTGCACCTAAAACAGCCAACTAATTCATTTTCTTCTTCACATGAGAACCTGGATAATTTGTCTGGAGGGTGACATAGTATGTAAATAGTACATAATGATAGAAATTCAAATAGCTGGCCTGCCTTACTGTACTGTAAATTACATGGATTGACTTGTACCAAAGCTCCAGACTCACTGGGTACATTAGCACAATTTCTCCAATTTGCACATTATCAATACCGTTTGAGATTTGGATTTCTACCAACTATCTGTGATTTACAACTACTTGCCACCTTTCCTCCCTGTTCCTACCCAGTTTCATTTCTTTTTTTCACTGTATGTAATTATGCAGATGTTGCCATGGGTTCCTTTGATTTGGTTGTTTAAGTTCTCCAAGCTGCATCGTGGTTGCTGACAGACTAGATATTTTAGCTGCTGCATTGTAGGGACACATATGTGGTTTGAAAGAGTGTCATGCACCACTTAAGAAAAACAATTTATGCCCCAAAGTGGATAATACGTGGATAGTAATCAGAATGATTTAAAAAGTTAAACCTGATTGTGATATCCCACCTTTCCTATGCACATTTCTTAAGGATTACAACCTTAGTTGTTTTTACAGAAACAGTTATTTGACTATTTATCGATTTACCCCATTTGGCTCTCAAGGCATGTTAGGGCCATATTTCTTGCTTTGTTGGAATCTTCCAATTAAACCGATTCATCTTTTTTAGTGGTGCTTCCCAAGAGAATAGCAAGAAATGTGCACGCATCCATACCTTCTGCTCCACTCATCACCTTCATTGTCTTAACCATGATATTCAGGATTTTCATGTTGCAAAACAAACTAGTTGACATTGCCCTGCAATTCGGTGAGCTGTGCTTTCGTCAAATACATATTTACTGTTTCAAAGACAAATTGTGAGATTATTACCATTTATAAGCACTTTTTTCAGCTGATGGTAGAATTTGGTACGTTATTACATTTTTCAAATCCTTCTTTGATGATAGTAGTTTGCAGCATTTTTTGTAACCTGAATTCCAAGATATTACATTTGCTATTTGCCCATTGCTGATGGGAAGCTTGTTTTCCAATATATCCTTTTGTCCATGTCTTCATTTATTTTATAACCTGCATCTTTTTATAAATATTTTAGCAAATATTTTATAAATTATTTTATAATTTATACAGAATCTCTAAATAATTAGTCTGCAATTGGTAATTATGGATTAAGAAAAATTGATAACAATATCATCTGCATACAGTTTTCCAATGACCTTCGAGCTGTTTACTTTAAATGCTGGGTTTATACCCTGCACATTTAAGATTTGTGCCAGTGGTTCAATGATTAAATTACATAACTGAGAAGGGGGGACAAAGGATTTCACTGAAGTATTCCCCTTCATTACTGCTTGGGCGAATTATCCTTTTACAAGGACTGCATGTTGCCTCTAAAATGTTGACCAACAAAGTGCCTCATCAACAAAGAGTTTTAAAATGTCTAGTCATTATATTGGATGCTTTTCCTGCATCACATGCCAATAACCCTAATGGATGTTTGTGTTCTGACATGAAATCTATAAATGTCACTTATTTAGAAACACTGACCAGGGATGAATCCCTTCTGATCTTAGTGCACTAGTTCCCCCAAGTGTTTAGTTAGTCATTTTTATTCATTTTTGCCCACATTCAGTGTTGCAATCAGCCTGTAGGAGCTACATTGGTACCTTGCCTTGACTTTCTTAGGGATTTCAGGTATGCACGCTGACTGAAAAGAGCCAGCAGTGTTACCTTTTGTCCTTTGCATCTGGAGATCATAGTTCTTCTAGTTTATAAATGTTATTAACGCAATATAACCCAAGCAGGTGGGGGGCATCAGTTAAAAAGGGAAGGCTTTAACGTAATCACTGGGTCATTCCCTAAATGGTAATGCACCCCTGTGAGGGTTACATTGCTATTAGTACCCCAGCATGGTGTACCAGGACACTAATAGAGTTTTCTGTTACTCAGCTCGAGATAAAAAACTACAAATGAAAATGGCCACCATGGATTGGGGAGAAGGGAACTACATGTAGTCCCTTCTCCCTTTCCATGGTGGCCATAGCTGGATCGGGGATGCTCTGGGAACACTAGTGTTCCAGGCACCTAAGGGGTCGTGGAAGCGCAAGGTAAGTGGGGTGGGGTGAGGGGTTGGCATTTGTGGAAAAGGGGGTTGGGGAAAGGGGCTGTGGGACACAGGGGTGTGCACTTACTAGATTCCCAGTGAGGGAAGATGGTAGCCTCCCACTCTGAGGAGGCTCGGAATGTGGTTGTTACCGTGTGATAAAGACCTCGTTCTGAGACTCCCCATTGAGTGGGAGACTGCCACACCCCCTTGGCCAGGCACTAATCTGTAGTACAAGCAACTCCTTTTCTCTCTTCATTTTCTTCCTGTAACCATATTCTTTACATAGGCCCATAAATAGTACTAATCCAGCTTCCAACACATCTCAGTTATTGCTGTTCTGATCCCTACGTTTATGTACACTCGTGACAGTGGGCTCTTTTCAAACCTCCGGGTTGAATCATTAACGTCTGCGTCAAGGCCGTTGGGCATTCGTTCTCGTAGATTGAGATTTTCTCTACAACATACTGCTTACCATGGAGTGGACTGGAACACTCCACGATTCCACCGAGCTCATGGCTCTCCACGTTGATTCTTGATTCTCCACAAATTGCGACACCAGTGGCTTCTATAGACAGTTCAATTTACTTATGTCTGTTTTTGGATTTAATTCGACATGGGAAGAAATTGTTTGCTGAATTTTACCATTTGGGTCGAGACTATGTATGCATGTTTTTATCTCAACACAAAATTGCTGACTGAAGAATAGAGCCACTCCAGAACAAATTGCGAAATCTCAGCATAAGCCATCACTAATTTGAATGTGATATTTTGTGGGCCTTTTCATTTCATTCGAGTGTTTTGTTCTGAGGAAGACGTTTATCAGTCTTTGCACACTAGATCTATCCAACCGTCGAAACTACTAATCTAAAGATCTATTTGGGTGACACTTTGGCGTTTATCCATGATGTCCCCATAATTTTTAGTTGACTTAATATACCTAATTTGATTTTAGATTCAATGTACTCGAGATTTAATGCACGTTAGTGACTTAATGCACTTTCATTGATTCTAGATTCCATGTTTTCTAGTTTCTATGTGACTCAATGCACCTTATTTGATTCTAGATTCAATGTACTCCAGATCCAATGCACTTTAGTGACTAAATGTACTCTAAGTGATCCCAGATTCTATGTTTTCTAGTTTCTTTGTACTTTGGATGATTCACTAGATGCACTTTAGTTTTGTTGCATCTCAAATTCATTTAATGTATTTTACCTTTCACTGAAATTCTCTATATGTGTATGTTGCTATAATTCAGCGATTCACAGCCTCTTTCCCTGTGAATTCCTTTCACACGGAGGGAGTTCTGTTCCTTAGCTATTTCTTTATTGGTTTAGATTGCACAACAGGTTTATACTGCGGAATGTCTTGGTATTTGACACCTTGTGTCTCTTCATCCAAATTAAATTAAATTATGGGCAGAATATTCAGATCAATAGTTTTTATCTTTATGATACTAATAAAAACTCCTTTATAATTGAATATATATTTGTTGTGATGTTGTTCTGATTTTGCCTTCCTCTCAGCCATCCATTTGAAGTTGGTTAAATATTACTAAATTATTTTTGTGAAGAGTTCTGCGAGACACAAAATCCCTTTGTACTTTCTGGTTCACCTATTTTCTTTCTATTGCAGCTAAGTCATATAGATCCTTTCCCCTCAATGTGGAGTCCCTCAAGGTCCCATCATATTCTGCACGATATCCAATCTTTATATAGAATCTATGGGGCTTTTACTGGGCCTCATTACAAGTATGGGGGTAAGGCAACAATGGCGCCGGTATTGCTACCGGCACTGTTGCTACCCGTACCGCCATACTAGGAGTTCTGCTTGCGGGTGTCCTGGTGGCCGTGCTGGCACGCGCGAGCAGAACAGGTTGGTAGCACCGGTACCATTACTAACGTTACCGGTGCTACCACCCTGGCGATTCCCATTCAGCCCTATGGGGCTGAATGGGGATGGGGAGTCCCTTATTACCGGCACCCGTGAAAGGGCAATTACCGGGTCTGCCTAACTCAGCATGACCCGGTAATTGCCCATTTGCGGGTCCTGGAAAAAAATGGATACCGGCGGCAGCCATGCCTGTACTACAGGCACGGCTACAGCCAGCCTCGTAATGAGGCCCAATATAAATTTGACATGAGACAGTGGGCCTCATTACAACTCTGGTGGTAGCCGTACCCTTGTTAAGGGCACGGCTGCCGCTGATGTTGCATTTTTTCCAGCACCTTTGAATGGGCAAGAACCGGGTCATGCCAAGCTTGGCGGACCCGGTAATTGCCCATTTTCGGATGCCGGAATTAAGGGCTACCTGATCCACATTCGGCTCCATAGGGCTGAATGGGGATGGGGACGTCGGATGCACCGGCACATTCAGAGTTGTGCCGGTGCATCCGACGTGCTTTGCTCGCGGGTGCCATTACACCCGCCAGGAAAAACCTGGTCGGTGAAACGGCACCCGCAAGCAGAGCGCGTAGTATGGCGGTCCGGGAACTACGGTACCGGCATGCATACCGTACCGTAGTTCCCGGACCGCCATGCTTGTAATGAGGCCCAAAGTCTCTTCTGAGATATATCACACATCCCCTCCCCCTGATACAAGGTATGTATTATACAAATACACCCAATAAAAATAATAATAAAAAGAGCAGTTGAGATTTATTTTCAAAGGATATAAGATTTTCAAAATGTGATTGCTGCTTCATAAGTATTGTCTGGTCCCAAGGTGACTGGAGCTATTTTCGGCCACTTATAGGAATTGGTACAGGATGATTTATTCCATGGCTTAGTCTGTAGCTATTATGCATTGTTCTACTCTGGTATAAAGTAGATTCAATGGAGGGTTGGAAGATATCTGGCAGAGGTACAATGGGGTAAATTAGCAGGTTTGTAGTTCGCTATACATTATGCATGAGTTTACTCATGGCATATGAGGAAGGGAAGCTCCCAGGGTTTGTTGTGAGCTATGCAGCACTGCTGTTCTGATTTAATGAATAAAGTTCGCATCAGTTCAGTTTCATATTTATTTCGGAATTAATTGTTCCATAATACACACAACAATATAATACATACACCATATAAAATAAGATTTAAAAATCAGCCAGTATCATTAAGACAATTCAGTGATAAAAGAGGTTTTGTGATATTTAAAGTATGTCCAAGACCAGTTACGTTTCTGCTTTAAGAGAAAACACAGTGCAGGATAACATTGATAAAAAGTAGCATCACATAAAATCAAAATCAGTGTCCTTGCTCTCATTCGCATAAACTGCGCAAAAGAACATGACGTGCAATAAGCCCTCTCAGCTGTCATAACAGAATGAGCAATTTTTCACGTTAAGTGTACCTTTCCATTTTGCAGTGACAGTATTAAGTAGGATGTAGTTGAATCTCTCTATAATAATTAAATGGCATTGTAACACCAAAGGGCTCTTTACGAGTTCACCGGTACACAGTAAAAGTGGTAGCAAATCTGGTTACCAGCACTTTTACCCTTCTGCTGAATTACGAGTTGCTGGCAATACCATTGCCAGTATTTCCAACTCTGGCATTTCCAGGTCCGGGAATATTGGTGTCGGTAATACCGGCAATGGAATATCTGATGACGGAACAACCAGCGCCAGTATTACCGGCACAACGGTATTACCGGCTGATTGCGAGTTGGGAAATGGAGGTAACACCACCATTTTTGGGCAGTAATACCAGCAAAAGCAAGGCAAGAAACCTACACCTGAATGCAGGCGGTAAATGCATACAGGGGATGGAAATTAGGCAACAGGTGCACCCAATGCACACAGGAAGAGAACAAAAGGACTGCACCTTCCCCAAACACACTTCCCTACACGACCATGTGCCAATGGTCTCTGTCAGCATTGACATGCAGCTCCTCCAGGCCAACACAGAGCTGCAGCGTCTGGAGGACCACCTCATGGAACATGAGACAGAGGAGAGGAGGCTGATGATGGCGAGGAAGAGACTCCACGCAAGGTGTGTGCCCATACCATACTAAGGGCCTCACCATGGACTCTCTTTGACAGCCAGATCCTCACCCTGTACCGCCTCGAAAGAGAGACTATTGCAGATCTGCTGAACCTGATCCAGGACAACATAGGGAGCAGGATCGGCATTAGGACAGCCATACCACAGCTCCATGTGATTTTTACCGAACCAAATACTACCAAATGAAATTTGACCGAAAAACAATTCTCATTTTTTTTTAAATTGGGGGGCCCCCCAGGGCCCCCATTTACCTACACGAATAACCCCACCCCCAAACTACCCACAGCACCTTTTAACCCTTACCCTCTTACCCTGACCCCCTATATATTTATTGTTTGGTATTTTTTGTGGTACAAATTCATTCGTTATTTTTTTTTTATAACATCACTGGTTACCCCATATCACTACTGGTAAAGCTGGTGTCAGTCCTGCACTGCCTTGCCACAGGTACGTTCCAGCACACGATGAGCCAACTGCATGGCATCTCGCACCCTGCATTAACTAAAGTGCTATTTCAGGTGCTGGATGTACTCCTGCGCCGTGTGGGACGGCACATTTCACTTCCCATCACCCTGGCATAGGTGAATGCCATAAAGGCAACATTTCATGACATGGCACACATGTCCAATGTGATAGCAGCCCTGGACTGTACCCAAATAGCAAGGCATCAGAGGTCTACAGGAACCGAAAGCAGTTCTATTTGCTCAATGTCCAGGTTACCTGTGATGCAGACCTCACCATCACCCACTGTTCTGCCCACTTCCCAGGATCAACCCATAATGCCATGGTCCTGCGTAACAGCACACTGACGGCATACATAGAGGGGCAAAGAGACCAACGAACCTGGATAGTGGCTGAGTACATGTTCCATCACACTAACTTTGCTGTTCAAGGTGCATGCAATGGGGGGGACCCCACACATAGAGATTGCATGCCCTGACAAGGCTCTATACATGCAGGACCCACCATACACTCCACATATGACAGGCTGAAAATCACAGGAGTAGTACATGACTCACAATGCAGCAGTAGATGGCCAAGCCAAGCCAAGCTTCCCCAACAGGCCAGCCATACACATTGGTCTACGGGTACCAGAATGCAACATCACACATCTCACAACATGCATGGGCTACAAACGCGAGATGGGGGCTAGCCCACCTTGGGGTGTCCAAAGTATATCCAGGGGGTGCCCCAAAAGCTAGGGAAAAAGACGACAGTTGGAAACACAACCAATGACCAAGGTTACCGCCCATTCAGAGTAAAACCACACAGTACAACAATGCACAAAGAGATTAGTTGCTCCAATTACACTCTGAAATGAAATTCTGAATAGCCTGCCCACCCCCTGAGACACTTGGTGCGAGCTGAGTGGGGTAGAGAATGACTAGGTGTAGGGCCCACAAACACCAGTGGAGCCCCTGGGGTGTCAGTTATGTAAAGGTCTGAAGAACACTGCCATACATGGAATGGCATTCTGCTAAACTGCAACTGAGTGACATGACACTGGCATTTGACATGGCATGTACTCAGATCACCATGTATAGAATCCACACAGACGACCTGCATATGTGAACCAGACTCCCATGAGGAACCATACACGGGAGCAATATACAGGCCCAAACCACCCACCAAGGCATGCTGCTCTGTTAATCATCGACCATGAAAGCAACAAGTGTTGGCTGTGAGCTGTGTGCAAGATGTACCATGACAGACTGAACACCCACCCTGACTAGTTGACTCCACATGCAAGGACTGGAATGTGAAATAGTGTTATGTGGTGACACATGGGGCATGCATGCACAGACTGTCTATCGAAATGCTGCTTCTACAGGCAGCACATTCACAGATGATCATGATTTACACCCAGGTCTTTTCTCCTTGTAGGTGGCTCTGGATACTCGCAGCTTCCGTGGCTAATGAATCCTCTGGGGAATCCCCAGACGCCACAGGAGGTGGCATACAATTGGCACATGTCCGGACTAGGGTGTCTGTTGAGCACACCTTTGGCCTGTGGAAGGCTTGCTTCCGATGTTTACAACGGCCTGGGGGTGCGCTCATGTATAGGCCTGACAAAGTGGGACAGATCGTGCTTGCATGTGCAATGTTGCACAACATCAGGATTTGGTGGAACATTCTCTTGCCTCCAGATTTGGACGTGCCACACCTGAGGGGGGATGCAGTGCCTGTGTGCGCAATGCATGCACACACTGAGTAGTTAAAGGCCAGGGACGGTTGCCTGGCTTGCCATTAACTGATGACATTTATTTTAAAAAGCCATCACATTGCACTCTCCTTGCACCTTTGTGTCCAACTGTTACTTTTTGTGCCTTGTGGGCATGGGGCTCTTCACTGGGTCCTTGCCAGTGAGGAGGCAATGTGAGCGGTGCCTTGGGGTACCAGGTAGGGAACCCTCTTTGGATGTCACAGGGGTGGAGGTCTTTGATCCCTAGGCCCGCATGAACTGCAGGGTAAGCGACATGCATTGGTGCAGGGTTTGAGTTGAGGCAGAGGTAGTCTCCATGTGCTCCTGCACCCATCTGTGTCATTGCAGTCATAGTGGTGGTGGCATGGCTGAGTGACCGGGCCATCCTGCGGCTGCAACCCTGCATGCACTCACACATGGCACTCATCTCCTGCTGCTTCTGGCTCACCAAATCCTCAATGAAAGCCTGCTCCTCAATCGCACGCAGGCTTGCACTCATGCCAACACATTGGGCACCAGCAGAGGTGATGGGCTGTGTGAGGGGGCCAAGGCTCAAGCATGGAGATGCACCTCCCATCCTGTGCTACACCTAATTCCCCTTGTCCCCCTCATCCTCATCTCTGGAGTCCACATGGGCCCTGCCATGATGATCCAGTGGCTGCACTGCCTGTGATGGCGAGAAGAGCGTGCTGGAACTCAGGCGTGTTCCGGACACAGGAGGGATGGCAGCACTGTGTCCCATGACAGCTGCTGGCTGTGACATAACGGTGGTGGATTTAGCAACTGCTGTGTCACCTGCCTGGGTGTGGTTTTCGTAATGGAGGTGGTGGTGGCCCGGCAGCCCTGCCCTGTCTGCTCCTGCTGGCAAGGGTTCTGGTCTGTGCAGGGGTGGGGGCACATGTTGTGCCTGCAGTGGAGGGTCCAGCCTTGTCATTGTCCATGGACTCTGTTCCTGTTGGGAATAGAATGACATGCTGTTAGTCATCTAGTAGACATGTCTGCTGGCTTGCATTAAACACTCATGCAATGTTGTGTATGTCCCAGAGATGCACATTGCCTGTGGTTGGCTTGGGTGGTATTGTTCCAATAAGTGTTGCTCTTACTAGGTGGTGGTAGTACCTGCTGAGGGTGTAAATGGTGCATTCATGAGCGCATTGCCTGTTGGCCTGCCAAAGTGGCTTGTTGTTGTGGGTGCGGTGGGGCTTCACTTTCTGACATGGACTATCTTGGCACACATGGGTGCTTCTCATGTGTCCATGTGTTGGCATGCATATTTCGATTACAGTGCATGTGCATTGCTACATTTAGCCGCCTCTCCTGGCACATGCGTGTGCTCACTGGCTTTTTGGTGTGACTGCCATGTGTTGAAACATTCATATATCTAATAACCACCGTGAAGCCTTGTTGGAATATAGGCCTAAACCCGTTCCTGCTAGATCTGATATATTAGTTTTCATCAGCACGTTTAACCACCTATCCTACCAGGTGGTGAAGATTGTTAAAAAACATTGGCATATCCTAGCGCAGGCGAAAATACCTGTTGAGATTCCACGCTGTGCCTTTAAACGTGGACGTAATGTCAAAGAACTGATCAGCAGAAATGACATTAGCAATAAGGCAGATACTCAGACCACCATCCCCCAACAATAGGGGGTTGCTTAAACTCAGAGGACATGCCCCTTGTGGAGCTTGTGTATGTTGTCCATTGACCAGTCGTACTACTGAGGTGGACATTGGTTTATCAAGACCATGGGAACAAAGAGTGTTCTCTAATTGCAACTCCAGTTTTGTTGTATATGCTATTTGGTGCCCTTGCCATAAAATATACTTTGGGAAGACAGAACGTAAAATCAAAACCCGCATTAATGAACATAGAAGTTGTATTAGAACGAGGAATTGAACAGCTCCCATGGTGGGTCATGCGTGACCATGGCTGTGATGACCTAAGGTGGATGGTGGTTAAAAGGATCTCAGTCACTAACAATACCTCTGTAGATAAACAGACCCTCTCTAGGGAGGAGACTAAACTCATTTTTCTAAGCAGGAGCCACCTTGTGGGCTTAAACAAATTAATAGATTGGAATGTGTAACATGCTGTTTTCCATCTAAATTGTGGTCGAACTCTACGGAATGAAAATCCTTTCGAAAAGGTTGGTTTTGAATCATATTTTTTTCGAATGGATGACATAATTCCCTATATTAATGGTTATAATGGTATACCCGATAAAAACTGCTGGTTAGCGTCTTTAGCACATATCATAGAATGTTGAACCATGATTATGGGGCACATTTTAAACATGGTGATGATATTTGAATGGGTATTGGTTACACTTACCCTTGTGAATATACGGGGCGAGGCTGTACCTCTTTGAACGGAGCACGTTGAATTGGACGTTACATGAATATCACGTGACCGCATGAGAGCTCACATGATCTTTATATTCAGAGCTCGTACGCTTTCTCAACAGCTCGTATAATCATTGCCGCGAATGATGAAAGCTACATCTTGGAATAGAGGTAAGCAGCGCTGTCCGGCCGTTTAGCTTATGAATTGCCGTAGTTGTACTTATCAGTGCCTTCCGTGTGTTAATGGACAGGGCAGCCAATATTGTTTTAAGCAGATCCATCCACCGATCAGGGCTCTTTGAAGTTATTGGTACATGCTTATATGGCACTGACCTCACGTTTGAGGTTGCTAACTAAGTTATTGGTGTTCCGCTCTATAGTCACACAGAAACTTGATTTCCCAAGAGCCAGATCGGACAGCAAGGATTTGGATTGCTGCCCGCGCCTCGAGAAGAGACAAAGTCAGATGTAGTCTCTCTAGATGTACCGCCGTGGATGGGGCATGCACACTTGGTTAAGGTTAGCCTTTTCGATGTTTTGTTTGCTGTACATTCTGTTTCAGCGCATACAACGGGGTGCACATGCTACTCGTGCACATAGTGTACAAGTTATAACCATATGTTGGGTGGATTATGTGAGGATGACATTTTGTCGCTCTCTTCTTTGTGTTTTTGTGAGCACAGGTTTTGGAGGGACCGTCTTTGTCAATAAACAGGTCCCATACTGCTCGGTAGCTCCTAAGACCACCTGTCTTTACCATTCAAGTGCTAATGCTTAACCATCCTTCCTGAAAAAATTAACGTGCCAGTGAAGACTGGAATAAGAGATGAGCTGTGAGTGTCCTCAGGACATTTAATTATATGACATACCACTGGTTCTTGATGGTTAACACGCCTGTTGTTGGTGTGATGTGAGACTTGTGGTTAGGTTACACATGGGAATCTGTTTACTCTTCCATTCTCCATTAGAATATTTTACCGAGTATGGGTTTGTTTACTGAGGCTGCATGCTACTACTGGTTTATTGTGACTATGATACAGCGCATGATTATAACAGTTTGAGGTCTTTTCGCTACATCAGGTGCCCGAATTGGGCTTGTTGCATTATGACCCCGTGGGATAATAATACTAATCCCGGATGTCTTGATGTGTCATGCGGTGTCGGTGATGGTGGAGTTTTTTGGAATGTACCAATTCATATGGTCTACCAATCATGTTCCGTTTGTGGTTTACATGATCCCCTTAGTGGTGAAGGAAGTAAAGGGGTATTAATAACCCTCTCCCTGCACTCCGTTCATTAATGGTGCGGTGGTAGCAATGATCAATTGAGAGATTTGTACATTTAGTTCAATTGATTGTGTTTCTGTGTTTATATTTATAGGTGAGTCTCTGATGTTGTCTACATGTTTATACTCCCACTCGCTTTCCCCTGACAACGCTGGATCTACGTGCCTCTGAAGAATTTCTGTTGAATAATAGTTGCACAGAAAGAAACATGTTGGGTTGGGGAATTTGCTGCTGTTTGTGACAGCACGGATAACGATTGTATTGAGCGTTTTTTTTTGTATTAGACCGTATAATTAACGACAGCTCAGTTGTGAACATTTTACTTTTCATATTTGTAATGAACAGAGGTTGTATTGTTGCATTTTAGCATGTTGTTTTAGATTGGTGATTTAGATGTCATAATTGAATGAAATAATGAATTGTTTGATTGAGTATGAATGAGGTATGTCTGACGTATGGTTTTTGTGGGAAAAGATGAGAATGTTGTGTCATACCAGTTGAGCTATTGATTTTCCGAACTAGTTTATAAGTGCACTGATATTGACACACTTGATGATTTTTAGAATAATGAGATCAGTCTTTTATAATGTTTTTTCTATATATGAATAAAAATGTTGAATTATTTGATAGTGTCTATTGATTTGAATTGAATGCTTTTCATCTCATTGATCGGTTACATAAAAACACGTTTCTTTTATTATTGTTCTGTGTTATGATGAGATAATAACTGTCCAGATGTGTGAACTATGCCAGAGCTCCCCACACAGAAACACTAGTACTATGATCTTTGATGTTAAAACATATATATTGGTTCTATCCAGGCCAGATCATAGTACTGAGATAATCCTGGTATCCCCTGCCACTCCTGTTTGTTGGTGAAACATTCATGTGCCTATTTTGTGCAACTTTCCTGGGGATGCATGCTTTCGGACACTACATTCACATGCACAACCTCCGTGCTCCCTATTCCCTCGACACCCTCTGTGTGAAGGATGCAGCGGGCTGTGTCCTCCCAGGGCGTGAGGTGAAGGGGTTCCATCATGCCTCCTCCTGTGCCAGCGATCTCCCACCTGTGTCTGGCTATGAGGCTGTGGACCCTCAGCTTTAGGTTGTCCCAGTGCAGTCCCTGACACTAAGAGACACAGTTCGCCCATGCCTGCATTTTGGCGCATTTGGCTGTCTTTCTCTGGTCAGAGGTTTTTTTGTGCCTGCTGCCGAATAGGGCATCAGCATGCTCCACCACTGCATCTGCCAATGCAGTTAGCTCCGCCTCTGTACATTTTGGCTTCCGGATTCAGAGATCTGGCAGACAGGCCTTTTTTTTCTGTGCCATTATGTTGCCACAACTGAGCTTTTAAAGATGGTCACTCTGTGGAATCAGAAAGTACAATATTAAGGCTTTTACACCATGCAAAGAGAAATACACCAACACGGGCTTGTAAAGATTCCCAGAATCTTTATTGCAACACTGAACAGTTTTACAAAACAAAGTACACAAATAGCTATTTGGCCGTCAGTACTTCACAGAGACCACCAGCAGGTTCAATGTGAGCAGGGAACAGGAATTGCTAGCTGGACATCACCATATTTATACAGTTTCTTCGTAACAATGTCCAGCCTCTTACGAGTTAATCATGTACTGGGCTAGGGTTCTCGCCAGGTTCATTCCTAATTTACATATCTCGTGCATGTGGTTTACTTCTTAATACATTTACTAACAAGTACTACTATTCTCTGGATTGACTTTACACTCTTTACACATTTACTTCAATGCAGGTCAAACAGATGTTTCGCATATGATGTTTAAATAGCATTATATTTCTTGTATACTTGTAGGTTAACATCGCTGATTCAAGTAATCCCCTGATCCCTAGGTCAACAAAGGACAAGGCCTACATGACCCTAACATGTAGCCTGCAGGCAGCTTGGACATTAACTTGCCTACAGAGGTTGAAGAGGTTAAAGTGAAAACAAGAAGACACAGGTCAGCCATTTTAGGCCGCAGGGTGACTTTGCACGATAAACCAAAATGGCGGTCTAACCTAAAATGGAGGCTTGATTAACTTAAGGTCACAACCTTGCAATACGGATTTCCTCGCAAAGCGACTGGGCATAGGCCAACATATACAATGAGGACGAAACAATATTATATCAGTTTTGACAACTCCAAGATTCCAGTTCTGGCGATGATACTATTTCTGCCACCAGTAATACCGGCCGGTCTGGTGGCGGAAATGATATTACCAGCATTATATTGCTGGTATTACTGGCCGATGACCTTTGATGCTGGTAATACCACCAGTGGTATTACGGTTTCCAGCGGGTGGGGTGTGTGCATGCCCGATGACTCATAACAGGGTGGTAATTCCACTGGTCACCCCGCCGGTAACGGTAATGGTAACACAGCCGGACCGGTATTACCAATGTTTTACTGGCAAATTTATAATGGGGCCCTATATATTTTGAGGTGCTTTATTTTGCTATAAGTGATAGGGATTGCTTGACTAGTTCCCCATAAAGTATGTACTGGTATGAGGAAGATGGAGAAGAGAGAAGATAATCTTAACATTACTTACAAGTAATCTCTATTATTTTGCCTCACTCATTCCTCGTCCATGTTTTTGCAATCCTCCCTTTCTGCTTAATCTTCATGATGGAGACTTTTTGAGTAGGCACATAAGAACTCTTAGGTAATTGGTTCTTTTTTCATGCTCAAGTAGTATGCAAAGAAAGCTGTGATGTCATGCTCGCTCAGTTCTAAAATCACAAGATTTGATACATTCGACTGGACTAACTGGACATGTAAATGTTGAGTTGGAGCATTGCATTCACACACTTCCCCGCTGTGACTACTATCTGATGAAGACGTCTATAGTATTTTGAAAACTAATGCATTGTGTTATGACAACAGATTTCTTATCCCTTATTCCGATAAAAGGTGCCAACATTCTAATTTTTCTATCGTGGGGGAGCTGTGCTCAGGAAAACAAATGTGGGGTAAACGGCAGCATGATCAGGTGCCCCACTGTAGAGAGGCGTGGCCGCCCTTTAAAGCACAGCGATGGAGAAGTCATTTTAAGCAAAGTAATGGTAATCTGATGTAATCATTCATACATAAATGAACTGAAATGTAAACACTTCACTAATGCTAGCAAAATATAACAATGTTCATTTTAACCCTTTTACTGCTGGGATTTCAATGCTTTCCTATGCCACTTTAAACCATTGTCGCTTCAATGCTTTGGGAAAGGCTTCTATTGCAAGCACCACTTTCTCCACCTGCTGCTTTGCCAACAGCTGGGTAAGGTGGCGCATCAGCACAGGCTGTGCCAATCCTGACGCCACTCTTTGCTCTGAACATTGGGCAGTGTCCCAAGCTTTCACAATCCCACAAGGCCGGTTTCAGGGCCGCGCCGCTCGTAGTGGGCAGATCCAGTTACATGGCATGTTTCCCTTTTGAAAGAGTCAACCAACCTGTTTTTTTTTGGCTTTTTAAATTTGCCCGAGGGTAAATGTAGTTTCTGGTACACCCAAGAAATTCCTACACCGTCATGGCTAAACTAAAGGTTGGGAGTTGCCATCACCAAGAATAAGTCACGTTGCAGTGCTTGCGCACATCCCCCAGGCAAGCCACAGATACTGCACCCTTACATAACCCGCTCTTGTCCTGACAAGAAACGGGTCATATTCGCCACTGCAAAGCATCCTTTGTAATCAGCCAATCAGTCAGCTCTGGCCAGCGACACAAACAGCGAATTCTGTTTGCATAATTTCTTAGCTAATCTATAGAAATGCACAAAAACGCCAGACAATCTCGTCAGTCAGGTGTTGTCTCATTAAGCGCGTGAGACATATTTTTAAATTGTCTAAAACACACCAGTCCAATCAAACAAAGGAGTTTCTAAAATCTTAATGAAATGACAACATCCGGACCTTTGGCGAGTGCTGAAATCAGGCACGTTTTTTTAAAAATGTATTGTGAAAAATATTAAAATCAGAAATTACATAGAAAAACGCGCGCGCGATTACCAAATTCACCCATGAAAAACATTGAAACCATTTGACTATATGCAAAATGAATTTTATTAAACGCAAATGCACGCTTCAAATTATACGAAAATGTAAAGGGTGCATGTCTGACTGCACATCGGAAAACGGTTACAAAAAATAATTGTGAAGTCAAGAACACCTGTATCAAAGTACACATAAACGCATGCATCAGGGACAAAGTGTACAACTGTAAGCAGGCTACTTGGGTGTGTGACCCCCATCCCATAATTCTTAGTCCTTGCATATATGTCCCAACTTTCTATTGTACCCAATGTCCTTTTTTGTCTTTGTGTGAAGCTAAGTCACCTGAATGGATTTAAGAGGGTTTGCATGATTTTTTCTGTAGAGCAAAACGACTCAAGTATCACTGTGCAGTGGGGCAACAAAACCTACATTTTGTGGGGGTGGGGGAGCTGGTGATGGGAGGGGCCACTTCAGAAACTGGGCGGGGCAAACTTGGAGGCTCCATTCCCTTTATTCAATCCCTGGGTTGGCCACCGTAGGGACCAAGTAAGCGCAATATGCCAATGAGAATAACCAGGTTATTGAATTTAAAAATAACATGCACATTTAGTTGCTTTGATAATTTTTATATCTAAAGCCAAGGTATCCGAATAGGCATCACCCTTTAAGCAGAAGCAACCACCAGGGGACCAGACGGTAGTACAGTGTGCCACTAACCTTCCCTCTCCCACGCACACCCCCCTTACTCCTCCCCTATACCTGCCAAAATTAGCTTCTCTGCTCAGCATTACACATAAGATCGTGCACACACACAGATTTACACAACATTCACTCACTCGTTTTAATATACGATTTACCCATGCACTTATTCACCGTACATTCGCTCATTCACACGTGCACCCAGTCCCCCATTCTTCAAGCATTCCTTCACACACACATTACCTAATACATATGCACACTCCTTGCACACATGTATGCATATATATTGAGCTAATATACAACAATGCTTCCCTCCCCTCTCTGCTTAACAAAAAGCAAGTGCATACATCAGCCCCCTCCCCTCGGATGTGAAAGAGCACATACGTTGTTATATGTTGGCTCGCATCAGTGTGGAGGGAGCTGACGTGAGCATTTGATTTTTGTCAAATAGGGAGGTGAGGGAAGCCTTACCTGAAGCGAGCAGCTATAAAGTTTTGCAGCGTTTGTGCAAATACATTTTTCTACATAAAGACAGTAAAACTTTAACGCCACAAGTTTCGGGAAAGACTTCCCTGCCTTCTGCTTGACAAAAAGCAATTGCGCACATCAGCAGTCCCCTCCCCACAGATGCGAGCCAACATATATGTGTTCTTTCACAACCGAGTGTTGAAGCCCTGCCTCTAAACTCACATTTCGAGGGGCGTGGGATGTAGCCTGATTAGCTCAAAGGCGTTGCGCCACTTTTGCTGTGCACCTTGTTCGCTGTTCTTGCACTCTGAGGTCTCCTGTATGTGTTAATGGTATTTGTACCGCGCACCGACATCAACGGAATTGGTCCCCGGGCGATTTGGCGGATCTGTAAACAAGAAGGTTGGGTGGGTTAGTAAGGTGAAGAGGGAGTAGGAAAGTGAGAGAAGTGTTGTGCTGTTGGCAGCTTCAGTTCGGTTTTCACTGTGCGCAGAGCTTTGTGTGAATATAGGATCGGTGCTAGACTACGTGTGCTGTTTATGTGTTGTTTGTTTGCTATTGCGGTGTAGTGAACTGGGTGCGGCTTGCTGAGCGAGAAGATGGTTGTGGGGATTTTCGTGTGAGTTTAACTATGCAGATATTTGAGCATAGGGTTAGTGGGTTATATATCTCTTAGTCCTTATAAATCTTGTTGTATGTGTCCGGTTGTCCTATCGGTAGGCAAAAATTTCTTTCCTGTCCATCTAATTGTTTTGGGTAATGTCGTGGCACATTCCCAGCTGTGTTGTTTTGAACTTAGTGTGATAGGAAGGGGTGTCTATTGTCCCCGGTACATTACTGCCTGTATGTGACGTGGAGGCCATGGTGTTATTGATATATTGTCTTTGCCCTTTCATCCCAATCAATCTGTATTCATTCTAAGGTATCATCCTATTATATCTGTCTCTCAAATTGTTAAGTTGATATACCGTAGGTTTTTCTTCCTTAACTTCTGCTTATGGCGGATAGCTTAGGAGGATCTGGGGGTTTGGTTTCTTCACTCAGCATTTTTTCAGCTGCGTGTATGCCTCCATAGGCGTTCTTCTAGTTATGGGTTGATAAGCCAGGATCTGAGGAGTTTCCTGAATAGTAGATGGTTTCTTGTGTTACATATGTTTTTGGTAGCTCATTCCAAGTTTTTGGGGCAAGGTGAGAGAAAAAAGATCCTCCAAATTTTATTTTGTTCTAGGATTTTGGTTCCAAACGGATGTCTCTGCCCGATCTGAGCGTCCTTGTTGGGTGATGTAAGTTTAATGTGTCTCTTAAGAACTCTGTGCCTTGGTCGTGGATTGCTCTGTGCGTAATGCACATTGATTTGAACTTGATTCACTGTTTTATTGGTAGCCATTGTAGTGTTTTCAACTCTGATGTGATATGTTCTCTTCGGGGTAATTTGAGGAGCAGTCTGGCTGCCGCATTTTGTATGCGTTGTAGTTTCTTTAGAAGTCAATCAGGCATGCCCATATATAAGCTATTGGCATAGTCTACTCTGGACATGACGAGAGCGATGACAGTGAGGGTTTTGTTGCCGAATGACAGGAATGGTAGGATCGTTTTTACCGCTCACAGGAGTAAGAATCATTTCTTGATTAAAGCGTTTACTTGTGGTTCTAGAGTAAGTTTGTTGTCCATCAGGACTCGCAGGTTTTTTACAATTGAGGATGGGGCTTGGGTTGCACCCAGTTCCCTTGGCCAGGGCATGTAGTAGTTGTCCCCTTCGTGATAATCATTGTTTCTGTTTTGCCTGGGATCTGTTTGAGGTAATTCGAGTTCATCCAGTTGTATATTTCTCAAAGGCAGTTGTCTAATGTTGTGTTTTCTTCTTGAGAGTCTTGTATTTTGTCGACTATTTGTGTATCATCAGCATAGTTGTAGCAGGTGGGGCCGTGTCTTTTGAGGATCTTGATTAGTTGAGACAGGTAGATGTTGAATAATGACGGGGAGAAGGATGATCCTTGTTGTACTCCGCATGAGGATTTACTTGGGTTGGATTTGAAAGGTTTGATCCATATGGTCTCTGTTCTGTTTGTTAGGAAGGATTTGATCCATAGTAGTGCATGGTCGGTGATTCCAAATTCCTCTAGTGATGAGGATGTTGTGGTTAACTGTGTCGAATGCCACTGACAGTTCTAGAATTATCAAAGCGGTAGTGTTTTCTGAATCTGCATTTGCCTTTAGTTCATCTCATATTGAGAGGAGTACTGATTCCTCCTCTCATTGGTCTAAAGCCTACTTGTGCCTGGTCTAGTAGGAGGTGCTCTTCTATGAATTCTTGGGTAGTTCTGTATGTGTATGTTTCGAGCAATTTAGCTGGGTATGGGATGTTGGAGATGGGTCAATAGTTGGAGAGGTCCTCTACGTTTCCTGACGTATCTTTGAGTAGCGGTCTGATGTATTCCCGATTTGAAGGATTGTGGCACTTTCCCTGTTTAGTTTGAAAGGTTGAAGATGTTCCTGTGGTCTTCCATGGGTGTTCCTTGTGAGAGGATTGATTTGTATATGTCCGTGGGGGAACCTGTTTTGTTGCTTTGATTAACCAGTTTGAAGAATGTCTCCCCTGATAATTGGAGGAAGTTTCGGAGTTGGTTCGGATGTTCCTCATGGTGGTAGATGTGTTCCATAGTCTGTGGCCATGGTCTGCTTTGTATGGTCTGTTGGATGGTAATGATTTTGTTTTTGAAATGGTCTCCTAGATCATTGCATATTTTCTTCGATGGTATTGGCGTGTTGTTGCATCCAGGTGGGGTTTATATTTCATTTATGATTTTAAAGAGTTCTTTTTGAGTATCTGGTGCTTTGAAGATTCTATTGTCATAGTATTTCTTTTTTGGTTTTTGTATTTCCTTTTTATATGAGAAGGTATGTTGTTGAAGTTTGATTTTTTTTCCACAGTCGTTTTTGACCCTTCATTCTAGTTCGAGTTTTCGTTTTATTCTTTTCATGGCGCTGAGTAGAGGGGTGAACCATTTTGCCATTGATCTTTTGCGTGAAGGGGTAAAAGGTTTTTTTTTGGTGATCTCATCAATTATTGTTGTAATCCAGTTGTGGAGTAGATCTATTTTTTTGTCTATTTCAGCTTCATTCATAGTTGTTGCTTGTGGTTTGCTGAGTTCCAGTAGTTCAGTTAGGTTGGAGTTTTGATGGTTCTCCAATTTCTTTTCATGATGATCAATGGCTTGTCCTGTTTCTTGGTTGTTGGAGTGGCCATTGTGAGTATGAAGGGAATGATGAGGTGGTCGCTCCAGAGGATCTGAATTGGTGCTGCGGTAATGAATTTTTGTCAGCGAAGATTGCGTCTAGTGTATGTCCTGATGTGTGGGTTGCTCCTTTTACTAGTTGATGTAGATTCATTGTTGGAAGTTGGCTGGCTAGAGATTTTTGTGTGACTGTGGTTTCTTCATCAAACCAGATGATGAAGTCTTTGAGGATAATCAGGTGTTTGTGCTCGATGGCTAGGTTGGTGATTGCTTTCGTGAAGGCGTCTACGAAGGTTGGATTGTAAACTGGCGGTCTGTATATTAGTATGAATTTCAGGTTTGCTCTGGGGTTTGTTGATAGGCAGATGATTACAGATTTGCATTTATTGATGTTTAATGGGTCTTCTAGTTTAATTTCCAGGTGTTCCTTGTGGATGACTGCCAATCCACCACCTCTTTTGGTTTTCCTGTTTGCTTGGACGCACTTGTAGTTATCAGGCAGGCAGTTGTTGAAAGTGATCTTGTAATTGTCATCTGCCCATGTTTCAGTTACAAATAGGATGTCGATACCTCCGTCACATAGGAGGTCGTAGATTTCGGTAGCATGTTTGGACATTGACCTTGCATTGGTTAGATTGTAATGGATCTTCTTGGTATGGTTTTGTTTGTTTGTTGTTCCATTGTTTTGATTTGTGGATGTACAATCAAGATGCTTCTATATTGATGCCGGTTGGCTGAAGTTCAGTGAAGGCTGCATCTTCATTGAATCGGTCTGTTAGATTGATAGTTGGTTTATTGAGTTCTAGTGCTTCGTATCATCCCAATCTCTTCTTGGGTACTCTTGTCTTTTTTCTGGTAGTTTGGGGTGTTTCTTTGCTTATCTCGAGGTGTCAATGTCATAGTATTGAGGCTCTGCAGTTGTTGCGAAGGTACAGTGTAAGCTATAAGGATTTTTCTCTTACGATGTTTGTTCTGTTGATCGTAGCAGTTGGCAGGGTGTGTTCTGTGTTCAAGATGGCTTCTACTGAAGGCAATTGAGTTGTGTATCAATATTAATTGTTCGATGTTCCTGCTCTCTTTGTCGGCGTCCAATTCTGTGTTGGGGTATTTTTGGTCCTCGGTGGTAGGAGTTGGTCTGAGTGTAAGTTTTGCAGGGTAATTGCCCACCTGTCGTGTCTTTTGCTAGTACAGTATTGAGGTTTCCTCTTACATTGCGATGACTTGGTGTTCTCCGAGGGTGTCTATCCGTTCAGTCGGCGGGTTACTGTGTTCCTATTTCTGTGAGATGATTGTCCAAGGAATCAGTGGGGTACTAGGCGTAGGACATGTGACTCGGCTGTTTGGAGCTATGTGCTGCTGGTAACTGGGTAGTGATAAGAGGTAATTAATAGCTTTAGGGCAGCTGGGTGTTATTGGGTATCGGGGGGTCTAGGATTCCATGATGGTAGGTACTGATAGAATGCCCAGAATTTAGATGTAACAGGATACTGGGAGCATAGGTTTCCCTGATGTTTAAATGAGAGACTACTCTTAGATGTAGGATCTCTGAGGGTCGGCGAGTATTCTTGGATTAAGCCAGTCCTAGCAATAGATTAAACACTTTGAGGCTTGAGGTCTAGATAACAGGAAGGAGGTCTAGGCTTCCCAGAATGGCAGGCAGTGATCAAGTGCCACGATTTGGGGTGTCTAGGTGATTAAATGCCTAGGATTGCTATACCTAGACAGCACGAGAAGGCCTGGGACGGCCTGGAAAGCGGTATTAAAGAAATCTCTAGAGGTGGTAGACCTGGATTGCGGGATGGCGGCATATATTTCAGAGAATTGCAGGCAGTAGTTTGAACACCTAGCTTTGGGACACCTAGGCAGCAGGAGAAAGGCCTAGGTTTCAAAGAGTGGCTGGCAATGGTTAGAGCACCTTGGTTTAAGACACCTAGACAACTGGAGAAAGGCCTCGGTTTCAATAGTAATAGGCAGTAATTAGAATAGCTAGATTTGAGATGAGGGAGAGAGACCCAGGTTTCTAAGGGTAGTAAACAAAAATTAGAGCACCTGGACTCGAGACAGTAATTAGAATAACTAGATTTGAGATGAGGGAGAGATGTCTAGGTTTATAATGGTGGCAAGCAGCAAATAGAGCACTTGAGACACCTAGACAACGGGAGAAAGGTCTAGGTTACAAACAATAGCAGGCAGTAAGTAGAATAACTAGATTTGCGATATGGGAGAGAGGCCTAGGTTTTAAAAAATGACAAGCATGCAGTACTTAGAGAGCAGCAGGCAGTAATGAGAGCAACTAGAATTGAGATACCTGGATAACGGAAGAAAGGCCTAGGTTCCAAAAAATGACAAGCAGGCAGTACTTAGAGAGCAGCAGGCAGTAATTAGAGCAACTTGACATGAGGTACCTAGATAACGGGAGAAAGGCCTAGGTTTGGAAAAATGACAAGGTGTCAGCGATAGGGAGACCAAGGTTGGAGATCAGGATATCCTTTTTGAACTTCTTCCTACCAGACCTAGTGAGAAGGGTAGGATAGTCGATGGTGAAACAGTTGGAGAAGATAGGAGAAACAGAGAGAAACATGGTGATGTGAGGAGGGGAAGAGGAGATGTAGGTGGGTCGGTGGGGGATGAGAGAGGAGCAGAAGAGGGGTGGTGACACTGAGGGAGATCACGAGAGGGGTGCAAGCAGAGAGACGGAACACAAGAGGAACAGCAGGACAGGATGAGACACAAAGCAGTCACTTGGTAGAGCTAAAATTCGAAATTAAGTAGAGCAGGATGAAACACATGCAGCCACTGGGCACAGCTACATTCAAAATTAAGCAGAGCAGGATGAACACAATGCAGCCACTGGGCACAGCTACATTCAAAATTAAGGAAAGCAGGATAAAACATAATGCAGCCACTGGGCACAACTAAATTCGAAATTAAGTGAACAAAGCAAAAAAATTCAAAGTAGCAACTGGGAGTGCGAAGTGGGTCAGTCACAGGTGTGGAGGAAGAGAGTCGACAAAGTTAGTTGAGGGAAATAACCTTCAGAGAAAAAGTTAGATGCTCCATTGATTTCTGGTGTCCAGGATGTATGGAGTTCTCCTCAGCCTCCAAATGCACGCAGGGGATGAGGGGAATAGGTGGACCCTCGGACCCGGCCAGTGAACAGACAGGGAACAGACAGGAGCCTTAGATAAGGAGCCTTTGTAGATGGAAGTAGCCCCATATAATGTGAGACACTTTTGGGCCACAGCAAGAGCTGTAGCCAATACACAGGAAGCCTCCTATCATGGAGTGCTGTAGTAGAACACTCCGAGCAGAACGCAGTAAAAATAAAAAGATTTCTTTTTCTTTAAAAAAAAAAAGATTGTCAGACCATACAACGCCTACCTATTGGGGGCCAGAAAGGCTGTACTGCTCCTGCTGCATTTGGTAGAGGTGAGGGCTCCTGCCCTCACATGCTGCATCCAGTGCCTGTCTGATGGTGAATGGAGGGTAAAATGGTCAGAGCCTAGATAAGGGGCCTTAGAGAGAGGGGCCGGCTTCCGCCTGCCGGTGAACACAATTGGCTGGAAATAGCCATGGCCAGCCTATCAGGGAGGTGCAGCTTCAAGTGGTGTGTCGCTTCGCAATGGTGAAGAAAGCATCGGCCATCATGGAGAATGCTGCAAGTTGGTTTTCAATGTAGATGAAAGTAGCTCCACAAAATGGGAGACACTTCTGGGCCACGGCACAAGCCGTAGCCAACACACAGGAAGCCTCCTATCACAGAGTGATAAAATAGATTTAATTTTCTATTTTTTGACATTAATGTTAAATGTGTCTCAATCTTTTTTTAACATTAATGTTAAATGTGTCTCAATCATCTCCTAGTTCCTATTCATGTTTACTGTTTCGAAAAATGTACCCAAATGAATTACTGCTTTGTGCAAATGATAACTTTAGTTCAAGAAGAATTAACACTGAAAGCCTGTTTAGGAGAACCATGCAGACATATGTAAAAGATTACCTGAAGAATGTTGATGGGGAATGTTATCATAGGTGAATTTAAATAAACAAGATCTGTGTGTTGCTTCAAGAAACACATATCCTTTATATTATTCCCCAGGCCCAAGGTAGCTTAGAAGGAAAACTCAATTTTGAATTATGCGCTTGCTTTTAGGGTTGAGAGAAGAAACTTGCCACATCTCTGCAGTATATACTCACACTTGTGTTATGCTGCCTTGCCACATTTATTCCTAATGTTGCTTACATAGCTGAAAGTACATTCAGTCACGAATATAAGTTACTTCAAACATATGATATTAGAATGATATTAGTCTTAGTTGTATTTAAGTGTCCAAATCTGTCTCGGTATCCCCTGAAGACTGGAGAATTGATCTTGGGTATCTAGGTCTGCCTGGCACCATATAGAAGACCATTGTACGAATTGAAAGGAGTGAAACTCTCTTAAGTGATGTCATAGAATCTTCTGTTAGTTGCACTAAAGTCAATGTACTGAACATTTATAAAACTTGCTAATAAACAGGAGGGATAGCACCGTGTTGGTGTTGCTTGGATAAGGTCTGCTGTCTGTTCTTCTGTTCACTCTGCATTGCTGCTGGTAACATTTTACCGAACCAACTTCACCAGAGATTGCGATCCTGTATTTGATTTCCGCAACACTTGTAATCATCAGTCGTTATTAGTCCCTAGGATATCACACTTTTTAAAGTCTTTTGATCTCATTCTACTCAATGGGCCGATTCTTACTATTGCTTCCATGAAGCCCTCTTTGTAACAGATGGTGCTTTTCCGCCCCAACATAATGAAAAAAGTTACTGATGAGGCGCTCCCACCCACCTTTATGCATACTTCTCAATCTTCATCAAATAACTTTTACACTCTTTTACAAAATTGCCTTGATTATTCCATTAATAAAAAAAACTTCCCAGGATCCACAGGTCTTGATTATCAACCAATTACTATAATGTGCTTCATCAGAAAAAATATTCAACAGGTTGTCTCCAAACAACTTCTAACACATTTAGACTGTTTCTGCATCTTCATGCCTACCAATCAGGATTTCGAACACTGCACAGAATGGAATTGGTAACACTCCAGAGAATGGGTGAAATCCTCCGAATTATAGACATCCGTGATGCATGTCTATCAATGCTGCTTTATTTACTGAGAGGTTTTGATACAGTCAGCCTTGACTTTCTCTGTACCAGCTCTTCTGCCTGCATGGGAATTCAAGGTCAAGTTATTGACTGGTTCAGGTCATTCTTAGCTAATAGATTATAGTTTATTCATTTTGACCCAATTCCTTCCTCGCCACTCCCTGTCAAATGCAATTCTCTTCTGGTGTTCATTCTCTCACCTCTTTTATTTAACCTGTATGTGGGACCACTGGGAGGCCTTCTCCTAAAACAGAGGATTGGCATCCATCAATTCACCTCTTTGTGTCCGATGCATCTGTCTGATGATATTATAAGATTAAAGATTTCTTTAATTGAAATTGAGGGTCAGGTGGCTGCTGCCAGTTTTAAATTGTACACCATCAAAACGGAATTTATTTGTTTTGCTCAGCAGAATAAGGAAGGGTTCTCACTGCATCCTGAATCATTAGCAACTCTGCTTGTTTTTTGACTTGACAATAAACTCCCATTGTACAGACATGCAGCTACAAAGGATCAACCATCCCTGCTCAAAAGAGTTAAATCCTTCATCCCCTGGAATTTCTTCAGAACAGAAATTGAACCGCTAGTTGTGTCACACATTGACAATGGGAATCAATTCTCACAAGGCCCTCAATTTTCATGCTGCGTCTCCTGAGATACACACTGCGTGCTGCTGCTAGACGTGTATCAGGGAAAATAAGGTATGGTCCCATGTCTCCTATCCTGGCTGGTGTATATCCACTTCCCTTGGATGCACACATCTGTTTTTCTATGGATTGAATTGCCTCAAAGGCAATTGTTCTACAAAATCTGCCTTATCTAGATAAAGACCTGCAGATTGCTGGCGGTTCTAGAGTTACCAAGAGCAAAGACTGGTTATGTTTAAATATCCTAAAGGTCTCTATGTCACAAACTGCAAATCAATATTTTTCAATTGCCAGTTTTGTTCTGCAATTCTGAAGCTCCCTGCCAGCCAATCTTTACCTGGAAAGCCCTTAAGACCTTTATTTTCACTCAATAGACACTGTAAAAATCTGTTTGGCTAATGTTAAAAGTTATATTCTCTCGCTTCTGTTTTGTAATACTGTATGATTTGTAACTGTACTGCACTCTGATGCCCACACGCAATGTTTGTGCAATATAAAATATATACATAAAACAAAATAAATAAAAGTCTTTAGGCCATGCAGGGGAGACCAGGTGTGTTGGCATTATTTTTATTTATTTCTTTTTATTTATTTATTTGTAACACGCTGGTAGCTAGCAGGCATCAGGGCACACATTTCCACACTGTAGACAGAAAACTGGAGACAGGACAATCAGTGATCAAGTGAACAAGAAGTGAAAGGTCGGTCCTCTACTCAAATAAGAATGTTTTTAAGGACCAACCGTAGGTCGTTAGATTTAGCTCCTGTCTATGGCTCAGGGGACGCGTGTTCCAGAAATTCGCTGCATGGACTGGTAAGGAGCTACCCAGTCCATTCTTGCGTTTAAACCCTACACACTTAACCAGAGACAGGTCTGAGGAGCGCAGAGTTCTGGCTGGATTGTAGCTTGACACTAACGTTTTTAGGTAAAAAGGAGACAAGCCCTAAAGGCACCGATGGACTAATATCGCTGCCTTGAAGTAGATTTGTGCCGGCACCAGGAGCCAGTGTAGGTCTCTTCTGTGGTTAGAAATAGGATCTCTTCTATGGATTCCTTTAATAATGCGAACAGAATTATTCTGGATAACTTGCCCTTTTTGTAGACAAGAATTATTTGCTCCAATCAGAAGGGCATTAAAATAATCTAGTTTTTATAAAATGGTTGCCCTGGCTATAGATGCACAGTTTGTCTCAGAGAGAAAATGGCAGATATTTTGTGGTAGTATGAGATGATAAGCGCAATTTCTAGAGATTTGATTGACATGGGTCTCTGCTTTCAGTGAGGGCTTGAGGTAAGCACCAAGGGTTTTTACCTTATTTAGGACTCGAATGTCGCTATTCAGAATTTTGAAACTCTGGTAGTCCGAGGGCAGTGTGGATCTTGCTTGGCTAGACCCAAAAATGAGTAATTCGGTTTTTCCGTTGTCACGTTCTCACGTTGATGCAAAGCCAGTTATTTGTCATCTAAGATTCCACAAGATGATATATATGTTTGACGTCGGCCTTGTCAGACTTATAGCTTCTGCTAATCTTAAGGACGAGCTGTGTGTTGACGGCATAGTTTTGTGAAACATATCCCCCTTTCCTCTAGAAGTGTACAAAGTGGTGTAATATAGATGTTAAAGAAGATCAGAGACATACATGCTCCCTGGGGGATGCTGCAACAAATGGGCGCTCGGTGGACAAAGAGTTCACCCAGCATACACTGGACATGTGATGTGACAGGAAGGATTTGACCCAGTCATTTGTATCCTTAGTGCAGTTACCATTATCCCCCAAAGTTTCGAGCAGGCGTCCATGGTCTAGAAGGTCGAACGCTGCTAACATGTCAAGCAGGACCAATATCTGGCCTTTCCTTTGTCAAGAATGCTCAGCATGTGTATCTGCAGGTTAATGAGGGCCGTACGTACAGGTCTAAAACCTGACTGTCTACTATGAAGGAGCCTGTTTGCCTCTACGGACGCTTGAATTTGTGAGGTGGCCACTTTGTCCAAAATCTTCAGGAGGAAGTTGGAGTTTGTAATGGGCGATAGGTTGGAGGAATCCTTTGGATCCAGAGCAGGTTTTTTAACCAGTGGAGTGACTGAGGCGGACTTGATGACAACAAGAACGTGATTATCACAGAAAGACGCATTGACCAGGTGAGTAAAGAACGGGACAAAGACCTTTTCATGGTCCAGAATCAGTTTGTGAGGTAGAATGTTTTCAAGATAGGACGTTGGGCGCATGGTATCAAGTGTTCTTTCCATGCCAGTGAGGGCAATAGGTGAGAACCTACATTTAGGAAGTTTCCTGTTTTTAGTATGACTGCGAGCAGTGTTGATTATAGAAGGAGAGGCAATCAGATCTTTTTTAATGTTGTCGCTCGCTTTAGCCACTTTAGAATCAAACGCTATTTGCACATTAACACACTCCTGGGACGATGCCACAAATGGAATTGATTGGGCCCTGGGCGTTTTCATGGATTTAAGAATCTCAAACCGATTCCTTTGGCTATTAGAGGCTTCCTTGATCTGTTTGTTGAAAACGTTCTTTTTTGTATCAAAGATGGTGGTTTTGTCACATTTTTCAAGATTTTTCCCGGCAGATGATTTGCCTGTGAGGGATATTTTAACCATTGTGTTTCAAGTTTTCTTTTGTCCTTCTTTAAGTTCTGGAGTAAACCAGTTTTGATGGCCCACGTTATATGGGACTGACTTTGTTTTAAGGCGAGCCATTCTGTTTAGTAGTACCGTGATTGCGTTGTTATACGCAGACACCATGTTCTCGACCTCATGGCCCCATTAGTAATAGAAAGAAAAGGCTAAATCTAGGGGCCGAGCACATCTTCTAAAACATTTTTTTTTAAATGAACTAAGCCCTCCGATTCAGTGCCCTGAATGTATTTTTACACGTATAAATATCCCCATTTTTTAAAATTATTTTTTACTATTTCAGC
Source organism: Ambystoma mexicanum (assembly GCF_040938575.1). Taxonomy (NCBI): domain Eukaryota; kingdom Metazoa; phylum Chordata; class Amphibia; order Caudata; family Ambystomatidae; genus Ambystoma; species Ambystoma mexicanum. Next base: position 524,686,445 of record NC_090923.1, read on the forward strand.
AGTTCTTCTGGAAATAGAAACATATGATTCCTCTAGCTCCGGGGGAATTCATAAACACATTTTAACACTTGGAAGTGATATTTAAGGTCGCCTGAGGAAAGCGGGTCCCTACAATTGCCCAGTGAGGGGCAAGATGGAGATTTTTAGGCCTCTTTAAACCTACCGAAATGCGGATCCAGGTGAGCTCTCGTTTTGGAACATAAAAGAAGCATCACTCATACTGCAGCTTCCACTCTAACACACTGAATGATGCTTGGTTTGGATGTACACGTTTCCAACATGCTAACTAGGTGCAGGTCTCGGATGTTCGAATGCATTCGGGTCTTGCCTATTTTAAGCTCATAGCTTCTGCAGTAGTCTCTCTGCCGCCTGTCTGCCATCTAAACTAAAGGTAACCGGATCCCAGGCTGCTGGCAGAAGGGACTCGCGCCCATGTTCAGCTTGCTCTCCAGGCCACACACCGGGTTCTTGGAATACCTAACACTCTCAAGCCCACTTTCTACTTCTGTGACTCTAAGAATAGGGTGTTCACTGGAAGCGTAACATGGCTGGAAAGCAGTAATTTAAAGATGGGGGAAATGATATCCTGTGGTGCGCGTCATCGTCTCAAAGATTTTGAAGACGATATTTTGATAAAGGTTTATTAATCACAGAAGGTTAAGTATACTCTACATCTTTAAAAAATAACCACAGTGATGAGCGAGCATTCTTATTTCAACTGCGACTTATAGCAAGTTCCATGACTTACGAGCGGGGCAAGCTGAGGGGCTCCTGCAATCACAGCTCCATTAGCAGGAGTTGCTAGAGAGAGCCCTGAGAGGGACTGTTGTCCAGATAGGAGACCGGGGGCTGCACTGACTTATGCGGATCTTTAACATGCTGTATTCTTTATCATAAAAGGCATTAGGAGCATGCTGACTTTAGGAGTCTTCTGTGCGTGCAAAGTGACAGCAAAATTTGTTTAGGTTCTCAGTTAAATTCTTTCGTTATGTCACCTGTTTAAGCAAGAGCAAAGTACATGTAGTACCCCTGTGGCACCCACCACCCAGGTCATTATTCCCACGTTCACTGGTGAATCACCAAGGGTAGGACATTCCTCATACACTTACATTCTACACATGACCTCCCACACACCCACAGGCATCCACACATACAGCCAGCGACAAAGGGAACCAGACATCATACACCTTCCTTATTTACTGAAACAAGCACTTACACGGTCACAGGCATGCACGCGCGCGCAGCCACACATACACCCACACCCACACATGGACACACACACATGACATGTCTCAGCTGCCCCCAAGGAATGAAAGAAAAGTCAGTGGATACTTATGTTATGTTATTTGGCATTTATATAGCGCCCTATATATCATTGGTATGATCTCAAAGCGCTTGTAGGTTGAACGCCCTTTCACCCACAAGAACAGACCCCATACCACCATCCCCCGAAGATCAAACTGAAAGTGCAACCATCCCTGCCGGAGGAAGGTTGATAGATGGCGCTGTACTCATTATCACCATCTCAAAATAGTGGCGTAACCATAACTCCCCACGGTCCCAAAATGCTTATTTAATCAATTCACCTTTTCACACCTCCTAAGGCTGGGATGAGCAATACTCTTTTTCTACATTTGGGAATGCTGGGACAACTAATTTTCTTTTCTTCTTTTCGCAACATCACTGTTGCCGGAGTACCTCAAAACATTGCACAAGTCACTTGTCAAATAGTTAATCATAACTCATTAATTTTAATACATATAACCCATACCTCATCTCACCTTTAACGAAGTGATACACAACATCCCAGTTGCCAGAAATTCAAATCCACACTTAAAGGTACGGTTAGTACAACCCACACATGCAACACCCCTTGACACAAGATTTTGCCATCTGCCACTGTGGGCATTTTTTGCTGGTGGACTTCACTCACCTCGTTCAATATTCGCCACCAGTTTATGGCCACTCCATGTTGCTCGTACTCTAACACATTTGTGTCTGTGAAACATTCCTTGAAATTGACTAATCAATAGTACATTTTACTGAATTCAAAACCCCCTATATCCACCGAGCTTCCTAGACACTTCACTGCTAAAATAACTTCACCTCCATACAATGGAGCCTATTTAGAAATAACTTTGCAGAAAAATATATTACATAACTATACACACCCATTCACACAGAAACACATACACATATGCCGAGCTGTCCAGGGGGAACAAAAGCAAAGTCGGTGGAGTGAAGCAGCCACACACCAGCAAAGGAGGAAACCAGGAGCAAGTAGAACTTCATAAAGCCAATGTGCCCAACCAACTACAGGGATGGAGAGACTGCTGTGGGGGAGGGGCATCCAAACATGCAGCCATTGCCCTAAAAAGATCATCCATCCACCTTGGCATTGGGGGAGGACAGGGGAGCTGGAGAGCCTGCATCTGTCAGGGGAAGCAATCCCCAAGAAAGACAAAAAGAGAGAACAGTCAGATAGCACAATGAGCCTGCTGGAGTGGCTGTTTCGCTCCAATCCTGCTGCACGATGAGGCATGGGCTGCGCAGGACCACAAGGCAGAGGCAGGAGGGAAGACAGGTCTGCCAGCGAATTGCCTAGCCTCAAAGTTGATGACTGGTGAGTACAGTGCCATGAGGGGACTGTGACCTGAAATAATTGGGAGCCCAGGCGGAGCAGGGGCTGTGCTCATCAAAGTCACCCATATTACTATGCCCATGTGCTCCAAGGAGGTTGGCAATGGACCAATAGTGTTCCCTTTATCTACTCTAAGTACAGTGTTGTATGCCTTACAACTGAACTGCGCAAGAGGCTCCGTACATATCACAGTACCCCTGTCCAGCCAGGTGCTCTGCGGCTGCTTTGTGCCCTGCTCGGGTGCCCCCAGAGCAGGACACTACAACAGAAAGACAAAACATTTAAAATATGTATGGAGCCTCTTGCGCAGTTCTGACAAAGTCATGACTCGTTCTCTTAAATGGGCAACACACCCCAGTTAAAGGGGCCGCACCACACTCCTCCTTTACCATGACCAAACAAAAAATAATAACAGCAACACTGGCCCTGTAACTGAGCCCCACAACTTTGGTGCATTCCAGTCCGCACACCAGTACCATGAACCACGTACATAAACACAGCAAACTGTGGAGCTTTCAAGTCCTCGTACCTACACAGTTAACATTTTCATTGACCCCACCAACCAACTGGCACCATGGCGATCCTACATGCCTGGATCAAACTGTTCGTCTCGGGGAACCATGGCCTGGTCCTCCCACATTTGCTGGAGACGCCCCTGGTCACTTGTCTGGTTGCAGGATAGGAAGAATACCACCTCATCGTCATCATCCTCAGCATAGTACAACTGCCCTTTCGGTGGCTCTGCCAGCTGGACCACGGCTGTCTTGGATGTTTTTTTTACCATTGCTTGTCTCATGACTTCCTTTGAGGCACTCCCCGCTGCTGGCGCCACTGGGCTGGCTGTTGATGGGGCTGGGCAGACCCTTGCAAAATGGTCTTCTTTCCCACACCTCCCGCATGTATGTCCTTTGGCTGGGCACTCATGTGCATGCGGCAGGCCCCATCCACACTGTGAGCATAATGTTGTGCCCATCTCCTTTAGTGGTCATTCCATTTTTCTTGCCGGCTTACTTCCTTGCCACTTGCCCATGACACACACCTCCTCCATTTTCACCCATTTCATGGGAGCTTCTAGCTTGAATGGCTGCCTGGAGATGTCCATGGAAGACACGCGTACCTCCGCTAGCTCCTGGGCTCGTCCCAATTCCAGGATTCTTTCCAAGGTTAACCCTGGCTCCCTGAGGAGCTGCTTCGCAACTTGACTGAGCTGCAGCCATATATTATCTGAGCCCTGATTCCATCCTTGTCGCCAAGGTAGTGTCCTTCTCTAGGGGCACCTGAGCAGACAGGGGTGCTGCGATCACGCAATACAGAACACAACAGGGGGCATCCAGCTCGGTCAGCGACTCCATGACCTTATTGTGCTCACCATTGTGAACAGTATGCACATTACATTTTAGGATGAAAATTATGCCACAAATCAAAAGTAGATACCGGCTAAAGGCTGTAAAGGAAGAGCGTGATGTGATGCTGTGCTACCCAATCATATGGCAGCTTCAGTAATACATGGAGCTTGAGACTGTGTAGCGCCTGTCAGCACCGCTTGTGGCGCACTGGGAGTTGGATGAGTCCTGTGCATGTTTTCGAGTAACCCTGCATGAGGAGCATGAAGAGCACGACTCCAGTAGCCTTCTACCAGGGAAAAGGGAATCCTGCACTTTCAGCTGATATGGATAGGAGTGTCTCCTCTATGAATGTCTCAGCTGGATTCCCCAAACAAATTAACCTTTGGCGACGCGTAGAAGAAATGTAGCACTCTATTGCACAAGTGATTGAATGTGTAAGATTAATAATGTAAATAATGATGTTTTTATATTATTGTTTTTATTGTGTTTCGGTTTAAAGTAAACCTTTCACAAAAGTAGTGGCAAACAATTCAAATATCACATCATCATCACATAATATCCAAATAAAAACTATATAGAGTAAAAACAAAAATGCATGATTTGATATACAGAAACTTTCAACATAGATATCATTACATACAAATATCAATAGACATGAAATGTGAAATTATTATAAAAAAGGTATACTTAATTTTATCCTATTTTATTTCATTGTTATTTATTTGTAACATGCCCAACAACCCATTGAGCATAGGGGCGCACATAAACACAAAGACAGTCCAATAACGAGGGGACAAACATAAAGCCAAAATCAATTAAGCAAAGCATATGCAACCAAGACCGAAGAAATGAAACCTTTATAAGAAGAGGTGTGTTTTCAGAAAATATTTGAACTGATCCAGCGATTTTGTACAACTTAAGTTGGGAGGTAGTTTGTTCCAAAGAACCAGGGCTGAATTATCAAAGGGCATATGGTCAACTTGCTTCAAACTAAAGCGGTAGCAAGCGACATACAAGAATGATTCGGCCTAAGAGTCATGTGTTCTGGTTGCCAGCACACTCTATCTTTAAAATACTTCAGGCTGGCACCATAGACGCATTTATGGGTCATAACCAAAGTCCTAAAGAAGATACAGGATCTAACTGGAAGGCAATGGAGCTGTCTCTGCGCCTCCAAGACATGGTCCTTGCATGCCAGACCCTGCATCACTCAAACAGAGCATATTTGACCTTGAAGAAAATTGTGAAATTTACCACTACAGGGGAACAAGCCTTCCCGAAATGTACCCAACCTAACACAGACATGATGCACATGTTTTGGGCTTGCACTGACATATGCCGCTACTGGGAGGGAGTGACTCAGCGCCTAGCTAAAGTGGGGGTGCGGGCAGAGACGATCACCCCAAAGCGTGCTTGCTGGGGATTTTTCCGAGGCCAAAACCTGCAAGACATGTAAGCAAATTGAAAGACCTAGCATACATTTTAGCGAAGCGTAGGATTGCAATGGGGTGGAAGGCACGGAATAGTCCAGTGGTAGCAGGCTGGATGAGGGACCTCCAGAAATGGTCATTGGCAGAAACTGCAGTGTGGCAGGTAGTGTCACGCTGAGGACAGGAGGAGCAAAACATGTATTTCATGGCGTGGAGACAAATGCTACAATAATTAAGTTCCCCTGCACAAGTTGAGACCACGACACAGACACAGGCGTCAGCACAATTGGTGGGATAGTGAGCTACGGCAGTACAAGCTGGCTCACACACTGAAATAGTTATAGCGAGTGGAATAGGCTGGGGATGGGGTGGGTGTCGCATGGTGGCAGGGGTTAAAACAGATAAGTGACTAGTCAAATAACATGCAGCATCATTGGCAGATATGTATAAAGACTGTATGGTAATTTTGTGTTTTTTCCTGAAAATAATAAAAATTGTTTAAAAAAAATAAAGTTTTGATGATTCCTGCAAAAGCGATTGGTGTTGTGTCACTACCCCCCTCCCAACTGTGTGCTGATAGGACAAGGGGTTGGGGGAGTGCTTTGGGTTGGAAGTGGGAGGAGAGAACTTCATCATCCCACATTGACAGGTGGGCTTGATCTGCATTAAGACTTGAAAATCTCACCACATGGCAAATACCCTTAATTTTCACATCTTGAAATGAATACATTTTTAGCACTACATTTTAAGGCCAATCAAAGAAGACTAATCTGGACTCTGCACACCCTTCCTGAGCAGAGATACAGTTTTTCCTCATTTACTCAGGAACCATATCAGTGAAAAATATGCTTCTTTTACAGGGGCGTCATACTAATAATGATGGGCATGGTTTTATCAACTTTTCTTCGCATCTCTGGAAATCACGAGGAGGGCCGAATCACATTTTAATTAATAACTTTAGTTGTGTTTATTCCACAAAAGTCATTTTAGCATGGTTAGAATGGGTTGACTGTCAGTTTTAATACAAGCCTGGAATGACTGTCGTGTGATGTACACTGTCCATTGTACACGATATGGCCTTCTCCCATTTTAAATCAATGGGCCTCATTACGAGTCAGGCGTAAAGGGTTTTACGGCGCCGTAAACGGCGCCGACCCTTAACGCCTGATTACAAGGTCCCTTTGCGGGATGGTGATTTTAACGCATGCTTTTTGCAGGCATTAAAAACCATGCCGCAAAGGGACCTTGGTGCTAAGTACGGTGCCGCAATTTGCGGCACCATACTTAGCGCCTTCCCCATTCCCATTATGCCCTATGGGGCAAAAATGGGAATGGGGAAGGGCCATGGCGGCATTGGGGAATTACCACTCCGCCAACCTCGGAATGGGGTGGTAATTCCCCATTCCGCCATGGCGGAGTCGGAAAGTTACCGGCATGGACCATGGTGCTATTAGCACCATGGTCCATCCGCCAGGGTCGTAATGAGGCCCAATGTACAGTTTCACTAATTATATGCTGGGCCCCACCTTTTTTTAAGTTTCACTTCTCCTCCTTGAGTACATGACGTCAGCAAAGGGATCTCTGTTTAGATTTTGCCTCCCCCTTCAAGGGCTAATGGCCAAGCTAATGCCCTTTTTATAGGACTTGCCAGAATAGACAGGGCTTATCAGTTCCCCCACTGCATTTTCAGTCTAAAGCATTGTATTTCTTTCAATATAGTGAAGTATTGGCTTTGATTGATGATGACACCCAGGCCAGATCTTCAGGGCAGAAGGGGGAAGAATGCTGGAGGACAGTTTTATTTCTGAAGAAACTGAACTTTGATGCATCCAGCCGCAAATTGCCTTTTAAACTCACATTTTACTTTTAAATAAGCTCTTAGAAGGCACACAGTTTCAGCATATATGCAAGTGTCACTACTAACTTGTCCCTTGCATACAGCTGTTTGATGAGAACATCATATTCACACGCTTTGTGGTTTTGGTGAGCATTTTGCTTTGCAGATTGTCACTTTGGAGGGAAAAACAAAAATGACATTCTATTTATTTTATACATGAAATGAACTCTGTTTCACTGCAGCTGCTTAACACACTTCTGACATCCCATTGAGGATTCTGTGAACTTCTGTTTCATATGTGGGGTGCAGCACTCTATGGGTTTATAAAAACATTGTTTCCACATATCTTTCGCTTCCTTCATGAATGGCAGTTCTCATATATTATCATCTTGAAATCTGGGCCTGCTTTCTTTAACTTGTTGCCCACAACAAAAGAGCTTCTGGATAATCGACGTATCAATTCCCAAATGTCAAAAAATATGTAGATTCGGCTGCATTCCCAACCAATGTGAAACTCTAAAGTACTTATTGACAGAATGCCCATTGTTAATGAACAAGCGAGATCAATATTTCAAACCGTATTTTAAAGATTTCATAATTATGATAACTGACATTTTATGGAACAAAATATTTCAAACTAAAATTACAGCAATTAGAATTGCAATTGTTACATTTCTTGTGTCTCTGAACCTAGGTAGAACTATTGTGATGTACCATAATCTTTACTGTTCTTGTGTTTCAATTTATAACAGTTAACATTTTAAATGTATACTTCTGTTTTCTCTTTCATTTGTTAAATGTATATAATGTATTATGATAAATTTTATTCCAATTTTATTGTAAGTTGAAAGGTTGATATTGTACAGTTTCAACCATTTCAATAAAAATAAATTAAAAAAAACACTCCACCAACAGTTGTAGGGATCCCTTTTCCTGCTGGCCTGTATGAATACAAGACAGACAGGGGATCATTGAAGTGGTGGCCTCAGGACATCCTCCCTCCATTTGCCTACCTCAGGTTTGAGGTTGAAGACCCCTGAATCAAAGCACATTCAGATTTCTTTGCGTGATGGACACATTTAATTTCTTGTCTGAAAGGAATGGTGTTTCTCCAAGCTGTATGCCTACATTAATAATGTGTCAGGATAAGAATGTGTTACAGGCCTGGGACGAGGGTTGGGCTACAAGAAGTATAAGGGGCTGTACCTCTGTTATGGGTATGTTACAAAGCTATGTGCAAATGGAGTCTGAGGGCAGTAATGCCTGTTACAGCTCACGCTGCTAAGCACTATGTCTTTCATGTCTAGATTTACAGGTCCAATACTGCTCATAAGGGCATTTTACAACAGCCTGGGTGTGTTGAAATTATTAATGTTCTGCAGAGGAAGAGGGATGAGTTGTGGCTTGACTGCCTCTACAGCCACAATTTCAATCATAAGGGTGAAATAGGCACAGCCGAACAGGTAGACCTGCTTTGCTGTTTAGGGTAGCTCCAGGCCAAGGGAAAGCTACACATTTTAGGAGGGGTGTGAGCTGGTACAGAAGCAATCCAAACAACAGTAGAACTGTGGTACCAAAATAAAAGAATGTCCAACTAAATTCTAATGCACACAACAACAACAAAAAACACAGAGAACGCAGGCTTTAAATTAATGGAGCACACTGGCTACTCCAGAAAAGATTTCACCACCACAATGTCAACGTTATTGAATATATATATCCAAAGTTAGAGGAGGGTCTTAAAAGTCATGAGGGTCATGGAATGCGAACCAAAGGGAAAGGGCCACTTCAAATTCAATTATTCCTTGTCTTTCAGGATTTTCAGGGTCAAACTGGGAGTTTAGTTGCTTTCATTGCCGATCTGGGCTTGAGCTGTGGAACGACATTGACGGGATCCAATGATGAGGTGCGGGTCGGTAGTGGCAGTGATTTAGAGCTTGAGGAGGCAAGTAACCAGGCCGGCAAGGTTGAGATTGGGCTGATAGATTACTTGGTGGCTCTCAGATGCAGAAAATGCAGAATTTAAGCATCTGCATCATTCAGAACTCGCAGATGAGGATGCGATTCAGATTGAAGATGACTCCAGCAGTTACCTTGTAGCAGAATGGACAACATTGAAGGTAACCATGCTAGAGTTGAAGTATTTCAGAGATGCAGGGAAATTGTCAGGACCATGAGGAAACAGGGGTTAGAAGGCAACAACAATCACATACCAGGGGCATCTAGAGTCACAGTGTGGGCAGACAACTTAGAAACAGGGTAAGAAACACATGCAAACACAAGCAAAGCTAGTGAAGAAAATCATAAACACAAGTGCAGAAGTGGCCTGGGTAGGGTTTCCAAGTTGTTTCATGGACCAAAGCAGTGAGGTAAAAGAGAAATACACCTCCTAGTCAGAATCTGGGTTTTTGCAGTGCATAGTACTAGTCTCACAAGATTTCAAAATCCAGCGAGGACACCGAGTTCTCAGGGGGAACCTTGTTACCTGCCCCAATAAAAGGCTCTGCCCACATTTTACATGCACTTGGCTTTAGCGTCAAAGAAACCAAGCAAGACCTTACCTGTTGTTTCCGTAACTGGCATATTCCTGATCTGCAGCAGCTTCAGCATTGGACAAACTTTCAGGCCGATTCATGGAATTAATGTGCGCTGAAATTTTCAGCGAAAGCGTGCGAAAGCGTGCAAATCGCAGTGCCAGTGCCAAAATCGCAGCGAAACCCGTGCACAGCGATTCATGGAAGTCCGTGCGCGTGTAATTCCCAGGATGTGCACCAAAATTCTGCGTTGTGCACGCTGGCGCACACGTCTCCAAACAGCGTGTGCTACGCGCACAGCGAAATCGCACATAGCGCGGTGCACACAACAAAAGTAGGAGGAACAGAGGGCGTGACACGCGGAATGGGGAGCAACGCGTGAAAATGTGGGCGTCACGGGGGAAGTACAGGAGGCAAATGCGCGGAACGCCCACATGCACGTTCCAAACATGTATTCATGGATTTGAATGGGGATAACGCGTGCGCCAAAAAAGACGCGCTAATCCAGAAACACATACGGGAAGCAGGCATATGTGGACCCGCGCAGCATAAATGTGCGCGCAAACAACAAACAAGCTCAGACGCCAGGATGAATATACCGTTCCTAGCAGCAGTGGTCGTGGGATACCGCAGGATGAGGAGGAGGATAGTCAGGCCCAGAATTTTCACACCCAGAACCAGCCTTTTTGGGATGCCTGATGACCAGGTGTATGGGAGGTACAGGTTTCCACCTCACATAATACTCGACCTGGTGAGTGAGTGGGAGGATGACCTCACATCACCCACCCTGTGCTCCCAAGCGCTAAGCCCCCTGGAGAAGGTCCTCAATGTACTGCACTTCTTGGCCACTGGACCACTTCAGCACACATAGTGGGGGGGGTGTCACAGGCCACGCAGTCACACTGCCTACACCAGGTCTTGGCCATCATGACTGCACGCCCATCAGTCCACAGGCACATATACCTGCCCAGAACACCTGCAGAAAGGCAGGCTGCCGTCCAGGATTTCTACGGGGTGGCACAATTCCCCAAAGTCCTAGGTGTCATTGATTGCACCCATGTGGCTCTACGTCCCCCCAGGGCATCAGAGCACATCTATAGAAACCGCAAGCACTGGCATTCCATCAACGTCCAGGTAGTATGTGATGCCAAGGGAATCATCACCTCAGTATATGCCAACTATCCAGGGTCCACCTGCGACAGTTTTATTTACAGAATGCCAACACTAAACCGGGACCTAGAAGCTGGGCGGCATGGCGATACATGGCTGCTCGGTGAGTATAAATGCCACAGCATATGCATGCATGTCAGATACTGAGTAATGTCACAACTCCACTAATGATAGCCATCACCACCTCCCCAGGGGACAGTGCCTACCCTCTGAGCACCCATATGATGACGCCAATTCGGAAAACCACCACACCACCCGAGGTAAGATACAACACAGCCCATATTGCAACCCGGGGCATAGTGGGGCGCACATTCGGAGTGCTCAAGTCATGCTTTCGCTCCCTTGACCGTTCTGGCGGGCAGCTGTTATACGCTCCCCCAGTAGTGTGCAGGATCATAATGGCAGCATGTGTCCTGCACAACGTTGCAACACGCCGGGCCTGCCCGTGGACATGGTGGTGCCCCCACATCCCCAACCACATGCACGCCCGCTGCGCATGGGAGGGGAAAGGGCACTGGGTGAGGCAGTCCGTACGCAGCTGGTGGCTAATTACTTCACCTAAAATCACACCCATGTGGAGTGCACACAGCCCTGGCACATACCATCTGACAATCAATGATGATGACATAAGGGACAGTCAACTGTCACAACCATACCACCTGAGGTCTGCACCATCTCCTCAACCTCAACAGCATCAAGTGCGTCATCCCCTGCAAAAACATGAAAGACAAAAAATGGAAACAGGCATTAGCACCATAGCACACAAATAGGCCTGACAAGCTACAGAACCAGTACATGATTTACATATGTCCCACATGACTATAACCCTCCCATGCATGCACTGTCACTGAGTTGGAAGGGGAGGCAAAAGGCAGACACTGATGACACCAAGATGGAAGAGCAACACATTTGCTGCATGCTGGGTAGCACTGCCATCACACATTGGCCTGTGAGTGGCATGTCCAATACACATACATGACACATGCCATCACACAGATGGCATGTACCATAGCCATGGTACATTTTACAAGTACATCCATATGTCAGTGAATGAGTACTGTCAGCCATCCATGTGAGATGGACATGATGAGATGAAAAATGCTACATAGTGTGACAAAATACGCATGTGCCACACACTGCAACACATCCAGTGTACAAAAATACAGTGATTGCAGGCCGATGTACACATCAATGGTTGTGCACTTCAACATGACAGGAAACAACTATCATGTTCCACATTCAAACAGGCCCCAAAAATGTATGTGATCAGGCCAATACTCAATCAGCCTGAATGGTCAAATCATTCACCTAACAAGGTAACACATGTGGGACAATGTGGGGTTCATCAATGACAGAAGCATGTCACAAATGTGAACATAGGGCTGAGGAATGCGTAGCAAAAGTGGGAGAATTGAAACAATCAGCCTGAACGAACACTGAAAAATACAAACAATGTTGTTGCAAGATGCCACTTCAAGGGCAACTGCCGTAATGTTGCGCTAAATTACTACTGTGGGCAGAAGGGATACTGTCACCCAAATCCAAGGCCGCTGAATGTTTTGGATGAAGCACATGGGTGACCCATACCACCCAGGCACACACACCCTCACATGGTACTCAATCAGAACCCGTCACCCAAACAACATACGCATGCATTACACACACATGCATGGGCACTCACCGGACAATGCATCATAATGAGGTAGTTCTCCCACACCTTGCATCTGTTCCTCTGTGACGAAGGTCCCAGCAACAGACTCATGTTCAGTGAGTTTGTTGTCCTCTTGTGGAGACCCACCGCCAGTCACCAGAGTGGCGGCATGATTTGAGGCCAGCTTGTTCTTTGCTCTGCGTTTCAGGTCATTCCACCGCTTGTAGCAATCATCAGCTGTGCGCCTCACAAATCCAAGGGCACTTATGCGGTCCGCGATGTGTGCCCTACGTTGACCAGGGGTGGTCTTGCACCCTGCAGTCACCAACATTTTGCAGCTATGTGCCGACACATAGGACACAAGTGCATCAAGTCTGCGTCATTAAAGCAAGGCTTCCTTGACGTGCCGGAGTGTGTAGCCATGTCTGGGGTCTCAGCCTGTCGTGCCAGAGCATCCTTCTTCGTCTTCTTTAAAGGTGGAGCAGAGCCAGAGTGGCTTATGCCACTCTGGTCAGTAGGGGCAGAATCACTGGTGGACTGGGTAGTAGGAGTGTGGGAATGCACAATGACCATAGGTCTTGATGCAGGCATTGGTTGCAGGGTAATGTTGGCAGGGGGAATGCCAGTTTGATGGACCTGGACTGACACTGTCCTGGCTGGGAGAGTCAGAGCTGGGGCGGATGGAGCTGCAGCTGCCCCTGCAGCCTCCCCACCCTGCATACTTGGGGCAGCAGATGACATAGATGCCCCAGATCCACGTGGCTTGGTGAAAACAACTTGCACCACCACACGTGGCCTAGACTTGCTGACCTGGAAGTCAGCCTGGGAGTCACTCTGTGCCAGGTCAGGTGCCACAATGGGCTGGTCCAACAGGGGCTGAGCTGGGATGGTGTCAGCCACGTTTCCTTCAACCATGGGGGGGCATGGGTGTCCCTGATTGTTCCTCCACACATGGGGGTATAGGGTCACCCTGCAAATCCCGGCCACGTCCCCTACCGCGCCCACCACGGCCACCTTTTGAAGGTCGGCCACCTTTTCCTCCCTTACCGCTTGGTCGCCTCCTAACCATGGCACTGATGTTGTTGTGCGTATGGGAGTTGCAGTAAACTATTGTCCTGGGCAATTGGGGGTCAAAGGGGTAGGATACTAGATGGAATTCGTACCCTAGTGCTCTAACAAGGCTGTCTGTGACCCCTGGGGGAAGATGACGGGTCACGCAACGCACAGGCAGCCCAAAATCAAAAATAAACTATGCTGTGGCACCCAGAAACACAAAAATAAGCGTATGCGTAATACACGCAGCCTACAATGACCTCTGAAGGGGAACGCGACACACGGGGCAAGCACAGCTGCTAAGTACATGCAGAACTCACCGTCTGCCTGGAAAAAGAATGTGAAAAATACGAGTGTGTGCGCGTTGGCAACACCCCCACCAAAAGAAGAATTGTACGCTGTCTGAGGAGACAGGACAAAAGGAGAAGTGAACTCTGTTTGAGGAAACAGGCCCAACAAAAAATCAGAAAAGAGCTGTCAGAGGTAACAGGGAGTATGAACTAGAAACGCTGTGAAGTAATCGCGTGTGAACCGACAAGAAGTATAGCTTTCACCCACTCGCTCTCCACGAAAAGCACGTACAAGGAAATGGTGTCCTACACGTAGCTTTTAAACTGGCCCACACGTACACGTCAGATACGCGTGTACGCGGGCCCTTTCCTCCAATTACACGCGATGACACTCGGACGTGCAGTTTTTCCACGTGTGCTCTGTCATCACGTGCTATGAGGGAAACGCCCGTGCGCGTAATGTAATTTACACGCTTACGCGCTAAGGCGATGACACTCGTACGTGCAGTTTTTCCACGTGTGCTCTGTCATCACGCGCTATGAGGGAAACGCCTGCACGCATAATGTAACTTACGCGCTTACGCGTTAAGGGCCTTTGGTCCAATGAAATTGCATGCGTGTGCTGACGCACTTACGCGCTAAGGCCCTTTCCTCGAATTACACGCTGACGTGCAATTTTTTCACGTGCCAAATCACTCCGTATCAAGCTGGCAACGCGAAAACACACGGAAGACCACACTCCTGCCCAGAAGGCCGAATTACTGCCCCCCAGAGCCCTGAGCACGCTCCCACCTGCCATCTGCTGCTGCCTGACTGCCTGCTGCCCATGTGCCCTGCCATTTGCTGCCTGCACGTCAGCCATGGGTGTAGTTGCTGTGACCACCCCTGCTGGAACCGAAGACTCCCGACTGGGATTCCATCGCTCCACAGCCCAGCCCCAGGACCCAGTTGCCCACCCACTCCTGCCTCTGGGGTTGCCATGTCCAGCACAACACCATCTGGCAGCACTGGCAACCCCCAGCCAGAGAGGCAGAGGGCCACCAGCTTCATTGCCACCGAAGTTGGTGTCCTGGTTGGGCAAGTCCTGGGGCAGTATGATGCCCTCTTTGGAAGTTTGTGCGCCGACAATGAAGGACCGACTAGGATCTGGATGGACATCGTGACTGCCATCAACGCAGAGGGGGTGGCAGTCTGCAACTTACATCATGTCAAGAAGCGCTGGGAGGACTTCAGGTCCAGGACCCTCAACAAGGCCCGGCGCCTCGCTAAGGCAGCGGATGCCAAGGGGTACCGGGGCCTGCTGTCGAACCATCAAATGAGGGTCCTGGAACGCATATGCCCAGCGCTCTACGTCCAGATCCTTGAGAGGCAGACCCATCTGCAGTCGAGCGGTAAGTGTACATGCATGTTGATAGTACGCTGTGCGTGCCGTTGTGTGCCAGTAGTGTGCAGGTTGCACATGTGTTTATGTAGGGCCATGTGGGATGTGTATGAACATGGGCGTGAGGCTGCCCATGTGAGTCCTCTCAGTTGTGAGACAATGCTCCACATCTATAGCGTGGGGTACGTGTATTCCTGGGTTTCGTGTGGAGTTTTACACGCGAAAGGGCCCTGTGCGAGTGGGGTACGTGTATTCCTGGGATTTGCCTGAAGTTTTACACAAGAAAGGGCCCTGTGCGAGTGGGGTACGTGTATTCCTGGGGTTCGCGTGAAGTTTTACACGCGAAAGGGCCCTGTGCGAGTGGGGCACGTGTATTCCTGGGGCTCGCGTGAAGTTTTACACGGTAAAGGGCAAGGCCCTTAACGCTTACGCGCTAAGGGCCTTTGGTATAATGAAATCGCGTACGTGTGATGACGCGCTTACGCGCTAAGGGCCTTTCCTCGAATTACACGCTGACGTGCAATTTTTTCACATGCCAAATCACTCCGTATCAAGCTGGCCACGCATACACACACAGAAGACCACGCTCCTGCCCTGAAGGCCATTTTCCTGCCCCCCAGAGCCCCGAGCACGCTCCCACCTGCCATCTGCTGCTGCCTGACTGTCTGCTGCCCACGTGCCCTGCTATTTGGTGCCTGCACATCAGCCATCTGCAGGGGTGCAGTTGCTGTGGCCACCTCTGCTGAAACAAAAGACTCCCGACTGGGATACCATCGCTCCACAGCCCAGCCCCAGGACACAGTTGCCCACCCACTCCTGCCTCTGGGTTTCCCATGTCAGGCACATCTCCATCTGGCACCACTGGCAACTCCCAGCCAGAGAGGCAGAGGGCCACCAGCTTCACTGCCACCGAAGTTGGTGTCCTGGTGGAGCATGTCCTGGGGCATTATGATGCCCTCTTCGGAACATCACGCGCAGACAAGGAAGGACGGGAGAGGATCTGGGATGACGTAGTGGTTGCCATCCACGCGGAGGGGGTGGCAACCCGCGACATCAAGCACGTCAAGAAGCGCTGGGAGGACTTCAGGTCCAGGACCCTCCACAAGCCCGGAGGGGGGCCGGGCACGCATGAGTAACATCCAGATGAGGGTCCTGGAACGTGTAGGCCCAGCGCTCCATGCCCAGATCCTTCGGAGACAGACCCGTCTGGAGTTGAGCGGTGAGTGGGCAAGCATTACTGTGTGAGACAGGACATGGTGCAGTGTGCTGGTAGTCTGATGCTTGCCTCTATGTGTGACATAGGCCATGTATGGATGTGTGTGTGCAGGGACATCATGGTCATGCATGTGAGACCAGTTATGTGTGAACCACATGGTTGGTGCATGTGTTTTAATGCAACATGGGGAGCTCTATGCGGAATGCACATATCAAAGCATGGCTGTCTCTGTTCCTGGACATGAAGGGGGGGTGAGGAATGGGTGCTGATGTCATGTACATGCATGGTGCACGTGTGTGTGTGTGCCTGAGAAGTGTGTGTGTGACTTTGAAACGCAATGGATGCATGTGACTTTGAAGGCAACATCTTGGTTTACAGGGGCCCTTCTACATGGATGTTGATGATGATTGCAGGTGCCAGGACTGTTTCTGCATGTGTGTTGTGTGCATTCACCCATGTGTTGTGGAATGACAGGATGGAAGTGACATTTGACAGTGCCACTCATGTGTTATTGCTTCCTGTCTAGGGTATTTTGTACTGTACCCTGATGCTTGTGTTCTATGTCTCCCTCTATGCAGCGTCAAGTGAAGAAGAGGGCGGAGACGGCACTGTGGAGCCAAGTGGTGGGGATGCCTCCACTGGGCGGTGACGCAAGGCCCAGCCACCCTCCCAGGAATTACCATCATCCGAGAGCGAGGAGGCTGGTGCTGCGTCTGCCACAACGGCTGTGGCGGAAGGGCCGGGTGAGCCCCCATAGGGGCTTCCAATGGCGGAAGACAGTGTGGAGACATCCAGGTTGGCACTCTCCACAGAGGAGGAGGAGCCCGCTACTGAGCCATACATGGGGCATGGTGGGGGTAGTACCACTGGTGCAAGTGGTGCAGTCCAGGGCCAGGGTCAGGAGGCAGCACAGGTCACCGCAGAGGGGCCTGTGCATGTCGCTGTCCCTGACCCTGTGACTGCACCACCATGCACCAGCAGGGAGGCCCCGTCCCAGGCCTGTCCGCAGGTAAGGGAGAGTGCCATGTCATCTGCCTATCCACTACCTGCGGACGAGGGTCCCACAAACGTATGGGCTCCGTCCTGGTTGGTGTCGCCTTGCGCACGCGTGTCTTTCGTGATGACGTGCGTTCTTCCTGGGCAGAGAACGCACGCCTTTACGGAGAGCAGCGTCATGACGTGGCACTGCTGGGAGGGGCCATGGTTGGTGGGTTCCTACATGTGTCGCGCACTCTGGCGGACCACTCCTCCTCTGTGGAGACTATGCGCCAGTCATTCTCCACACCGTCTTCCGGGCCAGATTCCACCAGGGCCCCCTGTGGACCTGGGCCGACCAACCCAGCCAGCTTGGTGGAGCTCACATCCCTGCCACAGTCGGGAGTCGGTGGCCCAGCATGGGTGGACACCACAACTGGAGACCAGCTGATGGAGGATGTGCAGGCACCATCAGACACGGCACAGGGACAGCAGCAGCAGGAGCAGGCTCTAGGTGGGAACAATGATGGCTCGGGGCCATCAACATCGGAGGGGCAGGCATCAGCCAGAGGGCAGCAGGACCCAGGAATGGGAGTGTCTTCTGTGTGGCACCGGTTGGGCCAGCAGATAGGTGCGGAGCGGCGGTGGGCGGAAGAGGCGTTACTCACGATGGTCAGGGCAGCGTTCTCCATGCATCGGGCTTTGAGGTGGGCAGAGTGCCTCGAGGCAACTCGCAGGGAGTTGGAACAGGTCATGAGTGCCTCCCTGCGAGACCTCGGGGCCAGGACAGAGGCCCGCCTCTGGCAAATAGACATGAGTTTGATGATTCCCTGGCCCGGGACACCAAAGAGTGAGCCGCTGGACTTGCCCGCCGCCATTGTATATAGTTAGATAGTGTTAGGTTTCCTTTCGTTTTTTCTTTATTTTGGTTGCGCTGGACATTGGACAATGCACCACGTTTTTGTATATAGTTTTTTATTAGGTAGTATTTTTGATAGGTTTCATTTCATCAGTTGGGCTCATGGACCCTGGATTGTTCATCTGTACATAGTTCACCATTGGATTATTCTCTTTTTTTTATTTTCACCATGGAGCAATGGTTTTCACTTTCTTTTTTCCCTTGGATTTGCTTTGTTGGACTGTGACTTTGGACACCATTTCATTTGGATTTCTTTGGATTATGATTTCTTTTTTTTCATACTTCGATGTGTGGTATGATCTCATTGGTTTCATGCATGTCATGATATGGGTTTTCACATTCACTTGCACCCATTGTGTGTGTGTGACGGACATCTGTTCATTTACATACTTGCCATTGGGGTTGTATCATGTAATTGCCTTTTATATGTGGGTGGATGGAATACTTGGTTGGGTCTTTGGGCTGGGGAGGCTGGCCATAAGGGCCATGATTGAGGATCGTCATGACCTGGGGGCAGAGGGACATGAGTGGGACATGAGTGGGGGCCTGCTGGCAGGTGCCCTGCACTGCTGGGGGGTGGGGGTTCAAGGGGACATGAGTGGGGGCCTGCTGGCAGGTGCCCTGCACTACTGGGGGGTGGGGTTGCAGGGGGACATGAGTGGGGGCTTGCTGGCAGGTGCCCTGCACTGCTGGGGGGTGGGGGTGCAGGGGGACATGAGTGGGACATGAGTGGGGGCCTGCTCGCAGGTGCCCTGCACTGCTGGGGGGTGGGGGTGCAAGGGGACATGAGTGGGGGCCTGCTGGCAGGTGCCCTGCACTGCTGGGGGGTAGGGGTGCAGGAGGACATGAGTGGGACATGAGTGGTGGCCTGCTGGCAGGTGCCCTGCACTGCTGGGGGTTGGGGGTGCAAGGGGACATGAGTGGGGGCCTGCTGGCAGGTGCCCTCCACTGCTGGGAGGGTGGGGGTACAGGGGGACATCAGTGGGGGCCTGCTGGCCGGTACCCTGCACTGCTGGGGGGTGGGGGTGCAAGGGGATATGAGTGGGGGCCTGCTGGCAGGTGCCCTGCACTGCTGGGGGTGGGGGTGCATGGGGACATGAGTGGGATATGAGTGGGGGCCTGCTGGCAGGTGCCCTGCACTGCTGGGGGGTGGGGGTGCAGGGGGACATGAGTGGGGGCCTGCTGGCAGGCACCCTGCACTGCTGGGGGGTGGGGGTACAGGGGGACATGAGGGGGGCCTGCTGGCAGGTACCCTGCACTGCTGGGGGGTGGGGGTGAAGGGGGACATGAGTGGGGGCCTGCTGGCAGGTGCCCTGCACTGCTGGGGGGTGGGGGTGCAGGGGGACATGAGTGGGACATTAGTGGGGGCCTGCTGGCAGGTGCCCTGTACTGTTGGGGGGTTGGGGTTCAAGGGGACATGAGTGGGAGCCTGCTGGCAGGTGCCCTGCACTGCTGGGGGATCGGAGTGCAGGGGGACATGAGTGGGGGCCTGCTGGCAGGTGCCCTGCACTGCTGGGGGGTGGGGGAGCAGGGGGACATGAGTGGGGGCCTGCTGGCAGGTGCCCTGCACTGCTGGGGGTGGGGGTGCAGGGAGTCATGCGTTGGTGATCAGTAGTGCAAGCTGA
The DNA here is from genome assembly GCF_040938575.1 of Ambystoma mexicanum. Classification (NCBI taxonomy): domain Eukaryota; kingdom Metazoa; phylum Chordata; class Amphibia; order Caudata; family Ambystomatidae; genus Ambystoma; species Ambystoma mexicanum. The sequence goes on from NC_090923.1 coordinate 524,706,513, forward strand.
CATGTGGCTTGGCTGGGGGGCATGCCCATGGTGGATGGGCTGCCTGCGAGACATGACCAGGGGTGCAGGGTAGTCCCCTGTGGTGTGGGCTGCCTGCAGGGGCCGTGGAGGGTATAGAGGGAACACCTGGGAAGACCCACACTGCCAATTCACGTGTAGGACTCCCCGTGCACCCCCGAAATACACGTACCCTGCTGAAATCGCATGTGAGACTTCCCGCGATCCCCAGTAATACACGTACCCCACTCGCACAGTGCCTAGCACGTGTGAAACTTCCCGCGAACCCCATTTATACACATACCCAACTTGCACAGGCCCTTTCGCGTGTGAAACTTCCCGCGCACCCCTGAAATACACGTACCCGGATCCAATCACGTGTGAGACTTCCCGCGAACCCCCGTAATACACGTACCCTGCTCCAATCGCGTGTGAAACTTCACGCGAACCCCAGTTATACACGTACCCCACTCGCACAGGCCCTTTCGCGTGTGAATCTTCCCGCGAACCCCCGTAATACACGTACCCTGCTCCAATCGCGTGTGAAACATCCCGCAAACCCTAGTTATATACGTACCCCACTCGCACAGGCCCTTTCGCGTGTGAAACTTCCCGTGAACCCCCGTAATACACGTACCCTGCTCCAATCGCTTGTGAAACTTCACGCAAACCCCAGTTATACACGTACCCCACTCGCCCAGGCCCTTTCGCGTGTGAAACTTCACACGAACCCCAGTAATACACGTTCCCCGCTTGGCGTTTGCTGTTTGGCAGCCCTGTAAACTGGTCCAGGGTTAGCGCAGCCCTTTGCGCTGGATTGGAGATTTTGATGGCTTTTCCTTGCGTGAGGGCGTTCTTGGGGGCGTAACTGGCGCTGCTGCAGGGTCGCTGCGCCACTCTGCACCACGGCTGGTTTTGGATGCTAAAATCCATGAATATGCTGTGGGCGGAAATCGATTTTAGCGCACGCGGCTCGCGCAGACTGCGCACGCGAACACTGTGTGCCAGCCACCTGCGCCACTTGTGCGCTGAATTCTATGAATTACCCCCTTTACAAGCAGCACCAATTAACCTAAAAGAGAAGAGCAAGAAGACCGTAGGCATATGCCATACTCCTTTGATACCTTGTGCAACATACCTTTGCCACATTTGCATGGAACTCAACTGATCTTACTAACTCTTGCTGAATGTGCATGGATCTAATAAACAATAGAATCATTCACATCAGAGAGTGAAATAACGTGACATTTTCTACGTATGGAACTAGAGTCAATTGTGTCTGATTGTGAACTAATGTAGTGAACTCTGCAATACCATTCACCATCCAACCCAAATGCTTTAAACAAGCTGTAAAAGCCCCATACCATAGCCCCACAAAGTGCCCCAGCTGAGTCATGGAACCACCACAATAGTGAAGAAACTCTTCCAACAACCTGCCAGCATGACTGGGGTACTGTACTTGGAAGCCCCTCAAGGCCCATCTATGAGTGGACATCCCTAAATTAAGGCAGGTAGGGGTTTATCTCAGGGCATAATGCATGTTCCCAACCCATATTTCAATAACATTGCACCTATTTTTGTACTTCCAAAATATTGGGCCTGATTTCAAAGTCCCCCAAGATAGTGCCAAAATCTAGCATAAAAGTGTTATGCCTGCTTTATCACAACATTCTGGACTCACTACAGCATGCTCCTCGTCTTTACAGGAGGAACTGTGGCATGGAACGGATGTACCCTTGGTTTTAACCCTGAATGGCATTTTCATGATGGCCTAAGACCAATAGATGCCAATGGAATCCACCTTTTAGCACCCGCTAAGAGCCAGTCGATTTCATAGAAATCTATTGCAAATGCTGTGGCATTTTAACTTTTTACACAACGATATACAACACATGTGTCTCTTTTTGTGCTTCGTTGTGCAAATGTCGAACATTACACAGAGGTTACTGAACGGTAGGCAAGTTAATTTACTCACATCATATGCCAAGCAATGACATCATTTATGTCACAGGATGTCCATGTTTGGAACACACAAAAAGTCGGGCACTCTTTAAGTGTTTAGCAAAACAAGATTTTGTTTGATCCCACCAAGTGCTAAGTCCCTTCTGGGTAGACCATATATAGTCCAGATTGTGGATGCAAAGTCTTTTGAGCAGCCACAACTGTCCCCAGGGCTTGTGGGACAGATGGTGCTTTTGATTGGGATTTTGTTCACCACATAGCTTTGACCCAGGGGTTACGCTCACCGGGGAGGATCTACCATGTGCTCTCTGCCCCTCTGTGATGCTTCACAGACTTGTTTCACCACTAACGTCTGCCCTGGACCATTCCTTCCTGCTGGAATCTACCTATAGACTTAATGGGGGTCCCTTTATCTACACCATTATCTTCCAGTTTTATGTAAGTATCTCCGTCTAGCTGGTACTTGTCTTCTCCTGTTACCTCCTAGGAGTTGCCTTTGGTCAGCAATGCCAATATTCCTTCTTAGAACACCCTTCTGTAGTGATGCTGTGAAATGAGGAACCTTGAAAGATGGCTTAATTCAATTTGTGATTTTGGTTAAGGGGTAGGATAAATGACTGTAGGAACAAGGAAGTAGAACTAAAACGAATAAAGAATAAGCCTGTTAAACAATGTCAATGAAGGTACAACAGAAAGTGGGGTTCAAAGATTGGAGACTTCTTTCAACATCTAAATTTAAGGCCCAATATTATAATCTGTCTCACCAGGGATGCCCCAGTCAAGTACACAGATGATCTCCAATGTATAAATTCAAACCTAGTGTTAATGGGTGCTTTGGCCTCCTTGCAAGCCCCGTGCTGCAACAAAATGATATCCATGTTTGACCAACAAATAATTTTCATAACCTATGCTGATAATGTCTAGCCCTACACCACAAATGGTCTACTCCAAGGAGTACTCATGGTTATGATCTCTTCAGAGCTCTTTGTCTCTTTCTTAGTAACCTTTTCTCTCAGGCCTCTCCACAGCCTTTTGTCCACTTCCTCTTTCAACTCAGGGGACTCTCAGATATCTTTCTGTCCTTCTTCCAAGGCAGTCTTTCGGCAGACTTTTAGGTCTCTTTACACCCTCTTATCATCAATTCATACGTCTTTTAGATCTTTCCATACCCCTTGATTCTCAAAGCACTTCTTTGTGTCCTCGTTTTTGGCTTACAGTTGTAGGTAGCATTCTGATATGCCTTTCTGCAACCTCATTTTCTGTATTATTATTTTGTATTCTAATACATCCAATGTGGCTTTTTATAAAAATTGCCATTATAAAAAGTATTAAAAGATGTGAAATCTACAGAGATTATTAAAAGTCAGATACTATCTAATCATTTCTTAATGATTACCCAAAATATCATCAGATGATAAACAAAATATAATTTCCCTCTATCAACATGGCCCACATTATATCTGAAGTTCTACAAATACTAGAATTCACCCCTGCCGCTCTTAGGGCGCAGTTACGTTATTAGTCTAGTTCAAGGCAGAAGCATATGAGATGTTCGGCAGTCTAGGTATAACACCTTCTACACAATCTACATGTGCAGAGTGTACTGATCAGCATCAATCTAGGGAATATAATCTCCAGAGTATCAACAAGATGACATTTAAGCCTCCTGCATTCCATGCAAAGAAATCCATTGTTAAAGGCTTGGATATACTGACCTGGAACTGGGCATTTAGATAGTCCCCACTATTGGCTTTGGGAGCTAAGTCTGTCCAAAGCTGCTTTTTGTCTAGGGCTGTTAAATGGTCCCTGATTGAAACTTTATATCTGGAAAACGAAAGACAGATTGTGTTCTGTCCCAAGGCCCCAGCCCAAGTGGTTCCCATGTTCCAGATATGGTTGCAAGTCATCTACTTTGAAGAAAGATCCCGATAAACACCCCCCCCCCCCAGTAAAGCTAGGCATATTAGCAGTTTTATTTGCTCTACAATGTTCAACAAAATCTTTGCATTCAGAATTGAAGCATTGGTCAGCAATGAACAGCTCTGGCTAGGTTATATGGCTTCCCATTATTGATGTCTAATTGTCCAGCCAAAAGAATAGAGGCGGTGCAATCAAATATCCATGAGCCACAAAATGTGACTATAACAGGGTAGTGGTCACTTTCTTCTCTGCAATTTACCTTCAAATACATTATCAAAGGAACAAATTGGCTTGTATAAAAACATAATTTAAAGTAGAGGCACTCTTATCTGTAACTCTATTAAACCACCCCTGTCACTGGGGTGTCTCTGCTACATCTTCATTTGAGCATAATAAAACCATGACTTTTAAGAAAGAATGCCACTTCTTCCCCTTCATATTCTAAGTTGATTGCCTTGCGCAATTGTGCAATCTAGTGCAGCTTCTAAATCATAATTTACTGAGTGTTGAATCTTTGCATTAAAATATACTAAAATGAGTATGTGAGTCAGGGCAGCTCTGTTAGTGTTCTGCATAAGTTTCCCAATAACAGCCATGTTTTCCTCTGAGTAAGACCAGGGAGATCATAAACATTGACCACTACAATCACAGAATGGGATCCAATCCGGTTGCCGTTAATAAACCCTGTGAGAACAAAGTCAGAGTTCAGTCCAATTTTGCAAATATCAAATTGGTTGGGGACACTAAGGAGTAACCCCCTCTTTCGTCTCCCCACTCGTCCAGAAATTGCCAAGATTTCAATCTGATTTCGACATCACCTTCAAGGTCATCAACTGCCATGTCACTTGCAAGGTAACCACTGCAAACTTCTCAAGGTCAATCCATAAGCCCTACTCCGCTAGGTAATAGCCATGTCACTTGCACTTGCATGTTCTGAATGCTCACAAGGCCTAGTAGGACCACTTCTTTCTTTATCTTCATTGTTATTATATTTGCCCTTTCTTCCATGTTCCCTCCCTGCTGCCCTGTGGGCGCTTTGAAAGACAATTTACTTATTATAAGCGCCATACAAATGCAACATGATTACAATAAGTAAATACATGTCCTTTTGTAGTCCAGGAAAGTCAAGTGCAATGACTGCTATAGTCTGCGCATGAAGTTCGGTTGAAGAGCCCCAGCCAACCAACACCAGTCCTCCCCTTCTAGTCTAGAGTGTTTGACAGGGTGAATGTTGTTGACAAATGTTTTCCTTTCCTCTCCCCCATTTATCACCACAGTCAATCTTTCTTCACCATTGGGGTTGTATTTATTGGGTCTAGAGCCCAGTGTCTTCGGCCTTCCAAATGTGATCTTGTCCAACTAATAGTGGTGCATTTGTATCCCATTTTATGAAACTCCTGGACAAAAGAAATATCAGTTGCTCTCACAGAGTTTGAATAAAAATCAACTGTAGCCCCTGCCAATGGTTCATCTTCAAAAATATCTACCAGCCTGATATCACTCGAATTCACCAATCGCATAGGGTAGATATGATGAAGCAGATTAATTATAGCACTCTGGTTTAGAATGCAATTATTGGAAGGGCAAAACAAGTTTTGGATAAGACAGCCATATTCTGGGTTAAGAACATTCCAATGTGAGGTACTTGTGAAATACATGGGTTCGATTGGCTCCTCATAAAGTTATCGGTTGTTGTCCGACTTGGCAATTGGCCGGTAATTACATTTTTGTCAAATATTAGAGACTTCGGGATAAAAGAGGATTTTAGATTTTCTTTTAAAGATATTCTACTCTTACTAGTGGGGGGGCGGCTCCAATATTGTGAGCATTGTCAACCTCTTCATTGACCCCAAACAGGAGATCATCCCCCTCAAGATTGGTTGTCTTATCTGGCGATCCTTTTTCAAAGTGCACTGCAGTTTGAATTGAGTTTGGAGGTGACTGAATAAGGAAATCGCAAATATCTTTATTACAATGTTGTGGCATTTTTAGAGGATGAGTTGCACTAATGAGCTCATACTCCGTTGTCAAACACAGATTGTTGATTTCTGGGCTCTTCTTCAAATGTCTAGTCACCTTGTGTCTAAGAGTCAGTTTCATTATGTGCTTCTTTTTTGGGGGGTGGGGGGGTCAAATTATAATTTTTTATAATCGCATTTCTACCTTCCAAGTCAGTCACTGGGGCTCAGCTAGCTATGACCACGTTTCTGTCTTCTCTTGCTACATCATGATTTTGGGCCTTTGTGTTTCCCTTATGCTTTTTTGTTTTTACTTTGACTGTCGTTAGTTTCCGCTTTTATTTCGTTTAAACAGAATATCTCGAATCAGGGTTTCCTCCCCCATAGTCTTATTTGATTCTGCTGATATGAGTTGCACAGAGCCTCTCAAATTTGGAGTAGCCAATATCATAGAGGTTGGGATGGTAGAAATAGTCCCTGTCTGGGTGTCGATAGAGGGTGTACTTCTTCGTCTAGTTGCCTTATCTTTAGTTGCATCGGCTTCACATGCAATGGTTTACGGACATATACATGGTACGTTAGAAAGGACAGTTTTGATACCCAATTTCTATGAGATCAGATGTAGTGACTCCATATGAGCCATCACTTCACGGTACATGCACTTGCAGTGTTTAACTAGAGAAGTCCGTAAAAAATCCAAGGCTTGCATTTTTTATGTGAGCATAGTGAATTGTGTGACGCCAGCTATTCCTCCAGACCAGATAAGGGGTGCAATTCCTCATTTAAAAGTGTCAACATTGATCTATTAGTACCTTCAGGCTACTGTCCCCTTGGCACTAAGCAAGATACACCTACGGCTGAAGATCTAAGGAAGTCCTTGGATACATTTGTCTCACAGACCAAGTCAGCATCCATGATGGTAGAATTTAACTTCGGAATAGACAATGATCGTTGCGTGCGTCTTTCTATCAGTTCCTCTAATCCTGTGTGGATAACGTCAACCTGCCTGCAGGGTAGACTGTGTTTGAAACCACCTTTTTCATATGGCTGTATCTGCTTATGTTGCGTCACTTCTACGCTGCTTATGTGCTGCTTCGTTCGTGTTCCACAGGTTTAATTGAGGGGCAGGGTCGTGGTTCAAAGGGCACCTGCACAACACTCATCACACCTGTGGTTGATGAATGTTTCAGTCCTCTCAGTTCGTTTTGCAACAGCGATTCTCAAGTCTCATGTAAGGTCTCACATAATGTATGGTGAAAAATAGCGCTGCTTCCGTATGCTCCACAGGTTTAAATGAGGGGCCGGGTCGTGGTACAAAAGGTGCCTGCCCAACAGTCGCCACACCAGGGATATATTGAAGATGCAGTCTTCTCAGTCCATTTTACAACAGCGATTCTCGGGTCCCAAGTAAGGTCTCACGTAATGAATAGCAAAAAACAGACCTCAGGCTTTCAGCGCACTTCTTTAGGTCTTTCTTTGATCTATGGTTGGCATTGTTACTATCTTAATTCTTTGAACAATATCTGGATTCAGCACAACTCTTTTAGCGCCCTCTATGACCACTGGTTTCTCACCACAAGTCTTTTAAGTCCCTTCATGAACACTAGCTTCTCCCAGGTCTCTATGACATCTGGTCCTCTATACAATTCTGTTAAGTCACTCCATGACATTTGGGTCTCTCACAATTCGCTTAGGTCCTACCACAACCTCTGGCTTCTCTCATGTCCCTCCATGACAACTGGTTTCTCTGACGGCTATCTGAAGTGTCTTCACAACCTCTGGTTCTCCCAAAATGTCTCTTAGGTGTCTCCATTACCTCTGGTTCCTCTCATATTGGGTGTAACAAGCATTTCTTCCCCCTCTTTCAGGGAAATCTTCAGGCTGACAGTATTCTGCACCAAAAGCCAGGTGTTCTTCTTCATGATTTTCTTAAAGGCCCAGTCCTAGTACCTTTCTTCTGGTCTCAGTTCTTGTTTATAGACCCTGGTTCAGGAGTCTCCTATCAATGCACTACTAAGCCTTGTGGAGCGATCTCGGGAATACATTTGCCACGGCATCTGCTGCACCACAGATGACCTGCCTCACCCCCTATATCCAGCAAGCATTGAGTAGCATGACTGCTTCATCCCAGTCTTTTTCTATTTTTGGCTTTTTCCAGCCTCTTTTAGTTCTGGGCCAGCCACTATCTTTGTAATCTGGATTAGGTTTGGCCCTTCCAAAGAGTGGCTGGTTTTGGGTGCCTTGATTGGTGTTGCTTCCCATGAGATTTTGTTTGAACGGTTGCCTCATTATTATTCTCCATCTGATATTGGTGTGGGTGTAATTAGTATGCATATGGCTTAATGGTCAGCTGAGTGATTTTAAGTATAGACCAAACAATCAGCGCCATCTTGCAACTAAAGATGAGCGTGTTTGGAGCACTGCATTGTTCAGCTGGAGGTCTGTGTTCTGCCACCAAGTGGGGCCTGCATTCCCAATTACCTGAGTGGTCCAAGTGTGTCATTGCTTTGGACTGCAATGCACAGTGCTTTCCTTGTGCATTTGTATATTGACTCGCTTCCATGTTCGGCATTCGGCAAAAGCTTGTGGTTCACTTTCTCTATGAGACTTGTTTTTGTGGTTGTTGGAGTTCATTGACCATTAGGGATTTTATTCTACTCTATGGTTAGACTTTAGTGAACACTTGTAATTCAAAACTTCTCTGCAGTTAGACACTTATAATCCCAGGGCATGCTGGGGACTTGTAGCTCCTGACGAACCTTTTCGATAATAGTATTTTCAGGGATCACCTTGGAAAGCACCCTAAAAGAATGGGGTGCTGGCGCGCCTGTCTTCTCCAGGGAATCCATGCTGCCAGTTCTGGCCGTGGCACAGAGCCTCTACCAAGATGGCAGCCACCTTAGACTTGGCACCCCCTCCAAGAAGGTGAAACTTCAATTTCCGGTCGTTCAAATCAGAACACTGGTATTTCACCACTACATGGCATATGGTACATGCGCTTTATTGTATGTTTGCCCTCGTTTATCTCTGTTTCCTTGTTTATCTTTCAATACTCTTGAATTTCCTATTCCATACCCTGCTTGCTCTCTCCTCCTTCCTCCAGTACTCCTTCAGTCTCTTCCTGATGTCCTTGGGCCTTGCCTTGCTTATCTGCTTTTGGGACCACCCTTTCTCTTTTGCTTCTTGCTGCTCATCCAGACTCCAGTCATCCTTGCCTTTACCAGAAACAGCTTGCATTACACCTGAGGGTTTTTCCCAATTCTGATTTCCCATCAACGAAGGGCCCCCATCTTTGGGGGGTCAATTGTAGGGTGGAAAGTATTACTGCAGGCAGGAGGCTTTGGTGGCCGAGTGGCTGCAGTTCAGCAAGATGGAAGTCAAGACCACAAGACCCCTGAGATAATGCCCGCACTTGACAAGTTTCTCAAAAGGGGATATTGGAATATCATGTTTCTGTGGGTGAGGGGGGTCACAGGGAATCCTAAAACGTCCACCCACTGTGGGGGAATATCGGGTAGCAGCTGTGCCACCTAGTCCCCTGTGGCTTGCGTACTCATAAGGACGGGAAGTTCCTCCAACTCACTACACCACTCAGATGGTTATCCTTCTCCAACAAACAACCTCTGTCATCACAACCTCCTCTTCACAGTTTCCAACTCCCTCCTCCAACCTCCTGCCTCCTCAATATGTGTCTAGCTCACCACTCCCCTCCAATCACTGCTCTCCAGCACCTATTAGAACAAAACAAACCTAGAGATTGGCATGGCTACCATTATAGCCTTAATTCCCCACCTGTGATGTGAAGTCTAGGGAAACATGCCGCACATAAGTGGTGTGGGCTGGCATAGGGCAACAGGGCAATGCCCGAACCTAAAACAAAAAATGGCAGCAGGGGCCAGTTTTTTGGGTCAAAGTGGGCCACTTTATTTGGCCAATGTGGGCTAGTTTGAGGAGTCACTTCACTATACGGCTAGTAGTTTTGACCATTGTTGCTGACTAAATATTGTTTGAATAGCACAATTTGCATAACATTTTTTATCAAACTCCCCCCTCCCTCTTGGGTTCTATTGAAACAGTCTGTCACAAAAGGAATGAATTGCCTTTTGCAACTGTGGGCCACTTTTTCATTGGTGCCCGAGACAATTGTATGTCCAAGCCCGACCCTGGGTTCTCGAATGGCTCATGTGTTTAGGGGCAGGTGCTTAGTTATTGTCTAGGCCTAAGGTTGTTTTACGGTCAGACACCATTTTCGATTAATAACTGTGGCTGACTTTGTGAGCACTATACTCCTCTCCCCCTGAAGGCTTGGGTACGTTTTTGTTTCTTTTCATTCTGGTGACCTCTGGTTTGTCAGCATGTATGATAGGAAGCAGCAAGTGCCCAGGGAAGCCTTTCTGCTCTGGAACGATTGCATAGCGTGAGAAATGCAATGTTGTATCTCACATGGGTTTGTTGCAATAATCAGACAATGAGAGGGATAGGATGTATCCCGCAGATGGCACTGGGCGTGCCTTCCTCCATTGTGTGTGATGTAAATGTATCTTTGTCGGTCTCACAGACTTAGGTGGTTTGAATGCTGTGTTCTCATGTGTTCCCTGGCACGGCTGTGGAAGGAATGGAAACACTGTTTCTGAGTTAACATTTCTCCTTTCTGCTCCAGTGAAGAACACACTTTAACAGAACTACCATCCGGAATCATACTTTCACTCAGCATGAATTTTGAGGGTAACTTTTAATGCTTCAAATATGTATTCATTTTGGAGCACTGCAGCGTGTATCCTTTAAAGGTGCAAGCCTGCTTTTTGATAAAAGGTGACAGACTTTGGTTAACTGGGAAGAACAAACTCTCTGCAATCAGGGAAGACAGATGCGTTATATGCCAGGTCCTCTGGAGAAAACCCTCCCGATAGAGTGAAATGGGTCTTTGAGTGAGCTAATGTGACCATTCCGCCAACTCACATTGGGAGCACACTAAGAGTTGTCCTCTTGGTACAGCATCCACTCGCTTGGGGAGGGAGTACCCAACCCTTTTGACCGCACTGCTGTCAGTTCCCATGGCTAAACAGGGAACCTCATCACAGTAAGTACTTGCGCTATTTGCCAGGCATTAACATCTGGTTTCAATCATTTCTTTAAAACGTGTCTACACATATCCTGTCTCCAAAGGCAGCTAGCTGGGTGCTAAATGATATCACCAAAATGTATTAACGAGGAAGTCAATATCTGCTACACCATAATAATAATTATAACAAATTAGACAACATTGTGAACACATAAAGAAAAAGAGAAGGTTTACATGAGCCTTAGTAAAGATAAAGAAGCGAGCAAGATGTGGATTTCCACTGGAAAGAAGCTCCAAACTATTAGTTTGGCAGAAGTAAAAGACTTTGAATACTTGCATTTGGGAACCCTAAATCTGCAGACATCACCACATTCAGTCATTCTCCCCTCGCACCAACACATGAGGCTTCAGGGGCAGGTAGACTTTTCCAGGAGAAGCTCTTTGAAGTCATGCAGCACATCTTAAACCAAATAGCGCCCAAATGCCTTTTGGCCTTGGTTCGTGCTTAATAAATATAATTACATCACATATGAAAAAGACAGTAACCCAGTGACTATAATTATTACCATGAGTGATATAATCCTACGTGTGGGCAGGCTGAAATATGTCAGATGGCTGAATGAAGGATTCATTCAGCAGAGGTATACTTGCCTGTCTGGATATACAATGAGACTAAGGAGATATCATTCACTGGATTATTCATAGTAGGTGCAATTGAAACTAACACAATGCATGGAATGTGAGATTTCAAATTGAGATGTCTGTCTAATGCAACCTCTATGTTTTTAATGGAAGATACCAAGGCATGAGTGATGCCTAAATGACTACAGAAGAAAAGAAAACCCTGAGCTGATGTAACATTAGTAGAAACCAAAGGAAACTCAGTTTTACACAGGTCTGAAAGAGTGACAGGTCACTAAGCCCACAGTTGCCTAAGACAATCCCTCACACAGAGCAAATGATCCAGGGAGGAAACCCTATGATGCCATTGAATGTGATTCCCTCACTGAAGTTTGGAGAAACCAGCATATGAGACAATATGAAGCCCCAGAGCACTCCACACAGCGTGGAAAGTGGGGTTCTAATTGAAGGAATCCATCTGAAAATAGTGTGTACTATCCCGAAGGAAAGATAACCATAACAGCACCACTTCACCTAGACCTGTAGGGGCAGGGAAGATGTTAATCGAATCCCTATGTGTTCGAAGTCGCTGACAGAGATGAAGAGGAATAAGTATGCAGGCTTCCACCTCATTTACAATATGCAGGGTAGGGCATCAGCCCCAGCCTGATTGGTCTTTATCTCAGTGCCACTCCAAGCAAGGAAAGATGGAAGCCAGATTAGTAGGTTTAGGGTACAGCATCAATAAATAGCCCTGAAAAAAGTAATACTGAAAATAAATCAAGTTAAAATTGAAGAAAGCAAGAAAAACAAGACTTCAACATTTAATTAAAATGTTATTTATGTATGTTTGTGTTTGGCTTAATGTAAAGCTCTCACCTTTTCCAAGAAACATGCAAAACACATTAAAAAAAATGGGCTCATCCTACATTTTACATTAAGAATGGCGAATCCCTTAAATGCTGGGAGATTGTGAGCAGGATTTTATTTTTACGCAATTCTTGAGAGGGACAGATGAATTAAGGACTTGAAATATTTTCCCCGGAAGACTGTAGGCTTGTTTAAAAGACGGTGTCACCACTCTTAGATGGCCGCCTGGTTTTCAGACCACAAGGGCACGTCTTGTTTTTCCTGCTTGTGGGAACCTCACATCTGGCTCATTATAATGGGTGCGGGATGCTGCCAGTCCTGTGTCTCTCCACCTATCACAACAAAGTCTGCTGCAGGTTTTTGCTTTACTCTGATGTTGACTCCATGGAAGCTGGGTAAGCCTGGGACCTTTCATATCTGCTGTGATTATTGTTATGATCTAGAAGGTGAATGGGGGACTGATAGTGTCTTTCTTGTTTTAGGTGTTTGTGCTTTGAGAATATGAGATATTTTGTGAGGTTAGTGTTATGTGTACTTAAGGTTTCTAAAACGTTGTGATATTACTATGAACGGGACAATGAAATGCACTTATTATAATTTTTTGTGGGTCATTTTATACTCAGAGCTATGCTATGAGAATGATAGTCCTAAAGAAGGATATTTGGGGGTCATTCCGAATAGGGCGGTAAGGGTTAACGGTCACCGGTAACGAGACCGGTGCCGTTAAACCCTTACCGCCCTATTCCAAGTTCCCTTTGCGGGTTGGTACTTAACGCCTGCTTTTTGCAGGCGTTAAAAAATCAACCCGCAAAGGGACCTAGGAGCTAATTATGGCACCGTAATTTACGGTGCCGTAATTAGCGCCTTCCCCATTCCCATTGAGCCCTATGGGACAAAAATGGGAATGGGGAAGGGCCCATGGTGAATGGGGAATTACCGCCCCCGCCAACCTTGGAATGGGGCGGTAATTCCACCATTCACCGTGGCGGAGTCGGAAAGATAACGGCGTCAACCAAGGCGCTAAATGCGCCTTGGTTAACGCCAGGGTCGGAATGAGGCCCATTGTCTTATGCGGAACCCGTCGGGACTACGGAGGATCATTTTAGAGATTTGATTTTCAGTTCTAATTACGAGCTGTCAATTGATGTTCAGTTTATGCCTTTACACAATGAGCTTTTAGTTGTGGTTTTTTGAATGAAGTACTGGCGAGTTGAAAAATATGCTAGGCAGTAGAGGTGTCTTACAATACTAAGTTCTGGTGAATGTTAAAACTTGAGTTTATGATATGACACACATTTAGCTTATACTGTATTTATTTTGAAGTCTAATTTCCATGTCATATGAAGAACTGTTTAAACATAATCGGTAAGAGATTTGTCCCTAAAGGAGTGCCTCCAGGTTACCCATTAACCCAAGGGGTCATCTTCTGCTGTCCAGGAGCAGCATGTTATGGGTGCTTCAGAGGAGGTTCCCTGTGCTGAAAGCATACCTTCATCAATGGAAGTGCAAATGTATTGGGCTGAGGGGTGGGACAGAGTTTACCTTTGTTCTATTGAAAACTAGGAAGCCAAAAACAAATTTGTAAAAAACACAATAGTTGCACAGAATTCCCTTTTCCAGAAAAAAAACAAGTGAACTAGGAATGTTTACTTTCTTCGTGTAAAAGGTGTCGGTTTACTGCTTAACTTTCAATCAAACATTGTTTGTTTAACCTCTTCATTTTAACAACTTCCTTTGGTGTCTGTGCTATTATTTCTGGTATATGATAACCTTAGACACCCATGTCCTGAGAAGAGTGTGCCTAGAGAAAAACAAGTTGATTTGTTGTACACTGCTCTAGGAACTTACCAAGAAAACAGAGAGCAGTAGTAGATCAGAAGTTTAAAAGATTAGAGGGTCCATCCCTCAAACTCGGTATTGATATTATTTGCCAGACATTGTCGTCATTTCATTGGTATTGATATCATATGATTTGGTAGTCACACCATTTGCCATGTATTGGCACCATATACTCAGGTACTCATACTATTTGCAATATTTCTGTTGTATGCCCTATAAATAGAGTTTGGCCGATTTTACCTTCAAGTGTTCAGGTACCCATGCCACTTGCAAAGCATTGGGATCACATATCTAGGTAATTACACCATTTGCCAGCCATTTCCTCTCCTGTCCTAGGTGCCCGCACTATCTGCCAGGTTAAGGCCTCACATATATTTGTACCCTTTTAATTTCCAGATATTGACCCTATATGCCCATGTACTAACACAATGTACTACCTACTGTCATTGTATGCACCAGTACTCACACCATTATGCACCACGGTAATCCCATCAAGGTAATCACACCATTTGCCAGATATTGGTACCATATACCTATGTGCCCACATCATATGCCATGTTTTTCCATCAAATGTCTGGCACTCATGCCATTTGCCTGGTTATGCCATGGTATGCCCTGGTACTCACAACATTTGCACAGGTACTAAAATTATACTTTAGCTACTCAGTGGGCCAGTTTTTGTTACAAGTTCCTACCATCATGAACTTTGTTTGCCAGGTAATGTTCGGGTCCTTAGACTATTTTCCATATAGGTACATCATTCACCCATGAACTCACCTCATTTGCTAGGCATTGCTAACATTATTCTGTCTCGTACACATTCATGTTGCAGGTGTTGTAATAATTTGATCACATATTCTTTAAACCGTGTTCCAGCTGCTACAATATGCCCAGGTAGTCACGTAATTTGGCAGGTATTGCTATTGTTGACTGGGCACTCACACCATTTGGTAGATATCGCTAGCAAATGCCAAGCTGATTATACCACATATCATTCGCTGACTTCACATGCTGTGTACTCATATCAGGTTCCAAGTCTATCTATCAAATGTTCAGCTACTCAGCTTACATGCCACGTTTGGCAAATGCTCCCATAATGTTCCTGGTATAGTACATACTCACACCGTTTGTCAGGCATTTCCATAATTTGCACAGGCACTCTCCAGGTATTGCCATCAAATGCCCAGCTACTCACAACATTTGCAAGATAATGCCATGTGTATGTGTTCAGTGAAGGCAATTCAATTGCCTGGTGTAATTAACTATGTGAATAAGTAATACAGCTGTTTTAACGAATTCCAGAATAAAATGTGCTGCTTATCCGAGACCTATAACATCAAGTAAGACATGGTTCCTGTGAAAAAAGCAGGGAAACCTCCGGCAGTAGAATAATGCTCAATAGTCAAATGTCCATTCTCACCCCAGTTCAACCAGCTGCTAAATATATATTTACTGAATACTAAACCCCTCCAAACGCAATCACTAACCATTGGCTGTGGAGTGGACTGTTTGTCATTCTCCTGTGAAGTAATTCCACTTAGTTTCCGCCAGGGAACCTCTCAATTTAACTTGTGATTCCTCACCCTGTTCCAACATGGGTTGCTGGGTGCCGAAATGCATTGCACGACACTTGGCAAACGCAGCGCAGCATGCTCCCACACTTACATGTGTGCCATTTAGGCATCACCAAAGGTCCGGTGAATATGAGACAGCAGCTGGTATTTGTGGATGCCAATGGCATACCATATGAAATTACCTGGCCATATTACACTTTACCTAGGCGCATGGGGATGTAGCAGAGACTTGCAAGACCTGCCTCCGTTTTGCAACACTGATTGCCCACCTCTGCCCAGTTCCTCCTGCTCCCTCCCTTCAGCCCTGTGACATACCTCTGTACAATGCACCTGCAGCAGCTGGCGCTTAACTGCAAAGCCATTCTGCACTGAAGTTATTGCAATTAGCTTCCGCCCATGACCGTTTCGTGGAGCCTATTGAATGGTGCTTCTGCTCAAGCTCATCCTAACCAGCGTTCAAATGAAAGTCTGCGTTTCTGAGGCTACGTCATGCTAAATGCACTGAGAATCATCTTGTGTCCACCTTTACCTTATCTGTTTCTGTAAATCGTTGTGTTTCCGTAACCCTTGAGAGTTCAGAACCTGTCATCGGATTCTAGTGGAATCCTGCCCCTACTTCCCATTGGCTGTGAACCTACTCAACACCTACACATACACTATCACTGAAATGCAATACCTGAACTTCAGAACCAATAGTGATAAGGCTGTGCCTTTGGAGCTACTCAGACGGTCCCTCATTTGCCAAAATACATGGGGGTATTCTCATTATACCTGTTACTCTACAATCCTTCAGTGATGTTTAAATGTAATTATAGTTATGTCCTCATTGACAACAGTTACCTGTGCGGTTCCTCAAAGATCAGCACATGGTCTAATATATACGGTAGTGGCCCTATAGTTATGGTTAAGTTGCTAAACCCATAGGAAGAGCAGTTTTTGGGTGGCTTATAGCTTTGGCGCCGTTCAACAAATCCTCACCAAACTTTGCAAAAAAGTATATGGCCACCTCTGAATAATTTTGCGGGGTTTGCAGCGGTTTTGTCAAGGGGTGGAGGTAAAACTTTAGGGGGTCCGAAAACCTTTGAAATCCGAACAGACATACATTGAAAAAATATCTGCTCAAGCCCATAGCCCAAACCACTTGACAGATTAGCACCAAATTTGTGTAAGAATTGTGGCCTGGTCTCGAAAGTGTGCTTTTGCAAATTGGTTTTAAAAATGTCCAGTAGTTTTAAAAAAAAATGGCCCAAAAGTAGGTTCAAAGAAATTAGTGATATCTGTGTCCACAGACTCCTCTGGGCCAATCACAGGGTAGTGTGGTGTCTGTGGACATCAAACATGAATGCTGATTGGTTATTGAAAAATGTGAGCTGCGTCAAACGTTCTGAAATGGTCACCATATTGGATCTGCAGACCACAGCCTTTGTCTGTGGACAGGGCGTTAGGGAAAAACTCTGGAAAATACATTTGGCATAATTATATGGCTGAACAAGTGTCTCGGAAGAGTGGGGGAGTGGAAGAAGTTAAGATTAAGCCATTTTTATAGTTGGAAAATGTCCATGTGGGTGCTGCTGAGTCCGCATTCATTTTTAATGTCCACAGGCATATTATGAACTGCGGACATGGACATGTGTCCGCGGACATTATTGGGACTGGGAGGTGTTCTGTATGTTGGTATATTTATACATATTTTAGGAAAGTAGTGAGTGTGACTAATATGTATACGTTAGTTTTTACTTAAATGTGTAAAGTGGTTATACCATTGCTAAAGTGCATAGTTGTGGGCATGGCAAAGTTATACCATACCTGAAGAGTATAGTTGTGACAATGACCAGTGTGTAGATTCTTGGATGCATGGTTGTATAGTTGTGGCTATGGGTAGTGTACAGATTCTTGTGGGCATGCCCACAGTAATATGTGCTTAGTGATTATGTAATTAATATGATTATAATGTGGTCATTGAGATTATAAATAGCCATGAACCTCATATTAGGTATGGACACTTAGATGGAAATAGTGAGAAGGGTATAATTTGCACTGCTGTGTCTGCAAAGAAAAGAAAATATATTTAGTTATGGGACATATGTTGCAAAATGTAATTAGTTACAGTTGTACTTATTTATTTTATTTGACCCTCATAAATACTACATTACAGGTACTAAGTTTGTTACAACATTTGTGTGTGCTACACTGTTGCTGTTTTCACATGTAGTAATCACTGGGTCATTGAGAAGAAAATCCAAGCTGGATTGAAAAAAAAACATTGAGTACATTTACAGTTTGCACCTCCACTTACACAAACCCTCACAAGCTAAAAGTATCAATTCAATTTGTTGCTTTGTGTATACACCTATTATGTTCTTCAAAGTTACATCTAATTAGTTTGTACTGTGTGGACAGTGCCAAGGTTAAATCGAAGGTGGATTGAAAAAACCCATTTACCTGTGTTAGGTGGTGAAGAACTGAAAGAGGATTGGGGTCTGTTGCAAGTGCTCTTTCTCTTATCTTTTGCAAGTCTGATCCATTAGACTACTTGATGGTCCCGTTGAAGTACTCTGGATTCTCTTTTGTAAATCTAATCCTTTAGACTACTTGATGGTGGTGTTTTATTGTGTTCTCATCCATACTTGTGAGCTACACAAAGTCCTCTTTTTAGGGACTGGGTGGGTGAGGACGGTTAGACACCAAAACTACAAATTCCCACAAACCAGATTCCTATCCTCTTTGCTAAGAGTGAGTATTCACAGATTCAAACGCATAATGTCATGTTCACCCCTACTCAAAAAAGGAGCAATTAACCATGTGATTTATCAAAAATATACATATTTTAATTTTTCAAAAAACATTACACTTAACAATCATATTCTAAAAAATGTTTAACAAAGACACCATACAGAATTCATTCCTATGCTTGTATGTGTATTATCTACCTGGAACACCAGTCCTTATACCAGACCCCTTCTATACCACACTGTGGGGTATATATCTTAACCCTCAGTGATGTGATTGATGCCCCTCCTGATTTCTACGGGCAACGAGGCTGTGCCAACACTCTAAACATGTGTTTCGAGAACCAGCATTAATCTCAATTTCAACACAAACATATACATGAATTCATCCCTAGTATATATTCTGCTGGTTCTGTCTTCAGGGCACTTAAATCTTTCTTGTATTCTTCCAGTTGCCACGCATAACGTTACGTGCTACCAGCCATAGTTCCAATATCTCTGATGCCGTTTCTCCGCTATCAATTCTTTCAGTTACGTGTTCGGGGTCTGTACATATGCACCTATGCTTAAAAACTTCCCCACAGCGTGTCAGACACACGATTTTACGATAATGGGGCAGTAGTACACCTGTAACCAAAATAATGCATATTTGTTCAAACTGCCATTATGCTAAGTCCTACGTTACTGCCCCCTACTGCGTTGAAGCAGCGTTCTCAACTCCCCTCATCTGGATCGCAATTGGAAATGACACGGCGCTCTCACCTGCTTCACCTGCTCCAATTCCAGAACGCTGCTTCCGAGCAGTAGGAGGCAGTAACGTAGGACTTAGCATAATGGCAGTTTGAACAAATATGCATTATTTTGGTTACAGGTGTACTACTGCCCCATTATCGTAAAATCGTGTGTCTGACACGCTGTGGGGAAGTTTTTAAGTGTAGGTGCATATGTACAGACCCTGAACACGTAACTGAAAGAATTGATAGCGGAGAAACGGCATCAGAGATATTGGAACTATGGCTGGTAGCACGTAACGTTATGCGTGACAACTGGAAGAATACAAGAAAGATTTAAGTGCCCTGAAGACAGAACCAGCAGAATATATACTAGGGATGAATTCATGTATATGTTTGTGTTGAAATTGAGATTAAGGCTGGTTCTCGAAACACATGTTTAGAGTGTTGGCACAGCCTCATTGCCCGTAGAAATCAGGAGGGGCATCAATCACATCACTGAGGGTTAAGATATATACCCCACAGTGTGGTATAGAAGGGGTCTGGTATAAGGACTGGTGTTCCAGGTAGATAATACACATACAAGCATAGGAATGAATTCTGCATGGTGTCTTTGTTAAACATTTTTTAGAATATGATTGTTAAGTGTAATGTTTTTTGAAAAATTAAAATATGTATATTTTTGATAAATCACATGGTTAATTGCTCCTTTTTTGAGTAGGGGGTGAACCTGACATTATGCGTTTGAATCTGTGAATACTCACTCTTAGCAAAGAGGATAGGAAGCTGGTTTGTGGGAATTTGTAGTTTTGGTGTTTTATTGTGGACAATTCCTGGAAGCTGTCTGTAAATTGTCTTTTTTAAAAAAAAATGTTCCCTTTTTTTATTGAAAAGAACTGCGTACAAAAAGGGCAATAGTTGAATATCAATGCTGTTGTTTTCAAAATGTTTTTTTGCGGCATTTTATTGAACGTTACAAAAATGCATAGACGAATTGGGATCCCTACCACTTGTACCTTTTTTTTATAAGTAAGGAAAATGCAAATGCAAAACATTTCTACAAAATTGGTAAGTGGAACGTGGTGTGAGCAGGTGTAATATGTCGGCACTAGATGTAAGAAAATGTAGGGAAATGTGCTGTATTTTATGGCTGGCTAATTTTAATAGCATTTGAGTAAAATACTGACAATGCATAGGCGTATGAGCAGGGATGGCTATTTTTAATAGGATCTGAGTAAAACATTGACAGTGCATAGGTGTATGAGCAGGGATAGCTATTTTAATAGTATCACAGTAAAACACTGAAAATGCATAGGTGTATGGGCAGCAGTAACATTTTTCTAATTCTGTAAAGCAAAGATCCCTCCTGTAAAGCTAAGCTTCCTCCTCACTGTTCCTCCTTCCCCCTGCGCTTCCTCCCGTTTCCACTCATTCCAACTCCTTGCACCTATGCACTGGAACTTACTCCCTCTTACAATCCGCTCTACTACGACCTTCGCCTCATTTCGCACTTCCCTTAAATCCCTCCTCCTCCATTCTCCCCCTTGAAAACTTCTCCTATCACCTGATTCCTCTCTCCCCGTTCCTACTCCTCTCCCTTCCTCCTCAACTTTCCCTCGCCCTCTCCAACTCCCTCTCATCCCCCACCTCTTCCCTCTCCCCTTTCTACCCCCCCAGTTAATTGCTCTTTGCACTATTTTATTGAATGATTCAAGATGTAAATTTTGCTCCCATTGTTAAGTGTTATTGTTTTTTTGTAATCTGTTGTTCCATTGTACAGCGCCTTGGTGTAAAGCGCTCTATAAATAAATAAATCAATCAATCAATCAAGATGAATCCAATTTCTGAACACTTTTATGATACAACTAACCCGCACTTGATGTGAGCAGGTGGAACAAGGTAGCAATATATGGCATCTGATAGCAATGGTTAAAAAAGAGGATATTGTTATGGAGATGTTCATTGCACAGCCCACGGCAGTGCCTGTGTAGTTATGGTTAAGTTGCTAATCCCATAGGAAGAGCACTTTATGGGCGGCGGCGGCTTATAACATAGCCTCCCCCTAGACGAATACTCACCAAACTTTGCAAAAAAAAGTATTTGGCCCACTCTGAATTTTCTTGCAAATTTTCGTGTGGGGGCAAAGTTATAGGGGGGTCCCAACATTTCTTTTTTTCCCATGGACAATGGGAAAAAACTTTGCGCACGCTTACAGCTCAAACCGCTGGACGATTTCCCCCAAATTTGCGTCAGGAGCAGCGGCTTAGTCCTGAAAACATGCTTTTGTTAATTTGGTGTAAATTCGTGCAGTAGTTTATTTTTAAATGGCCAAAATGTAAGGCAAAAAAAAATAGTGATATCTATGTCCGCTTCGCGGACACACTTCCCTGTTCGCTCTGCGGACAGGACACCCTAACCGGCTTGCGTCATGTCCACGGACACACAACGTTTTCTCTGATTGGCTGGGATGCGGCGTGAGGTGCATCACATTGTTTCGATGCACCCGCCATACTGGATCCGCTGACAGCGCGGTGGCGAACAGAGGCAAAATGCAATTTTGTGAAGTGTGTTGGTGTGCAGAAGTGCTTGGGGAGGGTTGGGGAGTAAGAGATGGGTCAAATACTGTATTTTTTTAGGTGGCAGGTGCTCTTGATGTGTTCGCCATGTCCGCGGTTGTCGCGGTTGTCCGCGGACATAATAAATGCATTGCATAATAGACATTTCTGTATTTTTTTTTACCCTCATATTTAGTACTTTACAAGTACTATAGTTCAACCCAGTGTACTGTACAATTTGCTCAGTTTCTGTGTTTGTTTTCTAAATCATTGGGTCTGTGGGATAAAAAAAATCCATTCTGGATTTTAAAAAAAACCTTCTATGTTGTGGTACAATATATTTCTTTCATTGTTTTACTGTTTATTTCTTGTTTCATGCTAATTAATCTTCTTTCTTTGGCTTGTTTCAGATTTTTGGGGCAATTAGATACCTGTTGTCGTTTTCTAATTGTTTATTTCTACTTTTATGCTATTCATGTATCTGTTGGGTTTTTCCAGATTTTTTGGGGCAGTTAGGTACCTGTTGGCGTATTCTAACTTTATATTTCTTGTTTGATTTTAGTAGTATTTGTTTTATCTGTTTGCTTGTTTTAGATTTTTTGGGGCAGTTAGATACTTGTTGGCGTATTCTAACTGTATATTCCTTGTTTGATTTTAGTGGTATTTATGTATGTGTTTGCTTGTTGCAGAATCTTGGGGCAGTTAGATACCTGTTGGCGTACTCTGTGCATAGTTTTGAAGTTGAGGTTTTGATTATGTTCATACACAGATTACGTATTAAATTTTGGTTTTAAGAATATTAAGTAACCGTTTACAAGATTTGCTGGTAATCTCTGCTTTAGAGTAATGGTACTATCATTACATTCAAACCATCCACAATTCTTTTTTATATATGCAGTGTAGTGCCCTGCATTGGTTGTGGCTCCTGCGTGGTAGATTATACCTATTGTTGTGAAGGTTTTCTTACCCAGTGATACTTGACCATGTGTGAATCCAGTCAGCTTACAGTTATTTTCGGTACCATCTGCATTGTAACGTAAAATAATTACTATTACGTATTTACTATGTGTCTGTATTTGTAAGGTGGAGCGATTATCTGAATTGCAGATAGTACATAATCTGCCATGGTTTGCATTTTGTACAAGTTGCTGAAATGGAATGGATTCACAGTTAGGTATGGATACATACACAAAGCGTTCATTAGGGACTTCTTCCTGTGCCACATGGTTGCAGAGAGTGCATGTATGTTTCCACATGTATGAAATCTGAAAGATTTCATTTATAGGTGTGTTTTTGTTTTCCAGTACTTGTAGTAAGTACATCAGAAATTCTTGTGGATCTTCTTGTGAGTTTATAGTGAATTTGACAATTCCAGCACAGTAGTCCAATTCTTGTCTTATTCCATGAACACTGTAAGTGTTGTCAGGATTGTTGGTTGCATTTCTATGAAGGAGTAACATTTGCAAACACAATTGGTCTGTACTGTGTAAGTAATGTTCTCAATAATTGGTGGCGATTGCAATAGAACATTTATTGCTACATTTGCATAGCAATTTACAGCAGTTATATTTGAAAATTTGAATGGACCTGACAGTTCTGTGTCGAAGTCATTTGTTCGGATTGTGTGTTGCTTCTTTGAAGAAGTAGTTGAGTTACTTTGACCAGTAGATTCTTTTTTCGTTGTGGTACTTGATGAAGTATTAGTTTCTTTTTTTTTCTTTGGAAGAATTGTATTGGTCCTGTATTGTTTCAGTTTGAAGTAGTTTTCTTTTACAAGGTTTTGCTTTTTGTGGAACAAGATAGGTTTTTAGATGGGGGTGTGGGGTGAACGCAGCCTATTGTATTCTAGAATGCAAGGAATATCTGGATTTACTTTACTTGCATCAAAGTTGATTAGAAATAGCCTGTGAAGTGTTCATAAGCGTGATAGTGCTAGATAGTTCATGCCTTCTTTAAACACTGTGCTACCAATATCTATTAATGCTTTATCTAGGGTAAGACCTTGTGATTTGTGAATGGTAACTGTGTATGATAGAGTTGGTGAAAATTGTTCTCTGCGTACATACATGTCTTTGAAAAGAAGGAAGCGGGCTGTTGAGCGTCCTTTCCTTTTAACTTCTGATAGTTTGTCAAATAGAATATTGACAAATTGAATTTTGTTGTCACGTGGTTATGTTTGAAAGTCAACAACTGTACCAAGTGCTCCATTAACTAGGCCTTGCTCCACGTCAAGGTTACGTTTAAGCATTACTCTACAGTTTAAAGATAATTTTAATATTTTCTCCAAACCAGCTGTGTTGTGCCTTGTTGACACATGGGTAGTGTCATACCATGTACGTCCAGTTTATTTATGGATCAAATTTCAATTATTGGTTGCATTTCATTTTTCTATATTGTTTCATTGAATTTTGAACAGCTTGCAAAAGTTGGCATCAAGGACATACAATTGACATTTTTGTGTGCTAATTGTTCCATAACATCAGTAGCACATGAGTTATGGCCATAGAGTGCATGGATGTGCCTGATTTTTAATATTGCTTGTGCTTCTTGAGATAGTACACCAACTCTAATACTTTTTAAAATGTTGGTGTATGTGAGGTCTGCAGACTGGCGCATGTTTTCTGTTAATTCTCTGTATTGGAAATGTTGCCAAAGGTTGACATTTCCTATGCTGCCAAGAGTTTTACGGCACAGTTTGTGCTGTAAGGTTTTAAAAATAGGTTCAGCTTTCACAATGTCAATTGAAGAACATCTCAGAAAACAAGAATGTGTTTTCCTCCAAAGAGCTGTTTGTAGTCTGTTTTGAGGACCTCTTGTAATCTGAGGTGAATCAAAGCCAACATTATGTTGGATACCATGCTCACCTCATCTATTAGCAGCATTTTCATTTGTTTGAAAACTCTGCATAGTTCCATTGCAGTTTGTAATAGTCTAATTTGTTTTGGTGTTCTACTGGAAGGAGTAGTAATCGGTATAAAGTGACACCGCCTATGTTGTAGGCAGCTAAACATGTGGGGGGCAGTAACAACAGCTGACAGTTTGTTGTTTGACAATTGTTGAAGTAACTTGCTGATGATTTTGATTAAGAATGTTTTGCCTGAGCCAGCTTCACCACTTACGTATAGCAGTATAGGTTTGCAGTTTTGGCAGGTACAGTTTTTATTTTCATGTTCCATACCATGTTCAATTTGTTTTGTTAATTCTTGGAAAATGCTACGCTGCTCATTGTTCAGTTGTGATTTTAGTACAGCAAAGTCTTCTGTAGCTTGTTCATACTGACACATGGGGCCTCATTCTGAGGTGGGCGGTAAGGGGTTAACGGTGCCGGTAAGGGTGCCGGTGCGGTTAACCCATTACCGCCGCATTACGAGGTCCTTTAGCGGGTCCCGCTAAGGGCAGCTGGTTTTACCAGGCGCCCTTAGTGGGAGCCGCTAAAGGACCAGCATGCTAACAATGGGCCCGTTATTAACCGGACCGTTGTTAGCATGGTCCCCATTCCCATTGAGCACTATGGGGGCTCGAAGGGGAATGGGGATGGGTCCCCCGAATGGTGAAATACCGGGTCCAAGGTAGGAATGGCCCGGTAATTCCCCATTCCGGGAACCCGGGAAACCGGACCCGGGAAGCGGTAAGGGGGTAGCCATGGCGCTAATAGCGCTAATACCGCCATGGCTACCTCCAACCTCAGAATGAGGCCCATGGTGTTTTCTACTTCTATCATGGCTAATTCTGCCTCATTAGCTATTAGTAGCTGTCCAAGTGATTCTTGACTGCTTGTTACAGAAGGTTGACTACTGTCGGGCGTGTCCACTTGTAGTTGGGCCTGGAGTTCTTCTTCGTGTTGCTGTTCATTGTGCAACATTGTTTGGTACTATGTAAAGTTTACGTCTGTAATAGTGCTTTCCTTTGCTTTGAAAGCATCTTCATAGGAGTCATATGTATGCAGTAACTCTTCTTCTTTTCTCCATGGTTTAAAAAGTTGTAGCAGGGACATGTAATACAGTTCTTTCTGTTGAGGAGTTTTTCATGACAATTTGATATGATTAATTAAGCTGCATTTGGTAAGTTTCACTAAGCTGCCTTCACAATTTACCACTCTGTATCTACCTTTCTTTTCATCAGGTTTAACATTATTTTCGTATGTGAAGTTTTGGGCTACACGGTAGAGACACATGGTTTGCAAAGTGGTACTCCTGTTTGGGTAGTATGTGTCTAGTAAATTGTTTTTTAAAATGTCTTGGCTGTTGGGATCATTTGTGGCTATTGTTTCTATGTCTTCATATGATTTGAGAACTCTTTTTCTAGATTTAGCAGGACCAAGACTTAGCCATACTATATTGTCAGATTTTCCGCACAAGGCAGTACCCGTTAAACGGTCTGCAGCTTCATAGCAGCCACATTCTCTATGAGAGAGCATTTTTATGCCTAAGCTGTACAATTTCTGTGATAGTGTTTTGTCAGATGATATGTCATCCCAGAGGTCCTGAAGCTCTGTTTTCTCTGCTTTGGTTAAGTAGGCTGTGCCATATTATGCAACTGCAGTGGAATTGTCTGCAATGTACTGCACATCTATGTTTGTATTCCATAGGAGGGCAATGATTGCATTGTAATCATTGATGTATTTTGATTCTTCTGTTCCTTTCATGTAATATGTGTTCTTAGGTGATTTACCTTTGACACTATGTCTGACTGAAGACATGATGTTGTTTACTTGACCTGTTGCTGAAACTGGTCTAGGGAAACCAAAGTGGCATTTGGTGTAGTATTTCCCTTTTTTTTTATATTTGCGATGGCAATATTTCCCACATTTGTGTCTTTGAAATTGTAAAATTTGTGCATGACGGTCACTATGTGTTGTTTGTGAAGGGATTTCACGAGTGACATATTTTTGGATGAACTGCAAAACAGTGGCATCACTGTCCTGATGACATTTAGGAGCATATTTAATCCATAATAGCATGTGGATGTGTGGTATTGCTCTGGCTTCGTATTCTTTTCTTCAAAAGAAGTGTTGAACTTCTCTGAGCGGAGGAACAGTCTTATTACAAATAAAGTGTAGCATAGAAATGAAGCGATGATGGAAATATCATGATACATTTACAGGATCTAGAGAGCAGAGTTCTCCTGGTGTTTTTATATCTATATTTGTTTTTATTTTTGTTTGCTATGCATAGGAAATTGTGTTCATCTTCCCATGCATATTCTGCACAACTTAATGTAACAAACCAAGTGGGTGGGCTAAGGCTTCTTATCATACAGCGTACATCTCCGTGACGTCGGAACCAGTTTTCTTTTGTACCACGCATGTTTGCTAAAAGATTTGTAATACTTGACTGTAAAACCTAATCTTTTTCTTGAACTTTTTGTAATAATTGCATAGCTGATATATTTTGAAAATGGGTACCTGATTTTAATGTGTGTGCAACTCCGTCGCATAGAGTTGCTAGTTCACTTTCAAAGAGAATGTGGAATACGTTTTGTCTGAATCTGGGGTTGTCAGAATACATTCGTAGAGAGCGATATTCTGATGCTGTTATCTGAGTGGGTCTATCATCGTACCTTCCTCCTTTTCCAGTAGGAAAGAGTAAAGGAAAGGCCTGTGCTTCTAAACTTTTTCCCCATATGCTGATTGGAGATGCTTTGGCTTGTCGCATTTGGTATGTTTCCAGTGCATCATCTATAGCGTCTTTAGAGTGTAAAGGATGAATTGTATAATGGTCTAAAATACTGGATTCTATATCAGGATTTAGAAGTTCCAATTGACCAGTTTCTGGTGACTCTTGAATTATTTCAATGGTTTCTCTCAGGTTTTCTTCAATATTAACCTCTTTGTAGTATTCATTGTGTTTTGTAGATATTGCAGGGCTTGTCTAACCTTATGTAAGTCCACGAGTTGTTGCCAATTTTTTTGTCTTTTTTAGGTACGCCATTTACTACGACAACTAAAGATTGAGCTTTTGGCCGTTGCACTCCTAGAGTGTGTACATTTTCTTTGAGATCTAATAGTAAATAAACTACTTTGCCATGAATGCCTTTGACTAATTCAGAGGGAGGTAATTTTGCTGTTTTTGGTTGGAGGTGTATTATTGCTTGAAATGGGTGCACTGTTTGAATTATGATGCTCTCATATAAATTTGGTTGTTGCAGGGGTTTTGGTAGTGGGAATAATTCCAAGCTATTTGTGATAGCATGTGAAGGTGTTTGGTTGTTGTCATGTTTTGCAGTGCAGTAATTGCAAAGTATTAAGCGGTCAGTAATATCGTATTTGTTTTCTGCTGTAAGGTAGAGAGCTAATTGGAACCATTTCGAATGTTCGTTGTCTTCTTATGTATATAGTTTTTGTGGTACTTTTATAAGAAGTCCTGTGGCAACACACACACATGGTTTGGTACATCAGCGAAGGTACTTTTAAACTTTAGTATTTCTTTTTTGTATGTGTTTAATAGAAGGTTGCTATTTGTACAGTAGTTGCTAGTTTGTTGTACATCTATTTCATTTTGTAAGTGGCTTTCAATTGCTAAATATTTTCTTTGGATATGCTCTATTTCTTTGAGTAGTTGCTTGGCTGTACCATGTAGAAGATTGTTATTTAAATTGGCTAGTGCTAAAGCAGGACTTTTAGCATATTAGAGTTTTTGGACTAGATTTCTTATAGTTGAATGATGTGTTATCATTTTGATATGATGGAAGGTGCTTTTGCAAATATGTCGTGAAATGCAGGCTAATGAATGTCCTTGTAGTCCTGTGTATTTGCGCACTGGACAGGCATCCATATTTTGTAGTACTTTCATTTTGATTTTGTCTTTGCTTTTTACATACTGATTGAGGAACTGCCGTAAAGATTTTAAAGATTTTTTGGCAATGTTACACATTGATGTGCACGGCCATTTGTAGACTGGACATTTTGGTTGAGTAGAATGGGGAGGTGATTCTGAGTTTTCTGGGGATATTTTTTTTTAGCAGAGTTTCTTGTTCTATAATGGTGTTATTAAGTTTTTCATACCCTCGTCCACTGCTATGTATGGCAATTGGGTTTGTTTGCTTTTGTTTATATACCTCTTCATTAAAATGTGGTTCTGTGGTGTGATTCCATACACCTCCACAGATGTTTAAGAAGCTATTTTTGTTGATATTCCATTTATTGAGAAGTCTTTTTTGTAGTTTAGTAGTTAGTTTTGTTAGTGGTTTCATCCTGTTTAGAACTAAAATAAATATCTTTCTTTTGAGAAGGATTGCACAAATGAAAATATTGTGTTTTGTAGCACAGACATTTTTCGCAGAGATGGAGAACACCTTACTTATGCTGGCAATCAGATTTTTCTGCGAAATATACAAAATGCATTGTGACCTTTTTTGGAATTACAGCAATCCATTTTGCAGTAGGTGTTGACCATTTGAAGTTTTTGAAACACAAAAAAACACCACAAAACGGCTCTTTTCAACTAAGCAGGACATACCCGCAAGAATCTAAATACTGGTCATGGCTACAGTAATATGGGCATAGTCATTTTGTCTATTATAGGGGTATACAGTATTTGTAATATGGTGGAAGGGTATTATTGAAGTGTTTACAGTATTTATAAAATGGTCGAAGGGTATTGTTGTGGCCATTGCTAGCATCCAGATTCTTGGAGAGGTGGCTTCAGAATATGAACACAAGAATCTGGACACTGGCTATGCCCACAATAATTGGGGGTCAATCATTATAGCCACAGTATGATGTCGACATTGAAGTGTATTATTGAAGTGTATACAGCATTTTTAATCCTCCTACAAATGTGCACACTGGCCATGGCTACAATAGTTTGTCCTCAGTGGATATGGCTACAGTGATATACTCGTAGTAATTGCTAGTGGGCGTGGATGCTTAGTTGAATATTGTAAGAATGCTGCAATGTAAAATTCTGGGCGCTGGCGAAGGCCATAATAATTTCTCCTCAGTAATTATGGCTACAGTAATATGCCCAGAGTAGTTGATACTGGGCGTAGACATTTAGTTGAATATGGTAAAAAGGCTACAATCTGTGGCTGTTTTCTCTATAAAGAAAAAATATATAATTTGGTATACAACGTAATTACTTAAAGTTGTACATGTATAGTTACTTTTTCTACCCTCATAAAAAGAACATTGTATGTACTATGTTTGGTACAACATTTATGAGTAGTACACTGTTGTTGTGTTAACATGTAGTAATCATTGGGAAAACTAATCCATGGTGGATTGAAAAAAACATTGTATACAGCTACAGTTTCCGGCATTTACATGGTTTGAAAGTTTACTTTCAGAATATATGTGTGTGTTTCAAGTAGTTAGACACCCATTGGCATATTCTAACTGTATTGGATTAGAAAAGTACTATTGTTCTACTATGTATGTATTATGTAAGTATAAGTGTGATGGCATGTTTGAAGTGTATTGTAATGAATGGTATGTTTAAAGTAGTTAGATACCCATTGCCATATTCTCCTGTGTAGTGTAGTCATTAAGATTTCTTAGTGTACTTTAATGAGTACATTTGGGTTGAATGAATATTAAGTAGACAGTAGTTAGATTTACTGATAACCAATGTTTTTGAGTAATTTAAGTGTTGTTACATTCAAAGCAACCACTTCTGTTTTTCAAATATGCAGTATAGTAGCCTGAAGTGGGTGTGTCTCCAGTTTGGTATATTATGCCTAATGTTGTGAAGATTTTCTTTCCAAGAGATACTTGACCACGTGTACAGCTAGCCAGCTTAAAGGTATTTTGGGTACCATCTGCATTGTACTTAAAAAGCATTAGTATCACGTATTGGCCTTGGCAATGTATATGTATGCTGCAGCGATTGTCTGAATTGCACAAAGAGCATAATATGCCATAATTTGTATTTTGCAGAAGCTGGTGAAATGGTATCGATTCACAATTCAGTATTGATAAATATACAAATCGTTCATTAGGGATAGGCTCTTGCAAAACATGGTTGCAGAGAGTGCATGCATGTTTCCACGTGTTTGAAATCTGGAAGATTTCATTTATAGGGATTTCTTTGTTTCTAGTACTTGTAGTAAGTACATTAGGAACTATTGTGTATATTCAAGTGTGTGTATGGTGAATTTAATCATTCCTATCCCATCCCATTCTTGCCTCATACCTGAGACACTGTAGTTGGTGTCAGGATTATTTGTGTCATTTGTATGAGGAGGAACATTTGCAAACACAACTGGTGTCAGCCGTTTAACTAAACATTCGCAACAATTGGTGGCAATTGGAAGAGAAGATTCATTGCTACATTTGCATAGCAATTTACTCCAGTTGTGTTGTAGAATTTAAATGGACCAGAGAGTTTTGCCTCTGTATCCTTTGATGTGCCTGCAATTGTTTTTCAGCAAGAGAGATGGATGTGTCTCTGTGTCTTTTGATGGACCTGCAGATGTTTTTGGAACAGAGAGTTTTGTGTTTGTGTCATTTGAAGAACCTGCAGCTGTTCTTTGTTTTTTGGGTGGGATTGCAGTGAGATCTGCTATAGCTTCTGTTTTTATTAGTTCTCTTTTTAAAGGTTTTCTTTTTTGAGGTATATGGTAAATATCTCAATGTATGGTTTACAGTGCACATCGCCTGTTTTATTCTAGGATGCAAGGAATGTCAGCAGTGGCTTTGTTTGCATCAAAGTTAACTAGGAATAGACCATTGAGTGTACAGAGATGTGAATGTGGTGCAATGTAACTTTCTTTGAAGACTGTGCTGCCAAAGCCGATCAGTGCATGGTCCCGGGTTAGACCTTGTGACTTGTGAATAGTGACAGCATATGCAAAAGACAGAGAGCATTGTTCTCTGCGTGCATACATGTCTTTGAAAAGAAGAACACATGCTATTGTGTGGCCTATTCTTTTAACTTCTGCAAGTTTTTCAAAGTGGATGTTGACAAACTGAATGTTGTTGTCATGTGGATGCGTTTGGAAGCCAACAACTTTACCAATTGCTCCATTGACTAAACCTTGTTCTACAACAAGGTGATGTTTTAGAATTAACCTGCAGTTTGGACACAGAGTTAATTGTTTTTCTAATCCAACTGTGTTGGAGATGCATTTTTCTAAGCTATTTAGGTATGCTGTTGCTTTTTGACACATAGGGAGTGTCATGCCATGCACATCTAGTTTTTCTATGGAGCTGATATGCACCATGGTTTGCATTTCTTTTTTTAACATTGTATCGTTGAAATGGCTAGAGCTTGCAAGCGTTGGCATTAAGCACATGCATTTGGGATTTTGATGAATTAATTGTTCCCTGACATTGGGGGCAGATGTCGTTTGTCCATACAGCTCATGGATTAGTCTAGTTTTGAAGGTGGATTTTGCATCTTTAGTAAGTAGACCAGTTCGAATGATTTTTAAATTGTTAGCATAGGTTAGATCTGCAGACTGACCAATGTTTTGAGTTAGTTATCTGTAGTGAAAATGTTGCCACAGATTTACATTCCCAATGCTGCCAAGTATGTTACGCATTTTTTGTGTCCTAATGTTTTTAATATGGTTTGGCCTTTTGCTGGTGCTAACTGTAGGAGGTCTCTTTGAAAACAATAACATGTTTTCTTCCAAACAGTTCTTCGTAGTTGGATTTTTAGGACTTCCTGCATTCTCAGATGAATTAATGACAGTCTGAGGTTATAAACCATGCTGACTTCATCAACTAGGAGGAATTTCATTTGTGGAAGAATTCTGCGTACTTCAGTAGCAGCTTCTGCTGACAATTTTTAGTTTTGGTGTTTTGGTGTTCTACTGGGAGGAGAAGTAGTTAGTGTTACACCCCCTACATGGTAGGCAGCTAGACCTGTGGGGGCTGTTACAACAGCTCAGAGTTTGTTATTTGTTAACTCTTCTACAAATGTCCTGAACCAGCTTGACCACTTACATATAAGAGCAGAGGTTTATGATTTTTACAGCTGCAAGTTTTAGTTTCATGTTTTCGTCCAGTTTTAATTTCTTCAGTGACTTCTAGGTAAATGGGTTATCATTTAGCTATGATTTCAGCACTGACAAATCTTCAGATTGTTTAGATTGATACCTGGTGTTTTCTACCTCAGTCATGTCTATTTCTGCTCCATTTTGAATGAGTGGTTCTCCAAGAGGTTCTTGGCTTCCTGTAAGAGAAGGTTGACTGCCTTCAGGAGTGCCTTTATCTAGTAGAGCGTCAATGTATTCCTCTTGTTGGTGGTCATTGTCCAACATTTGTATTTTTTAAAATTGACATTTGTTATACTGCTTTCATTTGCCTTGAATGCAGGCAGCTTAAAATGTGTCATGGTCACATAACAATTCTCCAAGGTTTGAATAGTTGCAGTAGGGTCGTGTAATAAAGTTCTCTATGCTGTGGAGATTTAAAGGATAACTTAACATGATTAATTAGGATCGGTTTGCTAAGATATACTAGGCTCCCTTCCACAAGTTGAGACTGAATATTTGCCAGTTGTCTCATCTAGCATAACATTATTTTTTTAGGAGTAGTTTTGGGCTATGTCGTACAGGCACTTATTTTTGTAAGCAGCACTTCTGTTTGGTTAGAATGTGTCAATTAAATTGTTTTATTTTTTAATATCCTGGCTCTTGGGATCATTTGTGGCTTCTATCTTTTGGTAGGATTGCAGTACCCTTTTTCGTGATGAAGCTGGACCAAGATTTAGCCAGAGAATGTTTTCAGATTTCCCATAAAAGGATGTACCTGTTAAATGATCTGTAGCTTCATAGGACCCGCATCTACCTATGTCTATCTGACATCATGTTGATACCAAGGCTGTACAATTTCTGTGACAGGGTTTTGTCGGATGAAATGTCATCCCAAAGGTCTTTTAGCTCACTCTTCTCAGCTTTGGTGAGATAGGCTCTGACATATATTGCAACAGCAGTGGAATTGTGTGAAATGTATTGAAAGTCTAGCTTTGCATTCCACAAGAGGGCAATTATCGCATTGTAATCATTTATGTACTTGGATGCCTCATCTCTTTTAAAGTTCTATATGTTTTAAGGGGATTTCCTTTTTACACTGTGCCTAACAGAAGACATCAAGCTATGTACTTGTCCTTTGGTGGAAACTGGTCTAGTGAAGCCAAATCGACATTTGGTGTAGTATTTACCTCTGTTTTTATATGGACGTCTGCAGTATTTGCCACACTCATGACTTTGGAAGCATACAATTTGTGTATGTAGGTCACTACATGTGGTTTCTGTAGGGATGTCACAGGTAATGTATTTTTTAATAAATTATAAAACAGTGGCATCACTGTCATGGCCAAATGTGGGAGCATTTTTTATTCACAAAAGCATGTGGATGTGTGGTACTCTTCTGGATTGATCTTCTTTTTCTAAAAGAAGTGTTCTACTTCTCTGAGTGGAGGGGTAGTTGTATTGCAGATGAAATGAAGCATGGCAGTGAAGCAATGGCAAAAGTATCTTGAAACATTGACAGGATCAAGAGAATAGAGTTCCCCTGGAGCTTTTATGTCTATGCCCTCTTTATTTTGGTTTGCAGTGCATAGGAAGTCATGCAACTCATCCCATGCATATTCTGCACAACTTAAAGTAACAAACCATGTGGGCGGGCTAGGTTCCTTTGCATACAACGTACATCAGAGTGATGTTGGAACCAGCATTCTTTTGTACCGTGCATGTCTGACAAGAGATTTGTGATACTTGACTGCAAAACCTCATCTTTGTCTCTTATCTTTTGAAGGGGTTGGGTAGCTAACATGTTTAAGAAATGAGAGAATGTTTTTTAATGTGTGTCCATCTCCATAACATAGAGTTGCTAGTTCGCTTTCGAATAAGAGGTGGAAAATGTATTTAACATTTTTTATGAATCCTGGGTCTTCAGAATACATTCTACTGAGCACTAAGTTGTGCGGCTCTTTCATCATATCTTCCTCTTTTTCCTGTAGGAAAGGGTAGAGGAAAAGAAGGTGCTTCTACACTTTTGTCCCATATGCTCCTTGGAGATCCTTTGGCTTGACACATTTGATATTTTTCTAATGCATCTTCTATGGTGTCTTTGGAATGTAGTGGGTGAATTGTATACTGGTCTAAAATGTTAACTGAAGTAACAGGATCCACACATTCAAATTGGCCAGTTTGTGGTGAAACATCAAATATTTGATTGGTTTCTTTTGAGCTTTCTTCTATGTTTATATCTCTGTAGTATTCATTGTTTTGTTTAAGATATTCGAGGCCTCGTCTAACTGTATTTTCAAGTCAGCTAGCTGTTGCCAAATCTTTGTGTCTTTTGTTGGTACACCATTAACTAGTACAATCAAATTGAGGGTTCAGTTATTTTGTATTTATTTTCTGCTGTTATATATAATGCAAATTGGAACCATTGAGATTCCTCATTGTCTTGTATTTTGTAGGACATATCTACTATTTTTGTGCTCTTTTTTGCTTTGGCTGGCATTCCAGCAGGTGTGTTCTGAAACTTTGCTATTTCTTTTTTGTATGTGTTTGTAGCAAGGTTGCTGTGGGTGAGGTGTTCGCTAATATTTCCTAAAGTAATTGCGTTTTCTAAGTCAACTTCAGTTCCAAAATATTTAATTTGGATGTGTTCTGTTTCTCGAAGGAGTCCTTTGGTTGTTCCATTTGGGAGAATGTTATTAGTTCTAGAGCATGCATGACCTTTGCATAGTACAATCTCTAGATAAGGTTTGTGTGGGTATAATTGTGAAAGGGTGAGGAAGAGTGTGTATGTGTGGTAATGTGTGTTAGTAATTTGGAATGCAACGAGCGTGAATGTTTTGGGTTCGATTTCAGGAGTTTATGAGGCCAAGGGTATGCAAGAATAAAGAAACGAAATTGTGGTAGAGAAGGTTTATGAGAGAATGTTCTGTTGTTAGGCAATACAGAATTGGTGGTCTATTGAATAAGGGGCAATGTTGAGATGGGATTAGAAATAGTGTGACTGCTGCAATGAAATGAGTGAGAGTACAATACAATACTGTTGAGTGGAAAAGATTGGCTAATACATAGTGAAATTACATTATTTGAATTAGAGAGACATACATGATATATTAATATATGTACGAAGCACATGAAGAGTCTTCTCTGTTTGGTAGCTGTTTTTGTCAATCTTTTTTTCTGTAAGTGTAAAATAAAGTTAGTAAGTATATGTGGCAATGTTCAAGTGTTTAATCATTTTCAGTAAAATAGCTTTGCCTTTATTGTGGTAGGAGTAAATAATAAGGAGTAAATAAAGTTCTGTTATGTGGGGGATTAATCAACTATCTTGTCACTATATAAATCAATTCTGTACAGTGATCTAATGGTTATTACGAATATCAGCATTAGATCACTGTACAGAATTGATTTATACATGGGTCTAATCACACTAGTCTCCTTTTTTGTGCGATATGGCATACCGAATGACAGTACAGCATTCCAGCATACATGTACCCTATGTTTTATCGCTAACTTAAATCACACGGGGTGATTACTCTCTACTCCTATTAGCCTCTCAGTACTGTAGCCCTTGAGCTATGGTAAGCAATATGTGACTGTGATCCACAGATGCAATATCCAGGATGTCATGTTTATACTTTCGCAACTTTCATACTTTGACATTGACACATCTGTAAGAACAAAATGTACAGGCCTGTGTCTGATGCACAATGTATGTACCTCCATTTATTGCCAAAAACATGATTTGATGTGTATACCTTCGCAATTTGCTTATTTTGACGTTGACATATTTCTATGGTCAGGCCTTTGTGTTATACATAATGTATTAATCCCGAAAAGTTGTCAAAAATTAGATTAACTGATTGTCTTTTTCGGCATCCTGGTGTCTAGCTGCCACCATCATTAATGTTGTGTGAACACTACACCCATGATCTGCGCCCATGGTTGTCCAATTTCACTCACATTAGTGCTCACTCAGGGTGCTGCAGGTGTAGTTGGGCCAGTCCACCTACGCTCCAACATCACCCCCCTCTTTCATTTGGGGTTCCATCCAGTAGGAACGCATTATCATTTCTACCGCAGTGCGGTCACTCCCTCACTCACAGGATAATTTTGCCTGCCTCCATCATGGCTGACGGCTTCTCCGTCTCCATGACTACTGCCACTCGCGACGGTTTTTACATTTTGGGGCGACCCGATCCCTCGTTTTCTTCCGACGATGATCCGCTCACCCTGGTTTATACTCATTTGAGTATTCTGTACTCGTTTTCTCCCTCATGTGGTCTTACTAGGCCACTGTCCTGTCATTGAGAAACAAAATGGGCGCCAGTATAGACACTGCAGTCGCCAAGCAATGGCTAATCTAACCAGCCGCTGCTAGGTCCGAACCTCCACACGCTGAACATCAGCGTATCCAAGCGTATCACTCACCGCCGCAGGTAAGCTGATGATTTTAACATGCAGCAGGGTGCGCTCACGATCCGCACTAATATTTTGCTACTTGCACAGCAATATGACACATGTTATGTCCACGTTATGCTCCAACGTTTACATTATCGCTCCACGGGTGACGAGTAGTACAGGTACGACATATACTGCAGAGGGGAATATCCTCTCCTCCACATAGAACCACATACTTTGTTGTTACTATCACTCCTGTCACGGATATACACGAACCATATCACAGCCTAATACTCTGGCACAACTAGATGACTTGCCTTTAGAACTTAATTTGTATAATGCATGCAATATATTTTTCAACACTAGCAGGGCATTTCACCCCGCCCCAGCAGGTAACACATGGGTGGTTTTACCAATAATAGCTATTAACAGCACCTCTCCACCCACTATGAGCGGCCTTGTGATTAAGTTTCTGTCCTTCTCATTTTTTACAGCGGACAATCGTATCCATTTTGAACACCCGGACCCATACGCATTAAAGCACGTCCTGTGCTGAGTACCTGTGCTCACACAGACTTTCTGAACGGTAAGAGTCATTCCATTCACCTAACAGCACCATTAACCTAAGGAATGTACCACTAATGTCTTGATGGTCATTACCTTTAGGATTGAATCCTGCACAGAACCACAACTTACCTACTACCATCAGTGTACGCTGACACTTAGATGATGTATGCCAATGTGCCTCTTTGATTAAGATAAGCACCGAAATCTCCAACGTTCTCCTCTGAGAACTTTGTTGTTCAAGCATTATATGCATTCCAACTTTTAGACATCTGAACTGATACTCACTTCTGACACATTATTCTGTCTATTTGCTGTGACAGATCATATAGGATTGCTCCCACACAAGAATTGATCCGTCCTGATGAAGGCCTACTAAACCACTGCTTCACAAGTTTAGCTAAAATGGCCGAAACACTGTTGTGTTGACCTGTCTTTTTATGTTGTCTTGCAACGTTTGATTTTCACTTTTTTGTGCTGTTTACTAGACAATTGCAAACAGTGATGTCTCATGTCCCCTAATGTAGGAGATCTAGAGAATGCAATTGTTAAAATTCGAACTTCAAATATTGTCTATTTGAATTTTTCTACCCATGTGCTATATCTTGTTTCCGTTTTATGTTGAATATCCTATGGTTTAACATGTATATGTATTTTTACACCTACTGCACACAAATTAAATAAGAACTGCAGTATTTACTGCAAGAATTGTGTCAATTTAGATCTTGTTGACATTCAGAAGTGAGAAGTTCTACTCATTTGTTGGACCACTATGACCTTGCTCAATTGTCTTGTTATATAGTTTACTTACCTGGGTAGAGCAAGGCATTAACCAGGTGGCCTTTGTATACCTGCATTGAAAGAGTACTGTGGAGACCACAGAGGTCCACGGCTATCCATAGACAGTGGGGGATTAGCCAATCAGGTTTCCTGGTTGTGGAGGAGGAGTTGAAGTGTACAGAAGCACATGGTAGGAAGTGTTTCATTTATTATGTTAAGTGCTGGAAGCATGGCAACGAACAAGAAAACTGTTTGGATGTTAGGAGATTCATTGATTCAATGTGTGAAGGTATATGCAGAGTACTTTGGCATCTCTGAAAATCGTGTATTTGAAGGAGTGAAGTGTTATGGTATGGAGTTAATGGAAAGAACCGGAGTGCATTATTACCCATGTGAAAATATGGTGTGTTTCAAACATCCAGATATAATTATATTACATTGTGGAGGCAACAGGTTAGGATATGTTACTGGAATATCCTTGCAGTTTGCTACGAACGATACCTTTAGAAGACTAATGCAACTGTTTCCAGTTATGAAGATAATTTATTCACGGATTACTCAAAGGCAATTGTGGAAAAGATCACACTTGTTTTGTCCACAAATTGTAAAAGCCGGTTGGAATGTTACTAAAGCTTTATGTGCTTTTTCACAAGATGTAGGAATGGCATCTTTTCACAATGAGAATATACGGCATGAGTGAATATCTTTCGAAGAGATGGAGTAAATTTAACAGATGTTGGAAATAGGATTTTTGTGTGTAATATCAAGAATGTTTTGAAGCAGTTTTTGTAAAAGTTATGAAAAACAAAGAAGTAAAATATCCAGTACACCATTTGTTAATAGATATAGTACATACAGACAAAAACCAAAGGAAAGGTTTTTTTAAGAGCCAACATTCTAGTAAGAAAAAACAGTGGACAATTTTACTGTCTGTGGACTATATGATTGCAGGAAAGGGAGTGAGTCATTTTTTAATTATAGTGTAATATGAGTGGAAGTGTGAAAGATGTAAAAAAAATATAAACACCTCCTATGCACGTTATGCTTTATGTTTTTATTTTGTATGGCAGAGAAAAGGGGTTGGGACGGAAATGTCTTATTGTCACCTTTTGTTTTCTTTGCTATACAAATTCTCTACAATTGTCATTAGTTTACAATGTACACAGGGAGGGAGAAAAGAGGGAAGGAGTGAGGGAGGGCTAGAGGGAGGTAGGGAGGGAGAGAAGGTGCACCAACCACCATAAGGGAGGGACAGGTAGAAAAAGGAAGATGTAGGACCTGCTAAAAAACTACAGTTGCAGACAGTCCTTCTCATGCGACTTCATTACCACCTCAAAGGTCCTTCGCATTCCCTCCCCCTTACAGATGATTGCATCACAGTAAATACAATGTACTGTTGACAACGAAAGGTATGGGTCACCAGCCTCCTGTATGGCCTGGTAGACGGCAGGAGGAATTCTTTGCCCCACTGCGATGTACCGAGACGTGACAGGAGTGCTTGAGGTGGATATAGTAGAGGACGTAATCCTACTTCCTGAATAGAGAATCACCTTTCTCAGGGCAGCTGGGTGGAAGGAGTGGGTGTGGTGGTGCATGGAGGTAGTGCCAAAGGAGGACTGCCCCTTTTGTCCGTGACTGAGTACAATTTTGCACTCAATGCAGCACAGGTGGGCAGCCTGAGCCTTTGGCACCCCTCCCATGGTGGTGAAAAACCTCCACGCTCAAGATTCCTTCTGTCCACCCAACATAGTAGGTACCTTCTCTACTACATCTTCTTCTCCATCTTCTTCCTGCATATTATCTGTTGCATGGCCCCTGATCCACTGTCCAGCTCCTCCAGATAGTAGTGGTCGTGGTGGCCCCTGGGGAGGAGGTATGGCCATAGCAGATCCTATTGCAACTCCAAAAACAGATTCATGAGCTCCCAAAAAAGTGAAAATCTTCTCTCCTGGTCTGTCAGATAGTGAATGACTAAAAGAAATGGGTGGGTACCCTTGGAGGAACCTTCAGCGGACTATCATCCTGTCCGGAGACATTGGCGCCCAAATAAGGCCTTGAAAAGTTGTGAAAAGTTTATAGATCAGTAAGACTGGTACTAGGAGATGTGGAACTTGAAAGTCCCTAGAGTGGCTACAAATGTTAATTTAAAGAAGTTTGAGAAGCACAGACACAGAACGCGGGCGGGCACATCATCATGGCGGACGGGTGCGATTATGTGACGATGTTCGAGGGTAAATGCAACACCGTAACAAGACTGCAGACTTCCGGTATAGAGAAAGTGCATAAAAAAGTGTAACATTTTATAGAAGTAATAAGAATAGTATTAGGAGGTGTTGAAGGGCAAAGTTTCAACTTCAAAGTACCTAGAGTGGGAAAAAGTTGAACTTAAAGAAGTCTGCGAAACACGGACACCGATCAGGAACACTCCATCGTGCTGAAATGGCAAAGTCACATGATGACACCCGGGGACGTCCAAGACCCTGTCACAACATTCGCGAACTACCACGTGACCTATGACATAGTGTGTATACAGTGTGGCATCTGTACCTGGACAAATGGCATTCGCAAACTATTAAAAAATGGGTAGTTCGCTCTGTGGTCTAGGCGGTTCGTTCGCAAACACCAAAGCACCTGTAATACATCATTGTATGTAAATATGTGGACCCAGACATAATAGCAGTCGGCAGATCGCAAAATGACTTTTTAAAAAAAAAATCACATATGTTGCTGCAAGATCATAGTTTTACTTCTTTATTTTAAGAAAGGGGTGTGGAGTGTGAAACAAAAATAGGGGAAGCTAGAGGTTTTAAGTTTTCATGATTGGGAGAATTGGGGATAGAAATGTCATCAACATTATAATAATGTTCTGGCAAGGGTTGGGGTGATTGTTCAGGAAAAGGGTCACAGGTACATGTGGGCCAATGGAAATCAATATAATGGAGTACAGGATTCTTTACTTAATTAGATAGTTCCGCAACTTAATAGTAATATAGAAAAAAAAACAAGAAAAACGCCAGTTTGGTTTGCTATGCAACCAAAGCTAGTGCCACCGCCATGCACTGCTAAGACTAACATCCAAGACATCAAAGATGACATAACAAATGGCATCATTGATAGCATCACTGATGACCTAACATATGACATCAGTCCTGATGGAAAGTTTCGACAAAGGGTTGTATTCCGAGTGTTGCTAGCAATATATCAGGGATAATTGGGAAACATCTCATCAACACTAATAATACATACACATAGGAAATAACTCAAGCATGGACCATAGTCTGGTATGTCTCGTACCAGTATAAACGTGAAGGAATCACTGCGTGCACCCACCTCAATAGATTCCAGAGCGAACAATGATACGCTATGACAGTAGGCCCCCTCTTTCTCTGAGGGGATGGACCAGGTTTCCAAGGATGTCTCAGATGAAAACATCAGAGCAAACAAGGGGCATATACATGAGAAGATGGTTCCCAGGATCGTTCAGCAACAGAGTAGCTTTTCCAATAAATGAGATACTGAAACACAAATCTTGAAGACCTCATTTTCTTCAGGTCCAACGGAAGAGGGGTTAACTTGTTTGATCTTCTTCCTTGAAAATGGGTCAGACACATATAGCTTTAACAGGGATGAACGAAAAACAGAATGCATCCATTTCCATGTCAATGGGAGATCCAACTTAAAAGCCACAGGGATAATCTTGGCTACAAATTGAGGTGACAATTTAGAGGGATGAATCCAATGAGGCAAGTATTTAGTCGACAGCCAAACCTTGACACCTGCTGTCCAATCCAGATTGCTCCTTTACTATCTATTAGCATTAAGTTTGCTATGTGCAGGGTTTTGATAAGCCAACCGATAATTCTGAGCAATGGTATCAAGAAGAGAATCAATGGTTGGCATCTTAGTAGGAGGAGGAATAGAGGTAAAGATCTGTGATGGATTCCTGTTGAGAAGAAGAAGGGACTCATCTTAGTAGCTGAGTCTGAGGTGTTATTGAAGGCAAACTCTGAAGTTGTCAGTAGGCCCACCCAGTTGTCTTGATTGGTGTTAGTGAAACAACAGAGATAGTGCTCTAAAGTATGGTTGACTCTCTCGGTCTGGCCGTTTGTTTGGGGATGATACCCAGAGGAGAGTGCCTGTTCTACACCAAGCTGGTTACATAATATGGTCCAAAATCAGGAAGTATAATGAGATTCTCTGTCTGACAAAACTGTTTCGGGTAACCCATGAAGTCTGAGCATTTCCTTTAGAAACACATTAGCCATTTGTGGAGCAGTGGGAATAGCAGGCAATGGAGTGAAGTTGGCCATCTTGCTGAATGAGTCTATGGTTACCAATATCGCAGTACAATTGCATGAAGGCATAAAATCAACAATTAAGTCAGTTCATACATGTAACCACGGACCATTGGGTGTAGGACCTTGTTGTAGAATACACAAAGGCTTATCAGTGGAACATTTACTTTGTTTGCATACAGGACAAGTAGATATATATGTTC
The DNA here is from genome assembly GCF_040938575.1 of Ambystoma mexicanum. Classification (NCBI taxonomy): domain Eukaryota; kingdom Metazoa; phylum Chordata; class Amphibia; order Caudata; family Ambystomatidae; genus Ambystoma; species Ambystoma mexicanum. The sequence goes on from NC_090923.1 coordinate 524,749,488, forward strand.
TGATGTCTTTCTTCAAAGTGGGCCACCAAAAGGTACGGGAGTTAAGATCTATATTGGCAGTGATGCCCTTATGGCCTTCTGGCCTGCTGCCCTGCTGTCATGAATAGCAGAATATTATCTTTCTTTGTAAATGTACATCAGGAACAATGAGACACTCACCCAAAATTAAAAGTCCATTTGATTCTTGAATAACGATTCCGAACTTAGTATGTTCCGCCTTGTACCCTACAGATGACCTTTGAACGTCTTGTAGGAAAGAACTGACGTTGTATACAAACTGCTATCTTATAAGAATCTTCTCTGCCACTGGAACTGTTTCCAGGGTTTCAATAGAAGTGTGGGAAAGGCAGTCAGCAATGATGTTTTGTTTTCCGGGAAGGCAGGGAAGAAAAAATTCATAATGGGAGAAGAAATAAGCCCAGTGGGACTCACGACACTGTTACAGCAGCATCTGTTGAAGAACCTTGAGATTCTTATGGTGTGTGCATACCTCAAAAGAATTCATAGCCCCCAGCAACAGATGATGCCACTCTTTTTAAGTTTGCCTAATAGCCAGCAGCTCCTTTTCTAGAACAGAATAGTTTACCTCGCTGGAAGTCAATGTTCTTGAATAATAGGCAACATGGTGTTCCTGACCGTCTGTTCCAACTTGTCTTAGAACCACTCCTAAAGCGTTATAAGAAGCATCCGTTTTCCACAATAAATGGGAGGGATTGGTTGGGTTGAATACGAATAGGTGCAGAACAAAAATTGGACTTGAGAAGTTGAAAGGTCTGCTCGGCCTTGTTCCCCCATGCAGAGTTAACATTCTTCTTAAGAAAAGCAGTGATAGTTAGAACAACCTTGGAGAAGCTGTGAATGAACCGCTGATAAAAATGTGCCAGTCCTGAGAACCCCAGGATGTCCTTGATGGAAGTAGAGGATGTCCATGGAGGATTGCTGTGGTCTTGCAGTGGTCCATCTCTATGCCATCGTCAGACAGAACAAATCCTAGATAAGAAACATATTGAACTTCAAATGAGCACTGCTTTGGTTTGACCAGAAGTTTGTTCTGTCTCAACTGGTGAAGGACCTCCCTGAGATGTTGTTGGTGTTGTTCTTTATTATTACAGTATACAAGAATATTGTTGAGATAGACGATGACCGTATGAAACAGGAGATCAGGAAGAATCTGGTCAATACATCTTAGAAAAACTACAGGGATGTTTACAAGTTTGAAGGGCATTACCTAGTATTCATAATGCCCAAAGAGCCACTTTGGACTCGCAGGAGCTGGTATGCCCCACATAAATCTAATTTAGAAAACACTATCCTTGATCAAAGGCATGGGATATCTATTCTGGATAGTGATCATGTTTAAACCATGGAAATCAATGCAGGGTCAAATCTCCTTGGTGTCCTTCTTGGTGTCCTTCTTAGGGACGAAGAACAAGGAAGCCCCCGCTTGTGACTTGGATTCTTTTATGAGTCCATTTTGCAGATTGGTATCAAGATAGTTCCTTAGTGCCTGCTTCTATGGGAAAGACAAGGTATACATTCGGCCAAAAGGAACAACCGAATCAGGTACGAGACCTATAGCGCAGTCCTCAGGATGATGTGGAGGAAGATCTCATGAATAATGTCCTCAAAAACATCTATAAAGTCTAGGTACACAGATGGAATGCAATGGATTCCAACTATAGAAGCAGGATCCTGCATTGAATCAACACTAAATTGTTCCTTTGGGAAATTCTTTGAAAAGTGAGTAGCGTGAAGTAAACTCCAGTCTTTGAAGGGATTGTTTTTTCGGAGCCGTGGAATACCCAGGATGACAGGAAAATGGGCAGCTTGTATGAAATCAAAAGTTAACAGTTTCCGTTGTTTGTTGTTTACCATAGTCATAGCAACAGAACATCGGTTGATGGGACCAGAACTCAAAGGCCTTCCATCAAGCACCCTCCACAGGTTGCGATTCTTCCTTGATCTTGAAGGAAATATGTTTCTCATCTGTCCACAGAGTATCCATAAAGTTGCCTGCGGCACCACAATCTAGTAAGGCAAGAACTTCGATAGGTGATCTGTTAGCGATCTTAAGGAATACTTGAAGAACCATCGGTCTGGAATCAAACTCCTCCTAGGTATTAAAGATACAACAGTGAGACTATGAATGATACCCCGACTCTTTGTCTTATCTAGGATCTAGGATCAGGGTCTGTCATTTCCCAAATTTGGGGCAGCATATCTGGACAGTCTATCAACATGTGTCCTTTGGATCCACAGTAAAGACATAAACCTGGGTCTCTAATACTCTTTCTTTCAGTAGAAGACAGGGGACCACAAACTATCCCAATCTGCATGGGTTTTTCAAGTGGTCAGGTCTCCAAGTTGGGAGAAGGTGGTAAGGTCCGAAATCCCGAAGTCTTCTGGTCTTTCTTTTCTCATCCTTACTTTCTGCCATGCAAAATTCAACCTGCAGAACCATAGAGACCAAGTCAGAAAGCGAAGCTGGGCGAGGAATCCTTAAGACCTCTTTTAGATATAGTATACTGGGTGGTCTCTGGCCAGAGGTAACATAGGCCAGGATGTCAGAAGAGCTGTGTCTAATATTCAGAAGTTTTTCATACACTGAATGCACCAGTTCAGGTCTCTCAAACGTTTCTTTTAGGGATAGTACAAAAGCTGCATAATCAGTCAAGAGTGGACTAGTGGAAGTCACTATGGGAGTGGCCCATGCTGGGGCATTTCCTGTTATGATCGAGATTATGAAGCTGACCCTAGCTCTATCAGATGCATATGCAGTGGTACAAAAGGTCAAATGAACAGTGTACATATCAATCAATTCCTTCACCTGTTTATGGAAGCCATCAAACTTTCCCAAAACCAGTGCAAAAGATGACAAATCAAAAGCATTGGTATACTGGCAGTCATCATCTGCTAAGCGTAGTATTTTCGACCTTTAAGTGTTGAACTTCCAATGTCAAGCCTTCGATAGCTTGCCCAAGTTCCTGCATCTGTTCCATGCTTGAGTCGTTTTCAGGGTGTTACTAACTCTCAGATTCAACACTATGGTTAAGGTCCTCAACTCTTTCCAGTCCTTGTCATGGAAATGGATCCTCAGGTCTTCTTCTACCTGTCTTCTTCTGTCTTGAGGAAGGCTGTTCCTTGTAGAGGAAACACGGTCCCTACCTGTTGCCACAGTGTCAGCCTAATTGTACAGGCTGAACACAGGGACAACTGCAGGGTAAATACTCAATGGGGAAAATACCTAGGCACAGAAACCCAATGTAACTGCAGATGGTAATGGCAATCCATAGAGATGGCAACAGGAATCTGTGAAGGTGGAAGGGATGGAACAGCAGGGAGGAAAGAGGCAGAACGAACACAAAAGGATTCCAAAAGACAGAGATGGCACAGGCTAACCAAGCGAGGGCAGCAGAGCAGCAGAAGGACAAGGGGGGGCTGACAAGGCGAAGGCAGCAGAACAGCTGGACGACAGCAAAGACTGGCTTAAAGAAAGGAGAGAGGAAAAGAGAGGGCAAAAGGAAGAGATACGAGCATTCGCCACCCTATAGTTAAGGTGAGTCGGACTTCCATAGGATACCTGAAACAATGAATTGATAATAACTTTTGACTCATGTGATGGATTGTTTCAAGATTCCGAAGATAACTAGTTACACCCATGCCCACCCAGTCTGCACATTTGGAGAATGATATGTTATCAAATATAAAGGATATTAAAAAAACAAAAAAAAGAAAACAAAGTTACGGTCTAGTCCCCATTCATTTTCCCATAGACAAAAGAGGTACATTTTTTGCCAGACAATGCAGCCCAATCCGCTGGATGGATTTGGACCAGGTGCAAAACAACTTGGGCATGAAGCGTTAACTCAAGGCCTTTTTGTGGTTTCAAGTTATTCCACAGAGTCGTTTTTTAAAGCATCCCCTTCTCCAAAAAATAGTTATATCTCAGGTAAACACCAAGAAACTGGGTGTTTATATATGGAAATGCGCTGAGGGCCTCCTCACCTCCCCTGCCCTCTCCCATTCTCCCTGTAACACTAGTAATTTCTGTGATGCAGTTTTTGTCAAAATGTCTCTATACCTGCGCTCTATACCTGCACATATGAGAACACCCAATACCATTGTTTCTATTTGTCATAGGTGCGGCTATCTAAGAAAAAATGTGGAAAAAATGCTTTTCTGCTATCCCACGTCCTCACCAAGTGCCCCCAACATCTATGTTTCCCTATATATAAAACTACACTATTTTATGAGCACTGCTAGCAGATTACATGGAGTGCTAACATAATACACATGCTCACGCCATGTTCCACTTAACAGTATTGTAGGAATAGTTTGCCATTTCTTTATCCTTACTTGTAAAAAAAGGTATAAAAATGTGCATAAAATGCTGCTCAAAAAATATATTTGTTTAAAGAACAGCATTCATATTCAACTATTTCCCTTTTTCTACACAGGTTACTTTTCAAGAAAAAATGAGAACATTTAAAAAAACAGTTTACACTCTCAGTGGAGTTGGTCTAAGCATTGTATGAGGATGGATGTCCCCAAGCTCTGTGATGGCACATTGGAAAGTTCACAGTGTAGCTGTGTTTTGCAGAACTTGCACTACACCTTTTCTATCTATTTTCGGGAATGGTGCTCCTTCCCCAAGAAGTATCTCAGCTGTCAGATGTTGTTTTCATGCTGCACAATTCAAGAAGTTGTGAATTCAGTCCTTTCTTACGCTCCACTGTAAATATATTGGTTTGGTACACTTTATCCATTTACAATGCTTTTCTTGTGGAAGGATTGAGGATGATCTGAGGTTAAAGTTTTATTTGCTTGCACTTGTTCTAAACTTTCACTGCATCTCCACTATGAAGTATCTTCAGCTGTCTGCAGTTTTGTCCTCGGAGGAAAATGGAACCAAAATTGAAAAAGATTTAAGAAATAGCACTATGTCACACTGAAAATAAAAATATTTAAGAAGAAAAGAAAATAAGTAACTGAAATAATGAATTGACAATTTCCTGTGAGGTTAAAGGCGTATTTGCTTGCATTTGTCCTAAACTGTGTATGCAATAAAATGGAACCACATGAATGTTGTCCCAGTGGAGCCAGACTAATTGTTGATTGAGGATGAATGTTCCCAAGCTATGTTATTTATTTATTTAGTTATTCATATGTATACAGTCAACAAAGACTTTCCAAGTTAAAATACAAACAACATAATCAACACTAATAACTTTCTGCAAAAAGTGAGTGAAAATCCACCTTCTTGTCCCATCACACATCTAAAATAGAATAATCAATATAAAATCCCATCAGATACTTTTTTAAGAATATTCAAACACACTGCATAAAATAGCATCATATGAAATAATAAGTTAACATCATAACCCCTTAAAAGATTTCCCCATATTTCTTTCAGATTTGTCAAATCATAGTTCTTATTATACATCTTTATACATTTTAATCTTAGGTTTAAGCTCTCACATTTGCATATAATATGTACAGCTGTTTCAATGAAAAATTTACCACACAGTCTACACCATCTGTTACTTCGATTGATACCACATTTGGCTCCCAGAATTTCTAAGGTATCTGCTGCATTAAATTTAAACACTAAGCCATTTCTTATTGTTTTACTATCATGGAAAGCATATAGATACCTAGGTATTTTAGTACTATTCATCCAATATTGAATACACATGCCACTATTCACTTTTGTTGCTAATTGGATCAAGTCTCTTTCATTGCCTGATTTATGTATTGTAGATTTCAGGAGACGCTTAATTGTAGCGGTCGTATATGTTAGCCAAATATGCTAATTCTCCTTGGCCCATTTCAGGAATGTAGTTCTAAAGTGAAGTAGAGTACTCAATACTGATGTTTTCTCAATGGTATCAAACATTTGCATTAACTCCACAATAGTTGTTTTGTTATCTAACGCATACAGCTTAGCATATAACATAGCAGTTTTATATTCCAAATTATCAGTGATATACATCAGGTTGCAATCCAAAGGTACATATTCACTGGGAAGAGATTTGGGTAGTTTGAGTAAGATGTTTAAGATTTTCCCTTCAAATCTAGCTAACTCGACTTTAAACTTTTTCACCCAGATCTCTGCTCCATATAACATACATGAGACCACTTTAGATGAGTACAACATCAATATCGTATTTAATGAATAACCACCCTGTTTCCCTATCCAATGGCTTAATGCCGTTGCAACATTTATACATTTGGGTTTTTGTCTCTAACTATTGTTGTTTCCACGATAGTTTATGGTCAATGATGAAACCCAAGTATCTGTATGATTCAACCATTTCAATGTTTTGCTCTGCTATGTTCCACCTCAATTTCTTTTGATTTCCACGCTTGGTTGTACACAGAAACGCGATCACCTTTGTCTTTCCTAGATTCATTTTTAGTCTGTTAGTAGATGCAAACTTGTCCAAATATATATTTTTAAAGAACAACATTCATATTCAACTATTTCCCTTTTTCTACACAGGTTACTTTTCAAGAAAAATATGAGAACATTTAAAAAAACAGTTTACACTCTCAGTGGAGTTGGTCTAAGTATTGTATGAGGATGGATGTCCCCAAGCTCTGTGATGGCACATTGGAAAGTTCACAGTGTAGCTGTGTTTTGCAGAACTTGCACTACACCTTTTCTATCTCTTTTCGGAAATGGTGCTCCTTCCCCAAGAAGTATTTCCAGCTGTCAGATGTTGTTTCATGCTGTACAATTCAATAAGTTGTGGATTCATTCCTTTCTTACGCTCCACTGTAAATATATTGGTTTGGTACACCTTATCCATTTACAATGCTTTTCTTGTGGAAGGATTGAGGATGATCTGAGGTTAAAGTTTTATTTGCTTGCACTTGTTCTAAACTTTCACTGCATCTCCACTATGAAGTATCTTCAGCTGTCTGCAGTTTTGTCCTCGGAGGAAAATGGAACCAAAATTGAAAAAGATTTAAGAAATAGCACTATGTCACACTGAAAATAAAAATATTTAAGAAGAAAAGAAAATAAGTAACTGAAATAATGAATTGACAATTTCCTGTGAGGTTAAAGGCGTATTTGCTTCCACTTGTCCTAAACTGTGTATGCAATGAAATGGAACCACATGAATGTTGTCCCAGTGGAGCCAGACTAATTGTTGATTGAGGATGAATGTTCCCAAGCTATGTTATTTATTTATTTAGTTATTCATATGTATACAGTCAACAAATACTTTCCAAGTTAAAATACAAACAACATAATCAACACTAATAACTTTCTGCAAAAAGTGAGTGAAAATCCACCTTCTTGTCCCATCACACATCTAAAATAGAATAATCAATATAAAATCCCATCAGATACTTTTTTTAAGAATATTCAAACGCACTGCATAAAATAGCATCATATGAAATAATAAGTTAACATCATAACCCCTTAAAAGATGTTCCCATATTTCTTTCAGATTTGTCAAATCATAGTACTTATTATACATCTTTATACATTTTAATCTTAGGTTTAAGCTCTCACATTTGCATATAATATGTACAGCTGTTTCAATGAAAAATGTACCACACAGTCTACACCATCTGTTACTTCGATTGATACCACATTTGGCTCCCAGAATTTCTAAGGTATCTGCTGCATTAAATTTAAACACTAAGTCATTTCTCATTGTTTTACTATCATGGAAAGCATATAGATACCTAGGTATTTTAGTACGATTCATCCAATATTGAATACACATGCCACTATTCACTTTTGTTGCTAATTGGATCAAGTCTCTTTCATTGCCTGATTTATGTATTGTAGATTTCAGGAGATGCTTAATTGTAGCGGTCGTATATGTTAGCCAAATATGCTAATTTTCCTTGGCCCATTTCAGGAATGTAGATCTAAAGTGAAGTAGAGTACTGAATACTGATGTTTTCTCAATGGTATCAAACATTTGCATTAACTCCACAATAGTTGTTTCGTTATCTAACGCATACAGCTTAGCATATAACATAGAAGTTTTATATTCCAAATTATCAGTAATATACATCAGGTTGCAATCCAAAGGTACATATTCACTGGGAAGAGATTTGGGTAGTTTGAGTAAGATGTTTAAGATTTTCCCTTCAAATCTAGATAACTCGACTTTAAACTTGTTCCCCCAGATCTCTGCTCCATATAACATACATGAGACCACTTTAGATGAGTACAACATCAATATCGTATTTAATGAATAACCACCCTGTTTCCCTATCAAATGGCTTAATGCCATTGCAACATTTATACATTTGGGTTTTTGTCTCTAACTATTGTTGTTTCCACGATAGTTTATGGTCAATGATGAAACCCAAGTATCTGTATGATTTAACCATTTCAATGTTTTGCTCTGCTATGTTCCACCTCAATTTCTTTTGATTTCCACGCTTGGTTGTACACAGAAACGCGATCACCTTTGTCTTTCCTAGATTCATTTTTAGTCTGTTAGTAGATGCAAACTTGTCCAAAGCAGTTAGCTTCTGTTGGAGCACCCTGGGGTATATTCCAACAACAGGAGGCCGTCCGCATAACCCAGCCATCCTAATTTTAGTGTACTAATTTTGACAATATCAGACATAGTAGCGCTAAAAGCCATGGGTAAGTCTGCCAAATAAAGGTTAAAAAGTGTCACGGACAAATTATATTTTTGTTTGACTCCACGACATGTTGGAAATTAATCAGAGAAGCAACATTACCTTCACCATCCAATCTCACTCTTGAAACCCTTGTGTATAGGCATGTTATAAATGCCATATCATATCATATTACATCATATCACTTTCATAGAGGTGTTAGAATATAAAAGCCAAATCATGGTAAGCAGCCCTGCTGGTATTCCCCATTGATTCAATTTATTCTATAGTTTGCTACGTAAAATGGCATCATAAGCGGCGCTACAACGAATAAAAGTGCCATAAACTGATAGCTGTCGCCCCAACCCTGCATATTCAATAGATGACACTAAGATGGTAATGTTGTGTATTGTTGAGGGTTTTGTCCGAAAGCCTGATTGATTAAGTGGGAGTATGTGCTTATCAACAATCCATTGGTTCAGTTCTCTAAGCAAGACTTTGGTAAATATTTTCGCCGGAATATCCAACATCGCCAACATCCGGTAGTGAGTTGGATCCTTCCAATAGCCTTTTTTAATATAGGCACCTTCAGATGTTTGCCAATCCGTATAAACAATAGATATAAAGCCTGTGCCCATTTCTCAGATGATTATTTTAATAGGGCATTACATGTGCCATCGGGGCCCGTTGCACGTGATGATGGTAGAGTTTGTATCATTACTTTAAGATCTGCCACAGATTGATTACATTTCCATATAGTCCCTTCAAATTCTACCATTACATCATGCATGTCTTGTGCCCCTAGTATCTATTTTACATGTATTATCCAATCTGTTCACACACACTATTAATAGATACACTTTTCTTTTTAGTTCCATTGATTACAGACCAGACATCTTGATTATTATTTGTTCAGGCCATCTCAGCTAGCGTTCTCCAGATTTCCTTTTCAGTTTCAGTTTTGTGTCATCATAACCTTTTCTTCACTGCTCTTATTCTACAATTAGCATCATCCATGTTAGCATTTTTAAGGTGTCCAATTGTAGCTCTTCATTTTATCTTTGCCTCATGGATTGCTTTATCAAACAGTGGTTTGTGTTTATGGTTCAAATTCCATCTTTCAGCTGTTGATGTGTATACACGTTTCTGCAATGCAGTTGTTTTATTTGCTTCTGTGACTTCCTCAAATGCTTTAATCGCTAGTGAATCATTAATCTGTATCTTTTCAATGAAAGACGCGAGTTCCTAATCTGCTATGACTTTACACTTTTCAAACTTAACAGGGTTCCATTTGATTCGGTTCAGACTGTTGTTAACAGTTATAGCTCTGTTTGTTTCATAGTCATTCTTATTATCATTACCTGTCATTAACAGAAGATACAAGGGAAGGTAATCAATTTCATCTCGATTTCCAACCGCCTTATCTAGCATGATTTCATCTGCCCTTTCATTGATGAAAATATAATCAATAGTGGTCATAGATCTCCCACTAATTCTGGTCAGACTTCTTTTGGCATCACTTGGACAGTTTCCATTGAATAACTCCAGATTATAAGTTTAGATCAACCTGGCCCAGCCAGTTCTCTGTATGCAAGCAGATTGTGGTTTTACTGGACCAGAGTCATGTTTAACTTCCTTGCACGCACTGCGATCACCAATAATAGCACTAAGATCACCTAACGGGATGATAGGCATTTTTGGATCACATTCATCAAGATTCCGAGTTACAGTGTGAATCTTAATTCTGTTAAAAACTCAATTCGGAGGATTGTATATATTTATCACTAATGTAGGGCCAGTCTTAGTGCCTTCACAGCATATACGCACAGCTACCACCATGTCAGAAGACCAGATGGTGTCTTCACCTACCCATAGATGACGTATCGATGTCAATAGCCCTCCCTTTGGTCTGCCCATAGGACCTTTTGTCACCAACTTTTGTATGGTACAGCGACCATCAATTTTACAGTGATCACACATCCATCTTTCCTGTAATGCAACCACCAAGAATAAATTCATGTTGGCTAGGAGTCCCTCTTCAGCTGTCCAATGGGAATGACCTCTAGTATTCCAAGAAAAGATAATATCATTGTCATCAATGTTGTTTACCAAACTGCGCTTTCAAAGCTGCTGGTAGCCATTGCCAGTATCCTTCCTGTGGGTCATTAACACTATCTATTTTTAACTCACTGTCAGCTTGCGTTAGGTCTGTGTGTTCCTTGTTCATGTTATTCACAGGCTTTTCTTGTTTAGCTTGGTCCTCATGGACTGCAGGTGCTTTTTGGATCTGGCCCGCATTATTTTGCATATTTCCATGTTACTTGTTGGGTAGTCATCTTCTCATATCGTTCTAGTATTTTTTGCCTTCTGTTGGATACTGTTTTAGTATTACACTTCAATTATTCGTTAGCCATTTTGTTACTAATGGTAATATTGGCAGTTTCTGAGCTCTCAGTGAAAATATTCTGTATATCAGGCAATATGTTGTCAGATATACCATTATTCTTCTTTCACCTTGCTGCTATTTTGTGCCCTGCATCTTTGATTGGTAAGGGTTTAATATAGTCTTTTTGGCTAGGGTTAGTTTAGTGGTTTCGAATGTCATTACTCTTTTTG